>NW_024425119.1:32249385-32537738 GCF_017311325.1 Ursus maritimus
CAATACCCTCTAGTTCCAACCATGTTGTTGCAAATGGCAAGACTTCGATTTTTGATGGCTGCATAATATTCCATTGTGTGTGTGTGTGTGTGTGTATATATATATATATATGTATATATATATGCATCACATCTTCTTTATCCATTCATCTGTCGATGGACATCTGGGCTCTTTCCATAGATCCATTTCTGGGTTCTCTATTCTGTTCTATTAATCTATGTGTCCGTTTTTGTGCCAGTACCATGCTGTCTTGGTGATTAGCTTTGTAATAGAGCTTGAAGTCTGGAATTGTGATGCCACCAGTTTTGGTTTTCTTTTTCAACATTCCTTTGGCTATTCAGGGTCTTTTCTGGTTCCATACAAATTTTAGGATTATTTGTTCCAGATCTGTGAAAAAAGTTGATGGTATTTTGATAGGGATTGCATTGAATTCCTCTAGGCAGCATAGTATTTTAACAATATTTGCTCTTGCATTCCATGAGCATGGAATGGTTTTTCATTTCTTTGTGTCTTCCTCAATTTCTTTCATGAGTATTCTATAGTTTTCTGAGTACAGATCCTTTGCCTCTTTGGTTAGGTTTATTCCCAGGTATCTTATGGTTTAGGGTGCAATTGTAAGTGGGATCAACTCCTTAATTTCTCTTTCTTCTGTCTCATTGGTGTATAGAAATGCAACTGATTTCTGTGCTCCCATGATTTATGTCAAAATGATCAATATTTGCCTGGAAATTACACTCATAATTATACTTCCAACCTAGAATCTGGAAAAGTCAAAGTTATAGTTGGCAAAATGTTTGGTCAAATTTTATCAAATGTTATCTTTCTAAAAAGATTATCCATTAAATAATATATGGATATAAATGTGTGTGTATGTTTACTAAAGCTATTAATCTTATTAAAGTTTATTAAATTTATTAAAGCTAGATTGTGAGGTATTCTATTCCTTTATCCTAACTATTGGTAATTCATGTCTCTGTTTTGTGTCCTAAACAAATCATCACAAACATGAAGCTTTCTCCTTACCACAGATGCACACACCAGCCAAAAACAAAACAAAACAAAACCCCACCAAAACAAAACACTGAATACATGAGGAAGTTCAATAATTAATTCAAATGATTCATTTTAATTTGGGGCTTTGAGAGTGCTTATAGATATTGTAGTAGGGGAGGCCTAGCAGGAAAATGATGAAATAGAAAAAATTATCACTCAAATTCACCTCCAGGATTCCTGGAGGAAATGTGACAGCAGTGAAAATTGGTACAATCAAAACACTCTTTTAGTCATGAAAGGAATATAAATTTGATCAGGTGCCTTCAATAGTACAAGCATCTGGTGTACATTACAGTTCCTCTTATAGTCTGATACTAAAGATTTTTATATCTGCATATTCCCTTAGTACATACCACTTTTTAAAATTCAAACTAAATTCATACTACTAAGGGTAAGATAATAGCTTAGAATCTTCTATAATCCCACATTGTATTTCACATAATTGCTTCCCTTTGAGCACATTATTATTACCAGTTCTTATCTGCATCAGCTGTCCGATCCCAAGCGTACCAAAGATAGCATAATCATTTCCCACAGACGTTAGGTTTATAAAATTAGTTTGCCAACAACGTCTCTAAATGTGAAAGGAATATTTCTCACAGAGAAGTTTGCCACTGGCTTTCTAACCACCTCAGGCATGTCACCGTACCTCTCCACAGTTTATGTACTTCTCTCTTTTTGGACATATTTCTTAAGTATGAAAAAATCTCAGCGCTTTTAGAAAAAGTCATTTCTGAGAGAGAAGAGCAGTAGCCTGGGGAGAATTCTCTTAGCATCTGGATGTCACTAAGGGAAGTTTCGTAGAATGTAGTCGAATATAGGGTATGAAGAAAACTAGAGGAGAAAGTGGAGCCCAAGTGAGGAAGAGGAATCAGCAAGTCATTCAGGATGTAATTTTCTGTTTGTTGTTTATTCTTGTAATATCCCTTTGTCAGTATTGTCTCAATCTTAATATTTCTAGGTGGACATATATTCTAAACTCATTTTTTATACTAACAGATAGTGCTGCACACAAAAAGATGTTAAAGTCTCAAAAGGGAAGTCTCAGAAGTAAATGTTTTGATTAATAGGATCAATGTGATTTAAAAAAAAAAGTAAGCAGAGCTTTTGTTCGTAGAAAGGACTATTTACAGTTATTAGGATTTAAATCAATATTTAATGTTTAAAGTTAAAAATAAAATAACCTAATTTTCCATATGCCTTGAAGTTCTACTTACCAATCTCATTATGGTATCTATACAGCTAGTAAAATGAGAATACCTTCCTTCAGTTTTTCTTGGATTGGTGTTTGATTAACAAATTAGACAGAATACAAACCAAAAAATCAGACTCTTAAATACAGAGAACAAACCAGTGTTTGCCAGTGGGAAGGTGGGTAAGGAAGATGGGTGACATAGATAAAGGAGATTTAGAAGTACAAACTTCCAGTTATAAAATATAAATAAGTCAGAGAAATGAAAAATACAGCATAGGGAATACAGTTAATAATATTGTACTAACATTGTATGGTGACTACTTACTGTGGTGAGCACTGAGTAATGTATGAAATTGTTGAATCAATATGTTGTGCACCTGAAACTATATAAATATTATATAAATAATATAACATTGCATATTAATTATATTTCAGTTAAGAAAATGAACAGAATTTCCTTAAACAAGTAATTTCATTCACTAATTTAATTAATTAAATTTCCTGGAGCATTTTACACTGTTTTTATAAATAAAACATATTTAAACTACAAAACATTGCAGAAAGAAACTACAAAACACCACTGGAAGATATTAAAGAATATATAAATAAATTAAGAGACAGTTCCACATTCATGGATCAGAAGACTCAACATTGTGAAGATAGCAAATCTTCCCAAGTTGATCTGCAAATACAATAAAGTTTAGCAAAAATCCCACTGACTCTTTTTGCTAAAATTTATAAGCCAATTCTAAAATTTATATGGAAGGGCAAAAAATTCCTGAAATAGAACAAAGTTGGAAGATTTACATTACTCAATTTACAAAACAATTACAGAGCTGTAGTAATTAAGACAATGTGGTAAAGACAGGCAAACAGATCAGTGAAAGAGAATTGAAAGTCCAGAAAGGAACACTTATGCATATCTGCATTCAGATATAGGTAGTAACGCAATTCAATGGGGAAAGAAGAGTCTTTCACCAGAGAATGCTGAGAAAACTGATTTTTCCTATACAAAATGAATTTAGACCCTTTCACCATATGCTACACAAAAATTAACCCAAAACGGGCACAGACCTAACTTTCCCAGCTAAAAGTCTAAACTCTTAGAAGAAAACATCAAAGTAAATCTTCATGATCTCGGATTAGGCCAAAATTTCTTAAGAATGGTACCAAGCACAAGTGATTAAAAAATACAATAAATTTAAAACTTTTTGCTTTAAAAGATACCATTTTAAAAATGAAAACACACAGAAAGGAATAAATATTCATAAATCATATATTCGGCAAATGGCTTATTTCCAAAATACATAAATAATTTTTGTAATTCAGTAAGAGAAATGACCCAAATCAAAAAATGATCAAAAGGGGCGCCTGGGTGGCACAGCAGTTAAGCGTCTGCCTTCAGCTCAGGGAGTGATCCCGACGTTATGGGATCGAGCCCCACATCGGGCTCCTCCACTATGAGCCTGCTTCTTCCTCTCCCCCTCCCCCTGCTTGTGTTCCCTCTCTTGCTGGCTGTCTCTATCTCTGTCAAATAAATAAATAAAATCTTTAAAAAAAATGATCAAAAGATTTGAATGGGGGCGCCTGGGTGGCACAGCGGTTAAGCGTCTGCCTTCGGCTCAGGGCGTGATCCCGGCATTGTGGGATCGAGCCCCACATCAGGCTCCTCCGCTATGAGCCTGCTTCTTCCTCTCCCACTCCACCTGCTTGTGTTCCCTCTCTCGCTGGCTGTCTCTGTCTCTGTCTCTGTCAAATAAATAAATAAAATCTTTAAAAAAAAAAAAAAAGATTTGAATGGATATTTTACCAGAGAAGATTTATGGATAAGCACATAGACAGATGCTTACCGCAATTAATCATCAGGTAAATGCAAATTAAAACCACAATGAGATATCACTTCATATCTACCATGATAATCACCATCATAAAGAAAGACAATAGCAAGTATTGGTGAGGATACAGAGAACCTGGAAGCTTCATGCATGGCTGGTAGACATGTAAAATGGTGCAGTCTCTTCAGAAAACATTTTTGGCAGTTTCTTTAAAAAGTTAAATACAGATTTACCATATGACCCAGCAGTTCTACTGCTAGTTGCTCGTCCAACCAAAATGAACACATTCGTCCACACACAAGCTTCCATGTAAATGATCATAGCAGCATGTTCATGATAGTCAGAATGTGGAAATAACCAAGTATTTATCAACCAGGGTGTGGGTAAGCAATGTGGTATATCCATACAATGGAATACTATTCAGCAATAAAAAAGAGATGTTATAGCACAGATGACCCTCAAAACATTATGTAGGTGAAAGTAGCCAAATGCAAAGATCACGTATTGTCTGATTCGACTTACATGAAATGTTCAGAGAAAGTAAAACCATAGAAATAGAAAATAGATTCATGGTTGCATGGGGTGTATGATAGGAAATGTGGTAATTGAATAATAGCATGCCAAGATGTCCATGTCTCAATACTCAGTCTGTGACTGTGTTACCTTACACGGCAAAAGGAATTTTGCGTAGGTCAGTAAGTTAACAATCTTGAGATGGGGAGATTATTCTGGATTATCTGGATGGGCCCAATGTAATCACAAGAGTATCTAGAAGAGGAAGCAGGAATGTCAGGTTAGAGAGATTTGAAGATGTTGTGTTTCTGGATTTGAAATGGAGAAAGATCAATAGCAAGGGAATGTTGACAGTCTCTAGAAACTAGAGAAATGAAAGAGATGGGATTATCCCTATAAGAAACCACTAGCTAGGGAACAGATTCTCCCTTCGGCTTCCAGAAGGGATGTAACATCTTCAACATCTTGATTTTAGTCCTGTAAGACCCATTGTGGACTTCTGAACTCTAGATCTATAAGATAATAAATTTGTGTTTCTTTAAATCCCTAAATTTGTGGTTATAGTAATTGTTAGTATAGTTAGTATAGTAATTGTTAGTATAGTATAGTAATTGTTATAGTAATAATAGAAAATAGGGCTCGAGACTCTAGGGGAAAACCTGTTTCTTTAAATTTTCTTGATTCTAGAGGCTGCCTACATTTTTTTGTCTCATGATCCCATATCCCTGACTTCTGCTTCTGTGCACACAACCCCTTCTCTGATTCTGCTCCCTCTTTATAAAAACCTTTGCTATTACATAAGGAACACCCAGATAATATATGATAATTTTCCCATCTCAAGATTCTTAGATTTATTACATTTGTAAGTCTCTTTTGCCATGTAAGATAATATATTCGTAGGTCCCAAGATGCAGATATCTTTGAAGGTCATTATTCTGCCTACCACACATAATAAAGATGTTACAAATTGTATGCTTGGTTCCCATTTAAGATTTTCAAATGTTCTGTAGGACAAATTAAAAATCCTAAGAAAAATATTTTAAAAATGAAAAACTCTTATAGATCTAAAAAAAGTTAAGCTTACAAATACATCAAATCAAACATTGCAATGATTTCAATTCTGTTTACAAAATAAAGTTCTTTAAGCCTTTCTGCTTAAAATTATTAAAATTAATAAAAGTTCAAAATGTTCATATTGTCAGTTTTATTTATTTCATCATTTCTAATCTTAAACATAAATCCTCCCAGGGTTGAAAAGATAGCCAACCAACTTGGGTGAACATTTTTTCAGTCTCAGGAAGACTAAAGTTATTGATACAATTGCTTATCCGTCTGAGAATAAAGACAAGTATATATGAATGGGGGCTGTTATATACAGGAGTTAATGAGCCTTTTTTTTTATGGTTCTTTGATATGAAGGTTTATGTTCCTAGGCTTTAGATATACTACTTTGCAAATATGTGTCCACTGTGTTCCAGTGGCCATTTGCCTACCTCTTCCATATATCTACTATTGTTTCCACTTAATATTATTCAATTTATCTAGTAACTGTTTGATTGAAGCCTGCATTATTTTTTTCTTCCCATTTAGCTCACTACAACTCTAAAGTCATTCTAATGACATCTCTTTAGAATGCTTTCCTGTCCCTTTTTTGTTCCTCCTATTATAGCAAAAATCTGCATGCTAGTGGCAGCTTGGTGGTTGTGGTTGTGTTGAAGCTTTGCAAATAATACTTCTTCAAAGTAGTTTATACCTGTCCTTACTTTGTGAACACAGTCTATCAAACTGAATATAACCTTTTTTAATTGATAATATGTTATCGTATTTAAAGGTCGTTCTGTGTTATTGATATTGATGTTACTCTGGCCTAAACTTCATAGGATATATGCCAAAATGTTTTTTTTTTAAATCCATGATCTCTACTGGATTATTATTTTTTTATATATATTTATTTTAGAGATAAAGAGAGAGCACAGTGAGGGAGGGACAAAGGGAGGGAGAGAGAGAGAATCTCAAGCAGACTCCATGCTGAGCATGGAGCCCAACATGGGGCTCAATCCCACAACTCTGACATCACGATCTGAGCCAAAACCAAGAGTCGGACACTCAACCAACTTAGCTACCCAGGTGCCCCTCTACTAGATTCTTCTTATTAAAAGGAATAGAAAATATGCTTGAGAAGTATGACAGTCTTTTCAGCGAGATTAATTGCTATATTAAACACGGAGGGTTTCTGTGGTTATATTGTATATGTACAATATATACACATATGTACAATGTATCGTATCACATATATACATAGCATATATATGTCGTGTGTGTGTGCGTGTGTGTGTATAATAACATTACCAATTCTATTTGCTTTATCGCATCTACTGAGTTTTTTGCAACTTGTAAACAAACAAACAAAAAACCCAAACTTTTTACTTCATTAGAGGACCAATAACACCTCCTTATAAGTTTCAACAGCTTATTTTCTATTCAACTTAAGGAGAGACCTTAATAGCAGATTCCTGACAACAGCCTCAATTAGGGGTATATTCTTCTCATGTAAAAAGGAGTCCAGAAGTCAGTAGTCCATGGTTGGTGTGCTGACTGAAAGACCCTAAGGTCCCTTTAGCTTCCTGTTTTCCCATCCTTAACATGAGACTCATCCTCATTATCTTGAGTGTCCATGGCCATACAAAGGCATGTATTAGAGTCACTAACTAGCCTTGTGCAAGAATTGTTAATGGCAGAAGAAAGTGATTACAATATCATCTTGGTCCCTTTGGTTTGCTGTAACAAAATAATATAAACTGGGTAGTTTATAAACAATGGAAATGTATTTCTCACAGTACTGGAGCTGGAAAAGTCTAAGATCAAGGTGTCTGCAGGTTCAGTGTCTGGCGAGAGTCTACTTCAGCATAAATGGCTCACATGGAGGAGGCACAAGCGTGCTTTCTGGGTGTCTTTTATAAGAAAACTAATCCCAATCACAAGGGGTCCCCCCTTATGACCTAATCCCTTCCCAAAGGCCCCATTTCCTAATACCATCCCAGTGAGGGTTAAGATTTCAACATATGAATTTTGGGGAACATAAACATTCAGACTGCAGCAAACATATTAACTAAAAAAGCAATAACTGAGAAGTATATATACTTTATACTCTTTAAAATAAACGTATTTTAAGAGTCTGTACATGTTTGTACAAAGCACTAACAGGTTATATATCCAGAACCACTAATGATTATCTGTATAAGCTGAACTATAGATGTATTTATTTTCCCACATCTATTTTCTATAACACTGCATTATTTTCATAACGCAGATATAAAATAGAAAGCATTTTAAAGGGGGAAATTTCACTTTTCCCAACACCTTAACAAAATATACTTGTATTTATATAACCTTGGCCTGGATGGGATTGTCTGGTCTTGCCTAACTGCCCCAAGAAACACAAAGAGGTAATCATTTCTGCCCTAAATAAAGTTGGGGTTTTGATAGTAAATAAGAAGCAAAGGGAGAATGTGTACTGGGTAGGAAAATGGCAGTGTCTACCACAGATGCAACGTATGCTATCTTTGTATTTAAGGACTACTCAGCTGTAGGATGCCTAAAAGATTAATCTGTAAATCAGTATATATACCTAGTGGTTACATGTTAGTTTGTGCATAAACAAGATCAGAGAGTCATGATGTAACAGAAAAAGCATGATTGAATTCAGCCCTGGATTCTAATCACGTCCCTACACATTTTATTTTTTTATACTGAAAAGAGTAGAAATAATCCCTGTTTTTGGTGATGCTTTAAAACAATACAGCTGTGAAGTGTGGTTTATGTAAAGAGAGAAAATCAAGGTTTGAATTTGCCAATAAGGTCATATGTTTTAGCCATACACAGGGAGCTGATTCTAATTCTCACTATATTGCGTTAGGCACATTTGAGTTCCAGAGGTGGGAAACTCACACGTCTTACAGAATTAATTCTATTTCTAGAGCTATCTATCAGAAAGTTCTTTCCTTTATTGACTCATATCTGTCTTCTATTTTAGAGCCAAGGTTCTTAAAAAGTTAAAAACATCTCTTGGAATTTATGGATCCTGGGTGGCTCAGTCAGTTAAGCATCTACCTTCCACTCAGGTCATGAACCCAGAGTCCTGGGATCGAGGCTCACATCAGGCTGCCTCTGCAGCGGAGAGTCTGCTTCTCCCTCTCCCTCTGCCACTCCCCCTGCTTGTGCTCACTCTCTCTCCTTCTCTCTGTCAAATAAATAAATTAAATATTTTTAGGAAAAGAACACATCTTGGATTAAAATACACTGTATGATAGATGCTTTTCTATCCATAGTGTTGGATGTGGAGTTATTTTTGTTAATATAATTTTTGTTTGTTTTAAAGGCAAATATTTCTTCATATGTTTTCCTTTGCAGTAATATTTCTTCAACATTTGTTGCCAGTGTGCTTCCAGCAAATAACTGCCTTTATAAATTAACTTTGATATTACCTAATTAATGGACATGAATGTGTCCAGCTTTTCCATTTCCTTTCAGAGCAAGCACATCTGGTACTCAGAGGCATTGCTGCAATCTCACACAAAGAGGGTTAGTTGATGAGGCTTCTTGAATATCCCAAGTGCCAGTGAAAGCAACTTGGCTTCCTCTGAATACTCTATTTCATGCCCCAAATACTGTGTGAGTGTCTAAAACTGCACGTGTCTTTCTGATAGTTTTTTGCTTCCCTGATACCCAGGCCAATCTCAAAGGCATTCCTCTATCTTTTTGGTGCATTAAGTGGATCCCAGGGTATCTTCCAAGCCTGACGTTTTCATGGGATTGAAAGTCAATAGACCCATCTGCCCCACCGGAAATAGCTTTGCCATCTGGCTTTAAGAAATTGGGTCATGTCTTACTAGTTTAAAGTGATTTGGTAGTAAATCTTTCTTATGTTGCAGCACAAAACACAATCATGAAAAGACTGCCTTTGTAAGGTAGAGAGACACATCTTTGGATTGATCCTTGGCTCATTTTATCCACATATGCTGACCAGGAAGTTGCCAGTCTAACAGCATTTATGGAATGTCTATTATATGCCAGATGTTTTATATTCATTATCTTTAATACTCACAAGAACCACATGTAAGTTTTCTTTCCCCGCTTAACAGATGTACTCCTAGGCTTAGAGAGATTAATTGAGATGTCCGAGAATGTGCAGCCCAGCAGAAGTGTGTCTTGGTTCTGAACCTGTGTGGGTTCCATGGCCACACACACCTGCTTTCCATGACCTAACATCAGATTGCTATGTCATTCTTCAGTCTCTATACCATTCACTTACACTGTGGTCAAGGAAGTGAGTGCGTTTTTAAATTTGCATTTATTATTTGTATGATTTTTTTCCTGAAATAATAAACAAGCTTTGAATTTGAACAAAACAAAACAGTACTTGCACTCTAACATTTCCCAAAGCCAGAAAAGAAGAGAGTCCTTGAAAGGCTTCCATGGGTTTTCTTTTAGTACATGTCAGTCATTCTGACTTTCAGCTCTTCCTCAATTGCAAAGATTTGTTTACTTACTTGAAAACAGAATGTTTTAGGCCAACTATCAGTATTCATCTATCAGTTTTAGGCCAACTATCAGTATTCATTTGGGTAGAAGGGAAACTTAACTAGCATGCAAATGTGATTTAAAAGGAAAAATTATTATCTGGTTAAAATTACTTAATCATTTCCAATGATAAGGCTCAGTCAGAAAAGAAAGAAGGCTAAGGCCAAATGTGCCACCACCCAGCTAGAGAAGAAAGGGGTCCAGAAGATAATTGCTCTTTTGTTTAAAATCATGATCTATTAGAATTTTTGTGGACAGTAAACTCAATGAACATTAAAATTTGACCCTCTTCTCTTTATTGCTGATGGGAGTACAATAGGAAAACAATTTCTTCAGAATTTCCAATAGCAATTATTCAGTTGAAAGTGTCAAATGAATGTTTTAGAACACTTGGAATACGAATTTGAGAAGTCATTTTCTGTGGCAAATTGTATACAAGAAAAAATATTTTCCATGTGTACTCTAGAACAAAAAGTTTTCTTTCTATCCCTTTTTAAATTCATTCTAGTGTTAAGATGTAGAAATTGCATGCGTTTTCAGAGTCATTGATATATTAATTTTCAGGGAAGATATAGGGGTATGTAACAACATAGTAAAAAGGCATGAATTAAAGCAATAAACATAAAGATGAGAAATCACTAATTCCACATGGGTATTTTCTTTTTACGAACAAATTTCTACTTTCCAAAAAGAACAGATTTCTAAGAATAGAACCTGAGAAACTTTATTTTTCATGAAGATTTTCATGATACCCTTCCTTCATAGAAATCTTCCAGTCACCCAATCTGCTGGAGTAGACTTAAGTTCTGCTGGTCCTGGCCAAAGGCCAGAGTGGACAGTTATTCAGATTTAAGACTCTGACTGCAAAAGTAACCAGGAACCAGTGCCCATGGATTGAAAATCTAATTCACCTGCAATGGCTACTGATCAGCCCTTAGACAGAAACAGGATGGAGGTCAGACCTAGAAGATGGGATAGAGGTTACAGTTTTTTACAAAGCTGAAGACTTAAAAAAAAATGGGTTGGGTACTATACAATCACAGTTAGTGGGTTGAGAGAAAGAAAACAAGTGTGAAGGACATATAACAGGATGTGACTCCTATAGTCCTGCTTTGTCTTGTCCCCTTTCACTATGGATCCTCCTCCCTTGATGGTATTTTCAGTTATCATGGATTAAAATAACATCTTTATGTTACTTTTGTTTCATTGAATTCAAAACAAAACTCGAAGTCCTTTCAGTGGCCTAAAGATCTTGCATTGTCCGGGCCTAGCTTCATCTTTCGTTACTCTTCCCACCTCACCATACCTCTCTAACATCTTCTATGTACTGAGTTTTCCAAGTTCTGTCTTATCTCGTGCCTTTTACACATGCTATCCTCTATGTCTAGAATGCACATATTCCGTATTTCTACATGACTAGCTCATTGTCTTCCTTTAGGTCTTAACTTCACTGTTATATCCTTCCTGATAACTTTTCCTAACACAGGTTCTCATCTGATATTCCATTGGACCCTTGTTTCCTCCAAAACTGTTATAATTTTCAACTGTTTGTCTATTTCCTTCCCCCCCCTTACCCTTACTACAATGTAAGCTCCATCTCTTCATTGTTTACCAAAGTGTCTCAACATTTGTTAAATGAATTAACTGATCAGTGCTCAAAAGCCTCGACTGTTTGTACCAGGGAACTATTTGAGAAGATGCAACAAGAGAGGCTTCTCTCGTTAGAGGCAGTTTCTAAGGAGTTCTGGGTTGACAGCATTCAGGAAGAGGAGCTCCTCCAGGATTCCTTGTTAGCCCTGACTTGTCTCAAAGGAATCTGTTTCATCCCTTATATTAATTTTACTGACATTTTACCTGCTAATTGCTAAAGAAGAAATGGAACCATTGAACATTCCAAGAACTATGAAGGCCAGAGAAGCCTTATGCCAGGTGGGACAAATTCTCTTGGGTCCTCAACAGACTATTGGTGAAGCTGACCTATTACCTTCTCAGGGGCTTGAAGTACAACCAGAAGAGACAGTGCAGTGGCAAAATGGGCTGCCATCACATGGCAGCAAAGAGTTGTTTCTTCTTGCACGGCTACCTATTCGCTTGGCCCCCATTTAAGGACATTGAAATGTGATTGTTTTCTAGGAATATTTAAAGCATTAATGAATCTCATCATTCGGCATTTATATCTATTTATTTCAAACACTGCCAATTTGTAGAATCAATGGGGAAATTCCATTGCATAAAGGAATATCTTTAGAAAAGAAAAAAAAATCTTGAAGTTGCAAATTTGTTGAATTAAAACAGTAAGTTTCCTCTTCTTAGAAAATTATCTTTTCTCTAAGAATCATAGAATAAACATATAATATTTATGATACAACTGTTACGATATAAATGTTTTATATTTGAAGATGAATTAATTCACTTGACACCAATTTTAGTCAAAATAAGAAAGGTATGTGTGTTGTATCAGGTGCTCTCAATAGTAATGTGCTAACACCTGTGTAATTTTATTAATTGTTATGATCATTTTGCTCCCCTGTTGGAACTGAACTACTTAGGATAGATAAAATCTTTTAACACCCTGAACCTGAATGAGCTTTACCAATAGTAGCAATAATCATTTCCCTCTTCATCACCTAGTCTAGTCACGGAGAAGTCACCAAGCCCCAAACACTTCATTCACTTCAGTGCTTTCACTGCACTAGTCCCAGTTCTGGGAATAATCCACCAGCTCTTGCTACCTGACAAGTCCTACTTATTTTTCAAGACTCATAGCAAACGTAACTTCCTATGAAAGCTTTTCTCCCTTTCACTTTCCTTCAGGCAAAAAGACCCTCTTTTTTTTTAGTGCCTATATTTTATACATAGAATGGCACTTCATTCAATCATTTATCTAGTAAATAATTATTTGATTATCCATGAACTACACTGGGTGCCAGGAAATACAATGATCGTGTCACTGCTGTCATACATACTAGCAAGGTAAGGAGACACTATATGAACAATTAATAGTGTGATGAAGGGTATGAAGACATATAGGAAAACATGTCTTTTACATATAATAGAGGTGTTCTTGGAGAATGATTCTAAAAATGAGAAGTTAGCCAGACAAAGAGACAAGCATTCCAGGCAGAGGAAAGAGCGTACGCAAACCTCCTTATTTAAAAGATGGTGTATGTTAGTTTGAGGAACCCCGAGAAGCCCCGTGTGCTAGAGCAGAGAAAGCAAAGTGAGGAACAACAACCACACGAGGTGAAGAGTTGGCAGGGGCTGGTTTGTGAAGTTTCTTAAAGCCTTAGTGACCCAACAGTGAAGAGAAAGCATCAGAAACTTCTAAGAAGAGAAATAAATAGCCAGATGTTGTGGTTTCAATCTATTACTCTCATTGCAAAATGGAGAATGGATAGAAGAGAACACAGTGCGTTGGGGAAAGTGTAGGAAGGTTTTTGTAATAGTTTAGACAAGAGATTTTGGTAGATTGGACTAGAGCCGTAACCATGGGGATGGAGAGAGTTGCAGCGACTTGAGTGTTATTTAAGAGGCAAAATTGACAGGACCTGGTGATTGGCTGTGAGGAGTAAGAGAGAAGAAGGAATCAAGGGGCACTTTGAAGTTTCTAGTTTGAGCAACCAGATTGTTGTGCTAATTGTAGGAGCGAATGGATTTTTATATTAACAATATTTAGAATTAATTAATACTCTATTTTTACTGTGGTCAAAAATATATAATAAGAATGAATGTAAGCATACATTAAATCTAGGATATGGAATTTCTAAAATTCATATTAAAAAGAATTTCTGGGATCTGAAAGTAATATGAATTGTAAGATTTTTTTGCCATGATAATGAATGGACATGCCCTCAACCTCTCTGTGGTGGCTTCTCAAAGGAAGCAGTTGCAGCTCCCTCTCTTTATTTTCCTGTTCCTAGTAAGGTTCACACCCTTCTGCGTTCTGCATACATAATACCTTAAAGATTAAAAATAGAATCTCCAAGCTGCAGAGATTCTAATTGAACATTTTAATAACTTCTTTTTTTATGTGTTAATCAACATTCTAAAGTGTGAGCTATTTTTAGCACCAGTTACACTTGTACCTTTGGGTCCAATTCTAATTCTCTTCACATCGCAGACGATCTCTCTGCAGCAGTCTCTTTGAAATCAATCAGTGCTTTCAGGAGAGAAAGTTATGCAGTGAAGGATAGAACTGGGTCATGGCGAGCATTCTTCCTCACATAATGCTGAATTCTTTTACTTCCAGGTGCAGAGACAGGGTTAGATGATTACTATTTAGAGAGCACAAAAGGGACCATTAGAGTAGACCCAAGAAAGAAAAAAAAACTTACCTCAGTAAGGTTATTGCAGACTGGCTGTGTCGTTGTTTCCAGAATTTTAACTTCACCAACAACAAATTACACTGAATAAAATTGCTATTAAAAAAAATCCCTAATGAAACATGAGAGGCTATGGACTATGAGAAACAAACTGAGGGCCTCAGAGGGGAGGGGGTGGGGGAATGGGATAGACCGGTGATGGGTAGTAAGGAGGGCACGTATTGCATGGTGCACTGGGTGTTATACGCAACTAATGAATCATCGAGCTTTACATCAGAAACCAGGGGTATACTGTATGGTGACTAACATAATATAATAAAAAATAAAAAAAAAATCCCTAGTCTTAAGAATGGCAAGCAGTTTCTCATGCAGCCTCCTCACACCCACATTTCCCAAGTACAATCTTAAGAAGACTGGCAGGCAATCTAAAGCATGACAGATCGACATACAGGAGCTTTAGATTTCCATTAATTTTAAGTTTAATGGGCTTTGGAGTGAGAAATATATAGTGATTTGCCCACTTTTCTTTTTTAAGGAAAAGAAACCAAACCCACCCATCTGAAAGAAGGTTGCAAGACCTTCCAACCTCCCCCTACTGTCTATCTTTTCATTAGCAGTTAGGGTTCTATATCAACCAGAAGAAAAGAAAACCATTCCTTTGCATATTCATCTTGATTTCGAATTGGTTGCAAAGCTGTTCTTTTGGGCTTTTCTTCCCACCCCCATCATTCAAGTAAAGTGAAGCAGGTTCGGTTGGGATAGACAGGAGTGCTAAAGAACCCAGGAGGAGATTTTAGCTGCATGTACTATATTCATTCATTTTAGAAAACCAGGCAGGGGATGCACGAGAATATTCCCACTTCATAAAAAGTCTATGAGAGGAACATTTGGGGGCGCCTGGGTAGCGCAGCGGTTAAGCGTCTGCCTTCGGCTCAGGGTGTGATCCCAGCGTTCTGGGTTCGAGCCCCACATCAGGCTCCTCCACTGGGAGCCTGCTTCTTCCTCTCCCACTCCCCCTGCTTGTGTTCCCTCTCGCGCTGGCTGTCTCTATCTCTGTCAAATAAATAAATAAAATCTTTAAAAAAAAAAAAAAAGAGAGGAACATTTGGGGAATGGTATGAAATTTTGCCCTGTAGCTTCTCATTTTTCACAAAGATATAATTTTTTATTCATCCACCTATTACCAACCCATTGAAGCAAGTGCTCTTTGTTGCCTTCTGTGCCTTTCTATTGCCTCTGAAAAGGGAGGACACTAACATTTTAGGGAAAAAATAAATTTCTGAATGATTTTTTTAAGTAACAACATACCAGAAAGAATGGTCTCAAAATACAAGAAGAAGAAAAATAATTTTGATTTCCAAAGTAAATGCATAAATATAAAAATAGAAGCTTTGAGTATCCTGAGCTAAAGCTTAGAAGAAGAAATGTAATGTTGGACTGGAGAGAAAGTAGATGTGGAGTCAATTTCTGATTCTCTTCACTGTACACATCTTCCCCTTTTGTGGCACAGAAGATAGACAATAAAAGCCCTTTAGGGTCTAAGGCAAAGAGGTTGAAATTGGGGAAAGGAAACATTCTTTCCATGTGGACATCTGGGAAAGGTACCTTGCCTTTATCCCTTTCAAAGGCCAAAGTCTGGGTTGAGCTTGATAGATAACTTCAAATGGGTTTGACAGTTGGAAATCAGGGGTGTCCTGTGTTCTACCTCCTATGTGACTTGTTAGGAGGGGAACATTCGCGCAGAGCAGCCCCGTCATTGATGAGTAAGAATGGATGCAGTGCTGTTCTAGAGGGGAGAGACTATTACCCATTTCGTCCTGCTCTCCATGGGCCAAGAGCAGTAGAGATAAGCATCTGAATGAGTTCTATACCCCCTTGAACATGATACAGAGGAAGGCTGGGAAAGTACAGATGGCACCGCATATACCTTGCAGCTGGGATGCAGAATATGTAGGGTGAGCTACACTGTCCCAGCAGGTGGGGAGCAAGCCGGTATCAGAGGTATCAGCAGCAGACGGCAGAGGGAATGAATGTTGGTGAAGGTAAAATCTCAGTGAAGGTAAACTAGGGAAGAAAATGGCAATGGATAGATATCAACTATTCCTCGCAGCCTTACTCACATGTAAGTACTTTCTCCCCTGGGGACAAGGGAAGAGAAAGGGGGAATAAATATTCTTAAATGAACAGAATTAAAGTTCTGTTTTAAATTCAGTACAGACTGAGTTTAAAGAGAACTGGCAGATTACAACTTGTCTTTAGTAAAAACAAAATGGAGTCTTGAGGATTAAGTTTAGTTCAGTTAAGGAGAATCAAAAGAAAGTTCAGTTTTTGCACATCTGAATTTTGTGATTCTGAAGACACCTTAGATGCAATGGACACACATATTCAGCACGGAGCTGACCTTCTGAGAGCGCCTTACTACAGTGTTCCAGCGGGTGACGTTCTGGGCCAAAAATGATCCATGTATTCTGTATCTGGCACCCCATGGGTCTCTGCAGTTTTGGCCACATTTACTATTGAGAAGTTCAATGGGAAAAAAGCCCCTCAATATGGGATTTCTAAGGAGATTAGGAAAACAAGCATTACACTGAAGAGAAAGAACTCCTCAACAAACAAACAACCCCCCCCCCAGATTCTAAGAAACTAATTATTATAAGAAAACATTGTGCCATCCTGAGTAGCATAAAGTAACATATAGCCATGATAAAATATGTTGACGCCAAGAGATAAAACAATGGATTAAAAAGAAGAAGAATGTTTGCAAAACACAATAACACCCCCCAAACTGTCATCAATGAATGAATTAAAATATATTTTACAAGGAGGTAAGGTACCAAATTGGCTCCCGGGAATAGGGAACCACTGATATTGGGAATAAACTAGAATAGCACTCACTGAATACAGAGAAAAGAACAAGGAACTAAAATAACAGCTAGGAGATGATGGATGGAGAGGATAGAGAGAAGAAAATCAAAGAATCAAGGTTATTCTTTTTTTAAAATGTATCTATTGGCGGGGGTGAGAGGGGCAGAGAGAGAATCTCAAGCAGACTCCCCACTGAGCATGAAGCCCAATCCCATGACCCTGAGATCGTGTCCTGAGCCAAAATCAAGAGTCGGATGCTTAACTGACTGAGTCATCCAGGTGCCCCAGAATTAAGTTTATTCTCAAGGACAATATAAACTGAATGCAATAGAAGTGATTGTTAGAAGCAAGATTGAAGATAAAAATTCTGACTCTCACCCTCCCCCCGCCTCCCCAACAAAGGAGGTCCAATGATTTTCTAAGTGCTTCATTCTCTTTAGGTATTTGATTTTTTGTGCTTTAAATAGCAAGAGTGTAGATTGGTTCTGGTTTCCTCCATCTGAACCCTGAAAACACCACATGCAGGACCATACGCAGGAAGTGATTACAGTCAATGGATCCTTATGGATGGAAATCTGGGATTGGTATTTGATCAAGTGTGGGTTTAAAAGTGGGAGAAAACCAGTTGCCGTTAGAAAATGGGGCACTGGTAACACATGGTATATAGTGACAAAGTAGCTCTTGAAATGATCACTTTTGGTCTGGGATGAAGTATCTTACTAAAAGCAAAGCTTCATGGATAAAGTGGCTACTTTTATAGAAATAATGTGTATACTAAAAATCATGAATTTATACTTTAAAAGAGTAAATTTTATGATATATCAATTATACATCAATAAAGTTGTTATTAAGAAAAATAAATTGGGGTGCCTAGGTGGCTCAGTCAGTTAAGCGTCTGCCTTAGGCTCAGGTCATGATCTCAGAGTCCTGGGATGGAGCCCCACAGTTCTGCTCAGCGGGGCATCTGCTTCATCCTCTTCCTCTGCCCCTTTCCCCTTCTTGTGTGCTCTCTCTCAAATAAATAAACAAAATCTTTAAAAAAAATAAAAAAGAAAAAGAAATTTAAAAAAGAAAAAATTTTGGAAAGTTTGAAATAGGAACTATTATTTTTGTATGATTTACAAAATCCATGGAATAGATGTTATGAATGCATATTTATAGAATGATTGTAGAGTTTGGGGAGTTACTAAAGTGATAAAGTTATATTGTTATATAAAGTTTCCTATTGGTTACAATTCCTTCAACACATAGCATGACTTCTTTTCCCTTCAGTTTCTCCAAATGTTACCCAAAAAAAGTGCTGGTTTTTAATTCCTTGGTAATTAGTTATTAATGAAATAAAAGAGGGGCACCTGGGTGGCTCAGTCAGTTAAGCATCTACCTTCCGCTCAGGTCAAGATCCCAGAGTGCTGGGATCCAGCCCCACGTCAGGCTCTCTGCTCCGTGGGAGGCCTGCTTCTCCCTCTCCCTCTGTCTGCCCCTCCCTCTGCTTGTGCTCTCTCTCTCTCTGTCAAATAAATAAATAAAATCTTGAAGAAAGAAAAAAAAGAAAGAAAGAAACTTGGCTCTTGCTGCCACAGAATTCAAATTAGTAAAAGAGGTGTTTACTAAATCATAGTAAGAGAAATCCTAATAATGTTGCCATAATTACTATTTAATTACAGAGTAACAGAGTCATTAAATTGGAAACAAGTTTTTGTGTATCAACAAATTGTGTAGCATTTATCAGCACCACTCAGAGGCAGAGCCTTAACCATACTTTCCTGAGCTATTTTGTAACTTGCTGAGGGAAACAAAAACAAAAAAAAACACAACAGTTTGCAATAGGGCATGTGATTTGTGCTTAGTATTGAAGTAATGGCTTAAAGCACTGTGTTTGAAATTCAAACAGAAATGGGGAAGTAGATTGTTAACCTCAGAATGATTTTTTTTTTTTTTGAGAGAGAGAGAGAGCAAGGGTGGGGCGATGGGGAGGGGAAGGGAGAGAGAGAGAGGGAGAGAGAGAACCTCACACAGTCTCTACACCCAGTGGGAGCCCAACCGGGGGCTCAGTCTCACAACCCTGAGATCGAGACCTGAGCCGAAATCAAGAGTCAGATGCTTAACCGACTGAGCCACTCAGGCGCCCCTGAATGAAAATATTGATGCTGAAAAGTCTACATGCTGGAGACATACAAATGAAAAAATGAAACTCTTTAACTTTGAAGCCCAGGAAGGGGCTGTTAGGATTTGTGAACTCTCTTGAAAGCTACACTATAAACAGGGTAGTTTTTATTTACTAGAATATTTCTAATGAAGCAGCTCTTCAGATGGGAGAAATTTTTTTCTCTCTCTTTCATTAGCCTGATTCAAACGTCTGAGAAACAGAATCTCCTTTGTCTCCCAAACTGTAGTGGAACCACTATCTCAGGGATTCGGCATTTCCCTTCCTTCACAAGACGTGCTCAGCAAACTGTTACCGGATTGGTAAATTGCTATTACTCGATTTGTGACATCTGTAATGCTTTGTAAGTCAATTGGTTTAATAAAATCCCAAATGTGAGAACTAAAAAATAATTGCATGTGTAAGATTTATGCATGTCCCTCAGTCTTTCCTCCAGTCTAGTGCTTATTCGAGAGGCTCGGGGACAAAATGGCCATGGTGGCATTTATGTACAGGCTTTCCCTCACCAACGCTAATTTGGCTAACGGTACTGTTAAATTTCCCACTTGCCAAAACAGAGACCAATGCCATACATAATATGCTGGTTTATGCCATAGGTCTCAAAAAACATGTGGGGGTGGGCTGATTACGGTCAACCACATCGTAGTGATTTATTCTTTCTGGAATAGACACTTACCTGTGGACTTACTGAATACCTTCTTCACAACTCAGCATTCCTTATACTGTTGTTTCAAAACAATGGACTTGTTTTCTAGCCAGAAAGGTGGGACAATGTCCTGACGCCTGAGGAATTTCCTGTTTGTACTATGTCTCCTGTTACCCCAAAGAAGATACCCTTTTAGGATAATGAAATAACATACTGAAGACTCAATTTCAGCACTTTCTGGAAGACAGTGCCTTGTGAGGGTAAGGGGCTCTTTGGAGAGCGCTTTAGACAACCTCAAGCAGTGATTCATGATCATTATTTTAAGTACTTTAAGAAGGAAAAAAAATGTTACCAAGTAAACTATGATTTGCAATCATTGTAAGAAGCAGGCCAGTGTCAGAGACACAAAAATCTAAAACAGAACAAAAAGACTTAAAATAGAAGAAGTATAGTAAATGGTACCCCCTCCTCCACCCCTACCTTAACCATAATACCAAGTTGAGGAACCAAGGACGGGAAACGGAAGTGGTGTGCTAACCTACAGTAGCAACGCCACCTTCGAAAAAGATCTCTGCCATTTCTTTAAAACCTATTCTGACAATATAATTATGTGGACTTGTCAAAACTTTATTTCAAGGCTGTTCAAGGAAAAGGACCTAAGCAGACCAATTCAAAGGTTTCTCTTTTCTAGTGCCATTTACAGAGAAGTGTGATTAGATAATCAACAAAAGGCTTTCCTATTAGAGATCATTAGACTTCTGACAGCTGACAGTTAATGGTGGATGAGTAAGTAGTTCTCCAGAACAGATCTTAGGCTTATTCAAGTTCATCAGGCAAGTATGCAATGGTGCCTAAGCAATTTCATTAGAAATGTCCCCCCCCACCCCAGCCAGGAGGTTAGGAAATGCATAGAGACCAGGTTTGGAGGAACATTTTCTTCAAGGAAGAAATGCTTCTACAAGGGACATAGTGATGGTTGCATTTTAGTCTCTTATTGCAACAAGCAAAACAAAATAAAATTAAGCAACATCATCTGGGGTGGGATTAGAATAACTGTGGTTTCCAGTGATTTATCTAATTACCGAAGGGAAATAGGGCTAGTGTTTTACAATGGGAACAAAGAGGAATGTGTCTGCGGTCAAGTACTCTCTGAGCTGCCTCCTATCCTGGCCAATCTATCAGTAAAAGTTAATAGGGATTATATTGACCAAATGATCATTCGGGCAAGACCATAAAGGAACCAGATATCTCAGAAGAAAGGACTTGGATCAATCTACAGACCAAACAAATAAACCATCAAACAAAATAAACGAACAAAATAACCAGCTAGGTGTTGCATGAAAACAAGAAGGTATGGCACAGGTCTCATGACTACTTGTAGAAATGACTAGTAATAGAAACACATAGTTTCTTTTTGTCTATGTTACATATATGTCTAACCTACTGATTAATTTTTTTCTCCTTTTCCCTTCTGTCACTTTTTCATATAAGATATATCATTGATGTTCAACTTTTAATTGAATTTTTAGGTTTATGCATAAGAGAACAATCTAAGCTGCTGTAGTAATAGAGTCCAAATTAGAGGGCCTGAAAAGTTATCTCTCTCTCATATTTCATTTTATTTTTTTTAAGATGTTATTTATTTATTTGACAGAGAGAGACACACCCAGTGAGAGAGGAAACACAAGCAGGGGGAGTGGGAGAAGAAGAAGCAGGCTCCCAGCAGAGCAGGGAGCCCGACGTAGGGCTCCATCCCAGGACCCTGGGATCATGCCCTGGGCCAAAGGCAGACACTTAACAACTGAGCCACCCAGGCACCCTCTCTCTCATATTTTAGTCTGGGTTGTGCTCTAAGCTTGAATGGTAGTTTGAGCCATTGTCAGGGATTGGAACTCCTTTCATTGTCTATTGTCCCATTCCTAAATGCTGTCCCTACCCATCATGCCAAAAACACCATATCCATATTCAGCCTGGAGGAAAGAGGAATGAAAACATAATGGGACAACATGTTTAAGATGGCATTTTGGCTAAACAGAAGAGGAAGGAGCATCACCTAGAGATGAAGATAGTCTTTGATGACACCGATTCTACCCTCTGGGGAGAGGGTGAATGCATTTATATCTGTATGACAATGGATATTTTAGTTGGCCATTGCTGTTGAAGTTTAAGTATGAGGAGAAATGTGTGTATAAATGTTACTTTTCAAAACAACTGGATTTGGTGTTGATAGGGAAATGGCACTCACGTTTGCTCCAACTTTCTCTTAAAGGAGTCCTCCTACACTGCAAAAGTTGGAAACTAAAAACTCCAGTTTTAAAATTCCTTTGAAACTGAGGTTGAGGATAAAAACTAGGTTGTGTCTCTTAGATGGGACTGCCTATGATAGGTAAGGCAGAAATCTCCCCTGTTTCTTTGGATGCTGTTTCCGGAAGACGCCATTGTATACTTATTTTTTTTCTAAAACGGCATTCCAACCACTGACTTCTAGAGTAGAGGTTGGCATTACTTTTCTTTAACGGGCCAGATAGTATATCTGTTACATTCTGTGGAACAAGAGACCACACCCAAGCTCTGTCACAACTACTCAACTCTGCCATTCAGGCGACGAAGCCATAGACAAACTGTAAACAGAAGAGTGTGGCTGTATTTGCTGATTGGACTTGGCCTGGGCAAAGTAGTCTGCCAAGTTCCTTTCTAGAGCATAGTTGACAGAGGCAGAGGTAAAGAGCATTTGTGGTCCCACTCAGCGTTTTGTTCTCTAGTCACTCACTTCATGGCTGCCAGGAGGTAGTTGTGGAGGCCCTGCCTGCTGGTTCTCTGGATGGCAGCTGTTCTTTGGGTCACAGTTTCAGAGATGCCCTCCTTGTCTCTCATATCTCCTACTTTTGGTGAGGATTGTAGCTGCCTGGTGAGTCAGTTCAATGGTATTGTTCTGGTAGTCATTAAAGACTGTTTTTCCTTCACTGACTTTTGTAAGCACCCAATTCCCTATGTTTTAAACCAAGGTCTTCTTAAACGTATCTAGAGTATATTGTTTCCTACAACTGACAGCTGTCTGATTCTAGCTTATCTCTATGTATCGTTTAGAGACCATAAATCCCAACAGGCAGCATACAAGGAATGAGGCCCAAAGGCTAAGCGAATTTTGGGATTTTTGGTTGCCAAATAATTTGTTTTTCTCGGTAGAAAGCAAGAATAACAATGAGAATAGTGCCTGTTGATAATGAGTCTGAAATCTCAGTGAGGAAAGTATAAGAGCTGATGTTACGCTCCTCAAAATCACATGGCTTATGGTTAGGTATCACCAATTGGGCCCATCAAGCTTCCTTTCCATTCATACAGAAAAGCACCCAGTACCCAAGTGGACAGCAAGTGGTACAGGAGATATTCTATTTCAGCAGATGCTAGGCCTAAATTAGTGGTTCACTACTCCAAACTAGTAAAGAGAAAATAGTTCATACATATGTTTAAAAATGTTAATGGCTGAGAGGTATAATTGCGAACATTCATTTCCATTAGAAATGGTTAGAAGGCTTCTGATGGAAGCAGATATGAAATAGTAAAAACCGGGGGGTAAGAAGCAAAGGCAAGGATACAAAAGGGGATGCCAGAGCTTGGGTGTGGTCTCCTGTTCCACAGAATGTAACAGATATACTATCCTGGATAGAAATATCGAGAGCAGTCACAAATTAAAAATCAGCCTTGGAGAAGAGAACGTAATAAACTTGCAGAACATCAAATCAGTGATGTCTGGTGGAAAGACTTCAGTGTTTCTTCAGCATACAGAGGAAAAAGACAGTTGAAAATTAAGGGGAAAAATGTTTTCTAGGAGGAGAGAAAAACAGAGATCCAACCTAAGAAATATTCTGAAGGAAGCTGGATATAAGAAGCAATGACTTCATAGAAAACTCTTCTGAGCTGAAGAAGAATCTGCCTTTGTTGGACAGCCTGTGCTCACCAAGTTCCAGGCAACAGTAAGGGGAAAAAAAACCAACAAAAAGAAGACCTATCAAAATTTGCATTTCAAAAGAAAAAAAAGTTCAAACTTTAAAAAGCAGCCTTTAGAGGGCTCGTCATCTCTCAGCACTTCCACCATGTGACGATACAACAGAGAGTCAGCAGTCTGCAAACTGGCAGAGGGCTCTCGGCAGAAGCTGCCCTTGCTGGCGCTCTGGCCACAGACTTCTAGAACTGCGAAATAAGTCTGTTGTTTAGAAGCCAAAAACTAAACAAACAAACAAACAAAAAGAGGTATATTCAAAATAATGCATTAAACAATCAGTCTTGCCCAGAAATGGACCAACATGGTGGATACTGGCCTGGCTACTAGTAAGTACTGGCTGAACAGCTTATAGACATAACTGGACATGTTTGCACATTTGTGTGAATTCAGCGAAAGGTATTTTTAAGTATGCAAGGTCTCAGATCATATATCGCCAAGACCATTCCTCTTACCATGAAGACTACTTGAAAGTAATCCCAGCAAACAAGGGATATTGGATTAAAATCAATATTTGGGGAGTGCCTGGGTGGCACAGCGGTTAAGCGTCTGCCTTCTGCTCAGGGCGTGATCCCGGCGTTATGGGATCGAGCGCCACATCAGGCTCCTCCACTACGAGCCTGCTTCTTCCTCTCCCACTCCCCCTGCTTGTGTTCCCTCTCTCGCTGGCTGTCTCTATCTCTGTCAAATAAATAAATAAAATCTTTAAAAAAAAATCAATATTTGGTGGTGATGATTGAAAACAATTAAATATAGAGATTTAATTATAACTACTGTGTATAAAGTTATAAAATTAAATGCAAAACCAAGAACTATTGTTTTATCTAGGTTGAATTTATATACAATGAACTGTACGAATTATAATTTTATAGTTTGATGTAAATATGTCTACATATGTGAAACCACCAGACGTAACAAGATAGAGAATATTATCAGCTCCAGCCAACAGCTCTCTTATGCTCCCCCCTAGTCAAGGATGCCCCCTCAAGATAACCAGTCTTCTGGTGTTTAGTTTTGCCCCTGTTCACCATTCACTTTCTTATAGTATCTTTTGATGACAGAATTTCTTAATTTAATGAAGGACGATTTATTGGTCTTTCTTGTTCTGATGCTTTATGTTCTGTTTAGAGATATTTGTGTACCTCCGACCATAAAATTATTTACCTATGTCCTCTTCTAAAAACTTTTACACTTATGTTTCATAGTCAGGTCTGTGAATATTTGTTTTTTCGTGTGGATATCCATTTGGTCCAACACCACTGACTGGGAAAAAAATCATTTCCCCACTCATTGGTCATGACATTTCCGTCATACATTAGATTGATGGTAGGGATGTGCTTACTCCTGGATCCTCTGTTATATTTCATTGGTCTGCTTGTGCGACACCACAGTATCATAATTACTGTAGCTTTATAATAAGTCAGGATAACTGGAATTGTAAGTTTTCTATATTCTTCAAGATTGTTTTGTGTGTGTGTGTGTGTGTGTTTAAGAGAGAGAGAGAGGGAAAGAGGGGCGTGGGAGGGGTGCAGAAGGAGATGGAGAGAGAAAATCTTAAGCAGGCTCCAGACCTAGTACAGAGCCTGATGCCGGGCTGGATCTCAGAACCCCAAGATCACGACCTGAGCTGAAATCAAGAATCAGAGGCTTAACCGAGCCACCCAACCACTATTTTGTAGGGCGTTTTTTAACTTCTTTTTTATTTCATATAAATTTTAGAATTAATTTGTCCACTTCCACATATCTGATGAGAATTTAATTGTGATAATGCTAGATCTAGAAATCAATTTAGGGAGAACTGAAATGATCTATACTATTACAAATACAACGATGGTGATTCTCTAGACAGATTTGTAATTGCAATGGTTACAATGGCTTGGAGAAAATAAGGACTAATTTTAAAGTGTCTTTTGAAGTCACTGAGGTTTGTTAGCTTAGAAAAATATCCTGAGTTCTTAAAAATCAAAACAGTAACTTTTATCTGAAGGAAATAAACATAGCAACACAGTGAAAATATTGCCTGATACACTATTTTTTTCTTCAAAAGAACCTGGGACTAGTAGCATTCTAAATAATTATACTGATTTATGGCTGCTACTAGCAAATGCTTACCTGGAGCTTTCCACTTTAACTATAGTTTTATAAGTGTAAATTTCTGCTATAGTTGCTGAACTTCCCACAGCGGTATCAATGGAAGTTATTTAAGTACAATTTACAACAAAATAAACAATGTCAAACAAAGGTTATTTTCTCTTGACTGAGAAGATGAGATAAAATTTAAATACTCAAGTGTAATGACACAAACAAGGTTTTTAGACGAAGTGTCCTAGCCACTGGGAAGGGTGATCAGTGGACAAAGAAATATACCTTAAATATTAGAAAAATAATTAGGGTGCCTGGTTGGCTTAGTCAGTAGAACATATGACTCTTGATCTTAGGGTATAAGTTTCAGTGCCATGTTGGGTATAGAGATTACTTAAAAAATAAAATATTAAAAAAAAAGAAAAAGAATTGAACTTTCATGAATGCCCCGATTAGAATGAAATAATATTAGAGATTGTTTATTTCAACTTGACTCTATCTCCCATTCTGCATTAGAAAGACTGCTGATGGAAACTGTCAAGTTGGAGAATATTACTTGCTAACTTTCTGACTTCAATACACATCTAATTTGACTATCATTTCAAATTCCATAGTGATATCTTGTACACAGCATGTAAACAGATTGCTAAGTAGGTAGTGATTTATATTCACTCCCCTCCTTTTGGTACCCTTTCCTACCTCCACTCCTCACTCCCACCTCCCATACCTACAGAGTCTTGCATACTGTTGCTGTCAGTCTGCTTGTCATTGCTTCCCAGAGATTCTAGTAAGTTCTAACATCCGTATTTGCCTCTACTTCCCACTGCCACTGCTGCATTACATGGTCCAGTCCCTTTCACAGGTGAGGCAATGAGGCTGAGTTCAATGATATACAACATTTATAAGCCTCACCCCTAAAATCTCTTCAAGGTCCTCTTTCACCTGCTCCTGCCTTCTCTGTGAGCCAGACATGGAAGCCCTCGTGACAGAGTCGTTTGATAGAAGGAACCTAGGTGCCTGGAAGACCGTATCAGGGAGGTCAATCTACTTCCCACTGGCTCCACACCAACCAACCTCCATATTAGACCTTGTTGGGAGTTAAAACTATTTTATTTTGTTAAGTCATGGGATTCGGGAGTTGTTTATAGCACAAGTTCAGAGCATTTTGAGAAATACAGCACTACCTTCCAAGAATATTTGTCCACTCTGCATTTACCCTTTTGGGAGGAGTTTGGGAACCTACAGACTGTTGATCAAATCTCCCATGGCCTGTTTTTGTACAGCCTGCCATCTAAAAATGTATTTTTTAGGTTTACTTTAGGTTAAGGGTTTACTTAAAAAGGAAAAAGGAAGAGAAGGAGGGGGGAGATGAGGAGAAGGAGGACAAGGAGGACAAGGAGGAGGATGGTGGGAAAAGAAGACACAATGTGACAGAGATAGCATGTGGTATGAAAACCAAAAATATTTACCATCTGGTCTTTTACAGAAAAAGTTTGCCAACCTCTGCTCTAAAATATTGACAGTCCCAAATCTTTTGTAAAAGCCTCAGTGTACCAGGATTGTCCATCACAAGATCATCAATTTCCATGCCAAGAATGCTGACTCTGCTTTCAGCATCCCGGTATCCGAACAGTGCAGCGCTCTCTGCAGAGACAAGCTCGGCATGGAGACGCGGTGTCCCAATGTAGCCCTGAGCCTTACTTTTCCACCTAGGACCCCAAGGTAGCTCTCTTTGTGTCGAGTCTCACAACTTCCCTTAAGTAGGGCTGTAAGCTTTGCTCTTAACTCTTCACGGGCTGAAAAACAGTCTCAAGGACCTGGGGAAAGACATATCCTCACTGTCCCTCTCATGGTTTTCATGTTCTAGCTTAAGTGCCTAATGTCTTTTCTCTATCAGAATAAACTTTGCCCCCACAAAATCTTTCATGGACATGAAGGCAAGAATGGAGAGTACCTGATACCAGCTATGTATGTAGGGAAGGTGTATCTGACAGTGTGTGTGTGTGTGTGTGTGTGTGTGTGTGTGTGTGTGGTATGCATAGGGTGTTGTCTATGCTAGCAAGCACCTGGTTAAAAATATTGTTTTACATTTGTATTTATATAGGACTGATCATCTAATAAAAAATATTTAAGATTTCAACTGGCCAGTGAAGAAGATATCTCTGCCAGGCATTGCATTTTGGAAGCATGAGTTTCCTGTCCCTGAAGCTATAAAAAAATGGGTAATTACTGAGTCAAAAATATTTAAGAACATCCTGAAAAGTGAAAACTGAGGTGCCAGGGATAGGGAGAAAATACCTTAGCTTCTCTTGGCTGAGAAAAATCATGTGTACCTCAGTAGATAGTGGTCTTAGTATGTAAAGTAGAGAGATGAATTTTGTAATGGCAAAATCCAACCCAAACTGTCCTATGAAACATCACCAAATCTGGCAACTGAACCATCATAGAATGTAAAACACAATTTACGATCAATGAAGAACTTTAAAATCTCTTGGCATTTAAAGTAATGTTGGACTAAATCACAGTTTCATTAAAATAAATTAGAGGCAAAAATTTAGTATAAAGAAATGGATGATTGCCCAAACAATTCCAGACTTCATGACACCTGCTGACCATGCATTTATTTGGTCTTTGCAGTGTTTGGTTGAAAAATAAAGCTTATTCCAGACATGTAATGATATCCAAGCAATTGTGAACTTTTAATGAGGTTATGTTGAGCAAGTTTTTAGCAGAATTAAGTTTTAAATCCTGGGTTTCAGAGAACATTCTAAACAGGCCAAGTGTTATTATGCTTTACAGATATTTTAAGATCACATACCTGGACTAGAATAAATCACCCATTTCTCCAAAGTAAATGGACCACCAAATGTGATGGCTGACTCTCTCTTCCACATTTGAGAGAAATATTGCAGAGTCAAGGAGACTTTGTGCACTGAAGAACACATGGATGAAAGAAATCCTGTTGCCAAGCTCCCTCCGCTGACTTCCAGGGAATTAACACTGACAGGTTTCCTGATGTCAGTCCATCTCCTTCCCCAGGCCTCTTACCCATTTTAATTCCCTGATGGATTGACTGGATAAGCAAATCCACACTATGTTGGCATCAAAAACTAATATTTTATGTGCCTTCCACAAATTTAATAACTTTGGCTTTTTGACAAGGTTTGCTTTCTTAGGGAATAGAATGTCAAAACCTTTGGTAAAATCCTACAATTATTCTTACTTGTTTACAGTCATTTTAAACAATGCTTAAAGGTAGAAAAATTGGCATGAACTGTCAGCTTTTAAAGTTGTTGATTTAAACTGGAAGCAACATGACATACAAGATCTTTCTGTTTCTGGGGATAATGGTGATGTTTCCTAGCAGGTAAAAGTCTTAGAGTTTATAAAAGGGATTTTTTTAATTTGCCTTTTTCCCAAAGGAAAAACACGATTTTTTTTTTTTTTGGTAGAAAACATACTTTAACATCCTTAAACATATTTTAATCATTCCTAGAATGACTGGCTAATTTAAACTTCAGAAAAGAACTGAGGATGAAATTCTTAAAAAGACTGGCATCAGAGACTAAAGCTTGGACAGGGCTAATATTTCTTGTAGATGATCAAAACCTAAAGCCAGCCATATGGCTTCTATAGGAGGGCAATTTGCCTGAATGAGCATGTCTGTACTCTTGGAATGACACACCATTACCAGCTTACAAGCCATTGCCATCTTTGTCATAAAGGATGTGGGAGAAATTTTCTTCTGGTATTTTATTCCCTTGTTTTCCAATCACTTTCTTTTCCTTCTTTTCAACAACAGAGCCCTTGAATAGAGGTCTAGGAAATGGCAGTACTTCTGCCCACTCCAGACGCTTATCTTAAAATTCTATATATAGCTTTGGATCTCATACTTTCTAGTGCTAATTCTGATTTGATCTTAAAACAATATTCCCTGAAATTAAGGTTAATTTCTTTTCCTCCATAACAGTTTAGATTATTTACACATTTTTAGAACTATATTTTAAAAGCTCACTTACCACTATTTGATATTGTATTTTGTTCTTCCCTATATTATTTCATAATTTATTTGACTAATTGATGGCTTCTCATAAAATTGAGTACAGATCTTTGAGTTATTTTTTTAAAGATTGTATTTATTTATTTATTTGACAGAGAGAGAGCCAGTGAGAGAGGGAACAAATGCAGGGGAAATGGGAGACAGAGAGGCATGTTTCCCGCTGAGCAGGGAGTGCAACGTGGGACTTGATCCCAGGACCCCGGGATCATGAGCTGAGCTGAAGGCAGACACGTAATGACTGAACCACCCAGGTGCCCAGATCTTTGAGTTTTTAATGTCTATTTTCTTTTCTGTATATATTTAATGTATATATTTTGATGAGTTTGGATACATGTATACACCTGTGATACCATCACCACACTGAAGGTACTAAACATGTCCATTGCCTCCCAAAATTTCCTTGTGTTCTTGTCTGTGTGTGTGTGGGGAGGGTGTTGAATGTGAAATTTATCCTCAACAAGTTTTGAAATGCGCTATACCATATTGTTAATTAAGTGCAGCAGCCAGATCTCTAAAACTTATTCATCTTATATAACTAAACTATATACCCAGTAGATCAACAACTCCTAATTTCCCCCCCCCTTGTCTGTTTTGTTTTTTGGTTGTTTTTTTTTTAGATTTTATTTATTTATTTGACAGAGATAGAGACAGCCAGCGAGAGAGGGAACACAAGCAGGGGGAGTGGGAGAGGAAGAAGCAGGCTCATAGAGGAAGAGCCTGATGTTGGGCTCGATCCCATAACGCCGGGGATCATGCCCTGAGCCGAAGGCAGACGCTTAACCGCTGTGCCACCCAGGCGCCCCTGTTTGTTTTTTTTTTTTAATAGTCTCAATATTTCCATGTCTTGGTTACCTGCTATAAAAACCAACTCTTTACAGAAGAATCATTTACAATAATCATTTTGATAAAATGTTAATGTAATACAATTGTATATTTTTACGTATAATTTAATTTTGTATTCTCCTGTAAAATAGCAATGCATGATTTCTTAGGGATGACTGTGAAATTGGAAAGCTGTATTTTACTCACTGCCTTGAAGAAGGTAAGAGTCACCTTGAATATTTTGTTTCACATTTTTTAATTAAAAAAACTAAACTGCCTAAGCCATGGGTAAGAATATTATAAAATACTTCATTAAGTCTGAGATGGTTCAGAATCTTGAAGAAAATTATTTGCATCAAGCTAAGTACAGACAATTTGGCGATAATCAACAAGGAGAACTTGATGATTTAGATGGGAATCAGCAACAGAAGCCATTCGTCATCCTGCTGTGAGAGGTTATTTCACAACCTTGTGATGTTTCTGAGATGATGGGAGGCCAGGTGGATGAGAAAGCTGATGTGGCTGTTAAGAGTTCAAGAATTTTTTGTTCAAGCAAAAATAACATGTGTCTTGTAGATGGAAAGAGAAGACTGAATTTACTTTCAGAGTAGTTGCCTAAAGGCAGCTATTTTTTTTTTTCCAGACTTGGGATATTTTGAGATACCTAAGATCTTACATTTATAAAACAATATACAAAAATGTAATAACCATCTTACCCCAAAAGCTTCTGTTACTTTAAAAGAAAGGGCCTGATATACTGCAGGAAATGCATTCTCACTTCGCCCAATTCATGATAACATTTAAATTAAAAAAAAAACAGGGTCAATGGGGAACTTTCTGGGAGGTCATACTAAATCTTGGGGGCAGAGAGACTATAAAATAAGTGTAGTTAAGAAATTTCAAATGCAAGTCAGAATTAAAGCAGTGGGATTCTGTGACAAATATAGACTTATGTTTCCCATAAGTGCAAGAATTTATCACACCTTCTACTGATAGATGGGGGGAAAGGGAAAAACCATACATTGAAATAAAACGTTCCTTGTCAATGCCTCATAGTAATGAGATTTAGTGCCTGAAAAAGGAAAGAGAGAAAAGGAGGAAAGGGAGAGAACCATTTGAGAATGAGGGAAGGTGGGAGGGAGGAAGAAGAGGAAAGGAAAGGGGAAAGCAAAGAAAATTAAGCATTTTCTGAGGGCTTACTCTTCTCAGGTACCATGACTGGTGCTTTCATATACATCATTTGATCTAATCTTTAAAATAATTTTCTAGACAAATATTATTATCCCATTTATATAGATGAAGAAACTGAGACCCATGAAAAATTAAACTGAAGCTGGGATTCAAATTCATTTTGACTATTAAGCTCATTCATTTTCCATGCTCTCATAATTCATCCTTTGGAAGTCAGAAAGATTAATCTTCTTGCTCTTAAATAACTAATCATTGCTCAGTGAAGTGGATTTGAGTCCTAGAGATGCTCATTTTCCATTCAAAGCTTCAATCTCCAAAGGGACCTCCGTGTTTTGGCTCCAAACCACATAGAGTGTACTCTAACTGTGGAATATGGGGGTCAGGGCAGGCAATCAAAAGAGGCTTTGGTATCCTTCAAGTTGTTTGAATGCTCTGATGGAGAAATACTTCTATGATGGCTGCTATTTCCTGAGTCAGTTTTAAGATATAAAATACTGTTGCTTCTGAGAGGGAAGAATGTCATTGTGGAGAAATACTCTCCTTTATAATTAACCTCCAGATTCCTGGACCAGACATAACTGGCTTTGCACCACAGGATTTCATTCTCTTATATTGCTCTCTCTCTGATTTTGTTCCCTATGAGCAGTTGTATTCCCTCAGAAGCTCTACTCTCAGTTACTAACCAGACTCTTCCTGTCCCACGTCCTTTCCTGAAGGTCATTTCGATTCCTGCTCTGTCTCTTGCATCTTTCCATTGTGGATTCCACCTTGGCTCCTCATCTGGATTTGCCTCTTGTCCCATTTTTACCTCATGCCCCATGTTTTCTGGTTTGGGCCACACTGCCCATTCTCCCCCCACCACCAAAAAAAACCTCTTTGGAAGCAAGGTCCAGTATTTCATGTTATTTCTTTCTTTCTGCATTCCTGCTAAATTTCTGGGGTCTTCGCTGAAGTTGGAATACTGTGGACAATATGTACCTAATGACAGTGCTGGAATATATTGATTTAACCATTCTCTTGCATACTCTTGCCCCCTTTTACTTCTGCTAACCTGACCTTCATTCTCAAGAGAACCCTCAGTGTCACCCAGCAAATCTACTATGTTTCCTTAGTATGTTTACGTATCAGCTGTCATATCTGACTGTTTCATGCCTTCATTTCTCCTCCAATCATCAGTATCTCCTTTCCTCTTACCAGTCTCAACTGTTGGCTTTTCTTCCTCTACAGAAAATAGAAGAAACCACATGGAAAAGTTCCACATCCTTCCCACACCATCCCTAGAAGCCTACTAGTAAATTGCCTTTCTCTCATCACTACGGATGAAATATGCACTATCCTATCTAAGGTCAACCCCTTCATTTGGACACTGGACCCCAACCTTTCACACCAACTCAAATAATTAATTATTTGAAAATTAATTCAATCAGTCTCTACTCTCTACGGCATCATCAATTTTCCTTTCTAACTGGATCTTTCCCAACATCATACCAATATGCTATAATATCCCTAATCTATTACTTTCTTGCTTCTGCCCTATTTTGCAATCCCCTTTCCAGTAAAACTTTTTGAAAATGTTGTCAATGTTTGCTGTCTTTATTCCTCTCTTCTAATCTTTTTCTGAACCCATGCCAATTAGGCTTTTAATTCACTGAAACAGCTCTTTTCAGGTCTCATCTTTTCATCTCCAATGACCTATTTGTTGCCAAGTACAAGGGTCAATTCTCTGTTCTCATCTAATATTTAATGGAGTTGAACATTTCCTCATTCTCACTCTCTTCATGTGGCTTCTGGAATCAATCAATTCCTCTCTCTGTCTCCTCCCATTCCCACCCCCCATCTCTCTTTCTCTTTGTCTCTCCCCCCACCTCCCCTCTCTTCTTTCTTATTACCTATTCCCTCACTATTTCCTTTGCTGGTTCCTATTCATCTTTCCTAACTCTAAATTGGTGGGCTCCATCACCCAGTACTTAGACATCTTTCGTCACCCCTTAGGTGATCACAGACTCATGGCTTTCGACATATTGTCAAGTTCAAATTTGTACCTCTACCTCAGGTGTCTGGTGTCTTCAGACTCATATACCCAATTGCCTACTTGACATTTCCACTTAAATGTCTAATAGGCATTAGCTTAACATATCTAAACCAAATGCTAGTTTCCCATATCCCCACCCCAACCCCCCAGTCCTGCAAGCTCCCCCATATCAATAAATGGCAATTTTGTTTTATCATTGCTCAGTACAAAACATTACCATTCCCTTTCTCTTCCACCATATTCAATGTATCAATTAATCCTACTTCATGTACATTCAAAATATATCTACAATCTCACTTCTTCTCATCGATTCTACCATTATCACCATTGTCCAAGCCACTGTAATCTTGTTTGCTTTATAGTAATAAGCTATTAACTAGTCTTTCTATTTCCACACCTGTTTCAGTATTCAGTCTAATTACTGTATAGTAGCTAGAATGACCTTTTCAGAAATGTAAGGTCAAGTCCTATTACATTACTGATCAACCATCCCATGACTTCCCAACTCAGAGTAACAACCAAAGTATTATAGTGGTTACAGAGCCCTCCTTCCTCTACCCAACCTTTCAACCTTGTCTCCTACCACTTCTCCCTCACTGTTTACTCTCCTCTAGCTCTACCAGCTTTGTTACTATTCCAGTAAAAAGCAGTGTCAGAAGTTCAGCACATAGTTTCTTCAATCTGGAATGTTCTTCTGATGACAGTTTCATGGCTTCATTTTTTTACTTTCTTCAGGTCACTACACTCATGTAGCCTCCATCAGAGAAGCCTCCTTGACCCACTGTTAAGAAGCATCCATACCTTATAAGTGTCCACTTCACTCCCTGATTTATGACACTGTTCTTTTTCTTCATGTGTTTTGGTTTTTTGTTATTAGCTATCTCCTTTCCCTAGACTGTAAACTCCATGAAGGCAAGAAGATTGCCTTGTTGTTTGATATGTCCCTCATGCCTAGAGTAATATCCATCTTAGAGTAAATTTCAATAAATATTGTTGCATGAAGAAACGAACATCACAATAACATTAACTAACCTGACCCGTTTGGTGAGGAGGTACTTTCTTAGAATGAACAATATGCTATGAATATTAAAATCCTTAAGCAAAAGAAAGAAGATCACATCTAAGATGTCTGGGCAACTTGCTTAGGTTGTTACAAACAAAACCTTGTGGGTTTTTTGTTGTTGTTGTTGTTTCCTTTTTATCTTTTTTTCTTTTTATCTTTTTTTCTGTTGACTCCTGTCAACAGAAATTCAATGAGTTTAACCTCGTTTTTCTGTTCTGTGAGGAATACTGTCATCTCTCTAGACACAGCAAGAGTTGTTCATGATCTACCATTATCTACTGTGGGCTAGGGCTTGGCTCTGGAGCCAGAATAGTCCATTAAATCAAGCAGTTATCATGTGTAGGTCCACCAAAGAGAAGGTGGCACGGACCACAATTAAATAGGTAGGTAGTCTAGGAAAGCAAGTCTCATAGGAACGGGGGTATTAAGGTAACAGTATTCTGGCACGTAGATGGGACACAGAGAATGCAATTTAGGAATCAGTTTATTAATCAGGAGTTTTGCCAGTGTTAATGACAGGAACCCAATTAAAAATGTCTTTCTCACAAAAGGGAATATATTGGCTCATGTGTCAAAAAGTCTGAAAGTGCTGAAGGTTCAGTCACAGCTAGACACAGGGGCTTAACTGGAGATATTTGTACTCTGCCTTGCTCTTCATCTCCTGCACAGACTCACATTTCATGGTAGATCAGGTGCCTTGACATAAACCCACTTTATCACCCCATCAACCCCAGAGCCCCTTAATCCCAATGGGGTAGGTTTTTTCTGATAGAAGAAAAAATATTCCAGAGAAGATTCTGCTTGGATGGGCTCAAGCCTTGTACTTGTTCCTGAGCTGGTCAGAATGTCCAGGAAAATGGGGGGATTTCACCAAGCATGGATCATATTCCCTTCCCCATGATTCATGGGAAATAACCAGACTCATATGACCAAATAAAATGGGTTCCCCAAAGGAAAGAGGAATTCTATTACAGAATAAGGAGGGGAAACTACATTGATAAAAACAATACACAACTACTACATACGTAGGCAATAAAAAATTAGTAATCAGTCAGGTATTCAACATGAAGGAAGCTTTTTAATGTGAGGAAAGAAAAACAAATTGTTTATGCATGCTACGAATGTCCAGAGATGATAAAGATATTAGTGAAGAATGGACAGTATGCTATTATAATATTTATTTTTCCCTAGAATATGTATCAGTAAAAAGCAATAATTGAATAACATCATACTAAAAGATGAAAAATGAATTCTCAAAAAACAGATGAATTCTCTACCACCTTTTTTTTTTTTTGTCTTTTACATAAATGGCAGGTAAAAATATGCTCCCCCAACATGGAATATTAATGTAAAACTAGCTAAACTTAAAGTGTCAGAGAAATGTCATAATTATGGATTTTCAGTATAGTTAGTGAAAATATAAAGTATTTTATGGGTTAAAATTGAAAATAAAATACAGACCCTTTCTATTATTAATAATGATTTACCATGTACCAGTGGCCCAATTTTTAAATTATAATTATACAACTATCTTCTATATTTCCTATATAATTCATTATAGTGCATATTTTCTTTGACTATTTCTATTTTTACATATTGCCTCTTACAGTTAATTAAGGGATATTTTTCTTCCAAGTGTAGGAGGCAAGGACATCCGTAGTAGGAGAAGAAAGAGATCGGGTTTGGGGTTATTGTCTGGTCGTGTATGCTTTCCTTTGAACTACTGTTTCTAGCTAACAGGGAGTGAAAACATATACTGGATGCAGCATTAATTAGATATGGTTCAGTTCTGGAAGCCAAACTGTATTTCGCTGAAAAATGAGGAGCTACTGAAAATAAACATTAATGATAAAGTATTACTGACCAACGAATTCTTAGACTCTGTGAATCATTTTGCTTATGTCTGATGCTTTTAAGAATTTAATGTCCCTAAATTCTGCAGCCTTCTTTGTCACTTCTCTCTTTAAAATGCAAATGGTAGGAGTTTGCATTTCTCTCTCTCTCCTTTGATTCATAGGAAATAGTGTCTTTTATTAAGTCTCCTTCCCCAAATATTTCTTGGTAAGTTTCAGGAACATTTTCTTGTTCCACAAATGTTTCCTGTATGTCACTTGGCATCTTCAATTCAGGCTGCTTCTCTTAGCTTCGATAGGTCAATATTATTCTTCCAGGATGCTGGAGCTCTCTTAAGTGTGAGAACAGATCCATCCAATAATTTCTTAAAGTTTACTGCTTCACAAAGTTTTACTCAAGGGCCTGAGAATAGAAAAAGTTACAATCTAGACTGGGGAAGGGAGGCACGGAAATCCCACCATTCCCCCTTCTACCAGATAGTAGACATAATCGTTGCTAGGATCCATGCGCCATACTCCTCTTCCACGGATCTGCCATCACTGTCCTGGGCTCCAGATTTTCTACTCAGTTGCAGGGGTCAATTTCTCTTCCGTGATCATGTTCCTTTCCATAAGGACTTTCCTACTCAGAGTCTACACATATAAACTCAAGAGGTATCATGCAGGGCATTTAGTACTTCAATACACAAAAATTTTCTTCTCTAGAATAGAATTGACCTAACAGTTTCACATCCAAAAGCCCTCCTTAAAGAGTTTCCCAGTCCACACTAAGCCATATATGTGATCTTCATGAAGAGATCAATTGTGCTTCTGTATCAAAAGCAACATGCAAAGTTGTAGTTTGTCCTGTAGTTTGTCAGTAAATATACTTTAAGATGATCAATTGCATTTTGGAAATGAAAATATAAAACTTAAGCCTCGCTGGGGATGCAAGAGAGTGGAATGTACTCTCTCATTTTCATGAATACACCTTTGTTCTCTTTAAGAATGATCCTGACTTTCAAATATGCAAATGTCACAGTGTGAATTCAAGGAGCGACTGACAGCCACAATTGAATCTCCAATCCTTTCTATGGGTCATTTCTAAAATTGCCATGATTTGGAAGTCTGTGGAGCAGAAAGTGGATTACCAGAGTTTCTGTTTGCAAAGGGTCTAAGTAATAGTTCCACATTGATATAATTATGAAAACATGTGACAATAATGCTTCTTTGTCTGAGGGTTGGAGTATTCACACCAAATTGAAAGCACAGCACAGTCAAGATGCACTGTCAGAAGATGGCGCCACTCTCCAGGAGAGAGGGGATTCTGTTCCCGAGCCCGGTTTCTGTAATTTCTGGCTGACCCGTATACAACAAGCAACAGGAGGCAAGACAACTGACGTGTGCATCAAACTGTGAGACTGAAAAATCTTACGTCTAACCAGAATGGTGGTTTTACAAAGAAATACAGTCATTTATTTTTTTGATCCAATGCACATTTTTTGAGTACTTGCCATTTGTAATGTTCTGAATTGTGGGGGATATAGACACGAGCCCACGCCTGCAGAAAGCTAACCGTCATCAACATTGTGCACGTACACATACTCGTGCACGCACACAGGACTGTTAAATATGCCAACAGCGATCCATACAATAAGGAGAGGCAGACAATGATTTAGGCAGTTCAGAAGACAGCCACTCTGGGCAGAGAATAAAGACGGAGTTAGGAATAGCAAGGGAAATAATTTGCCTGGAAAAACAGTACATGCAGGTGCAAGGTGGGATACGAGACAGGCAAGGTAAGCTGAACTGAACTTGGAGGGCTCTGAATAACGCACAGCCATGCTTGTACGTTATTTCACAATGACGAGGGTCTTCCAAAGGCTTTGGAGCCAGGGAGTGGGCGATCAGAGCTGTGCTTTGGGGGTCAACCTGTTTGGTGGTGTGGAGAAGGTAAGGTTAGGATAGAGGAAGAGAATGAAAAGTCTGGAGGAAAAATTGACATGCTAACAGCTGGCTCTTGAAATTTGTCGTACAGCTATTATTAATGCATTTTGCATGAGAAGAAATAGTTTGACCTTTAAGAGTCTGCATTTAATGTTTATCCAGGCTTATGTAAGTTATTAAGGTAAAACTATTCCAGATGTTTCACAATGTTTACTAAACTAAAGTCTCCTGCTGGTATTTGCAAATATATCACAATAATGTGATAAAAACTTAGAAGTGAGAGAAAAAGAAATCTGCCCTTTACCTCTCTTGTGTCATACATATGCTTAGTGGCTGCGGGGAGCAATGTCTAAAGCATCACTCTGAAAACACGGAGCCAACCACATCTGGGCTGTGGTCGAGAATGGAGAAGGCATTCATACAGTTTCTTGGGAACATATTTGGTATTACTTCTTTTCTCTTCAAACCTTTCCATGTTGAACCCTTTAACTGATCTAGCCTTTGGAGAATTAAGAGAGTATCGGGAAGGTGGGATTGAAAAGCTCCCTCAAGAGAATTCTTGTGAAAAACAACAATGTTGCTAAAGCTGAGGAAGTTTTTTATTACACCACGTCTGGGAAAATATGTTGTTAGCATTAATGCTAACAGGAGTAGAAAAGAAGTTCATCGTTCTCCAGCAATGATTCTTCTTTATCCATTTCCTCGTTTACTAATAGGGATTTATGAGTACCAAGCAGGCATCAGCATGCGAAAGTCTGGGGAGGTTGTCAAGGACTCCGGCTTAGGGCACAATTGCAGTACAACAGCTAAGGGCAACATGGGGCCATGAAATAGTATGGTGTGTTCAGGAATGGAAAGTGCCAGGGAATGAGGCCTATTAGAAGGCACAGACCAGATCGTGATACGCCCTGCATAAATCATTAAAAAGTCTAGAGTTTACCCTGAGCAAGTGTGAGTCTTTTTGATGACCGTTTCACATACTCAAAACCTGAAATGTATAAACAACATACTTACAAACAAAATCTGTTCTGGTTGGCATTCCTTTTGATCCTCTTCTGAATTTGTGTATGACTCATTCAATATTGACACAATAAAAAAAAAAAAAAAAGACAGTTGCTAGAGCTGGAGCTGTCTGCTCTGCCAGATTTTCGGGTGGCTGCTTTCGGCCCTAAATGGGAAGTTGGGCAAATGGAAGTACTTTACCGTGGAGGACGTCTTCTGGTCAGAGTGGCAACATCTGACAGTGAAATGTAAATTGTGCGATACGCGGTGGAAGAAGAGCTAAGAATGCTTCCTTAATTTGCTCCAGTGAAAGAGTTTAATTCATGTGAAGGGCTTACAACAGTATTTGGCCCATAGCACTCAACAAATGGTAGCTACTAGTACTCATAATATGAATTAATTTTTTAAAGGAGAATAAGAGGAGGAAGAAATAAAGACGATAAACGTGGAATAGTATTTGGAATGCTTGTTAATACAGCTTGATGGTATCCTAACTGATACATTCACAACAAACACTTAGGTTGCAGGCATGTCCTCTGTTCCAGGCACTGAACAGGCTGTTAGGACACAGCAGGGATCAAAGGAGACAAAAAGCCCTGCTTTGGGGAGGTTATACTTTGGGTGTTTGGCTTAGGCTTTGGAGTCTGGAGACAGGGTCATGTGATCGACTTCCAAGTCTATAGGCACCGCTGTGGCTCTTCTCACCTCCTCCTGCAAGTCTGTTGAAGAGGATTCTGGTGAAGGTTAAGATAATGGCTAGAAGGGGTGGAAACAAGCCAATGGCTATCACCTGAGTGTGGGACTCATGATTCTTCTGGCTGCTGCTTCTGGATCATCTGGCTCAGCACTCACCCTTACCCCACAACACGGCTGACTTCTCCTGTGCCGAGTGGTGGTACTTTTCGGGTATGTGATTCCTTTTGTGTGAGGACGTTTTGAACTGAATGCTAATCAGTTGTCAGATCAATTACGACTTAAAAGCTTTGGAAGCGGATTTTTTGAGGCAGCCTGACCTAATATGTCATTGCCAAACTGATACTTCCCCGGAAAGAAAAAAAAATCTCTTTTTTCTTTTGCTTAGAATATATACTAAAAGTGAGAGTAGATGATGTGAGGAGAAAGAAGAGTTTCCTGGTCTAAAAAATATCTTTATGATTGTTTAAACCATATTTTTCCTATGTAAAGCTAAAACCTTACTTTGAAAACTTCTAAAAATTTCACACATATATCTGTGAAAGTTGTTAAATTGATTCTATTTAGCAACGATTCTTTTAACTGTGGTCTGCATTGGTTCAAAAATTTGCTGTAACACTGTTTGCTCTACAGAGACATTCAGGGCACACTTCATGAGTCCAAGCACCTGAAAGAACTCTTTTTGGTGTCTCTTTATCTTTTTACCCACAGGAATGTGGGGTCAATTATATTATTAATTCTGAAGTAGTTCTCCCCCCCCACCCTGAGGAAGAGGGAGTGGGAGTGGAGTGGGGAGGGGCAGAGGGAGAGAGAATCTTAAGCAGACTTCCAGCATTGAGCGCAGAGCCCCATGCAGGGCTCCAGGCATGGAGCTCGACCTCAAGACACTGAGATCATGACCTGAGCCGAAACTGATAGTCAAATGCTTAGCCAACTGAGCCACCCAGGTCCCACATTCTGACGTAGTTTTTAAAGCAGGAGGTCTAGTCAGGCTTTCGAGATTGAGGCATGGTGTTTGAAATGGTGTGAACAGATTCAAATAACTCTTTTATATGTACACAAGTGCATACACACACACACACACATACACACACACACAGAGAGACTGTCTTCTGCTAATAATTAGGCTGAAGTAAGACATCCAGTAAAAGAACAGGGAATACAGAACAATTGGTTTGTGATAACTTAGAATGAAAAGTGTTATTTACTTAGAAAATGGCTTCACTAAGTGTAAATTAACTTAAATTATGCTCTTTTTAGGGAGTTTGGACTAATAGGTTACTAAGTCAGTGGAATTATATATATTACTATGTACCATTTTCATCAAAAATTTTTGACAAAATGTCTCAAGTTATTGTTGATGGATATCCTCAGAGCAAAGTATGTTGGATGACAATACAGATCAGAACATTTTAAAAATAGATGAACAATTGTTTCCAAATATATTCTAGTAAGATATACCTTAAGGGATCTTCTTCTATTTAACACTGTATCAAGAACATAGTGACACAAGCTATCTTGCCAAATCTATTAATTAAACAAAACTGGAAGAGAAAGGTAATACAATCCAGATCATAATAAAATCAAGATTCCAGGGAATTGTCCAAGAACTCAGCAGTCCAAAAGACTGCAACTAACAGTTACAATTAAGGATGATTAAAGTTTTGCATTTCAATAAAACAGTTTTTAATTAAAAAATATATATGTAAGGTGGGAGGTACCTGGTTTCATAGATGTTTACATGAAAAAAAAAGTCAGGGAATTTTAATAAGCCAGAGGTATAAATGTCTCATGACTCTTAACCACATTGTTTAGATAAACAAAAGCAATATAATTTTCATCTTCAGTGGTCATGATACATCTGGGGTGTTATGTTTAGAACAGATGGTCCCCAACTTAAGATGTTTCCACTTACAGTTATTTAAATTTATGATGATGTGAAAGTAATATGCATTCGGTAAGAACTGTACTTTGAATTTTGAATCTGGATCTTTTCCTGGGCTAGTGATGAACAGTACATACATCTCATGATGTTGGGCAATGGCAGGGAGCCACAGCTCCCAGTCAATGGTGTTTATATGTGCACAGATCACGAGGGTAAACAACTGATACAATCACTCTGTACCCATACAACCGGTCTGTTTTTCACTTTCAGTACAGTATTCAAGAACTCATGTGAGATATTCAATCCTTTATTATAGAGTAGAGTTGATGTTATCTGATTTTGTCCAACTGTAGGCTAACATTAAGTGTTCTGAGAACATTTAGGGTAAGCTAGGCTAAGATATGATATTTGGTAAGTTAGGTGTGTTAAATAAATTTTCAACTTACAATTTTTTCGACTTAATGGTAGGTTTGTTGGGACATAACCCCATCATAATTTGAGGAAGATCTGTACTTGCTGTAATATTTTAATGGAAACATCTGCAAGTAATGATATGGCCAAAGGAATGAAAGTGATCCAATAAAAAGAGTGGAAACCATCCAATGTGAGAAAGCACTGAAGGATCCGGGAATGTTTAGACTGTAGAAGAGAGCAAGTACAAAAGAAATGCCCGTTGTAATCAAATATATAGAGCAACATTAGGTCAATGGAAACTTAGATTGATTTTACACTGGTCAAAAAGACAAATCTAGAATCAGTAAGTGAAAATTGTAAAGAGGTATTTGACTCAATGTAAAGACTTTTCCATTCATCAGAATTGTAATGGAAGAAATCTTAAGATGAAAAGTCCTTTGTCACTGGAAATTTTCAACTGGAAATTAGATGACCATGTGTTCAAAGCTGTAAAAGAGGGTATTGCTATACTGGGCAGAGGTTTGAATCTTGAACTAGTTGGACTCTTACGGACACTCCAGATATATTTAAAATTTCTAAAATTGTTCAACTAATATTTTAATTTCCATATTTTGATGTATAGTTCTCTGGAATAATCTCCTTTAGTTAAAAAAATTATTTTTCATTGGAGGATAATTAACTTTTAAAGTCAATTTAAAACTTTAAAAATTAAACCCACAGAAAATGTAAATACAAAATGGAGGCCAGGACTCTGCAACTCTTTCAATGACAACAAAGTGAATTTTTTTTTCTTTTTCAGCTTGCAATGGACAAGCAAACTTACATCGAAATTATGCAAAGATAAGTTATTTCTAAATAAGCCCACCCGTTTTTCTTTAACCAACACTCTCGACATCCCTTAATTTCAGTTATATATACGTGAAAGATTTTGATCTCTGCTTGGAAATATTCTCTTATTTTTTTCTTTTCTCTTTTTTTGGAAACTGCTTTTTCCTTTCTTATTCTTAGAGAGTCAAATCTACTATCAAAATTACAGCCCTAATTTCTCCCGTAGGCCTGTTTCCTGGGAGCATTTTATAGCTACACCCTATGCCTGGCCACGTGCACCTCTTCTTTGCATTCACTGAGAGATCGTCTGGAGCCAGATAACTTACGGTCTTTCAAGCCATGGGAAAAAAATTAGTTTTTCCTTCTGAGAGCTGGGAAGTTATTAGAGGTTTTCGAGACTAGGGATGGCACGATCTATTTACACTGTAAAAGTATCATTCTTTCCACCACTGAGTGGTAACATGATGGCAGAGGGCCAAGAGGAGGCAGGCAGCCAGGGACAGTTATCAAGCCAGAACTGACTAGCTCTGGCTGAAGTGGTCGTTAGGAGTGGGGTAGTAAGAAGCGCTCTGTTTTAGGATTCGCTGTATTTTAAAATACGTCTCATAAAGCATTTAACTGGCAAGAAAGCATCTTTTGCTACATAAAAAATTGGAATTTGGCCTTTGAAATTATTATTTTATGGCCTCTCTGATTTGGTAATTACTAACACAAGGGAAAACTTAAAAGGGCACAGTATTGTACTGGTGAGCATTTCTGCAATAGGGCTGAGAACAGTTGTTAGTCATCAGTTTAGCTTTTCTTTGCCTCTTTTTCTTAAGAAAAGAAAGAAAATGGACTACTTAACACTAAAGAAGTTACAGAGGCAGATCAAGTTATAAAGACATGGCTTTTACATTATGTTCGTGTACGTGTTTTTGTCTTTATTTTTCCTAGACCATACACACAAAAAATCATCTGCATTAGCCATCTTGTTGGATAAATGACTTGAGAGACTCATGAATTTTCTGAAAATGTAAGCACTTTAGCATATAAATGGAAAAGCATTAATAAAACAGGACGACCTCTCTACCATTAGTCTGCTTAGATATTACATGTAATTACTAGGCAGCAAGTCAATGTACCTTCCCTCTTAGGTTGTGGGAAATTTGGCAGTTTTGAATAAGTTTATGGTATGTAATTTTTTGTTCTAAATTCCTCATTAGAGTTAAGAATTAATATTCTCAACAGAAAAGCTACACCTCAATTCTTCAAGTACTAGTTTTGTCCAAATATCCCAACCTTTTATTTAGGATGTTAGGTTGGATCAGCAAAAGGGATGGTGGGTGAATCTATTAAAGTAGCATTTTTCCTGTCTGGTAATCAGTGGCTACACAGAAACTTGGAGTCTACCTGGAGAAACACCTATGTACTGACAATTTGACAGATTTTTTTTTTAACCTTTTGAGAGGGAAGTGAATATTTGTCTTGAGTTTTCATGGTTTGGGAAATAATGCAAAATTTATGTAACTGGGATGTTTAGAATAAAATGGGAAATTACTTAGCTACCATTGGGAATAGTTATAAATAAGAGTTTGTGAGTGTGTGCTTACTTACTAGAATGAATGCACAAAGGTTTTCTTTTTTGTTTGTTTGGTTTTTGGTTTTTTGTTTTTTTTTTTTTGAGTTTTTTTTTTTTTTTTTTTTTTAGTATAAGCTGCAAGATTTCACTTGGCACAGCTCCTAGAATGTAAGGGAAATTTAGAAGCAGCCAGAGTTGCCCTTCTTTTCACTTTTGTTGAGATTGATGCCTGAGGCTGGCTAGAATACAAATTCGTGCTACTCCATCTTGTAAGTGGGAGCATCCTGTTTACTTAGGCACAATGCACATGTTATTGTGTTGACTTGATTCTTTGCATAAATGATGAGAGCAGGAAAGTCAGTACAACAAAGGAGGAAAGAAAAAGCAATTGTTGACTTACTGAACTTGAGCACTGGTGAACTTGAGTAAGCTGTAGGGAAGGATGCGAAGTAATTCAGAGGATGGCGGAATCCGGGTGCAAGTATCCTGATTTGAATCACAACACGGATGCTCATTAGATTTATGGCCTTGGGTGAGCTAGTTGCTCTCTCTGAGCTTCAGTGTCCTCATTCATAAAAATGAGGCTAATGGTGCCCATCTTAAAGAATTGTGATAAATTCCTGCCTCAGAAGGAAGGAGCGCGTCGGGGTTGCTCCAAAAAGACTAGTGGAATCTGAGAACTCCTTGTTCTTGTATTCCAAGCTGCCTGGCTTTGCTATATTCTGTTATTTTTGAAGGTTTGGCTTAACTATTTAGCAATCATGCTTCAGAGTAACCCTGAGACAAGACAAAAGAAAGTACATGAATGAGCTGTAGATTTATTTTTCTATCTTCTTTTCCTAGAGGGTTCTCCTAAAGATTTGGACAGTGCACAGCTTGTTTTATTCCTTTTGTAGTGGCCTATACATTGAAAATCGTCTGTCAACTGATTTTATTTAATGATCAATGTTTAAAGCTCTTGACTTCTGCTACTTCTGTTCCTATTATCTGATGTCTGTTTTCGATACCTTTTGCTGTTCACGGTCAGATATTTTATAACAGGTGTTTTCCCAGCTTTAAAAAATTTATTACCCAGATGTATTTTTGAGGGGCATCAAATGTCTACCTTTTTTAAAAAATAAGTGGAATACTATGATAAAAAACAAATAAAAATAATTATAAAATTGAAGATGTCTTTTCAAATTATAGTTACACTCTGATACTTACAATTTCTAGAGTTCCTAATATTCTGTCCATAAGGTGATGGTGGAGGAGGAAATCAAGAGAATGTGACCACCTGTTGACCCCCAAACTGGACGCGGGCAATCAGAGGCTCCTCAACCCCTTTCCTGTCCTTGGAAAGTACATTGTGTTCACCATTCCCACAGTAAGGTCAGTTTCAAGTAAAGGGGACTTCAACTCCCTCCATTTTGACCTTGAACTTTCTAATTGATTAAGTTCTTTCCAATTACCTCTTAACTCAGGCAAGGGACCCTGTGGGCAAAGCATCCCTTGATGGGAACCAAAATGACCCCTGAAGGGGTGAGGACTGCCCTGAGCCTGCAAGATCCCATGACTCTAGGACAATGATCAACTTGACCTTCACTTCCCACAGGCATATGACCACCTATTTTTGTCCTACATTTTTCTTTATATAAACCCTGAAGTATTTTTGGTGCTTTGGAGACAGTCTTTGAGACATTAGTCCACTGTCTTCTCAGTGTTGGTCTCACTGAAATAAATTCCTTTCTTGTTTCACCACCACCAGTCTTTCTGCCTTCGGATTTTCTCAGTGGCGAGTAGCCAAAACTGGTCTGTTTGGAACCCCCAGAGCCAGGCGCTCTTGCTCCCTTGCACCCCAGCTATACAAGGACGCAATGTTGAGAGGAGAATGTGTTGTCGAGACTATCCAGACTAAATTATGTGACTTAACCCAGTTAAGACCTCTATATGAACTTTTAAGATTCCAGCAGGCAGAGGCAGAGAACTGTCTTGTGACTACCCAAGACAAACTTCATAGGGAAGTTCCCTTGCTTATTGACCTGCCACCTACCATTCTGGAGTGGCCTGCCTCTTTCTTCAGTCCTCTCTTTGCCTTCCCTTTCAGATTTCATCTGGGAAGTTCCAGAGGTTATAATCAATGAATAATGTTGATTATACCTCTCGCTCCTGCCTGAAAATCTCTAGTTTAGCCCTGATTTTCCTTTTCTTATATATATTAATCCGTTTTTTTTTTTACCACCTTTGCATCTTTGTACTTTTTAAAAAAGATCTTATTTACTTATTTTGAGAGAGAGAGCGAGAAAGAGAGAAAAAGGGAGTTCACATGAGCGGGGAGGCGAGGGAAAAGCAAGCTCCCTGAGCAGGGATCCTGATGCAGGACTCCATCCCAGGACCCTGGGATCATGACCTGAGCTGAAGGCAGATGCTTAACTGACTGAGCCACCCAGGCACCCCAACATCTTTGTACTTTCTTCTCTTGTAAGGATACAGAAGAAGTATACTTTATGGGAGCCAAATTTCTAAAATTGTATTTCTTTTGTCCTTGCAAAGAAATAGAAAAGTGGATCTCACTCTCAAAAAGAAAGCAAAGATAGAATCAGTGAAAGCTCAGTGTCAGGATGAGGTACATTTACATTTCAGTTAAAACCAGAGTAGCAATTTTTTTTAAGTGGGCTCCACACCCAATGTGGGGCTTTGAACTCAGAATCAAGAGTCACATGCTCTACCAATTTAGCCAGCCAGCCAACCCAAGAGTGCCAATTTTAAGTCTTCAGATTTATAAAGTGTTTCTCATGCTGTGACTTTTTACACCTATTTCATTATAGTTATTGCATTCAATAACTCTTAAGAAAATGTGTATTTACTTAGCTAGGACAAGAAGAGAGAGGACAAAGTTACAAGTATACTTCTTGATCCACGGTGATGGAATGGTAGCAAAAGAAAGGGGCTGGTGGACAAAAATGTGGGGCACAATAGAGAAAAGGAAGAGGAATGACCTAGAGTATCATTCTAGGAGAATAGTTCTAGAATGATACTACCAGATGATTCTGGGATAGTCTGCAAACTAGCTCTTTAAATATGTCACCATTTCATAAATAATTTCCTTGTAGGGATACGAACTTTTAAAAAGTCATTAATACTACAAAATATGAGCAAGTGTCCCCTGCACTACACCCCCTCACTCTCTATTTCTGAGAGGTCAAACTTTTAACTCTTTTGATTAATTTTTTCTGGTATTATTGCTACAACCATAAGTTGTATGTTTATTCTATAAAACATCTATTATCTACATGTCATTTTCAAAATATGTAAAGACCTAAAGATGAAGACTGACCTCTCTTATGTTTCCTTTTGAACCTTCTGCACTTTTTCCTTCCCCTTCTTATAAAACCATTTAACCAAAATTTTTTTCAAAATAGAAGCTCTTATTGTGTTCTCTGATGACATCTTCTCAGCTGAATATATTTCCCCTCCTGGAATTAATATATATTGTGTATATTTATGATACATGTATATGGATACATTATATCCATAGGATGTATTTTTATATTTATATGATACATTTTTTTGGAAGGGCATCTGCAATCCTCTGTTGCCTCAATTCAAGGAAGACTTATTTCTACCTCAGCCTATTGCACAGTTGGCTCCCTTGTCCTTCTTTCCCACCAACCCTAGAAATCCCTTATGTTAATTCCTCTCTTCTGTTTGATCCTGTGTTTCCTATATGCTACATCTTGTTCTGTATTGCCACAGGAGTGTCATTGCTTCCAGGATCAACAGATGGAAAACATAAATTTAAAATGACATTTCTAATTTCAATACTATCCCACAAGCATATTCTTTACCCCTTCCCCATTCCATATTTGCATTTCCTTCTTTCACAGTATTAACACTACCACCCAACAATATTAACCAACTTTCTCATGTGCTCATTCCTACAATACAAGTAACAGAGATGAGACTTGATAGTTATAACAGATTCAATGCAATCCTTATTGAAATTCCAATGGCATTTTTCATAGACTAGGACAACCAATCTTGAAATTTGTATGGAACCACAAAAGACCCTGAATAGCCAAAGCAATCTCGAGAAAGAAAAACAAAGCCGGAGGTATCACACTCCCTGATTTCAAACTGTATCACAAAGCTATAGTAAGCAAAACATATGATATCAGCATAAAAACAGATGTGTAGATCAATGGAACAAAATAGAGATCCCAGAAATAAGCCCACACATATATGGTCAGTTAATCTATTGCAAAGGAGGCAAGAATATACAACGGGGAAAGGACAGACTTCAGTAAATGTGTGGAGAAAACTGGACAGCTACAAGCAAAAGAATGAAACTACACTATCATCTTACACAATACACAAAAATTAACTTAGAGTGGAATAAAGACTTGAAGGACCTGAAACCATAAAACTCCTAGAAGAAAACGTAGTGGTAAACTTCTTAACTTCAGTCTCGGCAATGATTTTTGGGACCTAACTACAAAAACAAAGGCAACAAAAGCAAAAATAAACAAATGAGGCTACATCAAACTAAAAGGCTTTTGCTAAGCAAAAGACACCCTCAACAAAATGAAATGGCAACCTACTGAATGGGAGACAGTATTTCTAAATTATGTATCCAATAAAATGTTAATATCCAAAATACATAAAGGATACGTACAACTCAATAGCAGAAAAACCAAACAATCAAAAAACGGGCAGAGGACCTGAATAGACATTTTCCAAAGAAGATGTACAGTTGGCCAAAGGCACAGGAAAAGATGGTCAACCTCACTCATCATCAGGGGGATGCAATTCAAAACCACAGTAAGATACCACTTCATACTTATTAGAATGGCTACTCAAGAAAGAGAAAAAGAAAGAAAGAAGAAGAAAGAAAGAAAGAAAGAAAGAAAGAAAGAAAGAAAGAAAGAAAGAAAGAAAGAAAGAAAGAAAGAAAGAAAAAGAAGAAAGAAAGAAAGAAGAAAGAAAGAAAGAAAAAGAGAAGCATTGGGAAGGATGTGGGGGAACGGAAACCTTAGTGCACTGTTGGTGGGAATGTAAATTGGTGCAACCACTATGCAAAAGAGTATGGAATTTCCTAAAAAAATTAAAAATAATATGATCCAGTGATCCTAGTACTAGATATTTATCTGAAGAAACAAAACTCTGATTTGAAAAGATATATGCTCTCCCATGCATTATTTACAATAGCTAAGATATGGAAACAACTTAAGTAACCATCAATGAATGAATGGATAAAGAAAATGGAATACTACTCAGCCTTAAATAAACAATAAAATCTGCCATTTTTAACAACATGGATGGATCTTGATGGAATTATGCTAATAAATCAGAAAGAGAAAGACAAGTACTGCATGATTTCACTTACATAAAGAATCAAAAAAACAAGTAAGCAAACAAAACAAAACTCATAGTTACAAAGAACAGAACAGTGGTTGCTAGCAGAGAAGAAGTTTGGGGATGGGTGAAATGGGTTAAGAGGTACAAATTTCCAACTACAAAATAAATAACGCATGGTGCTACTTTGTACAGCATGGTGACTGCAGTCAGTAATATTGTAGCATATACTTGATAGTTGCCAAAAGAGTAATTCTAAAAGTTTTCATCCCAAGAAAAGAAATTGTGATTTTGTATGGTGACAGATGGTAACTAGACTTATTGTGGTGATCATTTCGCAGTGTATATAGATATAGAGTCATTCTATTATACACCAGAAACTACTATAATGCTATATGCCAATTATACTCAATAAAACCCAAGCCAAAACAAACAGAAATAATTGATACAGTTATGAATAATATACTTACTAAAGTGCCTGTAAGATTTAGTTTGATTTCTTTTTCTTTTTTAATAGATTGTGGATACAGAGTCAAGTTATTCTGTTTAAAAGTTACTTGGGTTAGGTCTCCCTATGCCACTTCAGTGTGATTATGTAATTCATTTGGGTTCATTTGCTTTTGATTATATAAAGTTTTAGTTTTTCTCTTTCACTTTAGTATTTTAATATGGAGAGCATTAATATGTTTCTAAAATCAAACTACACAAAAATGTAAACCAGACATGTATCACTCTCAACTGTATATGGTTTTCTGGCTCCTGCTCCCCTGTACCCTTGCTGGTAACACATTCCATTGTTTTCTGGCATCTTTCCTATTTCTTTTTGCAAAAGTAAGCATACACACACACACACACACACACACACACAGAGTGTATCATATACTGATCGCACTATGCTTTTTTAATGAATATATTCTAAAAATCACCCCATATCTATTCATGAAAGTCTTCCTCATTCTTTTTATACCTACGTAGTCTACCACTATGTGGGTGCAGTTTAGTAGAACAAGGCTTCTGTTTGGACATTCAGGTAATTTGCAATAGTCTGTCATTGCAAATAATGTGCAACATGTATTTTCATACAGTTCCAAACATACCTTCCTAGAGGTGGGATTTTTGGTACAGAATGTAAATGCATATATAATTCTGTTAGATATTGCCAGATTCTCCAGAAGAGTTGTACGATTTTGCATTCCCACAGCAATGTATGAGAGTGCCTGTTTCCCCACAGTCTTGTCAGCAGAGCACATTTAAGCTTTTGAATTTTTATCAATCTATTGTGAGAAATGGGAACTCAGTGAGATTCTAATTTCTGTATTCACATCTTTTGCCACTTTTTCTATAGAATTTTGATTTTTTTTTACCTAGATTAGAAAAGTACTTCTTTTATATACTAGGTATAATATCCCTTTGTCTGTTGATATATGTTGCAAAAAAATTTCTCCCTATTTGTTGTTTCTTTTTTAATTTGATCTTTCACTATATCTTTTACAGAAATTTATTCTATTGTTTTCTAGACAATTTTAACAAATTTTATTTTTCTAATGTATTATTAATTATTGATTTTATTTATATTTTCCATTTTTTATGCAGATGTGCAAAATTTCTAATTATCTTGTATTATACACATAATATAATATAGATTTCTCCCTCTGCATTTCTTCTGTTATTTCTTCTCCTTTTTAAAAAAATATTCATTTAGCTAGCATTTTGTCTATTTTTAAAATTTTTTTAAGATTAAAATATTTAATTAATTAATTAATTAATTAATTTGAGAGAGAGAGAGTGAGTGAGAGCAGAGAGCAAAAGCTGGGGGAGGGGCAGAGGGAGAGAGAAAGGAGCAGACTCCTCACTGAACAGGGAGCCTGACACAGGAGTCTGTCCCAGGACCCCAGGATCATGACCTGAGCTGACAGCAGGTGCTTAACCAACTGAGCACCCAGGGTGCCCTAAAATTTGTATTTAATTTAATAGACTATTTTCTTTTCCCTACCTGACTAATTTCTGTGTTTATCTCTATTATTTTCTTCATTGTGCTTATTTTGGCTTACTTTCTTTTTTTGAATTTTTTAAGTTGGGAATTTATTTAATTTTTATCTATCTTTCTATTGCTGTGGAGTGAGAAGCAGCAAGTTTTTTTTATTAAGGGCTTATAAATAGCATAAATTTGGGTTTTATGAGCTACATAATCTCTGTCACAGTTATCCAACTCTGCAGCTGCAGAGCAAATCAGCCATAAGACGTACATAAATAAATAAGCTGGAGTGTTTTTGCAGGTCATACAAAACAGGCACTGAGCTTTGTTTGCCCTGGGGACTAGTTCTCTGACCCCTGATATAGATGTTTAAAACTGAATTTTCCCCTGATCATTACTTTAAATATACCCCACAGATTCTACAATGTATTGTTTTAGTTATCTTTCTTTTTTCAGAGGTTTTCTAACTTATGATTGTATTTCCTCTCCCACTTTAATTTCCACATGAAATTTCTTTTAATCTTCCATTGTTTTGCATTGTGATCAGAGTGTTCTTGTAATTGTCTCTAATATGGAAATTACTGATGCTTTCTTTGTTACCTAATATATGGTTAAATTTTTGTGACTATTCTATGTGCATTTGAGAAGAAAACATATTTTCCATATTGCTCTATAGTGTTTGACAGATCCCCATACATTCTATATTGCTGATTATGTTAGATTTTCTCTAGCCCAAATTTTTAAATTTTATTTGTCTTGAGCTGAAAATAATGTGTCAAAACTTCTAATTGCCAGTTAGAATGGCCAAAATTGACAAGGCAGGAAACAACAAATGTTGGAGAGGATGTGAAGAAAGTGGAACCCTTTTACACTGTTGGTAGGAATGCAAGTTGGTACAGCTACTTTGGAAAACAGTGTGGAGGTCCCTCAAAAAGTTAAAAATAGAGCTACCCTATGACCCAGCCATTGCACTCCTGGATATTTACCCCAAAGATACAGACGTAGTGAAGAGAAGGGCCATATGCACCCCAATGTTCATAGCAGCATTGTCCACAATAGCTAAACTCTGGAAGGAGCCGAGATGCCCTTCAACAGACAAGTGGATAAAGAAGATGTGATCCATATATACAATGGAATATTACTCAGCCATCAGAAAGAATGGTTACACAACATTTGCAGCAACATGAACGGGACTGGAGGAGATTACGCTAAGTGAAATAAGTCAAGCAGAGAAAGACAATTATCATATGGTTTCACTCATTTGTGGAACATAAGGAGGAGCAGGGAGATCGGTAGGACAAGGAAGGGAAGAATGAAGGGGGGAGGTAAACAGAAGGGGGATGAACCACGAGAGACTATGGACTCTGGGAAACAAACGGAGGGCTTCAGAGGGGGGGGGAGTGGGGGATTGGGATAGGCCGGTGATGGGTATTAAGGAGGGCATATATTGCATGGAGCACTGGGTGTTATACGCAAACAGTGAATCATGGAACACTACATCAAAAACTAATGATGTTCTGTATGGTGACTAACATATCATTAAAAAAAAACCCTCTTATTTTTAATGTTACTATTTCATCTTGTATCTCTTGTGGTTTGTTTTCAGTAAATGATTACAGTATTATTTGGTGCATAGATATAACTTTTATTTCCTCCTTGTGAATTGTGGCTTGTAGCATTTTAAAATGCCTTTCTGTTCTCACTTAATGTTTTTTGGCTTGAATTTTACTTTATCAGAAACACAAGCCCTGCTTCCTTATTGTTCCCATTTGCCTAGTATGTCTTTGCCCTTGTCTTTATGTTTCAAACTTTTGAGTTACTGTTTTAAGTGTGTCTCTTGTACACACTCTAGGAGCCAATTTGAAACCTTTCCTCTGGTAAGTAAGTGAAGCCTGTTCATATTTATTGTTATGATTGATACGTTGCTTTTGTAATTTTATTTTATAATTACTGTGTCTAGTGTATTGTATTTACTGTACCTCTTTCTGTATTTACCTCTTTCTGTATTTGTTAATCCTTCTTTCCTTTATTTAACGTTTCTTTGGATACTGAGGGAGTTTTGTCTTATGTTTTCTTCACGTACACCTATTCGCGTATACCTTTTATGCTGCCTTTAATCACCTTATTTCTTGCTTAATGTTTCACTCTGCCATTTGTGAAATGTAAATGGCATTCTTTGATTCCCACCCATTACATTTATAACAGCCAATGCTCTTATTCCATTTTCTCCTTCCATTTATTAGTTGCCTTTTTTTTTGACAGAATACATGATTACATACTACTTTCCCTAATAAATCTAAATCTACATCTAACCTTGTACTAGTTTTACAGTGAAGTAAATGAAATTTTCATCTTCTGTCCTTTTGTAGAATCTTCCCAGTTGTCTTTTGTTTTCCACTGAGTTCATCTTACAGTAGAAGCTTCATGAAGAGCTCCTGGTTACCGTGTATCTTGAATTGCTTCTCATTCAAAGTTGTTCATTTTTATAGGCTTGATACTTGTTGGATAGAAAATCCTTGGCTCATACTTTTCTTAGTTTTTTGAAATGCTGCTACACTGTGGCCTTGCTCTTAAAAAGTCTGGCAGCAGTGTATTTTTTTTTTTTTTATAATTTAACATTTTTGTCCAGGAATCCTGATGATTTTGTTTTCATCTTTAAAGACTAATAGTTTTACTAAGATTTTGAGAATTTGTTGTTCTGGGTCAATTTTCCAAGGTACACAAGGGGCCCTTTCAGTATGTAAATTCAGCTGTGTTTTGAAAGCTTTGTTAGATTACAGTTTTAAACATTACTACTATTAGATTGTTATCCTTTTCTTCAGAAACTCTAGTTATATGCACACTGGGCCTTAGCTTGCCTTCTGTTTCATTTACCATCTCTTTAATCATTTTTATTTCTTTATCTCATTTTATTTTCTTGATTGTTTTTCTTCCTTTCTTCAATGGCCCTCATTAAATTTTCATTTGGATTTATTATCCCTTGAGCATTTTGTAATTTATTCTTTCCTTTTAAAGAAATGGTTTATATCTTTGTTAAATTTCTTTTTTGAGCTAACTAAACTCTTGCTGCTTTCTTCCTATGAGAGTTTTGTTGCTGTTATTTTGGGGACCATTTCTATTCTTAATTTTTAAATTTTTGATTCTTAATTTTTTTGGTAAAAGATTTTATTTATTTATTTGAGAGAGAGATGAGCAGGGGAGAGAGAGAGAGAAAGCAGACTCCTAGCTGAGCAGGGAGCCAGATGCAGGACTAGATCCCAGGACCCTGGGATCATGACCTGAACCAAAGGCAGACGCTTAACTGACTGAGCCACCCAGACTCCCCTAATTCTTACTTTAAAAAAAATACCTTTAAATTCTCATTTGAGGATTTAAAATTCTGATTCAAGTGCTATGTTGCAGTTTTCTCCAGGTGTGTGTGTATGTGTGTGTGTGTGTGTGTGTGTGTGTGTGTGTGTGGAGAATTTTCTCAACTGAAATCTTTGATTCACAGTTTGTATTTTCTTCTTTAATAGCTTTGTATGAAATTTGACTTTTTTCTATTTCTGAACATCTGATGAACAAGATTCCTGGTTTGAGAGTAACCTCTTACAGTTTGTCAAACTAGAGTTAATTAAAGGATGCTATTGTTTCTTTTGGTGTTGGTAGAGCTGGCCAAGTTGTTTCATTTTTGTCCTCTTTGTTTCTGTAAGATTGTTACTTCTCTCTACCCACCTTTTTACTCTTTTTTTTTCTTCTTTACTACCACATCTTCCCAAGAGGCACAAATTTTCTCTATTTACCTTTCTCCTCCAGCAGTAATTCTCTAAGGCTACCACCTTCTCATTTTCAAGTAACTTCCAGATGCTTGGTGCTGTGAATTTCCAGATTCAGACCACTATTTGGATTTTGGTGCTGAATTCTTTTTTTCCTAGGGTGTTTTTCCTGTACCTCATATGTGCCCTGTTCCCCAAGAAATCTTTTAGCCTCCCTTTTCTTATTCTTTAGATACAATACAGTCAGACAGCAGCAGTGAAAACTCTGGAATTTGGTATTTATTTATTTACTTACAAGTAATTTGAATTTCAAGATATTTTCTCTCTTCTAGCAATGCTGAAGATTTGGGTCACATGTGGCTTTATTTACCTTCCTTGTTGCTCCTTGTTTTGGGGGGTAAGGTTTGAAGAGATTTACATTCAAGCAATTGTTATCCTCTATACATGAAATTTTACCTACATAGGTGTTTTGAAATTGAAACTGTATTAGAAAATACATGGCGAAGTTTCTATGTGTACTGTCCTAGCAAGACAAGCCTCTCAGTCTGCAGGTTTATATTCTGAAAATTTCCATTTCTTTGTAGCTCCGCAATATCATTTTATGCTCCTAGGAATGTGTCTTTCTCTGGATAAGTTAGTATGTTTCAAGAAATGTTTTTCATAAATTTATAAAAAAAATAAATTAGAGTTAGTATCTCTGGACTCAATCTTGTGATCCTGCTGCCTTATTTGGTCTGTTTATGGTTTAATTGAGTAGCTTTCCAGCTCTTCCTTTCTTCCCTTTGGTGTAAAGCTTATGTTTACTCCAAGTTTAGGGCAATTTAGTCTATGGAGGGGGGAGTGAAAGTTTGGGTACCTAATCAGAAATTATGAGGCTCTTTCAATTATTTGGAGGAATTAGGAAATGACCACCACTAGTAAATAAAACACCAGGTTGTTTGATATAAAAATGTCAGAAAGCTTTTCTTCGATGCACTGTGGCGATGGAGTGCTAACTGTCTGGAGCCCACCAGCTGCCCACGTCGCAAGACCAAGCAGCCTGCTCCAGAGAGTCCAGATGGACAACCCTACAGGACCGCACATCCAGAGGGAATTGTCAGTCTGGACTGTGTGCATGCTCACCAACAGTGCTCACTGATCATTATATGGCCTGCCATGGAGAGTAAAAAAAAAGAAGAAGAAGAAGAAGTCATGTGTCATAATTGTTATTTAGTTTTTCTAAAATATTTGTTGAAATATTTGTTGAGCAGTACCATGTGCCGTGCTCTGTTCTAGCACAGGGGAGATAGTAGTTAATAAGACAGCCAAGGTCCTTGTCCTCATGAAGCCTACATTCTATAGAGAGAAAAAAAAAGATATACAGACAAATGTTTAAATGCCAAATATTATGTCTCATAGTGAAGTGCTATGAAGGAGTAACAATAGTGTGATATGATAGAGAATCTGAGTTGGGGGAGATAGGTTAGGAGTGTTGTCATGGAGTCTTCTGTGAGAGATGACACTTAAGATTAGACTTGAAAAACCACAGAAAGCCAATCATGTGAAGAACCAGGAGAAGACTTTTAGAAAAAAGGAATGACAAAGACTCTGCTTTCAGGGGTCATTTCTGTGGTTTGTTACTAGAGAAGTTTCTCTGAATGTAGAGTATCTGAAATCATGAGGAGGGGGCATAGTGTTCCTCCTCTGTGTGAAGCTGGCTCTAGGTGTTGCTTCCACAACTGTCTATTGCCATTGATGATCGTTCTTTTCCTCTTTCCGGAGAATAAAAGGATACAGTCTGAGTGGAAAGGGAAAAAAAAAAAAAAAAAAAGGAACAACAGATTGAGTTTGGCACATTTGAGGAACAGAATCAAGGCCAGAGTGGATAGAACTTAGTAAACAAAGAGCTGAGTGGTTTGAGATGAGGTCAGAGAGGTAGGGAGGAGACAGACTGTTTGTAATGGAAAAGTTAGACATTCAATCCAGAATGTAAAGTCTTTATAAAGTATTTGATGGATGAGTGATCTAAACTTAATGATTGATTTAAGAGTGGGTGGTTTGACAAATAACTAGGAATGAAAGGAGGAAGACCAATGATCAGGTTATTGCACTAGGCTTAGAAGAAGGGAATGGTAGCTTTGATCAGAGTGGCAGCACTGTGATACATTAGAATATGATCTGGAGGATGGTTAATAGGAATTATTAATAGATTAAATTGGTGAATGAGGGAAAGGGAAGAATGGAGGATGACGTCTACATTTTGGAATTGAGCATCTAATTGAATGTTGGGAAAAGAATCCAAACAAATTGGCATTTAATGTTGCAAGAATTATTGCTGGTACACTCTAGCATGATCACAAAAGGAGGAAGGAGGAATGAAAAACAGCTGAACAGGAGACTGGTAAGAAATTTCTATTTTCATTTGTTGCACCTGATTGAATTTAAGGTTTAATTTCACAGTGTTGTCAGGATTCAGCTGATGGCCCAAGAGCAGTTGCTCCTACTGTAACATGCCCAGTCACGTCATCACCAAGTCTTCTCTGAGAGGTAACATGTAAGATTAGACTTGAAAAATCATAGAAATACAATCATAAAAGAGCCAGGAGAAGAGCATTTTAGAAAAAAGGAATAGGACTGAGTTTGGCATTTGAGGTTCAGAATCAAGGCCAATTATGGCTGGAACACAGTGATTGAAGAGCTGAGTGGTCTGAGATAAGGTCAGAGAGATGGGTAGGAGCCAGATCACTTAAGATGGAAACAGTTGGACATTGAAACTGTAATGCACGGCCATTGGAGAATTTTATTTCATGTTAAGATTTATTTATTTATTTATTTATTATTTATTTGAGAGAGAGAGAGATGGGGGAGAAGCAGAGGGAAAAGGAGAGAGAGAATCTCAAGCCGACTCCATGCTGAGCATGGAGCCCCACCTGGCGCTCCACACAGAACTCTATCCCAGAGCACTGAGAGCATGACCTGAGCTGAAATCAAGAGTCAAACACTTAATCAACTAAATCACCCAGGCACCCCCATTAGAGAATTTTAAATGGGGGGAGGACTTAAATAGGAGGGGATTCAGATTTTTTTCAGAGTGAGAGACTATCTCAGAATGGAGTAATCTTTGTGTCAACAGCTTTGTATTTCCTATCAATTTCTTGACCTCTGCAAATATCCTCTTCAAAGAATTGTTGTGCAATGAATGAGAAACTCCAGGTTTTCATATCATTTTCAAACCTACAATCCAAATGAACCACTGTAGTCTCTTTTTCCTTTTGTAACTGACCTGACCCTTGTCCTATTTCTTTGCCTTCATATGGGAAATTTGCTACTCAACAAAAGAATTCTCGGTAGTATAAGAAATACCCACTTAAGCTAGAGTGACTAATAAAGTTGTAACAGCAATAGCAACATAGAAAAAATTCAGGTATTCAGGTAGACTGAAAAGGTAGGGTAAGCAGTTTCTAGTCATGTATACATGATTGACATATATTTAAAAATATATATATAACAACTTTCTCCAGGTAGACAACCAGCTGGAGAGGAATCCAGGCTTTGAGCAAATTTTATTGCAATGTCAAATGGTACAGATTTTTGAAAAAAAAATGAATGATTATGTCCATATAAATGTTAAAGTAAATTTTCTTTTAAGTATTGCTTCTAAATTTGATAATTGGATGCCAGCATAAAGCTCAGATTTACTGGCAGTAGGTAATGCTTTCTTCTTCTTCTTCTTCTTCTTTTTTTTTTTTTTTTTAGATTTTATTTATTTATTTGACAGAGATAGAGACAGCCAGCGAGAGAGGGAACACAAGCAGGGGGAGTGGGAGAGGAAGAAGCAGGCTCCTAGCGGAGGAGCCTGATGTGGGGCTCGATCCCATAACGCCGGGATCACGCCCTGAGCCGAAGGCAGACACTTAACCGCTGTGCCACCCAGGCGCCCTGGTAATGCTTTCTTCTTAAACTGTGCTTTGTGCATTCCTCATTACTGAAATATTTGTGCTACATGTTTCTCTGAATGCTGAATTCTCAAAGGAAGGGCAATAAGACTAATGAAAGGAAGGGCAATAAGACTAATGGAATGGCATTTCTCATCTCCTTTTCTTCAGAAACAAGCAATATTTCAGAGTCCCCAAATTTGAATTTTACATATTCTCTACTTGTTCAGGTGGGTTTATAATTTTCCATGCTTTAATCAGCAAATTTTCATATTTCTCATTTCATATTTACATTAAGGTCTGAGTTAATACCTCATTAAGGTAAACAGTGATAGATATTCTTTCCATAGTAACAGTTAATGTGATCCTCAAAAATCTACGCTTTTCATTTCAAATATAAGTAAACTAAAAAAAGTCATGTAATTTTAACTCTCATGAATAAAACTGTATCTTTGCTATTCTTTACCCTCTTTCTGGTTAAATTTATTTGTTTTTAAAGATCTAATTCATATGTCACCTTCTCTAAACACTTCTAAGATAACATGTAATAGGAAGGAGAGGGTAGTAACAGATTTTTTATTTCTCACCAGAATTCCCAACCAACCAATTATAGTCCTTGTCTTCAAGGAACTTTTCATTTGTAACAAAGAAAGATATACCAAGGGGGGCCTGGGTGGCTCACATGGTTAAGCATCTGCCTTCAGCCCAAGTCATGATCCCAGGGGCCTGGGATCAAGCCCCACATCAGGCTCCCTGCTCAGTGCAGAGCCTGCTTCTCCCTCTCCCTCCTACATTCCTTCTGCTTGTGCTCTCTGGCTCTATCTCTCTGTCAAATAAATAAATAACATCTTAAAAAAAAAAGAAAAAGATATACCAAAAATGCATACAATAAAATGTAATAGTAGAATAATAAAGTGTAAAATATAGAAGTACAGAAGTAGTGGTGACTATCTGGGTGTGGCTGTGAGAGGAGAATTTGAGTTTCACAAAATAAATACCAGCTAACACTGTTTTAGAGGATAAACAAGAATTTACCTGGTTGAAAACAGTCTGGGTAAGGCAGAGGGAGGAATAGATCCCAAGTTCAGAGAACAAGTGTGAAGACAGAGTCAAGCAAAAAACATGGCATTATGAGTGCTCTGTTTTGTTTGGGTTCCTAATTCTTTAATCCTTTTTTTTCACAGTCAACAAATATGTATTGAGTACCTATTAGGCCCCATGGACTATTTGTTCTATCAAATAAGCATACAGAAGTGAACAAAAGAGAGTCGATTTAAGCCACAGTGGAACTCAAATTCCGAAGGAAAGATAGGGTAGTCATATTCTACAAGATAGTCAATAAACCAAATGAGTACAAAAAAATGTGTTGTATTGTAGTTGATAAAAAGCACCAGGGAGAAATAAAGAGGAAGAAAAGGAAGTGAGAGTTCTGCAGTCGGGGGGGGGGGGGGGGGGGGGGGGGGGAGTCAAATTTAAGTGAGATGATGAGGGGTAGGCTGATTGAGAAGGTACCATTTTAATAAAAATCTGAAAAAGTCTTCACACAGGAATTGAGGGAGAACATTTCAGGACAGGAGACCAGCAAGAATAAAAGCACTATGATTGAGTGTGCCTCCGTTGGGGAATAGTGAAGAGGTCAATGCAGTTTCCAATCTGTTTTTCATTCTCTTCATGCTTATGCTTTAATCATAATCATATCTCAATCTTTGAGCATGCCCTGCTATTTTACGTTATATCTTTCACACTTTGTTCTAACTAGGAATGTTGTCTTAAGTTCTAGATACTGGTAATTCTTCCTGTAAAAATATACGTAAACATCATCTCTACTTCCTTTTCCTCTCCCAGATATATTAAGGTCCTGTTTTCATAATGTTCCTTTGTAACTTGTACCAAGGTGATTATTTCAGTTTTGGACATTTTGAGTTTGATATGATTTTGAATCATCCAAGTACAGAAATGGACTTATGAGTCTGCAGTGCAGAGTAGATCTAAGGTTGGAGATGGAGATATGTAAAAAAATAGAAGTAATTGGAACCAAAAGAATTCATAATATCATACAGGAGAAAATGTAAAGTGATAAGAGAGTTAAGAATCAGCACAATTCTACATAAAATTAACATTGAGAGACAGAGGGAGAAAGATACAGAGAAAGAGAATTTGGGGAAGGATCTTTAGAGTTCTTACAGAACTATAAAGAAACCTGGGAGAGAATTGAAAAGTGCTAAGGACATGTGAGGGCCACAGTGGAAAATTTTCAGTTCCCAGAGTCTTGTACTGTAATTAGAGGAAAATTCAGGGTCAGAACAATTTTTTGTGAGGGAGACTTGTATATACATTTATAATAAGGGCAAGTCTAGAAAAAATGGATGTTGAAAATATAAGAGGTATAAACAATAATTGCTGAAAAGGAGACAGGGGGAGAATGGTTAAAAAAAAACGATATATTTGGATATAGTTGAAACTAGTCAGCTTTTGTTGGAACATCCATGAAAATTCAGAGAAAATGTATAGTTACAAAAGCTTAGCAAATTAATAATATGAAACAATAATTTATCAATTTCTGGGTAGATTTCTTTCTAACTATTATGTCTTCTAGTTTTTTATATGTTATATAATGAGCATGTATGATTTATTAAATTGTGTTGAGTTACTCAGAAAACAGATTCTAGGATGAAGATTTGTGTGTAGATTTCCAATTCACCTGGGAAATATCCATTTTAGACAAATTTTCCTTTTTGGCTTTGAGCATAACTGTAATAGCAGTTTTAAAATCCTTGTCTCCTAACTATCATATCTGCCTTTACTCTTAAGAATGGATCTCATTTTTTGTTTGTTTTTGTTTTTCTTTTTCTTTTAAGAGGCAGTAGAGGGAGGCAGGTATGTATAGTAATTTTAGATTATATCCTGGACATTGCAATGATACATTGTAGAGATTATAGATTCTGCCATGTCTTTTTGAAGAGTATGAATATGTTCCATTTGTTTGTTCAGAAGGTGGTTAACTTGGATGTACTCAAATCCCAAAGTCGGTCTTCCCTGTGGCAGGCAGCAATGGAAATCTCTGTTAAATTCTTGTACTAGTTTCCTATGGCTGCTGTAACAAATTATCACCACAACGAAACAACTAAATTTATCCTCTCACTTAAATCAACAAAATGTCTTAAAACAGTAAAAAACATTCTCTCATACTTCTAGAGTCCAGAATGTCCAAATCAGCATCACTGGGCCATAATCAAGGTGGCCCAGCGTGGCCACCCTCCCTCCAGTGGCCCTAGGGAGAATTCATTCCTTGCTTCCTCCAGATTCTGGTGGCTGCAGGCGTTCCTTGGCATATGGCTGCATCACTCTAATTTTCACGACCAGCATCCTCAAATCCCTCCCTGCTCTGTCTTCCCATCACCATCTGCTCTGTGTATAGTAAAAGCTCTCTCTGCCTGCCTCTTATAAGGATATATGTGATCTCATTTGGGACCCAGCTAGATAATCTAGGATAATCTCCTGATCTCAAGATCCTTAATCACTTCTGCAGAGACTTTGCCGTATAATGTAACATTCACAGGTTCCAGAGAGTAAGGGGCCATTATTCAACCTATTACAATTCTTTCATTTTATCTGTACTGCTTGGAGTCTGTCCTGTGTATATATAATTTAGGAGTCAGTTTAAAATTTGGGTAGAGTTTATACTCTGACCTGCCAATTCTCCCTTTCTGGATGTCTTCTTCCTGGGACATTCCTTTCTTATTTTCTTTCTTTTGTTATTACCTATAATCTGTTTTCTGGTTCTTCAACCCAGAAAGATTCTTTTTTTTTTTCTCTTAGTTTTATTTATCCTGTTTGGAACCTATCAGGACCTCTCCTTAAGACCAAAGCTATATAAAATGGGAAATTCACACTTTGCCATTTCATTTTTTTTAAATGATTTTTTATTATATTATGTTAGTCACCATACAGTACATCCCCGGTTTCTGATTGCCATTTCATTTTTTTCATGTATAGACACCTCTTCATGTTCTGCCTTCTTTTGGTTATTATCCAATGCCCTCGAATAGTTTTTTTTTCTTCTTCTTCTTCTTCCAGAGCTTATACGAAGGTGGTGGGCTCAACAATAGCTATTTCTTTATTACTGGGAGCTGAACTTCCATATCTTTTTAAGAGTACAGGGGGCATTTACCAAAAACATGTCAAACAAAGCCTCAACATATTGCCAAAAGTTGAAATCTTTTTAGAGTATTTTTCTGAGAAAAATAAAATTTAAAATTTGAAACAAAAAAATAAGGGGAAAACCCCTAAGTGACTCTATATTAAATGATATACTTCTAAATTACCTTTGGATTGAAAAAGAAAAACAGAGATTAGAAAATTTTTTAACTGAATGGTAATAAAGATAACATATTAAAACTTGTCAGATATACAACAGCTCTGCTTAGAGAAAATATTATAGCCTTAAAGGCAATATTTTAGAAAGATGAAATGCTGAAACATCAATGACATCAATTTCCACTTCGAGAATAGAGAAAAAGAAAAAATCCAAGCTAAGTGAAATAAGAGGAAGGACATAATGGAGGTAAGAGAGGAAATCAATGAAATAGAAAACACGTACATATTACAGAAAAATTAAAAAGCCAAAATTGATATTTGAAATGATTAATAAAATTTCTTAACACTGGAAAACTAATAAGGGGAAAACCCCACAGTTTATCAACATAGAAAATGATCATTGGGGGCGCCTGGGTGGCACAGCGGTTAAGCGTCTGCCTTCGGCTCAGGGCGTGATCCCAGCGTTCCCGGATCGAGCCCCACATCAGGCTCTTACGCTATGAGCCTGCTTCTTCCTCTCCCACTCCCCCTGCTTGTGTTCCCTCTCTCGCTGGCTGTCTCTATCTCTGTCGAATAAATAAATAAAATCTTAAAAAAAGAAAAAAAAAGAAAATGATCACTGGATCATAAATACAGATCTAGTAGATATTAAACACACAAAAGCGGGATTTTATGAACAGCTTTAGGCCATTAAACTTGAAAATTTGGGTGAAGTGGAAAATTCTTTCCTCTGTACCTCTCCCTTTGCTTCTTTTGGTTGTTTTGGGGAGTAGGGTGTGTATTTGGGTAGGTGACCTTTCCAAAAGATGCTGGTGCCATTTTACTTGCAAACAGTTTTATGTCATTCTGGCCCTCATTCTGTGGCCTAGGGAGCTGAGGCTTGTAGTCCTATCCCTCGCCTCTCGGCTATTTACTAGATCAGAGTAGAACAAGGTCTTCTCCTGTCTCATCCCATGTCCACTTCAATGTGAAGGTAGTCATCATTTCAACGATGTACTCAGAAAATGAAATTTTCAGTGTTTATAGGTGGCTGTTAGGAAAGAAGGGAAAGGACATGTTAATTAAGGTGGACAATGGACTTCACTAATAATAACTGACTGCCTACTCTCCATGAATAACAGAGACTAAATTACGATGTAACAATTGATTTGAGCATTGTCCTTCCCCATGAGTTTCATGCGTTGAAAGAATTTGGAGGACAAATTGGCTGACTAAGGAGTAACATACCTTTTTGTTATATCACACATTGATTCCTGTTATGCAAATGGGGTGATAGTAAGGAGAAATTGTGGATTCTACTGTGAAACAGCAGAATCTGCGTAAAGATATCCTTGCAATATCAGTAATATCAGTGGCTTTTCTTTAATCTGCCCTTTTGGTGCACAGCAGTCACTGACAAAACAAAAGGAATTCTAATCTTACTGTTAATCTCCAAAAATATTTTAGTGGCCCTGGGCGAGTAGCCAACTGCCGCTGCCGACTGTATTTCCAGGATTTACTATTTGAAAACTATCTTCCCCGCCTCTACTTCCAGCCACATGGTACTGGGGTGTGTGTGTGTGTGTGTGTGTGTGTGTGTGTGTGTGTGCATCCCTTTGCAATCAGTCCCTATTGGCTGTGTAAAAGCTAGGTCAGTGGGCTGATGTGATCTTTGAGAAGCTGCACACTGGGTTTAGCATGACTCTCTTCGTACTAGTGGGCAGAGCCTCTGTTGTCTTTCTGCTCTGTTGAGTTTTGTTTGAAATTTTGATTGGAAAATTTTTTCTTATTCTCCCCTTTCTTTGCTTCCACAGGCTATGCTAGCAACTGTTCTGGGAAGCTTCGGAGTGAGGAAACGGTGGGTGGAGCAGAGGAGAAAGAAAAGGAATACATACTGTGGAAAGCTGCACTGCTGCTGTAGTTTCCTGTCCTCTCACCAAGATTTAATCACTGGTTGGAGGAAATTGGAATGTTTCAAGAAAGAGGGCCAATGCAGGGTGCAAGGAGGAGGGGATAGATGGCAGAAGAATTCAATAATAGGGCCAAGGGAAGTTTAGCAATGTAATATCCAATAAATTGTGCTGTGGAACTCTGCGAGTGATTAGGGAATCAGAGCCAGCCAGAGAACCAGGCACAATTTTCCTACTGTTTCTTTTAGAGATTTGCAAATAGGTGCTATACCAGACTGTCAGATAGAGAGGATTCAGACTAGTGTTTCTGTGGTTGTCCTCTTTCTTACTTTAGGGACAGTATGTGTCACAGGCAATCTGCCTGCTAGCCACCCATTTCCATCACCTTTCTTTGTACCTGAACACCAGCCCCAGTTAGTCCGATCCCAGTCTTATGAGGCAGACCCCCAACGTACAAGCAAATTTATCTCAGCTACTGATTACATCCTGCTTAATTTCTAGTTAAAGTGGCATGCTTTCAAAAATTTTTATAGATGCTGAAATACGAGTACACTGTTGGGTCAGTCTTGAAAATTTCAAAAGGCTGGGTGTATCAGGGAGGAAAAAGGGCAAGCATTCTGCTGGAAGAGATACCAAAGTTATTGTTCATTGAGGTGAAAAAATAATGAAGGCGTAGCCCTAGGATCCGGGTTCTAGACTCACCTTTGCCTCTAAATAGGTACAGGATCCTGAGCAAATTATAATAATTGATTCTCTCCTTCACAGAATAATGGTAGAAACTGAGACTTTCTGAAGTTCTTTAAATTCTCACATTTTGTAAACCATATATTCACTTCTAAGTATTGAATGTCTCTTACGCACCAAGTATTATATATATAACTATTTTTTAATTGCCTTTACTTTCAAAGGAATACATTTTCTTGGCCTACTTCAATTTCCTCAGTTGTGAAATGGAGCTAATAATGACTCTCCAGCTTACTTAAGAAAAAAGGGAGATTTTATCTGAAAGTAATTTGCAAACTGTAAAATGCACTGTAGCTGATACTTTTGATATATTCATATATATAAGAATATATGTATTCTGGGAACAGATGTGCAGGTTTTGCTCTCTGAAATAATAACTAATAACCCGTAGATAGTCTGCTTTATCTGAATATACATGAAGTCCCTGATGCCAGATAGAAATTATAATTATCTTAATACTGTTTCCAAATTGTGTATGTATGTGTGTGCACACACGCATGGTCACACATGCAGAGCTGTAATTATATCAGTAAATATGCAAAATAACATTGTCTGTTTGAAGAAAAAATGCTCCATGAGAGCTTGCCTACCTTATTCATCACTATATTTATAATAGAAATGTTTGTTGAAAAAAGGAATGAATTAAGGATTGAAAGAATGAGGATAGCAGGGATTTCTTTAGTATTCTTTTCACTTCCAATTTCAACTTTGTGCTAACCTCAATGTTCAGTTTCTTTCTTTGCTACTTCACCTTCCCCTCACTGCTTAAATCTAGGGGAGGGTCTGCTAGAGTTCATTGTTACTCAAAATCATTTCCGTTTAGGAATCAAAAAATGTTAGCATTGAAAATACATATTCCTGGGACACCTGGGTGGTTCAGTTGGTTAAGCGTCTGCCTTTAGCTCAGGTCATGATCCCAAGCTCCTGGGATTGAGCCCCACGTTGGGCTTCTTGCTCAGTGGGGAGCCTGCTTCTCCCTCTTCCTACAGCGCCCCCTGCTTGTGCTTGCTCACTCTCGTTCTTTTTTTTTTTCTCTCTCTCAAATAAAAATAAGATCTTTTTTTTTAAAAAAAGGAAATACATATTCCTTACTACAATATTTTACTATCTTCATTGCCTCCTGAGTCCCTCTTTAACATGTTGTGTGTCTTGTCTAGTTCCCTAGCACCTAACACAGGGTGTGGCACAGGATAAGTGCTCAATAAATTCACTAAGTAATGCCTGATTTGTCCAGTTCAGTGGAACAACTGGTGTGGGTCCCTGGAGTGGAGATGCAAGACTAGTGGGTGTATTATGTAGAAACAGGACCGATAGGTTTTGAAACTTGCCGTTACATTTTTAGTTATTTCCATTCAGTGGTAAGTGAGTTCCCAGCATAAAAGCCGTATGTATTGTTCTCTATCAATTATCTTTAGGGTCCCTTCCCACTTCCAAATACATGAATTTGAATCATCTAGTTTTATAAAGAGAACATTTTATGAAGAGTCTGGCCAATAGTCCTAGCAACCATAAGTACTAAGGTAAGAGCCTACATTTATTTAGCATTTAATAACAACGCCATCTTCTCCAACAGTTGTCCAATGAGCTGCGTCATGCTCAGCACCAGTTAACATCACTACTTAATTTAGGTGGATGAAGAACTTGGCTATTTGCAGAAAAGAGGCAGCCTGCAAGTGAGAAGACTGTTTCCTTATGTGGCACTAAAATAAGATACTTCCCTTCCTCCAATTTTACTGGTAATCTTTCTATCATTTCCCCCCATTTGAGAAGTGCCTTGAATTCCACCAGCTTCCTGATTCTACCTGGACAAACGGCAGAGATGAAAGATGGGAAAAGTTGTTTTACCCTTGGCCCCCTTCACCTAAAAGGCAGGCTTGGGATCCCATAGGTTTAGGTTGACTTATACATTCTCTGCAACCTCAGGGTTTGAGCACAAAAGGAATGAAGGACTAATATCAGTAAAAAAGAAGCCGATGGATTATCAGTTAGTGTGGTGGTGATTATTTTAAGACTTCTGCCACCAAACGAACTGCCCAAGGCAAGTCCATTATGCAGTTTGGCCTTACTTTCCTTCCTTTACTCTTTAGGAGAGGTTACTATTGCAAAGCTTTCCCATTTAAAGCACTGTTCCTACCAGGGGATATTTTGGAGTGTGTCTGCAGTACAGAACAAACAGTTCAACCTAACTCCACAGGAAAACTGCCATGTTACATTTAAGCAAAAATGGAAACTTGAAACAAATAAAACCCTCATGTCTTTTTATTTCTTGTGATTTTTTTTTCGTTGAAATATATGTATTTCTGTATTTTGCTCCATTCTTAACTGAAGTTTGTGCTTCTCTGTCAAGGCTCTGCTCCTGATATTTTCTCCTGTCAAATCTCCCAGAGCAGATGGTCCCTTCAGGGAAGCTCTGGAAAGGGCCGGGTGTCTGGTTATGCCTGGCCCTTCCCTCCCTCTTGGGGTCTCAGATGACAAGTCATCAAACCAGTTTCCCTCCTCTTAGGGCTCCTTGATCCAGTGGCAGCAGGGTTTGGTGCCAGAGACTGCAGAGACCCTTTGCAGTTAGGTTTAGCAGCAACCTCAGTCCGCAGCGAGCCCTGGTCTGGGGTGAGAGTGGCATTCCGCCTATCCAATGAGAGACGCGGGTTTCTCTCCGGTGCCCGCCCCCTTTCCCCGCGGCCCCAATGACCGCTCTAAAAGGCCCGGCTTCTGCTGTCAAGTAGCGAGGCAGGGCTCCGCCGAGGCTAGGAGGGGCGCCGGGTGCGGAGATGCGCTCCCAGGTGTTTGCAGCGGAAGTGGGAAACCTGTAGGTTATGGTCCAGCTGTGCCGCGCCGCGGGGAGCAGGAGCAGAGAACAGGTAGGAAGCAGGACTTTTCCTTCTTTGCAGATAGAAAAAAGCATGCGTATTTTCATGCTACTGTTGCCTCCCTTCCCCTTCCCCCAGCCCCGCCCCGCCCTCGTCACCCCCAAATCTGATGTGGTCGCCGCGGCTCTCGTCGTGAAGTGCGGCTGGGAGGGCTGGGATGGAGGTCTTCTGGGTGCTGGGAAGGAGGGGTGCGGGAGCCCCGGTGACGGGCGGGGCAGGGCGGCAGTGCCCTAGGAGAGGGGGCCGAGCCTCCATCTGTGTCTCGTCAACTTTCCTCTCAGAGGCTTCGGCCGCCGCGGCCCGTGACGCGCCCAAGGAATGCCATGTCGACCCGCAGGGGAGGGTATGGGGGAGCAGACATGTCAGCAGCCAGGAACCCGCAGGTCTTCCTAAACCGAGAAGAGCTTCTGCTCCTCCCCACGCCTGTCCGCACCTACTAATTTACCCTTCTACCTTGCGTCTAGACTAGCAAGCGCATCCCTGCAAAAACTGGGAATGACTGGGCCGAGGGGAGGAAGGCACTTGTTTGTTCCCTGCTCCTCTGTTAAGAACGGGCTCCCTTCAGGAGTGGGGGGTGGGGAAGAAATCCCGCAACTCTGAGGGCATTGACCGATTAATTATGTCTCCACTGAGAAGACCTGGGCCCTTCGCCCCTATCTGCTGCAGACCGAGGAGGGGAGAGGCAGGGAAGGCTTCGCCTCTTCTCTCCTAGCCTGGTGTTGTCTATGGGGAACCACCTTTTCGCCTAGTTTCTAAAAAATGGGTTTATCCTCGGGGATTCCCAGAGAGTCAAGTAATTGTGCCCGGATGGGCTCCCCGTGGCTGCAAGGCAGCCTCCCTGGGTGACCGCATCTGGGTAGTAGGTGTTGGCCCAATGCCGGTTCCTGCCGGAGTCAGATTGCTGGAGCAGTAGGCAGAAGAATTGCAGAGAAATGAGAGGCTGCATCACTCTAGGGAACCGATGACACCCTGCTTTGAAAATTATTGAAAAATTGGGGTGATGGGGAAAAAGGAAAGAGGAAGGCTGCAACCTTTCCTCATTTATTCATGCCACATCCAGCATGGGCATTTGTATGTGTGCTTGGTGTGCACATCTCCAAGGTGGAGCTATATATAGCTCCTGCACACCCAGCCCTGTTTGCCTGCTGCTGAGCAGGCTGCCTGGGCCTTCTGAAGCAATCTGGAAGCACTGAGTGGGAGGGGCAAAAGGGAATCAAATTCTCCATTGGGGGAAAAGCCAGAGAAGATGTGTTCAGACTGAGGAAACCCTGCATGGAATAATGTCTCTGTAACGCACATGAATATGAGTATTTCCAGATATTGTTTTGAATACATTCTCAGAGTGCTGTTTGATCTTCATCCATTTCCCTGAATTTTTCAGCTTTACGGTGTACATATGAACCTTACCAGCCTGAAATGTAACACACATATCAAATAAATACATAGCATATTGGGGATTTCATTAAACTCATCAGAGCATAATGGTTTGTGTATGCCCTACCTTCGTTGGTGGGTTGTAAATTTTTTTGGGTGGTAACTTACAGCTAGCAGCATTTGGAGATCTGGGGGAAAAGATCCACCCACCTTACAAGATGTAAAACTAAGGGACCTTTAGCACCTTTGAAGGTAGTTTTAATCTATTTCTTTATACAGATTTTACTTGTGGATCCGACATTAAATGTGTGCTGCTTTTTCATATCATATCTATTTGCATCACATGGACTTTCTTTTATAGATTATCTGCATTTATTTTTCCCATTGCCTGAAGTTACTTAATCCAGATGGTAACTTTTTCATTTTCTTAGATGAAAAAAACTGAGATTTAGAGGATACAAGAAATTTGCCTAAAACCTTCTAAAATTCCACTGTTTCAACCCTAATATTTCAACAACCTACTATGAATTATATTGCATAGCCATCTCCCCTCAAATAGAATACTTCAGCTTCCTGTGATTTTCGGTATTGATAACAAAATTTGGTCAATGTTATACCAGTAACAGTACAGGCCAAGGTTATTCAGTTATTCAAACACTCAGTCTTATTTATTTATTTATTTGCTTAATCCTTATATATGTATGACCGATTTGTCTTCTAATTAGGCAAGGGAACACTTTGCAGAAAAAGACCATGACCTATATTTTTGTGTATTTCATCACACTGAACACAGTTCAAAGTAGGCTTGAAGATCCTTATTGAGGAAGTATCATTATAAGGAATGATTTGGAGAACGGTCGAGGGGTAATATATTTATTAATAGAAGGCTATGTGTTGGGAACTACTTTTGGAAACTCCCTTTGGCTTTGTTATCTTCCCCATGAGGAATAATGGAAGACATGAGGTGTTTCTGTATCCTTCTACAGAATGATTCAATTTTCCAATAGGGGTTATGGCTATGTACAGGTTATTCTGTATATTCTCTCTTATCTGTGCCCCTTGAGACCAACTAGAGTCCAAGTAGAAAGATAAACCGTTTATATTTTTCTTTACAAAACATGCCATGTTATATCTTTATTAAAAAAGAAAACAACATCTATCCGTTTCCTATCACCATCTGTTTCTATATAGAAATTGGCCATGGTTTACATCCTAACAAAGAACCCATTCTAAATCATCATTAAGTTCTTCTTTAAGTCCAATGTTTGTTTTTTTTTTAATTGGTGTATTATTATTCATTTTTCTTTCCCTTTGAACTGTCTTTTTCCATATTTGCATCTCCTTGAGATTTTACTTTTTGATACTGCAATGATCTGATGTTATAATTTTTCTCTTTTTCTAAACTTCTCTTCTTTGTCTCCCTCTTATCTCCTCTTCCTGCTTCAGGTTTTCAAGTGAATTCCCCAAAGTGATGCAATTTATTTTATTAGAAACAAAATTCTCTTTCTGCATTTCTTTCCTAATCTCTTCTCTATTAGCCATTCCAAATTACTAACCTAGCGGCTAAGAGCACAGGCTTAGGAAGGAAGACTACTTGTGTTAATATCTATATGTCATTATGCGGATAAGTAAATGTCAGTAAGTCAACTGGGGATTATAATGGCACTTACCTCAGAGTTTTGTGTGTTTGTTTTTTTTTTTTTTTAGTATTAAATAAAATATCCATGTAACATATTTAAAATAGGGCTTGGCTGTAGTCATTACTTAAAAATAATAGCTATTAGTAGTAGACAGTGAAAACCATTTTTTTCCCCCATCAATAGTCATCACCCTTAAACTGTCTTTTAGCAAAGGATACCACAGTTTTCCAGGCTTCTGGTTTGTGATTTTTTTTTCAGACTTCCCTCCTCTATCTCCAAGTGCCCATCATCTATTCAGTAATTAATTTATCCATTTTTTATTCTGATCTCTAATTTGTATCATATGTTTTCCCCAATACCAGTGTATATATCATTGCATGCCTAGGATTAATACAGTAGACAATTTATCACATCTCCCAATGTATGTCTTTCTGCTTTAATCTAAGATGCCACATATTACTGACATATTTTTAATTTTCATTATTGGTTATACACTTCTTTGCAACGTTCACTGTGATTTACTTCATATCTTCATATCCACAGTGCTAACTTTGGAGCAAGAACACTGGGGTTCAAATCCTGAGAATAGAACTCACTAGCTGTATGACTTTGGAATAGTAGCAGGAGGAAGATGGGTCATTATTTCATTATGATTGTATGAATGACCTATTGTATAAAATGGCATTCAAAAGTATACTCACTTAATGTTACATTTAAATAACATTTTTATAATTATAAGGAGGTACAGGATCTTCCAAGAAAAATTGAAAGTGAAAGAAAATTCTACCAACAGAGAGATCCACTCTCAACCTTCCAATTTTATTTCTATGAATATACATAGGTATTTTAAATGTACAAATTTGGAATTAGAGCAAATATTCATTTTTATATTTTGCTTTTTTCCCCACTTAACATCATATCATAAGCATTAGTTTATTTCATTTAATATTCTTACTAACCATGTATATTTTTATGGCTACCACCTATTCTCTTATTTAGATAGAGTCTTTAGATTGTTTCCTGTTCTTCACATTTATGGAAATGAACATGATTATACATTAATCTTTGCATTTCTGACTATTTCCTTATAATAACTTCATAGATGTTACTGATCATACATTTAAATATTTTCAGACTCCTAATGCTTGTTGCCAAATTGCTCTAGCAAAAAGTTTATGCACAAATTAATACTCAGTATAAACCAATGGGCAAAAGTCTCATTAATATTTGGTATTGTGGTTTAAAAAATTGACTATTTTGGTAGTAGAAATTGTGTATCTACTTATTCTTTTGAATTGTGTTTCTATGATTTTTTGATGATTTTGAAAGATGTTTTCATGTTTATTTGCTCTTTGTATTTCTTAATTTGTGGATTTCATTTGACTATTGAGTTCTAGTTTTTTAACTCATTTAATAGAAAAATCCATTGTATACAATGAAAATTTTCTTCACCTTTTTTTTTGTCTTTTATCTTACATGTTTTTGGACATACAGAAATTTGTAACTTACTGTAGTTTAACCTATAAGTCTATTTGTAGTAGTATTTTCCATTGCTTTAGTGCTCAGAAAACTTTCTTCTACCAGACAAAGAATTGAATATAAAAACACACATTTGAGGGTGCTATTGCTAAACTTTCATTCTTTGAAGTGGGATTTGGCTTGTGTATATCGTGTATATATCACCATGTGAAATGGCTCCTGGGGACATATAAAATACCCTCTCAGTCTATTAAGATCCCATTATTATTTATGTGGCTTTCCCATGAAGTGAATAGTATCTTAATTCTTTCTGAGCTACTATTGTCCATTTCAAAAGTGCCACGGGGCAAAACATACTATGGAAGATATTAATGACCAGGTTACTCAGCCAGAGCAAGGCACATTGTTTGCACAATTATCTGAATGACTCAGGCACTAAATCTGCTTTTGCTGGGATTTTCCAGATGGTCCTTAATTCACCGGATAATTGTTCACCCCTGTGCTTGATTTTGATGATGTGGACCTGACTGTCGTTGCTTTTCCTCCACGATTTTGTTTGTTACTAGTCTCTAATACTGAGGGTTAGCCACATTCATTTCTTTTATGAGAGGCAGTTTCCTTGGTCCTTAAAGAACACACATGTTAGAGTTACGCAGAGCTTTGCAGGAAACCCAGCTCAGCCAGTTATAAACTGTGTGATGTTTGGCAAGTTACCTAATCTCTTTGAGTCTTTGTTTCCCTTGTAGGAAAGGAGGAGATTCAGAGTTGGGAGTCCTTACATCAGTCTCCCTCTCTTAGGGTCTTCTCAAGCACATTCTCCATACCATAATCAAAGTTCTCTCTCTAAAACCAATCTCATCTAGTGTCTCCTCTACTAAAAATAAGATGCCTAGAGTCCTTTGCATTTTACCTAAAGTTCTGTATTAAATGGTCCATGATTGATTCTCTGAATTCATTTTTTTATTTTTTAGTCTCTTCCATTTCCAGTCTCTCACAATGCCAATCACACAGAATTGTTCACATTTCTCCTAATGCATCGTGTTTTCTCTCCGTTTTCCCCAAACGTCACTCCCGCTCCATACTCTCTTCTCTGCCATAGATGACCTTTCTCCTTTCTGCAGTATAACTGAGTTTGCCTGATGTCTTCAAGGCTCAAGTGAGCTGCCACATCTCTAGGAGGACTTCCCTGAACTTGAAGGCTGAGTATGGAGTGCTTCCATAACAATACATAGAAACCCTAACCACACATAGCGCTTACTATACTAAATTGTAATTGATTGTTTACTTGTCTATTACCCCCACTGTAAGCCCTTCAGGATAGAGACATTTTTCCACTTATGTCCAGTGAAAGCTCTGACATATAGTTGATACTTAATAAATATTTTTGGAAGAAATGAATAAAGGAAGGTTAAAATAAAACTTGTTTTTCAGATTTCAAGGAATAAAGGATTTATATCTCTACCTTGGAAACAAATAAAAACTAGAAGCTATGTCAATTTTCACATTTTTTTAAAGAATTAACTTCCTGGTTCTGTTGATTTATATGAGATGTATAGAAGAGAGTCCTTTAATAAGCAATTTTTAATGAAAATTTATACCTAAGACATTGAATAATTCCCAAATACTAGACCATTAGGCAACTCCCTTTTAAATAATTCTACATTTTAGAAAGAATAAGAAATGTATAGTTACATGATAATGTACATATATACATTTAGCTGTATTGGAATTAATAGTGACAAAATTAATGCCCCTTTTCTTCATTTAATAAGAGGTCTTCCATTGGTGTGATCTCCAGGAGTTTATAAAACATGGTTACATGCATAACTGTGTTTGATTCTTTGCAACAGTTCTAAAAGTTAGATAGAAGTCACGATTATCCACATTTACAGATAAGGAAAAGGCAGACACTTAACCAGCTGAACCACCCAGGTGCCCCTTAATTGAAAATCTTTTAAAATACCTACTGATTGATTGACTGTATTTTTTGTTTGTTTGCATATATTATTTTAGAGATCATAAGAACTTTTTTGGTACTAGAACATTGCCCAATTTCTCCAAAAAAATTTATTTTTGAATTTTGGTTTCTGTACAAGTTGAATGATACTGAAATTAAGGCATCTGCTTTCAATAAAACATTGTACTGCTTTTATTTTTTTACCTTTTTAATTACAAAAATAACAAAACAGAAAAGTGCTCAGAAAAGGGTCAGTTCAGTGATCTTTAACAAAGTACTTATACCCATGAAATCAACATTCAGTTCAGGAGAAAGAACTTGTCTGCACCCAAGAACTCCTCTTCCAGCCCCTCCCAATCACGACTATCTTGCTCTTTCCCAAAGGTAGCCACTATTCTGACTTCAAGACCATTGGATAGTTTTGCCCTGTTTTTGAAATTAATGTAAATGGAATCATTTATTACGCATTTTCTTTTTGCAGGTGATTTATTTTGCTCAACCTTTGGGTAAAAAATATCTATGTTCCTGCACATAATAGTAGTTCATTTTTATTCCTCTATAGAATTCCATCATATGAATAATCCAAAATGTATATATCTGTTCTAATTGTTGGACATCTGGGTAGTTTCCAGTTTTGTGTTATTACCAATAGTTCTCCTATGAACATTTGTTATTGTATGTGTCTTTTGTAGTACATGTACATGTATGCATTTTTGCTAAGATTGAGCTGAGATTAAAACTGCTGAGTCATAAGCCAATGCTTAGTAGGAGTTGTTTGCTTTTTCCAAGTGGTTGAGCCAATTTCCAGCCCAGCTTGTAGTGTATGAGTTTTCAAGTTGCTGCTTAGCTTTGCCAACTCTTGGTATTAATAGTGTTTTTAACTTAAACTACCTAGTGAAGATGGATATCTAAGTATGGTTTTAATTTGCATTTTTTTGATTAATAAGAAGTTGAACACCTTTTATATATGTTTTGGCCATTTGAATATGCTGTTTTGAAGTGTCATTCAGAAGCTTTGTCCATTTTGCTATTGAGCTATGTCTTTTCCTTATTGATTCATAAGAAGTTCCTTATATATTCTGAGTTTGAGCCCTTAGGAAATATTTGCCAGTATCTTCTCCCACTCTATGATTTGCTTTGCCATTCTTCTAATGTTATCTTTTATCAACAGATGTTCTCGGCTTTAATGTAGTCTAGAGTTAGTATTTTTTTGTCTTGTTTAGTAAATCTTTCCTTACTACAAGTTATGGAGATATTTTTTTGTATTGTGTTCAAGATACTCTACTGTTTTACATTTCATCTGGAATTGATTTTTGTGTGTGGTTTGAGTTTTGCTTTCTTACTTTTATGGATATAAAATTCATCTGGAGACATTTATTGAAAAGGCTATCTTTTCCCCACTGTTTGGCACCACTACCTCTGTCTTAAATCAAGTGTTCCATGTATGGGCAGATTTGTTCCTGGACTTTCTATTCTATTCCACTGGATTATTTGTCTATTATTACGCCCATAGACACAATCTTAATTACTGTGGATTTAAAATATGTTTTAATATTTGCTAGAGTTGGTCCTCCAGTTTGGTTATTCCTTAAGTTTGTCTTGACTGTTAATGATTCTTTGCCTTGCTATATACACTTGAAATTCTGCTTGTTAATTTCTACAAAATCCTTGTTGGAATTTGATTAGGATGGCATTTAATCTAGAAGTCAATTTGAATATAATTGACATGTTAAAAAAATTGACTCTTTTAATTTATGATCATAGCCTAAATATATATCACTTTTTCTAGATCTTTTAAAGTTCTTTAAATGATGTTTGAAGTTTTCAGTATGAAAATCTTGCACATCTTTTATTATATTTATTCCTAGGTATTTTATTTAGATGACCATATGATCTTTCTCTTAGGCTAGATTATTGCAATGGATAATATTGATTGATTTTCAGATGTTAAACCAGGATTTCTGCAATAAATTTAACTTGCTCATGATCTGCTTATTACCCACTATGTATATTTCTGGGTTGGGGTTGATAATGTCTTCTTTAGGATTTTTTAAACTATTCTTTTCAATTTTTGTAATTTTATTTGGTCACATTTTTGGTGTTAAGTTTATGTTGGTTGAACTCATGAAATGAGTTGGAATAGATTGCCTCTTTTTATTTTGGTAAGAGTCTAGGTGATTATGTTAATTTCTTTCTTAAATATTTTATAGAATCCACTGGTAAAGCCATTTGGTCCTAGAATTTTTTTTGTGTGGCAAATTTTAAATGAAATAATCAATTTCACAGGCTATAGTTTTAAATTTATTATTATTATTATCAAAATACAGTATGATGCATACTATATGTAATGTTCTGTTACTTTTTTTCAATCTTGGCCAACTTTTATTTCCACAAATTATAGCGCTCACATATTCTTTTTAGCATTTGCCAAGTATCCCTTTGCAATGGAACCTAATTTATGTCCCATCATTGGATCTTTGGGTTATTTCCAATTTTTTTTTAAGAATGCACAACATTGGGATGCCTGGGTGGCTCAGCCAGTTAAGCATCCGCCTTCAGCTCAGATCATGATTCCCAGGTCCTGGGATCGAGTCCTTCATCTGGCTCCTTGCTCAGCAGGGAACTTGCTTTTCCCTCTGCCTGGGGCTCTGCCTGCTTATGCTCTCTCTCACTGTCTCTCTCTCTCTGACAAATAAATAAATAAAATCTTAAAGAAAAAAAAGGAGTGCACAGCATTGTTCTACATGTACTTTTGCACATTCCTGGAAATATTTCTCTAAAATACATTTCTAGAGTGAAATTGCTGGCAAGAGGAACATCTTTTACATTTATCATTGTTTCCAAATGGTCCTTCCAAGAGATTGTAATGATCTATAATCCTAGTAACATGAATAAGAATACTTTTGGGGGCACCTGGGTGGCTCAGTTGGTCAAGCATCTGACTTCCTCTCCAGTCATGATCTCCAGGTCCTAGGATGAGGCCCATGGTGGGCTCCCTGCTCAGCGGGGAGTTTGCTTCTCCTTTTCCCTCTGCCCTTCCACCACTGTCATGCCTGTCTCTCTCTGTCTCTCTCTCAAGTAAATAAATAAATAAAATCTTTTAAAAAATTAAAAAAAATAAGAATGCTTGCTTTTGCATATTCTCTCCAGTGCTGAGTATTGTCAATCTTTCAAATACTTGAAATATGTTGTCTTGCCAAATTAAACTTTAACTTAAGAAATAATATTAATAAAGCATAATTATGTGCTGATCACATCATAAACATGATTTTTTTGCTATAGATCAAGTTTGTTATTTTATACATAAAATATTTTAATTATTATTGGAATTATAAAACATTTCAGTTAAACTGGATCCTAAGTTGTTTTATAAAATTCAAGCACTAAGAAACTCCCCTACTTTTATTGTCCCTCTAGGTTGTAAACTTTCAGTATAATGTGTGACTATGTTTTCTCATGCAGGAAAGAGTATAATACTAGCTATTCAGTAGACGTAGATTTAAATCAATGTTCTGGCACTTAGTAGATATATATTCTTGGGAAACCTACTCAACTTCTGTAACCCTGAGTGGCTTCATTTTCTAAAGTGGAGAAAATAGATATGAACGTAAGTTTGCTCTATTTTGTCTGATTGTTTTCTAGGTTTGATTTAGGTGATTGTCTTAGGCAGGTGCCTCTTCTCTTTCACTTAAGTATTTATGACCTTCTCAAAGTTGCTTGTTCTTCAAGGAAAACAAAAACGTCAGTTTTCAGATGTGGCAAAGGATCTGTTTCCCATGAATAATCTACAAAGTAGGTCCTGAAAGGAATAAGGAGTATAAGCTATATAGTAGCAAAATAAATGGCTGAAGAGGAGAAAATAGTAGATCAAGAAAGTTCTTTTAAAGAAAATTCTTTGTATTTTAGCCTGGGAGCAATGGTTCCAAGTAAGGCAGTGATTTAATATCTTAAAATGCTTTTTGAGGATTTAATGAATTAAAAGAAAGGTACTAGTTACTAGAGGACTTTGTAATTTCAAAAATGTTAAGGAAATTTACTCTAGATTTGAAGCAGCATATCAATTCTTTTTTTTTTTTTTTTAAGATTTTATTTATTTATTTGACAGAGATAGACAGCCAGCGAGAGAGGGAACACAAGCAGGGGGAGTTGGAGAGGAAGAAGCAGGCTCATAGCGGAAGAGCCTGATGTGGGGCTCGACCCCATAACGCCGGGATCACGCCCTGAGCCGAAGGCAGACGCTTAACCGCTGTGCCACCCAGGCGCCCCCAGCATATCAATTCTTAATAAGAAATCTTGCTCCAAAATTGGCAGTCCTATAGTCGCTAAATCATCTCTTCTAATAAGTTATAATAATAATTTCATTTTTGACTTCATCTTATTGGAATGTCATAAAAACTCCCTTTGAGTAATTAAGGAAAAAATTAAAGGTACTGAGTCTTATACTTTCATCTTAATTTTTTTCACAGCATCTTTGAGAGCTAGATTTCTGCTAAGAGACACCTGTCTTTTTAAAAGTCACAGACATCCACAGGCATCTAGAACTTTAGATTCCATCCCCAGCCATGGCCAAGAACACCAGCTACCATGCTCATTTCATAAACATATATGGTTTCCTGTTTGGAGACAATCATATTTGTTATACGGGGATATAAAATAGTCATTTATAACATGACGAAATCACTAAAGAAAGATGTCTAGTAGTTATGAGATTTTTAGAGATATTTGAAACCGGGTTTTTATAAAATGTTTCCTATGTCTGATATCACTAGACTGCAAATTTTTTCCTTATTTATTTTTACTGTGGTAAAGCAGCTAGTTGTAAAGAGGAAAAATTGCCATTACTACTGAACTAAATGATTTTATTAGAGTAAAATGTGCTTGAAGAATGACTCCTTGGCATATGAAAAGCTTATACTTGCAATAAACATTCTTATATTTTCTGATACCCTGCTAAAATTATATACTGAGAGGTCACAACAAATAACTGATGTTTAGTGATTGCACATAATTTCTTATTTGTTTCCTTACCTTCTGTGTCCTTTTAATGCTGCTCTTGTTGACGTCAGTGTCATTCTGGGGTATATTGGCAATACCGGTCACTTCTTGAATGTCTAAAACTTCTCTAATGTACTTTACAAACCCAGTTATTGCATATAATTTGATTCATTAGAGAACTAAAATTTAAAGAAGCGTTTCCCCAAGAAGATTTTGTTTCATCCAGAGAATACTTTCCTTCACAATTGCTTGCAATGTTCTTTGATTTGATACTACTATTGAATCTTGATTTATTATTTCTGCTTCATTATCTCACGGCCCTTCTGTTAAGCTGACATATGCTTATCTGTTCAGTTATTCTAAACTGGCTTATGTTTGGGATGAGGCAAATGCTGTGGATGATGGATAGGAATGGAGAATGATTTCATTTATATCAGATCATAGTTTTTGTTAACATTTCTTAATGACCTCAGACAGAATTCTGAGTAAAAGCAACATCTATTTTTTTTTTAAAGTATCTTTGATGCTTTAACAAGATAGGTAGTTTTTCTTGTGTCTGCATTTATATCCAGCAAGCATCCACTCGTCTTTCGGATTACTCTATGCCCCCTCGTTCAGGAGGCTTCTGCCTAGCCTGACTTCTCCCAGTTAGATATGCACCTTTCTTGTTGATGTCCCCAATGTGCCCTTACAAACTTCTTCCACAGGCCCTTTATTATCCATACTTATATCTATGTCTGCCTTTCTTTACTAAATTGTACATGTCTTTTCAGGTTTTGTTTTGTTTTGTTATGTTTTGAATTTACAGTGCCCAGAACAGTGCCTCACATTTAGGGATACTCAGCAGTCCATATATGTCTTTTTTTTTATTTTAGTAAACAAAATATTTTAGAAATGTTCTAATTTTTTTTAAAGATTTTACGTATTTATTTCACGGCGCATAAGCACAAGCAGGGGGAGAGGCAGGCAGAGGGAGAGGGAGAAGCAGGGTCCCCACTGAGCAAGGAGCGCATGCATGACTTGAGCCCAGGACCCTGGGGTCATGGTCGAGCTGAAGGCAGATGCTTAACTGAGCTACCCAGGCATCCCTGGGAGTCTGCATTTCTAGCAGCATCTCTGGTGCGCCGCAGATACATTTAAGAAGTAAAAATTTCAGTCAACCTAGGTAGAGCCAATGCTCAAATCCCAGTAATACATACATATAAACACACATGCACACACACACACACACACACACACACTCACTCACTCACACGCACAGAGCAGCTCAGACTAAGCCTAAAAGGATTGCTTTTAAATACCTTAAGGATCACCAGGTTGCCAGAGCCATTATTTCTTGTTATCATTCGGCTCGCTGCTTCTCTTCCCTTCCTCTTTTTTTTTTATTATCTTTTTTGTCTGTTATCAAAAAAGGACTTATCATGAGCATCACTACTCAATCAGGGCTTCTTTTTCTTTCATGTTAAATGCTAACCAATTGCAGGGCACAGAATAATCTTTGGGTCTTCTGTTGTGCTTGGCCATACTTTTTTTTTTTTTTTTTTTTAATAATCAATCATGGGTGACTGATTGGTCTCCAAGAGAAGTGTTTTATTGGAGGAGGAAGAAGAAAGAAATGTAAAGAGGGAACGATATTTTGGAGTCTTTAGTTTCCTGGGTGACCTTTGGAGGGATGATTGCTGGATTGCTAAGAATATTAAAATAAGATTTTTGCAGCTCGCCAAATTTTCAAGGTGGTTGGGAACGATGAATAATTTATTTACAAACTCAGAGCAAAGATCACTTGCTCTAATTCTTGTATAAATATTAATAAAATTGATGCATTATTTTATAATATTAACTCTCCCAGTGGCTTTTTATTCCTGAGTAACTTTCTCCAGTGTAAATTATATTATGTAGTAGAATTTTGAGTCTAACTTGAAGTTTATGTTTTTCTTCCATTTATTTGGTTTTATATTTGATTTTTTAAAAAGATTTATTCATTTATTTGACAGAGAGACAGAGAGAGAGAACACAAGAGAGCACAAGCAGGGGGAACAGCAGAGGGAAAGGGAAAAGCAGACTCCTCACTGAGGGATCCCGTCACGGGGCTCGATCCCAGGATCCCAGGATCATGACCCAAGTTGAAGGCAGACACTTAACCAACTGAGCCACCCAGGCACCCCTAATTTTATATTTGAGAGAAATAATGACATATTACTTATGGTTATGCTTTTACTTTAGAAATCAAAATTGTATCTCTAAGATTTTCTATTCACATTTTCCATTAATTATTGGTTTCTGATAATATGCTGAAAAATTTCCACTGAAAATTGTCTGATCTAAGGTGGTAGATATGACTATGACTGCTTGTCAATAAAACACTTCTTAAAAACCAACTGAGAAACAATGCTACAGATGTTACCACAAATCATGTTTATTCATACTGCCTTCCATTTTTGAAAAGAATACTGAAGAACAAAGGAATTTCTTTTAGGTTTTTGCTAATATGTAGGTAAGGAGACAATCTTGCTGGACTCAGAAACTATTTATCTTTTTAGGTTTCTTTTTCTTTTTTTTTTTTAAAGATTTTATTTATTTATTTGACAGAGATAGAGACAGCCAGCGAGAGAGGGAACACAAGCAGGGGGAGTGGGAGAGGAAGAAGCAGGCTCATAGCGGAGGAGCCTGATGTGGGGCTCGATCCCATAACGCCGGGATCACGCCCTGAGCCGAAGGCAGACGCTCAACCACTGTGCCACCCAGGCGCCCCTATCTTTTTAGCATAATTTACACAGAACCTAGTTATTTCTGTTTTTGAATTTTAAACTCAGCTTTCCTCCACAACTCTTCTGGAACATATTCTGGAAGATGACACTAATACATATGTTACTAAAAATATCAGTATAAAGTGGAATGCCTTAATTAATTAAATTTGGCTTCACTCAACATGTCTGTTTCCCTACTGCTGTTCTCTAAACCTCTGAGAGAATGATCTTTTCTCTTTCCTAATTCCAATACCTCTACTTTTTTCTGGCTCTCAATTGTCCACAACATGAGAAGAAAAATTTGCTCTCATCTTTATATGCTTTCTCCCCGGAAATTCCAATCTTTCCTTCTCAACTCCCTGATTTTCCCTATGTTCAAACTTTTCAGTTATGTTTTTCTACTAACTTTACTAGCTACTTTTTTTATTTCATTTTTTTTCTCTTTCTTATTTTAGATTTACTAGTCTGTAGTTTCTAAATATATGACTTAAGCTACAGTATCATTATCCTTCCATTTTTTAATTCATTATAATAGAAGAGGAAAGCGAATTTCTGCCTACATGTTTTTTCTTCTTAGGTTCTGGTTTACATCTTCCCACCTTTTCAGGGTCATCATTATATTCATTATTACCTCTTTCTTGGATCTTCAACCTTGACCTCTCTACTGGCTTCCTGATGTCAGGATTTAAGCATGCCTACTTCTCTTTCATCTTAGAAACGACACAGACAAAATTAAACAGAATCCTCCTTGAACTTCTGCCTCCCACAAGCTACTGCAGTCATTTTTCCCTTTTCTCTCCCACAGCCAAATTTCTGTGAACTTTCATCAATGTTCACTTTACTATTCTTTCTTTTTCTTTTTCTTTTTTTTTTATTCGACAGAGATAGAGACAGCCAGCGAGAGAGGGAACACAAGCAGGGGAAGTGGGAGAGGAAGAAGCAGGCTCACAGTGGACGAACCCGATGTGGGGCTCGATCCCGTACGCCGGGATCACACCCCGAGCCGAAGGCAGACACACAACCACTGTGCCACCCAGGCGCCCCTTCACTTTACTATTCTTTACCTTCAATTTATTCTCTAACCTCTGAAACCTGGTTCTTAAACCAGACATTTCAGTAAAACTGAAATTTATAAGGTCACCCAAATACCTCTTCATCCCTAAATCCTATAGCTACCTTTCAAATATTACCTACTTGACCATTCAGTAGAAATTACACTGTTGAATTTTCCTTGTAAAGATCTTTTGGTAGTTTGGATTTATTGTTAAGAAACTTTCATTTTTCAGGATGCCTGGGTGGCTCAGTTGGTTAGTGTCTACCTTCAGCTCAGGTCATGATCCTGGGGTCCTGGGATGGAGCCCCACGTCGGGCTTCCTCCTCAGCCCATTCCCTCTGCCTGCTGCTCCACTCCCCCTGCTTATGCTCTCTCTTCCTCTCTCTGACAAGTGAATCATTAAAAAAATTTTTTTTCATTTTTCCCCCCATTTCCACTGTTGATACCGCTTATGGCCACAACAATTGATGTTGTGCTCGATCATAGGACTTGTTCTGCGCAGTGGAATAGTAGTGGGTGTGAACTAAGCAGACATTAAGCACCTGCAGTTTGGCTTCGTTCTTACACCCTGTTGTCTGCTGTGAGAAGCACGTATGCTGAGAACCTGCTCATCCTAGATGAGTGTGGAAATGCGTGAGCAGACATGAAGTTAATACAAAGCTTGGAGCCAAGCATGGTCACCCTGCCGCCTAACACATCTGGCTAAGTCGAGTTGTAGACCCATGAGCAAGAAAAAAACATCTCATTATAATTTTGGAATGTTTGTTTTGCAGCATTATTGGGCAATAGCTGATTGATATATCTCAGTTCCTTGGAATTTCATGAAACCATCATCTGGTTTTTCTTTTAAGCCTCAGAAACATTTGTAACCTTTGTAATCTTTTTCTTCCTTTACCTTGCTTTTAAGCATCAAAGTTCTTGAGGCTTCTGCCCTAAACCCATTACCTCAATTTAAATACACTTACTCTGACGTATTATACCCAGTGATGGTTTTGATTGCTATCTATATGCTGATAACTTCTAAATCATTAACTTCAGTTTGACCTATGTATCAGGCACATCTTGTCAAAAATGCATTGACTGTCTCTACTTTGTGGTTTCATAAGCACACCAAATTCCATTTCCTGAACACTGCTTCTCTGCACAATCTATTTCATACTCAACCACAGGGAAGAAACAATTTAAAACAGTTCTGTTTTATCAACACTGTTTCAAAAATTAGCATGGGGGTTATGATTTATTGAATGTTTGCTTTATGCCTTTAAAGGAATTACCTGTCTTAATTGTCAAAACATCTCTGTGCATTACATACTATTATCCCCCCCTTTGCAGATGAGGGACATGGAAGTCAAATAACCTGTGATCAGTGGCTAGTAAGGGGCTGAACTTGATCATATGCAAATCTATATGACCCCAGTGCCCACATACTATGGACATACCAAAACCACTGATGCAGAAATAGTCTGTTTGAATATTCTCCACTGCCTGGAAGAGCTCTTTAGAAAGTATATACCACATGAATTTAAATAAGTGTCAGCCAATAAGCAAAAAAGAGGATTAAAAAGTACGTCAGAAAAGAATTATTGACTGCTTATTTAAATTCCAAATTTAAGGATCAAACTCTCCAATGATCTTTTCAAGGTCATATATATATATTAATATATATATTATATATATATTATATATATATATATTATATATATCTATCTCCTATTCAACAATAACCATTACTGCTCCCTAAAAAGAAACTTCCTTGCTATTCTATAACAAACCACTCACATTATTGCTTCTGTGTCTTTGTTCATTCTATTTATTACAAATAGTGGTACCTTGTCTCTACATTTATTCATTTTGAAGCTTAAGGCAATTTCTTAAGTTCCTATAACGTTTTTTCTCTAATTGCATCAACTAACATTCATTGTAAATTACCTACAAGGCATTGATCTTAATCATATGGAAGTTTTCACACTATATATAAATAGTATCTATCTCCTAGGAATTTTCAACTTCGTTGGAATTATGCAAGTAAAATACTACTAAAATGTAATTCTATATTACTTCATAGTTTCATATTCCAACTTTTAAAGCTATCTCTTGAACATAAGGACTATCTGGTCAGCCTAGTTTGTGTTCATTTCAACATCAAGTACATTTCATTGAAGAGTTGTTAAATGAACCGCATCTTTTATTTTTAACCCCATGTCATTGCTTTTTCATTTACTGCTTTCTCAAAAATATCATTGAAGTGACATAGCATCTAGAGAAATATTTCTCTCTCTCAAATCATGAATTCATATAATTCGTGGAAGTCATTATAGGAATTGATTAATATATTGAGCATACATTTAAATAAACTTGAAGTTAACCAAAATCAAAGCTGCAATCTCAAAAAGCTTATTTGTCAAGGTCTTCATCATACTTGTTTATATGGTAGTAAATTAAAGTGTGTGGAACAAGAAGTAGAATCGATTTACTCCATGATTTCTATTTCCTTATGCTAATAACCTCTTGATTATGTGATGTATTTTCGTAGACAGATTTTTTAATTTATGAAATAACATGACATGTACATTGTTTAGCACAGTTTCTCACAAATGAAGCATTTGATAATGGAAATGGTGGGCAAGTCATGCTGTTGATTTATGTTTTTAAAGTCCTATCATGTAAAAAAAAAGTATCATGAAGGCAGAAGAGAAGAAAGTTAGTATTCAGACGAGTACTGAGGAGTTATGTACATAATAAAATAAATGAAAAAGTGAGTTACATGTCCAACCAGAAACTCTGTGCTTTGTTGCCCTGAGAACCATTGGGAAATAAAGTTATAGGTCTTTTCCGTATTTAGTGCTTTAGTTTAATCTATTATTAAATGGCAGAATCATACTGTTCCCCTCCTCCCCAACCTGGTATTTTCAGATTACACTCTGCCTATTTCTCACTGCTAAGAGGAGTTAGAGGAGGTCAAGTGACCTCCCTGGGTGGTAATTGGGATTCTTCTGATCACTCCAAGATCTCTTTCTCTTTGACTACCTAAGTGGTAAGAGATAGGATGATTAATTATGGCCCCATTCTATTTTCTTGTTAGAATTTGAGATATTAACTAAAAAAAATCAGGCTTAACCACCTATGAATATAAATTTGTAGTCTATTATAAAATATTTTATATTGTAGTCAGTATAAAATTTTAAAATTATAAGGGTTTTTACTTGGATTATCTATATAGTAGGTCTTCTGTAATTATAGGGATAATTGAAAGTTGACTGAAGCATCTTATCTGTTTGAAAATCTCCACTAATAAACATTTTAATGATTTTCAGAATTCCAAGAACTAGATGTTCATTTGAAGCATTAGTAAACCCAGGAAGTTCATGCAATTTGGGTAACTCATGAAAGTGGAGATTTCACAGAGCGGTAGTATGGGACATTTCTGGAATTAATAGGTTAGGGAGTAGCCATTGTAAAATCTCACTCAAAGGATCTCATATTACTGAATTATATCTCCTTCACCTCTCCATTCCAGATATGATTAAAATGTTGATCATTAATGAAGTTGTATTGTCCATCTTTAGTAGTAAGTGAAAAGATAGAGTAGCATATTGAATTGTTAATCCCTTATCATTGAGATGCTCTCTTCTCTTGTATATTCTCAGAAATAAGTGTTGCTGGACAATATTATATATTCTTTGCTTTAAGAAATGATGCTTTCAGGGGCGCCTGGGTGGCACAGTCGTTAAGCGTCTGCCTTCGGCTCAGGGCGTGATCCCAGCGTTCTGGGATCGAGCCCCACATCGGGCTTCTCTGCTAGGAGCCTGCTTCTTCCTCTCCCACTCCCCCTACTTGTGTTCCCTCTCTCGATGGCTGTCTCTATCTCTGTTAAATAAATAAATAAAATCTTAAAAAAAAGAAAAAAGAAATGATACTTTCAGTTAGCTTTCCTGCAGACTTTCATTTATTCAATTCTGAACTGGTTACCTTATAAGACGTAATAGTTGTCATACACACACACACACACACACACACACACACACACACACACACACATTATATATAGGCATTCATCATAGAGCAACCAAAATCCAAGCTTTTATTTCAGGGAGCTAAAAGTGAATATATCATGTTAACTCTCTGTAGCTTGTCCAACTTTAGGACTTTGTACTATCTAGCTCCTGGGGATTCTGATTTCTTCAGGACCCGTTGAAACAGAATATGACTTTGATATCAAGCTCTCTGTTCTGTATTCAATCCACTCACTAAAAAATGGACTACAAATGTTTAGTTTCTTACAAAAAGATAAATATTGATCCTTTTAGACCAGAACTTCACCAAATCCTCATGGTCATTCCACAACTGAATGAGGTAATTTCATCTGGATGAAAATTATTTTGTAAGCATTTTTTTTTTTTTTGTGGAAAAAGGAAAAATGGATGAAGAAAGGAATGAGATGAGAATATATAACATGATAAATTATGAACTGAATTTTATTTGCTTTAGACATCCTCTAAGCCTGTGATTTTCAAGTGTGAATATGCATCAGATATCACTGGAATAGCTTGTTAAAACAGATGCTTTCCAAGATTCTGATTCAGTAGTCTGGAGTGGGTTTGGATAATTTGCATTTTCCTAAACTCTCAGGTGATGCTGATGTTGCCTTTCTGAGAACCACCCTTTGACTAGTACTGCTCTAATTAACTTTGGTACCAACCCTTCTTTGTTAACTGATAACACTTTTTTGTTTGTTTGTTTTTTGTTTTTGCTAACTGGTAACACTTAGTTTCAGAAAATAATAGCCATACCAAGCGTGTTAGCTAATGGAAGAAAACAGCAAAGCAGCTTAATTTATTGTATAGGATGATGCTGCATTAGTAGGATTCTTTTTCCTTGATTTCACATTTTTTTCCTTATGATAAAAAAATAACACAAGTAATCTTCCAGGGCCTGAATTTTTGACTTGTGTTAAAGAAAATATTGATATTCCTATTGCTTTTAAGAAATCTGTTAGGGTCTCAAGTTTTTATTACAATCAAGTCTGAGAGAAGCAATGGGACACCCCTGATGCTTTCTCCATTACCGAGTAATTTCAAGCTTTTTTTAGTCTAGCAGTTACAAAACATGGGGGTGAATGTAATTTGCCGTGACAAGTAACTAGTAAATGGACTCTTGACATTAAGGATGAAATTCCACAGGTATGTCTAATAGTTTGAAAGTCAGGATGATAGGATCTTTCACAACCTATGCTGCATGTTAAAATCACCTGGGTAACTTTAGCAATACTGATGCCTGGGCCCTGCCATTCAGATATTCAGATTTAATTGATTTGGTTTCCTGTCTTGACATAGGGAAATGGATAGAGGAAAATGATTAAGGAGGGAAGTGCAGACAAAAAGCCAACTACCATTTCTTAGGACCTACTTTCCATATGTTAGGCATTACGTAAGATATTTTATCAATATTGCCCCTAAACTTCACATAAACTCAAAAGATAACTATTAAGTTAAAAGCTCTTTTTTTTTTTTTTTAATCTAAGGAAAGAGATTTGAATAGGGATAAAATAACTTTCCTATGACAAGAGGTTATTTACTAAGTAGGAGGCTGGCTATTAGAACCCAGGTTGAGGTGGCTCCAGCGCCCACACTTCTCCATTTCCTTGTAGAGATACTAGATGCCTCTTTTCTTTCTTCTTCTTTCTTTTCTCTCTTCTTGTCTCCAGTTCTTCTACTACTACTACTACTACTACTACTACTACTACTACTACTACTACCACTACAAATCTAAACAGCTTGGAATAAGAGACAAACTCTAACAAATGTTGAAAGGTTAGAGTGCAGTATGATGAGCAATGGTTCCTTTGGAATACAGGCTCAATATATATGAAGAGTAAAAGCTTTGCCTATAGGACCTTGCTGTTGGATGTGGGCAAATACAACTGTCTGGATATAGGGACTCTGGCTGTATTTCCCAAGGCTTAACCTGTGGTGAAAATGGCATCAGAAGATAGGTAGATAGCCTGAATACAGAATCTGGCAACAATTATTAGTGTAATCATAGTTGAAAACCAACTGGATCTCTTCAAATGATTATAGGGACAATAAAATCAATAAAGGATATTCACTAAGCTAAAATAATAGTAAATTCATTAGACTAAACTAAAATGAATTTTTGAACTATTTTTCATGTAACGAGCTTAGAACAATGTCATATAGTATGTACCCATACTCTTCATATTATATTCATACTATTCTTTTATACGTTGGTTTGCCAACTTAAAAAATATTCTTGCTTTAAGTTCTGGAGTAAACTCCACTTAAATTTCATCTAGTAAGGTAAATTAATATTTAAAATGAGACAATTTCTGCTTATCATCTGGGTGTCAGCTTTAGCAAATATAAAATCACCTTCAAATATACTTCATTTCTTTTGTGTCAAGTCAATTCTACTCTTTCCTTGAAGGAGTGCTGTAGCTTCATGAGGAAAATGGTTTAACAGCTCTGTATAAAAACATGGTTTTATTTTTCTTGCTTTGGTTTAAGTTGAAGCCAACATGATAGTCACCATTGGATACAATCACTCCTTTAAGCATGGTGTCTAGTAGGTTGGAGGAATCTCTTTTTGTATTTCTCAAGCAAAATAGGGGCCTCTTATAAAGGAATTGTGCCTATGCATTCTTGTAAAATTAGATTTATCATAATCAGGTCTGCATTATTCATTTTTTTTTTTTTAAAGATTTTATTTATTTATTTGACAGAGAGAGACAGCCAGCGAGAGAGGGAACACAGCAGGGGGAGTGGGAGAGGAAGAAGCAGGCTCATAGCAGAGGAGCCCGATGTGGGACTCGATCCCGGTACACCAGGATCACGCCCTGAGCCGAAGGCAGACGCTTTAACGACTGCGCTACCCAGGCGCCCCTGCATTATTCATTCTTTAATCAGCTTTAAAGCTACTAAGTAAACTGGGATTTCTTTGCGAATAGGTTACATACCTTGTCTTTCAAGAAGAAACTTTCTAAACTTTTAATTGACTGACTTATAAATGCAGTAGATTGTTTTAATTTTTCCTCAACTTTTTATTTTTTAGTTTCATGTGAAATAGGGCCTTTATAATATGTTTTTTTATTGCACCTGATGGATATTTCTTTTTAGAGCAATGTGCATTTTCATTTGAAACCAGGAACATGCTGGATAGTTTTAAAGATACTCTTGATGGGGTGCCTGGGTGGCTCAGTCGTTAAGCGTCTGCCTTGGGCTCAGGCCCAGGACCCTGGGATCGAGCCCCGCATCGGGCTCCCTGCTCTGCTGGGAGCCTGCTTCTTCCTCTCCCACTCCCCCTGCTTGTGTTCCCTCTCTCGCTGGCTATCTCTCTCTTAAATAAATAAATAAAATCTTTAAAAAAATTAAAAAATAAAGATACTCTTGAGGATTATGAAAGTTTTTTTAGTACCTTTTCTAATGAGTAGCCCAAGAGGTGTCCAGTCAACACCAAGAGTTGACTTCAGTGAGTTCAGTCTTTCCTGTAGGGCACATTAGTCTGCTTCTCTTCCAGTGGGCAAAAAGAGGCCTCTGGGCAATGGTTGAAGCCCTATAAGTGCCCAACATGCTGGAGCAGTGAAATTGAATAGATTACTTATGTGGCTCTATAAGGCAGAGATTACCTTCTTTTTACAGATGAAGAAACTGAGGCCACGTGAGGTTATATATTTAGAGTTGTTAAGTCATAGGCTAGGATTTGAACTCATATCTGATGGACTTTGTGGGTATCCTTCAAGGTTTTCCCAGGCTCTACCCTCTTTTATCTTTATTTTAACAGTGTTTTATGCATTTCTGGACCCTGGTTGTCCATTGATGAAAATTTAGGATTTCTTTCCATCAAAGCATATTCCAGAGTACCCCTTGCATCGATAACTTCATTGAACTTTATTTCCTTTCACCTAAGGTGGTGTGAGGTGTTAAAGCTTTTAAGGGAAGTTATTTGAGAGCTCTACTGTCTGATTACCTGCGTATTATTAAAGTTCAAGCCTTTTTAAACACTGGACAATTAAAGTTAATTATATAGTTATTTGTGCCTTGAGGACAGAAGTGTCACTCATTCAGCTGGAAACACATAGAAATGCTCAAGATGGAAAAGTTAAGAGTTGCTGATTCATCTTACGGAATAATGCGCATTTATGGATTTTTTCAGAGTAGAGCACCTAAATCAGTAATATGTGAACACGATGGAAAGATGAAGTAATAGTCACTTTGATTTAAAATTGAGGATAATTCTATTTTCAGAGTGTAGTATTTAGGGAAGCTTTGCACATAGGACTTTTTATCATGAAATTTTTTTTACTTCAAGAATTTGCTATATAATTTCTAAGCTGTTTTATAAGCAGCTTCTAAATAGCAGTCCTTCTTAACCTGACCATCTGGAATGTAGAATAGAGTAACCAAAAGAAAGAAAGGAAGTGTAGTGGCTTTTATTGAAAAAAGCATTAAACCCTGAATCAGGACCAGAACCTTGACTATATTTCATGTGAAATTGTGGAACTCACCTTATCTCATTGTGCTTATGTGGTCAGTAAAATCATTCTTATTTGCTTAATGTACTCTTGCATGGTTCAGAGGAAGTACATAATATGCTTGCTACATAACTGCAAGGGCTTTTAGGCAACAGAGTAAGTATTTATTAAGAACTTACCTTGTGTCAATGCCATGCTAAAGTTAAAAGAGTAGAATATTGTTAAAAGATCTACCCTGTTGGCCTAACACTTTAACATTCAATGTGGCTTTTTTTTTTTAAAGTTAATCTGCTTATGAATTTATTCTATATAATTTTCATTTCAAATTTATCTCTATAGTATGTCAGTCAAAAAGATAAGTTTAGGGGTGCCTTGGGTGGCTAGTTGGTTAAGCTTCAGACTCTTGGTTTTGGCTCAGGTCATGATCTCAGGGTCATGAGATTGAGCACCACGTGGGCCCCACACTCAGCACAGAGTCTGCTTGAGAGTCTCTCCCTTTCTCTCTCCTTCCCCCTTTGTTCCCTCCCTCCCCCTCTGCCCTTCTCTCCTCTCCCTGCTCCCCTGGGTGCATGAGCATGCTCTCTCTCTAAAATAAATAAACAAAATCTTTACAAAAAAGAAAACTTTAGAAGAGCATGTTCATTTGCAGTTATTTGGCCTCTTAAATTCTAGCTTTTTTCATTGACTTTTGAAGTTTTAGTTCAGTGTATGCTTTTTTTTATTGTTAAACGCTATAGATAGATCTCTAAGTAATAGTTACCCATCTTAAAAGGTGTGTTTGTGTGTGCGTGTACACATGAGAGTAGAGAAGTATAAAGAACGATTAGTACACACAGTCAAATGGCATTTACTTTATGCAGCTATTTGTTTTGTGTTTTTGGAAATTGAATTTTATTTGAAAAGCAAAGGTAATATGGTTGCCAGATAATTGAATCCTGTTTTAAATCTCTGAAAAATTAACTATAATCAAAATATTTCTTTTGTGTAATTCAACATTTTTTAACATGAACTTGTTAGACTTTTTAAACTGAAACCTAGCTATGGTTGTATAAAATAGAAAGTGAGGAAAATACATTTTTTTTTTTTTTTTGCCTTTTGAGAAAACAGTTGACTTTACTAGCTGATTGTCTCTCTCCTCTTACCAAACCCCAAACATCACAGTTCACATGAATGTCCTCATTTATCAGTTATCTTTCAGACCATGGTGCTCATATAAAGGATGCGATGTTTTGTGTATCAGTCCTCCTTTATAGCAATCCCAAGTGCTTAGCTTGTCAACCTTCCTATCCTATCCTCTGCCCAAAAAGTCAATAAAATGAGCTATACAGATGACTGCCATAAAAACACTCAGGACCAGCTTCTATTTTTTCTATCACATTGGATCTTTTGTCTAAGTTCTAAAATTCTTTGTTATATAAAGGACTCTAAAAAAAAAAATCTCATTTTTATTGCAAAGAGTAATGCCCATTTGACTTTGATACTCAATCTCAGAATTTAATATGCTCAGTTTTGTAATTTATTGTCAAACGATGCTATTTGGTAAATTGGAGCATATCACATGAATCCAAGCTATAGAGGATGACAGACCTCTCCATCAACTAAGAAGTTGATGGAGCTACCCAAGTGACTAACGATGTACAGGTCAACGTTCCCTTTCTTATAATTCTGGAATTCAAAAAAGCTCTAAACATGCAGTCTGTGACTCATTGGTGACAAAACCCCATCTTGACCTGATTTGGTAGTGATGTAGTTTTGGAATATAGGTGAGGTTCAGTGGGGTGGAGTCCAGAGCTGAAGACCAAGAAAGAATTCTTGAGACATCTTTGGTGCAAAATGGTGGTTTATTAGCACAGGGACAGGACCCATGGGCAGAAAGAGCTGTTGCACCAGGGTTGTGAGGGGTGGCTGATTATATACGATGGGCTTGGGGGAGGTAAGGAAAAGGGAGGTTTCACAAGGATTTTCATAGGTTAAAGAAGAGTCACAGGAGGTAAGTTTGTTTTTCCCTCTGGCAAGGCATTAACATGAAGATAGTTGGGGGCTTCCTGGAAGAATGTCACCCGTGTCCCACCCAGGAGTGGGGGGTGGGGAGGGGATTGCAGGGTGTCAGCTTCTGCTTTGTCTTCAGCTAGGCTTCTGCTCCCTCATCAGTAGCAAAACACATTCTGAACTGATTCGAGACCATTCATCTTTTTCTGGTGTAAATATTCCCAATTTTTCCTCAGGAAATGTTGATGTTTTACATTACACATTGCTACTCTAGATAGGCATATACCCTTCCAAAATTCCAAAAATTCCCAAATATATCTTAATCCAAAACATATTTAATGCCACAGGTTTTGGGAAAGGGATTATAGGTCTTTATTAGATACTTTCCTTGCCCTCAAAGAGCTTGTAGTTTGTTGAGGTGTGTGACAGGAAACACTGCCCTCAAACAATCAACAAATAGTTACTGAAAGTCTGCTTGTTGGTAGATACATGCATACATGCATATGTATATACATATAATGTAAACCCATATTATATAGTTTATCTACATGACTGTAATTTATATAATGTTAATTTTGCATTATAGGAGAAAAGTACTGTTAGTTTAGAATAAGTATAGTGGTGTAAAAGGTTTCAGAGTAGTAGGACTTTTCTCTTTTCTTAACCATTTTGAATTTGTTTTTTAATAAAATAAACCATAGTCAACAAGGAAGCCTCTATACACTGAAGGGAAAAGCAGATAAGGCAGTTAAATTTTGATGCATGAAAACCCTCCAGGCAAATGTGTTTCTCTTTCCATGTAATAGAAAGCTGTTTTGAGGATAGATCAGTTTAACAAGTTTTGAGCAAAGAACCAAATTGAATTTAGTTGCCTTTTACTTCTGCCCTTACTAGATATGACTTTAGGTAAGTTACTTAAAATCTTTAAGCCTGCTCTATTATCTGTAAAATAGTAATAGAAAAAGTAGGTATCCTACAGAGTTGCCAGAGGAATGCATTAGGCAGTGCATGTTTGGAAGACGCCTGGAACATAGGAAGCACATGGCAAATGGTGCTTATTATGAAGTTGTTCTCATCCAGGCCCAGTGGATAAAGATAATCTTAGACCATGGAATTCTACATAATTAATTCTTAGCTATTCAAGAGAGTTGCTGTCATTGCATATTAGATTTCCTTTTGTTAGGATAAATTGTTCCATCCTCTTTTAAGATTTCATATCTAGTAACTCAAGCAATTATCTTCTGAAGAAGCCTTCTGCAGATTCTTTCGGCATTCATGTTTAGTATTGGCAGCCTCTTGGCTGACTCACACGAGACTGAGATTCAACGTGGAGAATTTTTCTAGGAAGCAAAGGCTATAGAAACTGCAAAGTGTTTTATGAAACATTTGATGTGTGTTTTATGGGATCACTCCTGGTGACTCCTAGTTTAATAGCTAAATCATTCAGTGTAAGGTGATCACACTCTCTGTCCTGTAAGAATCTTATGAAATAAACAGCTGGGGGAATAAGCTGGGAGGAGGGCAATGGATGAAATTTACAACTAGACACTCTGATATATTTCTGATAGATATAGTGAAGTCATACTAGAATGAAAGAACTATTAATGTGACCAAGAATCTCTGTATGTATTAAAAAGACTCATCTGAAAAGGAAGTGGAAGACACAATAGTAGGGTCACCTTATGATTTTCATAAATCCTAGGCACTTCTACTTTTGTGGGCCCCTTCTTCCATAAAAAAATAATTACAAATTATGGTTTACAACTGTCTTCATATAAAGATGAATATAATCCCGGCTAGATTTATTATTATATATTTACTATTACTATATTTATTTTTATTTTATTTAAAGCAAACTAAAACATTTTTGTGAACACCTAAAAGTAACATGGATGCTAGGCATTGTGCCTACTGTGCCTAATGGTTAAAATTGACCTTGAATGCAAGTAGAACTTCACTAATCTTTCCTCTTAAAAAGCAAGCATGAAGAGATATTAGCATATTTAGAGGACGAAGAGAGGACAGTCAAAGCAATACTAGGAGTGTATTTTATAGACATACAATGGAAGCATGGCCCAGCCAACTACTGGCTCCTTCAACAAACAAACAAAAAAACAACCAATCAACCCCTCTTCAGCACAGACTGATAGACCGTGTCCTGTCTTCTATCACCACCAACCATTTCAGGCTATTGGAACTCCTGCTTAGCAAAATAGAAGTAAAATAACTGAAAGCTACTCGCTTCTTTCATTTGTACTTAGAAGATTTGGAAATACACTCAAGTTTTTTGGCAGAACCCATCTCAATGCTCAATATTGAAAAAGCACAAATTCCCCTCTGTTAGCAGGAGCAAACAAAAGAATACTGAATTTGACTTTGATTCAAGACAATGGCATTTGAAAAATAGGGTCGAGTACCTTCTTATGCATTGGTTACTACAACACAATAGAAAATTTTAGAATGTGTTAGGTTGATATAAAAAATCAACTTTTGATTTTGATCAAATAAATAAATCAGACTTTTGTAATGAAGGTGAGAGAATGATCTTAAATAAGAAAAATAGCATGAAGTGAAAAACACAATTGCCAGATTAAGACCTGAATGAAAATAGAGACCGCTGATGGAATTGTACCAAATCAGCAATGCAAATGGCAAGTTCAAGAGATTCTCCTGGAACTCACAAAAAGTATGAAGAAACCCAAATCAAAAGACAAATGATATGTAACTAAGCTAGCCTTAAAGTTCCCCTCAGCTTGACTGACTAAGACAGGCTTGTTCCTGACTCTAGATCCCAGAGATCTCTTTTCTTGAAGGATTTACTTTAGAAAACTTGTGATTGCTTTTTTTCCCTCTGTCCCTGTGAAATGCGTATAAATCATTCTTCACCCTCTAGCCAGTTTTAAAATCCAGGAATGTCTTTCTCAAGGACCTGGGGGCCATCTTTTAAAATGTAATCATCAAGAAAGATAACACTCCCATCGCCCAGTTTCTGTGGGAGGGTGGAAATTTAAATAATCCAACAATTCACCCCCACGGATGGCCTAATCACATTGACCATCCCTGCTAATGGCTTTCAGTACTTTTCCAATTGCTCACCTCAACTCTTAAAACCTCCGCCACCTTTTGTTTCAATGAGGTTGAGTTCAGTCTCTTTCCCCTACTGTCTTTGTTTTGAATAAAGTCTTCCTTGCTAGTTTAAATTTGTCCAGTGCAATTTTACTTTTTCTAATCAAGGCCGGATCTTTAAGATTCAACAAGTATTTAACAGGCATTCAATAATAATAGTTTAAAAAAAAGACCAGAGCAAACAGAGAAGAAGCAATCATTTATGACAATGGGGAAAAAAAATTCATGAATTCAAGAAATCTTGAGTCAGCAAATTAAAATGGCCAAAAAAAAAATAGTACAGGAATAACTAATGAAAAGAAATAAACAGATATGGTAAGATAAATGTAAGATATCTTACATTGCAAGGATAATAGAAATTGTTATGACAACAGTAAGGGGGAAGAAGGTGGCAAACAGAAAAAAGTGTTTGAATAACCTCTGAATTAGAACATCAGTAATTATTCTTTATTTTTTATTTTATTATTTTTAATTTTTTTTCAGAGAGAGAGAGAGAGAGAAAGTGTGAGCAGGAGTGGGTGGGGTGAGGGACGGGCAGAGGAAGAGAGAGAATCTTAAGCAGGCTCCATGCCCAGTGCAGAGCCCAATGTGAGGCTTGATTTCAGGACCCTGAGATCATGACCTGAGCTGAAATCAAGAGTCAAATGCTTAAGGTACTGAGCACTCCTATTCTTTATTATTACTGATGTGATTATATGTAATAAATATGTCAAAATATTTTGGAAGAGTAAAAATATTAAAACAATAATCTCACTCTTGATTTGAAATATTATATGTGCAGAAACTTGGTAAGTGAGTTTTACCAAGATGATAGACATTTTTACTTTTGGATTAATGATACCAAGAAAAGATGTAAAATGTGTTGAAATTAAAAAAAATCTGTTGGAACAAAAATATAATGTTTATCTTCAAAACCACTAGATAAACAATAAAGAAAAATAAGTCAAAATAAACACACAAAGAATCCTAACAATAAAAAGGAAAATAAGGAAACAAAAGAAAATCTGTGACATATCATAGTTAATGTGAATGGCTATTAATACCTATGCAAAGACAAAGTTTCAAAATAGGAAAGAAAAGAAAAAAACAAAAGCTCTAAGATTGGGACAAAAATACAATTGTAATATATGCTATTCAGAAAAGAGAAGTTTAAAAGTCATATGCAATGACATAAAGGTTTAAACAACATTGGAAAATATGTCATGAAAATACAATAACAAATGAAAACAGTGACAGTATTGAAATATATGACAGAATTCAAAGAAAAGAGCATAAAATGAATATAGAGATTGATTTTATTGATAGCAAGAAAATTTATGTCACACATGAGACAGATGTCTATCTGAATAAATCAGAAAACACATGCAATTTTTTTTTAAAGGTTTTATTTATTTGCCAGAGAGAGAGAGAGAGCACAAGCAGGGGGAACAGCAGGCAGAGGGAGAAGCAGGCTCAATCCCAGGACCGCGGGATCATGACCTGAGTCAAAGGCAGATGCTTAACCGACTGAGCCACCCAGGCATCCCCACATGCACTTTTAAAAAATAAAGATAAACTGGTATAAATACAAGGGAAGTCAAATCCAAAAACTGGATTTAAGTAATGTAACTAATAAGATTAATTTACATATCAAACTTGGTAACTTGGAAAAAAAATTTCTCCCCCCAAATATCCATGCATCTAAATAAAATCCTTCCTGTATTAGGTCATAGAGAAATTATTTAAAATTATTTAAACATTAAACATAAGAAGTCTCTCTCTCTCTAAAAAATAAAAAAATAAAAAAACATTAGGGGCGACTGGATGTTTCAGTTAGTTAAGGATCCAACTCTTGATTTGGCTCAGGTCATGATCTCAGGGTAATGAGATTGAGATTAAAATTTTCTCTCTCTCTCCCTCCCTCCCTCCCTCTCTCCCCCTCTGACCCTCCCCTCAACTTGTGCACACATGTGTGTGTGCACGCATGAGCTCTCTCTCTTAAATAATAAATTAAAAATTATAAGAAGCAAGTTATACATGGTATATCCTTTATTCATAGTATAATAAAAAAGGTATTTATTTAAACAATGACATAAAAATACCCACTGAATCAGATAGAATTTTCTAGAAGAAAATGATTGCTCGATAGAGTATAAGCTAGAAAAATCTATAAGAAAGTGAGGGAATCGGAATAGAGTGGGGGTGGGGAGGATTGAAATCTAGGCTTAGTCACTCCCAGTAGCTACTGTGGAGTATGACTCCATGAAAGTATCCCACCTTCAGGCAAGAGAAGCCAGGATTTTGTACCGCCTTATCCCTAAATAGCTCTTCTTAGTCCAGGACAGTATTTCTGAGGAGTGCACAGCTATGAGTTTGCCATAGCTGGGGGACATGTGGACTGATCAATAAAGGAGATCTGAGGTGGGGAGACAGACAACATCTACTACAGCCACACTTTAGTTAAGATGAATTTGGGCTTCAAGAAAGAAAAAAATCTGATGGAAGTTGGCTAAAATAGAGCAAAGGCTTAATTTTTCTCATGAAACAATGTCTAGAGATAGGCAGTTTAGATCTATGCACCAACTCCAGGATATCCTTAGCTATTTCTCTGCTCTTTTCTCCTTCTCACTACCATATCCTAAGTGTGTGGTTTGGACATAAGACCACATTCCAGGCAGGAGCAAGGAGAAAAGCAGAGGACTACAGGGACAGGCCAACCAGTATAGCAAACTCTATAAGAAAAAAAACTTGTAGAGCTTTCCCAGTAGTACTACTCAGAGACTTCTGTTAATCTCCCCTGGGTGAGAACTAGACCATACATTCACCGCTAGCTGAAAGGACTTTTTGAGAATTTTAGCTGTCCATCTTCCATAGGAAACGAGGTCAGATGAGGAGGGGGATTTGGGTTCACTCTAAACACTCACAATATTTTCCAAACCAAATATTTTACCTTTGAGATAAATGACTTAATTAACTTAGGAAAATAGAGATTCAATTCTACAATTACATCATACTTAGAAAAAAAGTAACAGAGAAAAAAGTACATATAAAATTATGCATATTATGCAATAGGCTTAAACTATACTCAGAAGAAAATTATTTTACATAGAAAGGACTGAAAATAAGTGAACTAAGTATTTACACTAAGCAAAAATTAGAAAAAGAGTCAGAAATGTACTTAAGGAAAATAAAAAATCATCAAAAGCAGAAACTGACATTTAAAAGTTAGACCAAAATGGGGAAAATCGCATTGCTAATTTAATCCAATATTTGTTCTTTGACAAGGTCAGTAAAATAGACCAACCCCTGGCAACACTTAACTGAAAACAAAGGAGAGAGTCACTATATTATGTTAGGAATGATGGAGGGGATATAACAATACATTTTGGGTGTTTTTCCCCTTAACACTGAAGATGATACTATGACAATTCTATGTTAAGAGAAAGCAAAAAGCAAAAATGTGGATGAAGTACATGGGATTTTTTAATAAAAAAGACCAAAATTTATTCAGTAGATAATAGAAAACCAAGAGGGAAAATGGATAACATAGTCATTTAGTTTCAAAATAACATAAATCAAATGGAAATGGAACCAACAATTGAGCAAAATATACTGAGCACAATTTTTTTTTTTAAAGTAGTTTCCATGCCTAGTGTGGAGCCCAATGACCCTGAGGTCAAGACCTGAGCTAAGATCAAGATTTGATTGCTTAACCAACTGAGCCACCCGGATGCCCCTCTCAGCACAATTTAAAAATAAATTGTAAGATAAAAAAAAAAAGTTTTATCTTAGATATTTTGCTTACAGGGAATTTTTCTTGAGGGGAGAATGATTTCTGTGACTAGATATGCAATTTAACATTATTTATTAGCATTACTTATAGAAAACTATGGAAGATTATGTAAGTATGCACTTATTGAATATTGTGGTTCATATACACAGTGATATATATTAGATTGAATTGTATAACATTGCTGCGATTGACCATTTCAATTCTACAAACCAGTGATTTCAGAGGCTCCAACTCATAAACACAAACACACCCCAATATTTTACTGAGAGTATCTCTCAGTGGAGGGATTATTAATTATTTTGATTGTCTAATTCTAATAAATGATCAGAATGAGTACATACCATGCATGTATTGCTTTGTGATATTCCACCAAGTATGCGTTCCTCGGGAACAGGCATTTCGTTTTGATAATCATTGTATTCCTGTTGCAGAGAAAGCTCGGCAAATAGTTGTAGAATCAATGATTGAAAAAATATTTATACTATAACATAGAACATTTTAACTTACAAATGAGGGGAACTAGGGAAATTGCTAATTAAATTATCTGCCTCACCATGCGAAAGGGTTAAAGAAATTTTAAGCCTGTCATGCTCAATTTAGGCAATTATTTTTCCTTAATGTGTTCGGTATGTGGAGTGTCTGATAAGATCACATTATGAGATGTTGTGTCAACTTTATGGTTATCATTGAAAATATCCAATTAAATTTTATAAATATAACTTCATGCGGAAAATAATGAAAACATCAATGATAAAAGATGTACAATCTCAAAAGAAAAATTTCTACCCCAAAGTTCAGAATAGAATGGTAACATAGTATTTTAATCTGTTATAGTGATATATGAAATAGCATCAAATATACTTTACTGATTCATTATCCAGATTCTCAAATTTCAAAAATTAGTCCTATAAGATGCCACAATTTTGTAGACCAGGCTTATGGTCTACCAGGAAAACTGCATTTCAGCATTACAGTTATTTTCTTCTCTAATGTAAAGGGGCACACAGGAAACCACTGGCTGTGATGGTCTTCATTGCAAAAGAAGATTGAAATCCACATTTGCTCAGAAATCCCATTAGTGCCTCTATTGAGAAAAAGGCAAAGAAAAGCACTAAAATGTCAATGATTTCCCCACAATTTTTTTTTTGTTGTTGTTGTTGTTCAAATGTTTGGATAAGCAGACAAGAGTTAATTCCATAAGAATCCTTTCTTTTAAATGATTTTACTGATGTAACTCTCCTAATTCAGTAGCATTTGATAGTTCTCTTAAATATCAAAATGCTAATTTTGGCCTACATGATATTAATAAATGAGGTAGGTATTTTGTATCATTTTCTGCCCTTACTCATAGACTTGGTAGATTCTCATTAGATAGAGTATTTTACTAGGAAATTTATTCTTCCAGTTATGAATGTGCTAACCTGCAGATAGATTGGGAACAAGTCTTTGCATTCTGTTCATAAAGGAGATGTAGCTCCTGGGTATGGACTTGGGCTTTGAGTGGAGACAGGTAGACAAGGCAGGTATTTATGAATATTGTAAGTAGGTGAATTTGGTCATAATATTTTGTGGCCGAGATCATACTTGATTTGCAGTTTTTTGAAATACAAAATAATAGTGTTCTAAAAATTCAATGTTGCCTGGTAACAAAGAACTTATAAACTCAAACAAGGCTCCATTTATTTTCCGGTGTTGTTTTTAAAAATAGCTTAAAAATGAAAGCTAAAATATACCTTCAAAACTTGGATGGCTTATATGCCATAAAAATTGGATTTTTTCCCCCCAGAAATTTAAATATATTTAGTAGCAAAATTTGGCAGCAAAACACAAGGTTTGTATTTTCCTATCATGTGGTCATTTTCAAAAGTGTCCAGGTAAGGAGATCTTTTTCCCCCATAAAGGAAGAAGTCCAAGAGATTTTTATCACCTTGAGACAAAGAAAGTCGATAAGCTTAAAAAGCGGCATGAATGACTTAGGTTGACTGTGAGGACGTCTTTATCCCTAATAGTATTTGTTCAATATTGAACTAGGAAAAGATTGCAGAATATTTTCAATTTGATCACAAAGTATACAGTAAATTTTAAATATTTTATATTTAATAAAGATACATTTTTTTCTTTGTCCTGTCTTTTGCATTCATTCTTAGTACCACACAGTTCCATTTAATTTAGAAAGTTTGTACCTGAAAAACAGAGCACAATCTCTCAGTTGAACTCTGTTGTTTGTCAAGAGCAGTGATGATTGATTTGATTGCAGCTCTAGCAGTTAGAGGAGTGTTCATGTCATGAGCAAGTAGCTTGAAAACACTTCTTTTAAGATGAATGCTTCTTTTATATTTGGTGATGCTTTCAGTGCACACCAGGGTCCCTCTTGCCTGGGCTTTCCCTGCAACCCTCTTTTTGACATTTCCATTAAACTGTAAAAAATTAGTGTTGACTGATTAACATCTCACTTTAAGAGTTCTGCTAAAAGCCATATTCATGAATCAAAGTCAATGTGTACCACTGGTAATTAACTTGACAAAATTCAGCTTTCCTGGGTAATCATCTACTGGCTGCTTTATGTAATGGCTGTCAATTCAGATCTACAAAACAATTGGAGTCCACTAAAAGGGAGGGGGAGGCATCAGAACTAGTGATTAGGCCATGTTCTCTAGCTGAGAACATATTCTAATTAGAATTCCGAAGTATAATGAGGAAACAGAAACACTCAAAAATGTTGACTTGAGATTCCCACATTTATAATTATATAAAAGCAGCCTAAATAAGATCAAATGGATGGTACGGGTTAAATAATGAGATTCAATGGAGTAAGTTTCCTAGGGTTTACCATATGAAAGTTTCTGAGCAAGACCCTGACAAGGCAGTTGATTACCTGCAGCACTGCAGGGCATTGTGGTTAAGAATGCTGCCTCTGCAGTGAGACATGTTCAAATACCAGCTTTTCTAGTTGTGTGATTTTGGAAGAACTACTAAACTTCCTTATGCCTATATTTTCTCATTAAAAAATAGAAAAAAATAATTTTTACAAACTTTATATGTTTAAAGGTTATAGAAAGTAATAACCTTAATCCATTGCCTGGCATTTAGTAGATGCTAAATAATTCTTATATTTTATAATTCTACTATCAATTATGATCTATAAACTATGGGAAAAATCAAGCACACAAATTATTATCAGTAATAGTAGAATAAGTGTGTCAAGAAATACACAAATGAATTGCCCTTAGGTTTCAGAAATGAAAGAAGATCTGGGTTGGGAGAACTTGAAGGAAGAGGAGAAATTGATTTTGAAAATTTTCCTTTCAAAGACAGGTATAATTTATCAACTAAGGTGAGGATATCTATTTCAGTTAAAGAATATGAGTAAAATAATATAGCAGGGAAAGCATGAAGTATAATTGAGGAACAGGAAAGCAATCACTTTACTAGATGATAAACTTTTGTAATAAAAAGATTATACTGCAAAGAAAGGTTGGATATTGTAGATTGACTATATTTAAATCATCAAGAGATTGTTCAAAGTTTCAAAGGATACTTTGTTCACTTTTGCAGGCTAATATATTCCAACATCAGGGAGTCCAGCAGAACCCAGACTCACCTTCCCATAAAATCAGAGTTAACTTCTAGTTAATAATTAAAGCCATTTATAAATTTTTAGAGATTAAAGCCGGTAGCTTTTATGGAAGTCAATTTAGTACTATATTTTTTAGAAGTAGCAAGAATCTTAAAAATGTGTAACATGCTTAAAAATGTACATTCGTTTCATACAAAGAAAATAAAATTAAGTAGAATCTTTTAAATATTGATAAAATCTATCTTTGTTTAGCTAAGAGAAGAATCACCTGTGGAGTCTGTCAATTTACACAGCTTTTGGAATGACCGTTGAAGAATCTGAGTTCATTAGTTTAGAATGCTGCTTAAGGCATCAACAATTTTCAAAGGCACAAAGGAATTCCAATTGTAAGAAGGAGGGGCAAAGACATTTCTTTTTCTTTCTCTACTCTGAAATCACTGAAACAAAAAGAGCAAAAAATGTATAAACCATGTTTTTGGTAAAACTAGGAATACCTGTACTCTTGAATCACAGTTTAAGATGAAGCATTGTCAAATGCCATAAATATCCCCCCAGGATACAAGAAAGTACTGACAGAGGACATATGCAGTTACATTGTCTCAGGTACTGACAGAGGACATATGCAGTTACATTGTCTCAGACACAGCCAGCTAAATAGAAACATTGTTGAGGCCATTGGAATGTGTGAAAGAGAAAAGGCAACAATCCTTGCTTTAAGCCAAAGGAAACAACACATTAGAACTGTTTACATAAGTTTTGAAGACACCCAAAATGATGCTGTGAAATGTTTAAGATCACATAATGTGTAGCAGTAGAGTTTTGAAATGTTTAAGAATGATAAAAAAATTTGGGGGGTATTTTATACCTCAAGAGGTAAGGTTGTCAGATTTAGCAAATAAAAATGCATTCATATAGCCTATTGCATGAGATATATCAAAAATTGAGTCACTGTTTATCTAAAATTCAACTTCAACAAGGAATCCTGAATTTTATATGGCATCCCCACTCCAGAGGGATTCTAGAAAGGTAAACAGAGACAGCAGTCACATCTGTAATGTTTTATTTCTTTAAGGAAAAATCTGAAGTAAGTATAATCAAACGCTAGAATTTGCAGAGGTTGATGTTTAGTATGGGGATATCCATTTTATAATCCTACTTACTATTGTAAAAATAATTTTAGAGAAAACATAATGGGTGAACAGACCTCATTGGTAGTAACACAAATGAAAAGCTATCTTGACATAAATTTATTAATAAATCTGAGATCCATATGAAGAAAACATAGTATACTATTGAGGGTTAGAAAAGAAGATATGCATAGATAGAAAGACATGCTATATTTTATTTTTGTATAGGAAGACTTATAATGTAAAGAAACCTGTGCTTTCCACGTTTATAAATTTCATCAATTTCCCTAAAATATCTCAATATAAAGTTTTGTGAACTAAACAACATAATGGATTCTAAAGTTCATAAGGGTAAATAAATTTGCAAGAACTGCCAGATAAATCTGAGAATGATGATTGATAAAGGGGATAACCCAAGCTTATAATAAAGTACATTATAAATAAGTGTAATTATGATATTACATTTAAGCTGCAGTTGTGTCCTGTCTTAACACATTAGATGGCCATACAAGTAAAATTGTGACTGTCATTGCATAATGTGGATTTACCCACAGTCTACTTTTGAGTCTTGAGTCTTTACTATCACTTTCCTCCTTTTTTTTCTTTTGGCCCTTGTTCAATTCTCCATCATCTTTCATCTGGAATTGTAATAGCTCTTTAATTGCTCTTCATACTTGCAGTAGTTTTCAAGTGTTTCCTTCCACCTCAGTCAAAATGATCTATGGCAAATACAGGTAATGTGTTAGCTTCCTTACAGAAAATAGTTTGATGCCTCTTCACGGCATATTAGGCAAATGTTAATCACATTAACAAGGAATGAAGGACACACTAGGACGCAGCCCTGCCTAGCTCTTCAGCCCTGTCTTCAGCATTCAGATACCTCTGAAAGCTTCTCCCCATCCCCTCCCACACACCAGCCCATTTTTCATTGTGTGGAATTTCCTCTCAATTTACTTCACCTGTCCAATTTTTATTCATCCTAAAAAATTAATTCAGCTACTGTATCTGCCCCTTCCCAGTGGAATGGACTAAGTGTACCACCTCTGGATATCTCCCTGTAAGTGTAAATTTTATAGCTCACAGGTGAATCTCATAAGTAAATCTGGCAATTTTTAAATTATATGCCAGTCTGTTTCATCACTCAGTGCCCTCCTGGGGACAAAATTTCATTTATCTTTTAGCACTTAGTTCCCAGCATGTTATACACGTAATCAATGGTTAATAAATATTGAAGTGACTTGTTGAATGTCAATTGAAATCCTTTCAGGGAAATATCACGCACATGCTTAGACAAATGATATCTCACACAAACAAGCAGACAAATACACTAAAACTCCTGGAATATTTCTAAATTTCAGCAATATTTCTCATTTTATGGACTATATCCTATGTCTGTTTGCTTCGCTTTAAATCAGCTTCAACAATTTTGACTTCAATTAAACATAAATAAATAAATTGTAATCCACATTTTTCAATTTTCCAAATGTGGTTCAAAGAAAGCCCCTAATGAAAGCCCTCTTTTTTATGGTCCATCCTTCTTTCTCCCTATATATGCTCTATAATGTATCATATACTTTACCACAAAAAGATATAAGAGTGATAAAGTAAAACAATGAATCTAATTAGAAATAAAGGCTTTGGAGCAAGTCCCTCAATGAGAGACTGAATTTGATTCCTTTACTGTGTTTAAATTTCACTTCAAATGACATATATTGATCACTTATTTGTAACAAATATTTTAAATATCAACTGAATACTTGAAACAATGAGTGCATTTGCATATTATTTTTATTTTACAGGTGAGTAAATTTGACATTGAGTGGTGAAGTAAATTTTTCAATGTAATGAATAGTAAATGTCAACTCTCAGAGAAAAAAGAAGTAGACTCATTGATTTTACTTCAGACTTATTTTCCTTGATTACAAATATGATCTTGTTTTATCTTTTGTGTTAGATGTTTATAAATATTATTAGATTAATTGAATTTTAATGGAAAAAATTGAATATCCTAGCAGTGAATTTGTAATATATTATCATTACTAATTAAACACATTTGAACTTGTTACTTTTTAAATTTATTTTAAGAAGGAATTTCTTGTTTTCCCATTTATTCAAAAGGGAAAAAAAATCTAGATTTCTAACCTTTCCAACTGTTTTATGTACAAAAAATGAAGCAAAACTACTTCTACTTATAATAATAGGGTTTTCTCTCAAGTTAGACAAATGGGCCCAATAATATCACATTACAGTGGGAGTTTGGCCTAAAATGTTTAAAATATAACCCGTGTAACCTAGCCACAACTGGAGGAAGCCAATAATGTTCTCCTACTGTTTGAAGATAAAGAAAACTTCAGGGAAGTTTCATTTATCCTGCTCTTTCACTGTGGAGCAAGGTGACTGCCAAGTTGAGTTTTACAATAGCTTAAATTGGCTAAAACTGAAAGCATTTAGTAGAGTGGTATTTCACCATAATAGCTCCATTGGTCAATAGCTGAACCAAGAGTTTACACAAAGAAGGAAAAAGGAAAATGCTTTGTTTTTGTTGCAGAGAATTCTATCCAAATCAACTTGCATTTGATTATTTAATATTTCAGAAATGACAAAATTTTCAAGGGAGTAAAGTTTCTTTGCTGCTTTTGAGCTCTTCCCTCATTTCTATATCTCATCCTCTTTCATGTTCTTTGCCTTTTATCCCTAGAGACCTTTCAGGCTGTTGCATTAGTTCTCTTCTAAGTCTCCTTGATCTTGCAGGCTATCTAATAAGAATTACTCTTCCCATGAATATCTGGTTTGTATTATGGTGCTCTGATAATTTTCTGCATCCACCATTTATTGACTGTCTACTATAAGCCAGGTAGATATGCAACTAATATAATTGGATGAGAAAAATGATACACTCTCCGACTCTCTGGAGGAGATTTTCATTTAGGAAGGAAGATAGATTAACCAACAGCTAAATTATTTTAACTTACAGTAGAGCATGTGTCAGCTATGTGATTATAGTGTTATGGAAATCTGGGGAGCAGAACAAGGTTATTCTGCAATCTGGTGATGGAGGAGAGGCTTCATGGAAGAGTAAAGCTTTGTGTCTGGTTGTTAGGTATTTTTTTGGGGAAAAGGGATTGGGGCAGTTTTCTAAGCAGTTGCACCAAATGATGGGGTTGGGAAAGGACCTAGCATGTCCTGAGGTTCATTCTGTTCAGTTCAGCAAGAACACATGGTGTGGAGTAGGGAGTGTTAGGAGGTAAACTTGGACAATTACACTTGCTGTAGACTTTCAGGAACTTTCTTTGAGATACTAATACGTTTGAATTGTTATGTGGGCAATGAAGGGCAAAACAATATTTGGAAAAAAATAATCAGAAGGAGTGACATAGAGATAGGAGATTGTCGCAATAGTGAAATATACTAGCTCTGCCACTCACAATCTATGTTATCACGTTGCTTATCTTTTGTGCATCCATTTTTTTCTGTAAAATGGTGTTAATGTAAATGATTGTTGTAAAGATTAAATGAGGTAATATGGACTAAGGTTTTGGAATACGTGTTTGGAAAAGAAATAAAAGAACGCCAGAGATGAATGTGTGAATGAAGTGAGACCTGAGAAGATGTGTCACATTCAGGAGACTGTAAAGAGGAAAAGCTGGTAATTGGTGACTTGTTATTCATGGTGGGAGAGAGAGAGAAAGAAGTGAAGCTAGCTATTAAGGTTTCCAACTTGAGAAACGGGTATGGTAACATGAAACCCTATACAGGAGGCTAGAGGTGGTAAAAGAAACTCCTGTTAATATTTTTGTACAAAACCCTTTCAAGAAAATTACATTCAGTTCCTGTTAAAAAAACATAAAGCAGGAACTTAGAATAGAGGCACTAAGTTGGAGAGAGAGACTTGGGAGTTAGTGGAATAAAAGTGGTTGTTAAAGCCATTGAAGGTGAATGTAGGAAGAAGTGGGAGGAATCTCTGGGGTTCCCTAGTTTTTAAGAATGGACAGAGAAGAAATCTCTAATGATAGATTCATAGGTTTACTGGAAGGGGGATGTTCAGGTGCAAAGACTCTTAGATGGAGGCATAACACATATATAATACTAGTAGGATGTATTTGAAAAATAAAATCACTTTCTTAGAGAACATTAGAGAGAATATCTTCCAATCACAACCATGGTTATCGTTTTATATCTACTTTTAGCCTTTTGTTTCTTTTTTTTTTTTTAAGATTTTATTTATTTATTTGACAGAGATAGAGACAGCCAGAGAGAGACAGGGAACACAAGCAGGGGGAGTGGGAGAGGAAGAAGCAGGCTTCCAGCGGAGGAGCCTGATGTGGGGCTCGATCCCAGATCGCCGGGATCACGCCCTGAGCCGAAGGCAGACGCTTAACGACTGAGCCACCCAGGCGCCCCTAGCCTTTTGTTTCTTAAACAAATGTTTCTTTACCTATTTGTGATTGGAGTATAACAATTTATAAACTGCTTCATTCACTTGACATTTAATATGATCCATATTGCCACATAATCATAATCACTATGTTTACCAGCTGTAAAATAGTCCATGTTGAATTGTACCATATTTATTTATAGTACAATTTATCTTCTATGGGGAGATACACAATTTTATTTATTTATTTATTTTGTTCAGGCAAATATCTTAAGACATTAAATTGTCTTCTAAATTTCCATTTTTTCTTACGTAGTGCTGTGTATGAGACTGGACACTGATCACAAAATGCCTATTCAACAGATGTGTTATTTATTTTTACAGTGAACTACATATTTAACTTTTCAACAGTTATTCACATAATTATTATTGACATCTTCAGTTCCCTCACTATTACAGTTATTTTCAATCAAGATATTGGTATTGGCATCAAATGCTTCACTTTTAAAAAAGATAAAAATGTTGGCCAGTCTACTATTACCAGATGATATTTAATTTTATAACATTTTGAAGTATTAAAAATACTGTTTCATATAGTCTTGGATATTCCAAAATTTATTAAAGAAATTAGTTCTTTATTAATTAAAGAACAAACTATATGAGTTATATATATGAATATAAGCTAAATGCTTTTGCATAATTGAGGAAATTAACTTAATGATATAATATGAAAACCCATTCTGTCTCTATTATTTAATTTCCAGTTGAAAAAAATCATAATTCCTTTTGTCTCAATTGGCATATCTTTTACAAATGAAATGATAACATACTGTATTTCTATCTCACTTTTTTAAACTGGTTGACAGTTACGCTAATATAATAATGTTCTGGGACCAGATGTTTTGTCATGCTCCTTATTGAGGGCCTTTTAAACTGTTTTGCATATTCTCTTAAAAATAGTCAGTGAATGATAACTGTGTGCCTGGCATTTTGCTTACCTACTCTTGTCTGCCTTTTTAAACTTTCCACTGTAAACTTCAGCATTGAGATTGAGTAGGGGGATGAAAAAAAAAATATCTCAGCAAAATAGTTTGCTGTTAGATTTCGAAAATATTTTGGTGTGAATTATTATGGTTTCCTTTGAAACCATAAGGCTATTGGTGCTTTGATTTATGGTACCCATCTATATTATCATAAAGAAATTTGGTGACACTACAGAAAAAAGGTTAGAAATCATTGCCCTGGTTTTAGAAATATACACTTGACTATCCAAAAGGCCCCTTGTGGGCTTTTTGTGGGACCTGGAATTAAAGAGTTCAATTTATTTAGGATTTGCAAATCCTTGTGATTTAGTTTGATTTCAAAAGAGCTAAAATTCTGTACAAAATAATTTCACAGATGATTTTGGCAATAAAATCTGCATAAAGCAGTTTTTTCATAGCACATTGAATAAGAAACCAGGTATTTTATAAAATGGGTAGAAAGATGTTTTCATTTTATGTTCTATTTTTTGTTTCATTTTGAAAGTTCTACTTTGCATGTAACGCTTAGCATGCATTTTACTTTAAACTCATTCTACTTGATTTAAAACAAAAACAAAAACAAATATTTGAGCACCTATCATATTCATCCACTCTACTGAATTCAAGAACATGAGAGCATTCAGACAAATCTCTTTCCTTAAGGAATTTATATTCTGGGTAAAGAAACAGATTATATGCTTTTTAACAGGAGGATTAATTTACTAATTGAACAAATGTTTATCAAGCATTTCCAATATAGTGAATTAGGGATACAGCTGTAAAGAAGATTATCTCTGCTCTACGGAGTTTATATTACATTTGAAGAGTTAGGAATATGGTAACATCAGAAATTAATAAAAAGTACAGATGATGATAAATTCTAAGAAGACAACAAAGCAATGGAAAGGATAGAGTGTCATGTGTGAGTGTGTACATGTGTGTTTATGTGCCTGTGCGCACGCACGTGTGTATGTTTTGGTGAATCTTTTAGAAAAGGTAGTCACAGAAGTTCTTGTCAGAGAAGTAAGCCATCAAAGGTGTGTGAGAAGAATTACACAGACAAAAAGGGATAAAAGGGTAGGGTTCCAGGAGCTTAGTGAGCAAGGGCAGAATGATAAATCCCAGAGTAGAAATGAGGAGGCAGGGCAGGCAGCTACGGAGTGATGTCTGGTGCTTTGTCTTTTCTTCTGAGTATAGGAACCCACTAGCAGCTTTTCAGTAGGGCTGTGACCTGATAGGATCTGCTTTTTAAAAATATCAGTTTGGCTGCTATATGGAGAATGTATTTTGGAGGGCAAAAGAAGAAATAGTCCAGTCAGGGCATTATTGCTGTAAAATGATAGCATAAATAACAATATAAAAATTGTAAGAAAAATAAGTCATAATGAGCGTTAATGGACTTGACTGTGATTTGCTGTTAAAGAAATGCTCCTTAATAGAAAGCTGTAATACAGAGAAGGGTGAGTCCATTGCAGGCAATGGAGAACTGTTTTGACAAAGGAGGTTTGAATTTGCATTACTTCCTTCTAGGCAATGAGTAGTACTAGTTGAATGAAATGGAGTATTCATGAAGGAGAATATTAGGCCCTAAAGCTGTGTAGGCAAGACACCCAGATTGCAGACGGCATAAAGCACAAACTCAGGAATTTGTACTTCATTCTGTAGGCAGTGGGAGTCATTACGGATATTCGAAGAGGACAGTGGCGTGTACGGTTTGATAGTGGTTTGTCGTACTTTTTGAGGAGCTAATATTGGGTGCAAGGATCTACAGGGGAGTAAAGGTGGAATATGAGGTGAGCACCTGGGGAGATGCCAGGTTAGTGTAATTATTAGGTGAGAGACATTGGAAAGAAAGACTGCATACTGAAGGGTTGAAGGAGAAGGAAGAATGAAACATAACTCCAAGGTTTACATAAAAGATATGTATCCCTTTTAATCTCTGCCACAACTGCTGAGGTAGGTAATATTCTTACTTTACAGATGAAGAAGCTGAAGTGCTCAAGGTTGCAAGTAGCTTGCAAAATTCTCACAGCTAGAGAGTGTCAGATGGGATTTTAAACCTAGGTAAATTGCGGAACACTGTCCCCAACGTATTCTGAAATAATCTAAAGTTTCTAAAGATTGGTTATGCATGCATATAGTACTCTATTTTTAAGATATTTATTTTCATAGTGAAATAGTTGTTATACTTGAAAATTATTGTGCTTATTTATAAATGTTGCTGTTGTTGTACTCAAGATATTTAAAACAATACAAAAGGAAAACTGTGTTTAAATAGAACTTTGGCTTTTATTTTCACTGTTTAATCACAAAAATGACATTAACGTATTGTTTTCTAATGTCTTAAATATTAGCTGTTTTATTACAAATATTTCATTACAAATTCAATCAACTATTTATCTATCTACAAGTCTAATTGGAAACTACCAAGCATAAGAAAAAAGAGTGGGGTAAAGTCAGAGGAATTAATTTAAGAAACAACTTAGCAGAAGAGAAAATACTTTTCTAATAAACAATAGTTTAAAATATTAAATGCAACATGTATATTCAATCTATCTTTTCTTGCCAAATTAAAATTACAATATGCTAAGCCTGAAAACAAATAAAACATCTCTTAGGTTCTTATACTTGGTTTTATACCATAGCATTCTTGACATTAATGAATTATTTCAATTCTTTCAGTTGTTACAGGAATGATTAACTTTGTGTACTGATTTATTAGTGCTAACTAAAGAGCACCAATCCTTTATTATTTCTCTGGATTCTATTCCATTTTGTAACAACAGTTTAGGAACTAAGCTATATGATAATTGTATAGAGTTGTCCTTTTTTAAAGATTTAAGGTACATTAACATAAATTAATATTCACTGACTTCACACAGTGGACCAGGTAATGTGGCAAAACAGATATACAGTATATTTAAAGTAGACAACCCATATCTCCATTGTCCACCTTTCAGTTTAACCCACCACAGCTCAGTGATATTTTTGCTGAAAAAATATTTCTTTTGATGATTATGCTTAGTGCTGTACATGTGAAATTTTTAGTGAGTGCAAATAGTAAAAAATGATTTTTAGTGAGAGCTTCATATGGGCTAGAAATGGATACAAACATAGGTCATTGCTATCATTGAGCCTATATTTCACAAAAAGTAACTATATGTGAGATAGTAGTAGGTACTGTGAAGAGCTTCAGTAAGGCTGGCTGAGGGGGAAAAGAAGTGTGGGGAAGAAGGGGCATTGAGGTCTGGGATGTTGTGGACAAGATGTTCACTCTTTTATATATTTGCTTAGGGAAGTCTTGAAACTTTTGAGAAGGAAGGAGTACTGTGCAATTACTCCTACTAGTTTCATTGAAAGAGAATTGAGGATTGGCCATTAATTTGGTGGTACAGTAGTTGCTGGGACCTTGACAAGAGCTATTGCATAAGTCTGAGAGAATATAAGCCTAATTGAACTAGTTCAAGAGGATGGGAGAAGAAGGTGTGATAGTATTTACACCTCTTTTGAGTCTTGCTGTAAATTAAAGCAGAGAAATGAAACAGTGGTTGGATGCAGATGTGGATCAAATGTGCTTGTCATTTTTAAGATGGAAAAAAATGTAAAATCAATTTTGCATGATATTGGGAATCTTTTGGTAGAGAGAAATAATCAAGGAGGCAAGGTTGGGGGGGTACAAATTTTGGAGTATTGTCTTTGAGTAGCTAAAAATGTAAGGATAGGTTCCAAGTACATAAGGAGGGATTAGCTCTAGGTAGGAGTAGGGCAGCTTATGCCTATTAACGGAAGAAATTATGTGGTTTATGGACACAGATGAATGTAAGTTGGTGGATGTGGCCCTGGCAATATTTAGGACTTCTCTTTTGATTGAATCTTTCTTTTCAAAGAAATAGAAAGCATAGACATCAGCTGAGAATCAGAAAAAAGGAAATATGCTAGTGAGGGAATGGAAGTACGAAAAGTCAAGAAAACTCAGTTTGGTGAAAGAGGATAATAAAGAAAAAATGTTTATTTTGTGGATGTTATGTTTGAGGTCCTGTGGGTCATTCAAGAAGACAGGATGTGCAATCTTTCTGCTCAGTCAGGAGATGAGGTCCACAAACAGTTTTGGGTATTAGTGGCAGAGTTACAGTAATTTAAACCATGATGTAAAAGATACAGCCAGGGAGAACTAGCAAAGTGAGGAGAGGAGGCCAAGGTCATAATTAAAGAATTTTATTATTTATTTAGGTAAGGGAAGCAATGTCAGCAAAGGAGAAAGAAAACAGAAAGGGACAAAGAAAACTAAGATAAAACAGCAATAATAGTGACTAGATGAACATTTATAAGAAAGAGTGTTCAGTTTGTAAATGAGTTCTAATAGGATGAAAACTAAAAAGACACCATTACATTTTGATTATTAGGAGGCTATTGATTACCTCCCAGTTGTTTCTGAAGAGAGGTGGGTTTGAAGCTACAATACAATGAACTGAAGTTTCAAGAGATTTGACCATGACAGCAAAAGGACACCTCACGGGAGGTTAGTAGTTTTAAAGTGAGATAGACCAAGGGAACTTTTATATTTTAATAAAAGTTTATTAAGTATGTCCTCTATACCAGACATTATTCCAGGTAGCCTTAAACAGAGTGGACCTGGTGAACAAAATTGACAAAAATCTCAATCCTCAATCTCTTACATTCTCGTTTACGTTGTTTCTTTAAGCTGTTTCTTTCAGCCTAAGAAGATTTGAAGATTTAAAAATTTTGCATCAGGAGAAAGTCAAAGGAGAGAGGAAAATAAAAGGTGTGGTTCTTGGGTGTGGCAGACCGAAGGAAAGAGCATGGTGTCACTTGACGTCACAAGAGGAAACCCTGATAAAATACCAAACAGTTTTCAGTTTATGGCGGACAAGGATTTTGTACAAAAACACTATGGCTCAATGAAAAGAACAATATAATAGGTTTTAGAAGACTGTGGTTCTTTTTTTTTTTTTTTAAAGATTTTATTTATTTATTTGACACAGAGAGAGACAGCCAGTGAGAGAGGGAACACAAGCAGGGGGAGGGGGAGAGGAAGAAGCAGGCTCATAGCAGAGGAGCCTGATGTGGGGCTCGATCCCATAATGCTGGGATCACGCCCTGAGCCGAAGGCAGACGCTTAACCGCTGTGCCACCCAGACGCCCCAGAAGACTGTGGTTCTGTACCCACAATTTGACTAGCTGTATCAGCAAAGGAAAGAGCCTTGAGGAGCTGTAGCTTCGTCATGTGTAAGTTAGAGGTATCTCTTCTATCGCAAAATGATGTTACACTGGTCAAGTGAGATTACATATTCTCTAAAGAGCCTTATAAATCAAAGATCTTTTTATAAGAAAATGATAATTGATAGGGCACGTCTGCAAAATCTTGTGATCTATATTTTGTGGTTCTTAAAATCCAATTATTTTATAATTATTGTTAATTTTTATTTATCTGAGTATGTTTGGAGTGAAACTACATCTTTTTATTTCGCATTTTTTATTTTGTATTTGTAAAAATGTATTTGTATTTATAAAATCCATGATTGATTTTTATGAGCAAGTTAAAGAAATATAGAATATATAATTTCCTCTGACCACTGTGCACTAACACAAGAACAAAGACTTTAGTATGCCCTGTGTGATCACATGTTTATAATAGATGAGCCTTGGCTTACAATGACTGCTTTGTTTGATGTTTATTAGCCCATGCCTTAGTGCAATTGAACTTGTCCTAAATTCACTGTTTCAGAGCTACAATGTGTATAGCACATTCATTGTCCTATGAATGATAATCTCAAGTATAACTTGAGTCCAGTCAGTAACCTTAGGACTTTTCAGGTTCTTTTCCTTATAAAGTCTAGAAGCTCTGGTTAAAATATTAGAATATGTAAAGCAATTAAAATATTTCAAATGGTGGGCTCTTTATGTGATACAATTTTTAAAAATATCTGATTATGTTATCTGTATGGGATCAAGCTTGTCTCTCATCCTACATCTAGGTACTAGCGTTAATAAGTGAGATCCAAGATAGATTTCAATTTGTGGTTATCTTATTTAATTCCAAATAAGACAATTTCATGGTACATTAAATTGTTTATAATTCTAATTTCTGTTGCCAAGAGTTCCCAATAATTTTGAAGACTATTACTTAACATTTTAAAATGATATAAAGACAAAAAATTTAACATGTCACATTTTAAACTCTAGAATACCATCTGATTTATAAAAACAATATTACTATGTTTCCCCTTATTCTCTTCTGTATTACTAAATCAAACCAACAAGTAATTAAAATACTAAGGTAAAGAGGATACCTCATTCAATCCATTTTTTTCTCATTAAACTTTTGTTTTCATGAGTCTCAAAATTCTGTGACAGATTTTTGGTCAAGTTATTTCCATTAAAAAGTACTGATTTTAAAACTAATAACTTAACCTAACCCCCCCCCCCCCCATCAAATGGTTCACAAAACATTCTCCTTTCCTTCTAAGGGTTTTACGATTTGTTGTTATCATTAACCAGTCTTTTACTATTAAACTTAAATGTCCAATTAACATGAACAGTTCTGACACTGTTCTACCACTGATTAAGATGGGTGTGGTAGGTATTGGGGATAATATTCATTTAGCCTTCTGAGCTTTCTGGGCAGACTTGGTGACCTCGCCAGCTCCAGCTGCCTTCTTGTCCACTGCTTTGATGAAACCCACAGCAACTATCTGTCTAATGTCATAAACAGCAAAACGACCCAGAGGAGGATAGTCAGAGAAGCTCTCAACACACATAGGCTTGCCAGGAACCATATCAATGATGGCAGCATCACCAGATTTCAAGAACTTGGGACTATCTTCAGCTTTTTTCCAGAATCAGCTTTTTTCCAGAATGATGACCAATCTTCTCCTTTAGCTTAGCAAACTTGCAAGCAATATGAGCTCTGTGACAATCCAGCTCAGGTGCATATCCAGCACTGATTTGGCCTGCATGGTTCAGGATAATCACCTGAGCCATGACACCAGCTGTCACTGGCTACATTGCTATGATGAACAACTTTGAGACATACATTCTTGACGCCCCCATTGCCCCCATGAAGAGCTTTACTCAAAGCTTCATGGTGCATTTCAACAGACTTTAGTTCAGTTGTACCGTTAAGTGGAGTAAAGGGGACCACCATGTTGGATTTAAGAACACCAGTCTCCAGTTGGCCCACAGGGACAGTACCAATACTGCCAATTTTGTAGACATCCTGGAGGGGTAGATGCAGGGGCTTGTCAGTTGGACGAATTAGTGGCAAAATGCAATCCAGAGCTTCAAGCTGTGTGGTTCCACTGGCATTGTCATCTTTACAGATGACTTTTCATCCTTGAACCAAGGCATGTTAGCACTTTGTCATCTTTCCAACCAGAAACTGGCACAAATGCTATTATGTTTGGGTTGTAGCCAATTTTCTTAATGTGAGTGCTGATTTCCTTAATGATTTCCTGGTATCTCTTCTGGCTGTAGGGTGGCTCAGAGGAATCCATTTTGTTAACACCAACAATTAGTTGTTTTACACCCAGTGTGTAAGCCAGAAGGGCATGCTCATGGGTCTGCCCATTCTTAGGGATACCTGCTTCAAATTCACCAACACCAGCAGCAATAATCAGGACAGCACAGTCAGCCTGAGATGTGCCTGTAATCATGTTTTTGATAAAGTCTCCAAGTCCTGGGGCATCAGCGATGGTCATACAATACTTGCTGGCCTTGAATTTCCACAGGGAGATATCAAGGGTGATACCACTTTCACATTCACTTTCAGTTTATCCAAGACCCAGGCATACTTGAATAAGCCCTTTCCCTCTCAGTCTCCTTCTCAAATTTTTTAATAGTTCTTTTGTTGATCCTACCACATTTGTAGACCAGATGAACAATAGTGGTAGACTTGCCCGAAACTACACGTCCAATGATGACGATGTTGATATGAATCTATTCCTGTCCCGTTTTGGTTTTGGTTTAGTGGTGGTTTTTGTGACACCTGTGTTGTGGTGGCAAACCCATTATGAAAAAGTAAATTCATTTATTTTATAATTAAAACTGAAGTTCAGAAATATCCTCTGACTGCCCAAGCTATATGCTTGGAATATAGAGCGTAGAATCTCCTCATCACTCAGTTGTGTTCATAATTAAGTATCTGCAAATATGGTGGTGGTAGTGGTGGCAAATACCCTGCAATAAACTAATTTTTCCTGTACGAGGGGCTGCAAACCATGTGACTATCCTGTGGCTCTAGTGATTCTGACCAATTCCCACTAAAAAAAAGTGAAGAGAAGAAAACTTTATCCCAACTTGCCTCCTTGCTTTTCATCATCTTCATCTTTAATATTTGTTGCTTTTTTAACTTTCTGAATATAGTGCTATACAAAAAGGTAGAAAATATGGGAAAAAATCTCAATTACCCATAGCTCCATAACTCAGAATAGCTACTCTTAATACTTTGCTATCTTATCATTGTTGGTATATTATTTATAATAAATATTATAATGAATATTTTAGAAAAATGAGATCATTTATTTTGTACTGTTTTATAGGATGTGGCAGTATGCCTGGAGCAATGTCAGATTTCCTTACATTCTTCAAGATTATGATTTTTAATTGCCCTATCACATTCTAACATAAGGATATATTATAATTTATTTAATCTCCTACTGTTGGGAATTTGTATTATTTTTAATTTTTTGCTGTTAGAAATAACCACATTTTTTAGACTTTTGCTTTATATTGCCAAGTTACCTTCAGGAAGTTATCAAATGATATCCCAACTAGTATGAGAACACTTACTTTCTTGTGTGTTCCACAATACTGGGTACACTACATTTATAGATAGGTGGAAATACAGATATATAGATGTGTGTATATCGTGCATCTATATATGTATGTATATACACATATATGATAAATTATAATGCATACATTTAAATATAAGCAAGAATAGTATCTCATCTTGTTTTATTTTATATCATTAAATATTTGTAAAGTTAAATATTTTTCATGTGTTACTAGCTATCTCTACATTTTAAAAAAATTTCTTAACCATGTGAAATTTTCACTACATAAATTTTCACCACATAAATTTCATATGTTCTAATACTTTTAATACAACCACAGCTTCATCAACTCTGTAAATTTTAAAAATTGCTTGGTTAGTCTTACCGTTTATTCTCCCAGAAATGTACTTTTCTATTTCTTATTTGCTTACTCTTCTAAAGAAATTTATCTGGGAAAAGAGAAGTCACAGGAAGTATGTACGTTGATAGAAATGAACAATGGGTATAGAAAGAAACTGTTGATACAAGACGACAAGGGGAGATTTACCAAAGTGATACCAGCAGGCGAGAGGGGTGGAATCTTACGTACAAGTGGACGTTGTGGTTTTGTAGAATAACACTTACATGGTGTTTATTCAGTAAGGATGGAATGGGGGTGGAAATGTTCACAGTTTAAGGAGAGAAGAGTAAGTATAAAACAGTAATCTAGGACAGTGGGAGAGTGAATGGTGTGGTTTAACAGCCCTTTATGGATACTGTTCATGAATGTAAGGCAAAACCATTCAGTATTATTGTGTGGTAAGGATGAGTTGGAGATGAAAGATGGGAAACAGGTGGTAAATCCATGGATTGTAGGTCCTGCTGGGATAGGCAGATCATTGCAGTCAAGGTACTTAGAGTGAGTGTGAACTGGGAAGAAAAGAGGTATAGTAGTTGGGGAATGTGGTGGTAGAAATTGAGATTATGGAGGGTTTTTTTATTGATATGACAGAGGAGCTGAGGTAGTGTTGATGACAAGATCACTGATTGAGAAGTAAAGAATCTAGAGGCCAGAGTGTTGAAGGAGTCATGCATATAGATATTGAAACCACCCAAAATTGAGATGAGATTAGTGTTGGAGGTTTTGACGGTAAGCAAAGATTTCTGAGAAATGGATAGGTGACTGTACTAAGAGGTACAATCTACAGTGCAATCTAATATGAGATTCAAAATTGAGGGTTGATATAGAGAGCCAGTGCACTCGATGTTCCCTATGCCTAGAATATTTTCCACCAGACCCCCCCCAATAGTTTGTTCCTTCTCGTTAATTAGGTGTTTGCCTGTTGCTGCCTTCAAGAGGCTTTGCGCCATCATCCAATCTAAAACACTCCCTGAGGCATGCTCTACTTTGTATTTTACTTGTTTTTTATTTAAGGAGCATTTATAACTAATAAAATATCTTGTTTATTTACTTGTTTTTATACACTGGTTCTCTTATAGATTATAAGTATTTTGAAAACAGTGATTTTGCATGTCTCGTTTGTGGCTGATTTCCCAGACTTATGATTACTGACACATAGTAGGCAGCCAATAACTCATTGTTGAATGAATGAATGAATATTTATAGGATTAATTATTCTCTCCCACTTTCCTGTGACTTCTTCCAAAATCCAAATATACTTTTTAAAGGAATTTTCCAACTCAGAGCACCCATTCTTCTTATAAGAATTGCTATTCACAACCTTTTCCTCAAGAATGGTGAGTTAGTAACACAAGTAGGAAAAAGGTATAAAGTTGTTCTGTTTGCCTAATGTAGTTATTCGTTAGGACTCAAAAATGTTGTCACTCATTACTTCAGGAAATTCTCTCCAGTAAGATAATGAACTTGAAGTATAGTTATCTCCTGATTAATTGGTTTCAACTGTCACTATCCTGTTATGCTTAGCCAATAGTCAGCTTCTCACAGATTAGTACCCCACAACTGTAAACTTGAATCTCCCCCTCCATATGACTATACCCTTTGCTTACTTTTTTTTTTGAAAGCAGATGAAAAATAAGTTGAAAATCTTATTAGTCAGAAAAAAAGTAAAAATAAAATGATTTGTCTGTATTCAGCTCTTTTTTATATAAAAACAAATCTTTTTATTTTTGTGCTAAACACGAAGTCCCAGAGATAAATTTATGTTCTTATATGTTGGCAATAAGTAGAAATGTTACATAACCAGTTAACATGCTATTTAGTTTATAATGTAGAAAACTAGATACAGTATGGTGTAGTAGAATGAGCTCTTGGTGTTGTCAAGGATTAATTAAGATAACAAATGTAAATTAGTTTCCTCTTTTTTCTCTCTAACAGACGAGATATGTGTTATTCATCTTCCTACACAGAATAAAACTATCCACCTTAATTTGATGCCCAAGGCAAGAAATTTTTTCCACATCATAGATGATTATTATGTAGCATGATTCTAATTGTTGCTGCTCTATTTTTATGAAGTACCATTCTGTAATCACATCAGTGATTTAATGTTTCTAATCATTTACATTTTTAAGCCTCTGGTACTATGAATATTTTACAGAGTAGTTGATTTATGTTTGTATACTCAGAATATTTCAAGTTTAAAACAAAATGTTCTTTTGGTGTTTTGAGAATTTTAAAGGCAACGTAGAAATTTACCATTTTAAAGTCTGCTGCCATTTATTGAGCCCTACCAAGTGAAAGGCCCTGTATCAGCCAACTTGGGCTGCCATGACAAAATGCCATTAAAGTAGATGGTTTAAACAACAGAAATTTATTTGTCATGGTTCTGTATGCTGGGGAGTCTAAGATCATGTTTGGGTTCTGGTGAGAACTCTCTTCCTACACTGCAGATAGCCACTTTCTCGTTGTGTCCTCACATGGCAGAGAGAGAAGAAAGCAAACTCTCTAGTGTCTATAAGGACATGCTTTCCATTATGAAGACCCCACTCTTATGACCTCATCTAAAGCTAATTCTCTCCCCACAACCCCATCTTCAAATAAAATCACTTTTGGAGTTAGGACTTCAACATATGAATTTGGAAAGACACAATTCAGTCCATAGCTGACTTTGAGCTAAGAAATACATATGTAGCTTTTTTTGAAGTAAAAACTAGACCATAATTGCAAGAGGTTACCATCATTCAGATTTTCTGTTGGAATGTAGCCCTTTGTAGCTGCTTCAAAATGTGTTTTATATAGATTGTAAAGCATTTATAGACCCTCTGCATTATAAAATTTTGCATTCAAATACACTATGGGACCTGGTTCTTTTTGTTTTATTTTGTGTGTATTATGAAAAATTTCTTATATGTACAAAACTAGACAGAAAAGTCTAATGTATTCTTAATGCACCCATTACCCACTTTCAACAGTTACCAACTCAAAGTGAATCTGTTTTTTTCTATACCCCACCCACTGTATATAACTTGCCTCTGGTCTGGAATCAACCATTTTCTCCAAGTTCTAGGATTCCTTTAGTATTTCAAGTCTTCAATGATGTTGCTAAGGGATCTCTATGGCTACTGGGTTGATTATTGGGTTTTTCGTTTGTTTTGTTGGAAGAGTAAGAAAAATGTTTTGTTTTGATTTTGAACAAATACATTACTGGTTCATACTGATTTTTATAGTTAAAAATCAAGAGTTCAGGAATTTTAGTTAATTCCTCCTATTTACATCTGTATCTCCTTTCTCCCTTGCCAAGAATCCTATGTCAGGAAAATCAAGAATGATAAAATTACATTACCACAAAAATCACACGTTTATTTCAACCAACATTATACATACAACAATATGTGCAATAAAAACACTACCACCAATATTATTATTAATGATAGAAGGTAAATTTTAAAAAGTCTTTTTGTCCATAGACTAGCTCACTAAGAATCTGCAGTCAAATTACTGTATGTGTGTATTTAATTTGTGTGCGTGTGTGTGTGTGTGTGTGTGAAGAACACAAGATTTATCTTCTTAATAAGTTTTTATAGGCGATACAATACTGTTAATTATAGGGACAATGTTGTAACAGCTTGTCTGTAGAACTTATTCATCTTGCATAATTGAGACTTTATGCCTGTTGATTATCAAATCCTCATTGGTTCTTCTCAGTGTGGTAATGCCACCAACTGGTACACATTGGGTTCATTGGTTTTGCTTTACTTTTTAATTTTAGGATCTCCTTTTTAAAAATTGGTTCTGTTTTATAATTACCTGAAATATCTACACAGCTCAGTGACAAAAATACAAAAGAAATTATATTTTTTAAAAAAAATCTAGCTTGTTGGGGTGCCTGGGTGACTCTGTCGGTTAAGTGTCTGCCTTCGGCTCATTTCATGATCCCAGAGTCCCAGGATCAGGCCCCTCATCCCCTGCTCAGCAGGGAGTCTGCTTCTCCCTCTGCCCCTCACCCCACTTGTGCTCTCTCTCTCTGTCTCTCTCTCAAATAAATAAATAAAATCTTTAAAAAAATTTAAAAAATCTAGTCAGTAGTTCATGTCCTGCACTCTATTCTGTTCATCCACTTATTTATTAAGCAATAGTTTGGGGTGCCTGGGTGGCTCAGGTGGTTGAGTGTCCAACTCTTGGTTTCAGCTCAGGTCATGTTCTCATGGGTCCTGTGATTGAGCCAGGTGTTAGGCTCCATGCTGAGCAGGGAGTCTGCCTGAAGATTCTCTCCCCACCCCCTGCCCTTCCCCAAACTTGCATGTGCATTTTCTCTCTCTGTCTCTCAATGAATAATTTTTTTCTCTCAAATGTATAAATAAATCTTAAAAAACTAGTTTATACTTATATTGTGTCTTAAAAATATATGTCTGTATATTTTAGTAGATGAATGGTAGCATAGGTAGGCCGTGTGTGTGTGTGTGTGTGTGTGTGTGTGTGTGTGTGTGTATGCATGCATTAAGAGGTGCTATTGAAATGACAGTCTGATTTTCTTTCTCTAATAGTGACTTGGCCATTGTATATGGCTGCCCAAAAGATTTTTTTTAAATTTTCTTTTAAGTCTGATAATTTTACTCAGATGTTGGGATGTGTTTTGTTGTGGGATGGGTTATTTTCCAAGGTATGCAATATGACCTTTCAAAATATAGTTTCCATTTTTGTTCCTTTATTCAGGAAATGTTTTTATGCTGTAGCTTTTGATACTTGTTCTGTGTTTTGTTTTTATTTTATAAGGATATAAATGAGCTCCAGTTCAAATTATTCAATTGATAGTCATTAATATAAGGTTTACCACATAGGGTCAGTTTTGGCCAATATAATCTGAATGTTACTAGTTGTAATTAGAAGTATGTTACACAGCATTTCCTTTTTGATCTCATAGTTAAAGGCTAGGGATGTATTCAATAACTTGGCTTCTCTGAATTCAACTTTATGCAAATGGTAAGCTCCAGAACACTGAATTGCTGCTTTGGAAAAATAATAACTCTGTCAAATAAGTTTAGAAAAAAAATTAGATTAGTCAAATTAAACAGGTTTATTGGAAATATGCATTATAATCTTCAGAGAAAATTACATGCAGCATTTTACAAATGTATTTGACAGTTAACCTTTCTGTGAATAAACACATTAACATCTCTAAGTGAAATACAATTTGGAAGATATTGACTTAATACATTTACTATGGAACTACCAACAGATTTATCAAAACACATTCAAATTTTTAATATTTCCCATTTGTATCAATTCCTAGAAAAAATATACTCGATAGATTAGTGTAGTAACACTTCCTTTATTTATGCAGCACTTAATTTTCTCATGAAATAGCAGAGTATATCTTTTTAAAGTATCTTTGACTTAGGAAATCATGACAAGTTTTGTTCTTTTCTCAATACTCACTGGAGTACTTCTGTTCTTTACTTTGCAGTTTTCTTTTCTTCCCCCTGTAAAGTTTTTGTGAACTATTTATAAATTATATGACTCCGTCATTTTTGATTACTGGCTCTCAAGTTGGCATTGGAAAAATGACATTAGAGTATATTTTGTGGGTAACAGTTCTTAATCAGACAGAAATAAAGGGACAGAAGTGGATGTCAGAGGGTGGGAGATGTTGAGTTTGTTTTGGAAGGGGCTAAAGGGCTCATGGGAAATATCCAGGTTCATGGCCAGTAGATAACTGAAAACAGGAATGTGGCATTTAGAAGAGAAATTGGGAATGGAAATAGATTTGAGAATCATATGTTAATAGTAATGAAAACCCAGAGTGGGTAACATTTCTCAAGAAGAGTTAGTAGAATAAAGAGAAAGGAGAAATTGATCAAGATAAATAATAAAGCTTAAGAAGTTTGTATGCTTTATTCAAAATTCTTTTGTTGTACAAAATATGTCTGTGTTTTATAAAGTTATTTTAAGGAAACCAAATGTAACAATTCAAGAAACTATACATTTTTGGGGGTGCCTGGGTGGCGCAGTCGTTAAGCGTCTGCCTTCGGCTCAGGGCGTGATCCCAGCGTTCTGGGATCGAGCCCCACATCAGGCTTCTCCGCTAGAAGCCCACTTCTTCCTCTCCCACTCCGCCTGTTTGTGTTCCCTCTCTTGCTGGCTGTCTCTCTCTGTCAAAATAAATAAATAAATATCTTTAAAGAAAAAAAAAAGAAACTATACATTTTTTAATATACCCAGTATGAGCATTTGAAAATTTCCAATTTAATTTGTATACTATCTACAGTGGTTATTACTAGTAGTCAAATAGTACTGTGATGTAAAACTTTTACTCTTCAATTATTCCTTTATAATGGAATTGTCTTATTTTTAGTGTCCATTATTTTTATGTTACTTAAAAACCACTTGAAAAGTTACCAAACCGAGGTAATTTTCCATCCACTTTTCTGATTTTTTCCCTGGTTTTTTTTGTAAGTGAAAATAACTTTTAAAGTGTCTTTTTAAAATTAATTGACTTTCCTAAGCTAATAAAAATTGAAAGGATCATTAATATTTCTTCAGTCTTTGAATTCATGTTCCTAAAAGGGAAAAGTCTTAATGTAAGAAATGATTTCGCTGCAATATCTCAATTTATTAGCTTATACTTCCATAGACTGATAACAATAATTTAAAAATTAATTTTATTTCCGGTAGAAATGGAGATTGGCTTTGCCATCCTAATTTATAGCCTTATTATATTTTGTTATCTTTTAAAATCCTTCATGACATTTGTGTAACAGTTCATACTTTATAGATTATTTCTAGCTGTCATGTTACTTAATTCTTACAACAATTCTGTCATGTGGGTGTTAGTAATGTTGTTTTATGGAAAAGGATATTTCAAATCAGAATTCAATGTCCTACAACTAGTAAGAGTAGAGAGGGCCCTCAAATCAGCTCCTCTTCCTCCTCTATACCCAGAGTTCTTTGACCATACTTGAGCAATTTCAAAATGATACCATATTTTTGTACCTTTCCTACAAGTCCCTTGGGAGCACATTCTAAGTTGAGAAATTATATCCTTTATGGAAAATGGCTAGGGCATGACTAGTTCCACACCCCATCCTACCCCTCACTTTTAAAAAACAACTAGGTACAAGAGTCTCCTATAAAACTGAAACAAATGCTACATTTTTGGGGTCATAACAAAGAAAGGTTATTTTCATCTCTAACAGTTCCTGGCTGGTCACAGTGTTCCATGCCACAGAAAAGCCTGAATGATTTCTTTAAAGAAAGCACTGAAGCCAAGAATTAGCATTCTTTCTGGCTGAACTGCAATTGCACACAGGTTGGCTTCTTATTTTTGCACCAGTGTTTCATTAGGTCAGCTGAAAGTCTGCCCCCTCTGTTCTAATGCAAAATGGTGAACTTAGACAAGGAAGGGGAGCTTCAGCAAGAAATTATCTCTGTGATGCCCATTATCTACATTTCTCAAATTTTAAATAATTGAAACCTTCATGCTTATTGCATCAAGGTCTGTTTATTTTTATTTTATTGTACATAAGCACCTGTTTTTTTAATATGTAAGTACTCACACTCTGGTGGTCTTCCCCAAAGCAGTGTGCTGTGATGACTAGTGTGAACCACTCCTCTAGAAGAAGCATCAGCAAAGGGNNNTGAAAGAGTGTAGTTGTCTTCCAGTTGTAATTCATTATTATAAATTACACAGTTACACTGTAGTGCTTCTGTATGGACATATAAATAATTTATTATTGTGATTTTTATTTGTGGATTCAAATGCTTTTTAAAAAAACTTAATAGGTGGCATAACTCCATCAAGGTGACATTAGTTATAATAATATCTTTATCTGAAGCACATGAACAATTTAATTATTACTAAGGGGAGAAGAATAGCATTATAGTAAATTGGACCTCCTTAAAATTCTTTTGGAAATAGCAGCTGAACATAAAGTGCATGTCATGAGTGTCCATGGCCAACAAGTAAAATTATAAATATGGAAAAACAATACAATTATAGATTTAGTGTTTAATGATATATTTATACTGACATTTATGAGTTGAAATGTAGTTACTCCACAATTAACTAAAGAAAGATAAAACAAATGGCAAGTGTGAAGGCTTATTTAGCTAGGTATAGTATATAATATCTTTTCTTTATTTAAATTTTGAATATTTTGTTCACCAAAGATTTTTGCATTAATTCTTATGCTTTAGAATATTCCATTAAAATATTACTTACCTTGATTACTGAATTTGGAGTTTGCACTTAAATTTTGCCTTTCTGGCAAGTGCCTTATTATTATCACCATGGGCCTGGCCCTGGACCGTGTTTGTATATTCTTAGGGCAAAAATAAATTGCACTATTTGTGGAAATATACCTCTTTTGCCCTTTATCTTTTTTTTTTAATTTTTTAAATTTTATTTATTTATTTGACAGAGATAGAGACAGCCAGCGAGAGAGGGAACACAAGCAGGGGGAGTGGGAGAGGAAGAAGCAGGCTCATAGCGGAGGAGCCTGATGTGGGGCTCGATCCCCTAACACCAGGATCACGCCCCGAGCCGAAGGCAGACGCTTAACCGCTGTGCCACCCAGGCGCCCCTGCCCTTTATCTTAAGCAGTTGTCTGTAATATCTCTTTGATACAATGTTATTAGAGAAAAAAGAGAGAGAAGTGTATACTGAGGGGAGAAAACACAAGGGCTTCAGGACTACAATGCTGAAAAGTGAGAAGAGTGTTCTAGATTGTTTCACACTCTGACACAGTGTTCTTTAGAGGTCATGAAACTGAAAGTATAATCCCATCAAGTTTGAAGAAACCATGTGGACTTAGTTATGTCAAGCTTTGGATTTCAATAAATATTGCCAAATCCTTCTTTTGAAGCAGATTACTTGAACACCCCAAAGGATGCCAATGTTACCTGGAGAGAGGGTCCCTTATATAACAAATTGGCAGTCCTCAAAATCCCTGTTATTCTGGGAAGGCAGGTTCAACAACTTGGCCATCTGTAAAGAGAATAGCTCTCAGGACCAGTGTTTCATTCAGAAAATTTTCAGAGGAAGTAATTAAGATCCCTTTAAGCTTTCTCTAAAGAGCCATTTATGTGTGATATTATTTGGGACTGGAAATAAAACTAGTGCTAGAAGAATTAAATTTATACTACAAAAGTATAGATAAATGAACACAAAAATTTTCTGTCTAAAAATTGTTTAAATATTACCTTCAGATTTTATTTTATTAACTATTTATATGTGAGTATTTTAGAGCTTTGGGTATTGAGACCCTGAAAAAAATGTTTAAAGGTTGTCTATACAGTTAATACCAATTTGCATATTAAGGTTCAAATTGGAATTTTAGAGGGTAGATGCTGCCTCAAGGAGTACAAAAGGCTTAAGAGATAACATATAATTAACAAAAATATAATTACAAGAATTTCTCAACTGTGTGTATGAAAGAGGATGTTCAGAGACCATGCAAAAAAAGACTGAGACTGGCCTGGCTTGATTAATACTTTTTCTATTACTTCTTCTAATCTGAAACACATACTCTATGCAAAATAATATATATGAAATACGAAGCAATTAAATTTTACTAGTGACAGTGAAATAAGCAGAAGCAGGTACATTATGAAACTAATGATGTGGAAACTTCCTTATTAGGACTGCAATTTTAATTAATTGTTTTCCAGTCCCATGAGTTGAATCTTACTTTGCTTATCAAGCTAGAAGCCTCAGTGCATTTCCATTTGTTGATAAAATATTTTGTGTACATACTAGAGAGGACTTCTCCAAGGAAAACCTGGGAAAGAAATCCAATTGGGTCTCATGAAACCCTTAGACATCTATGTTATTCCAAGAGGAAATCATATTAGGAATAAATCTCATTGTACTATATCTAAAAGGAAAAAAAAAAAAGAACAAAAAGTGACACCTGTGAAAGCTTGTTAACTTACTTAGAATCACAGTTAGACCATATTACAATTTAGGCTAAAACCTAAATCTCATGGATTTCAAACCAGATGTTTTTCTTTTGCACCAGCCTGACTCCCTGTAGTCTTTTCTTGAGTGGTCAGTGTGCACATGTTCTCCCACACTGGCTTGAGGATAATTTACTGAGCAGCTTAATTTTCAACTAAACTAAAGTCAGTGTCTAGTATTATTTCTTTTATAACATTATTCTTGCAAATATTCTGCTAGAGATGGGAAACTATATATTTTAAGAGGATATGTTCAAGTGTAGGTCATTCAGAATTAGGAAACCTAAGAACTTTTAATCTCAGTTCAGGATTAATTAATGATAATATTAATAAATGAGAAAAAATTATATTGCTATTTTTGTGAACACTTGAGCTGCGGAGTTAGCATGCAGGATGGGCAAGTTTGAGCTGTGGTTGCTTGTACATTTTCCAGGAGGAGAATGCCCAATTGTAAAATCAAAGTTGGCTTGGGGTGAGTGGTGGATTTGTAGCTGACTGAAAATAAAATATAGAATCCATTGTTATTATTTGATAACACCACTTACTTAATCATACCAATTGTATAAAGATTTTTAGTTGTTGCAAAAACAATTCAAATGTTCCTTATCCTCTCCCTCTGCCCTCTGGCTGCTTATGCAGGGGAAAGGTATGAGTGTGGAGGTGGTGGTGGTGCTTGGTGGAGGGGAGTCTCCTTTTGAGAGTGGCCTCTACCGCACTAGGAAAACTTACGGTTGCAGTAGGAGAGAAAACAATGACATTCCTTTGGAAAATAAATAAATTTTTCCTTCTTCATTTGGGGCTTTCCTCCTCTATCTTAGACTATGTTGTACACATTCTGTTGGTCTTCTCAACACTTTTGCAGTAATGCTGAGGAAGTAGATTGTTTTCTAAATAAGAAAATATGGGATATACACACAACAATTTGGATAGAATCACATAACAAAAGTCAGAGGAAGACTACCACCTAAGTCTTGAAGGGCTCCTGACTCCTTAACTTCCTCAGGAAATCATGTTTATACTTTTACATGTTAAAGTAAATTTGCCTGAGAAGAAACCTAAATAGCCAGAAATTAGAATATTAACTTTGGGGGGCGCCTGGGTGGCTCAGTCCTTAAGCATCTGCCTTCAGCTCAGGGCGTGAGCCTGGCATTCTGGGATCGAGCCCTGCATCAGGCTCCTCTGCTGGGAGCCTGCTTCTTCCTGTCCCACTCCCGCTGCTTGTGTTCCCTCTCTTGCTGGCTGTCTCTCTCTATCAAATACATAAATAAAATCTTTAAAAAAAAAAAGAAAGAATATTAACTTTGGCTTTACCTCTAACTTTCCATATAAGCCTATTTCTCACATTTCTGTTTTATTTGCAAAATAATATAATGTAGATGTTATATAGAACTGTGAATTATTCAAGTGATTCTAGTAGAGTTTCTAAACTGCCTTCAAGTATCTGGATTTTAAAGATAAATTTATTTTGTCTGAATTTGTATAAATTTTAGTAGAGCATGTGGCTCTTGATCTTGAGTTTGAGGCCTACATTGGGGATAAAGTTTACTTAAAAGATGTTGTATAAATTTATATTGTATAAGTAAAAAGCAATGAGAAAATGCTATTTCCTTGATTGAAGCAATCACATTCATTTGTCTGTAGTCACAGTCATACTTTCTGTTGCATTCCCTTTATGATAGATGAATTCCATAGTCAAGTATCTGGAATAGAAATTTCAGTTGTAATGCGAGGCATTTAAAGAAAGCCAGAGAATAAATAAATAAAATCTATTCTAGAATTAACATTAGAGAAGAAATGGAATAGAAGGAAGGTATGTAATACTTGTTCAGGTGCTGTGTGTTTTGAAGATTAACTTTATACCTATAAGACGTTTTCTATCACCTAGTAATCCAGTACTCTGAGTTGAATATTTAGGCTCACCAAAAGATATATGAATATCATTCTGTACCCTCGTAAACTCAAAATTAGTATTCCACAGATATTGGGAGGCCTTTGAATGTATCTGAACAGGACAATCAGATTATTAGGCTGTGACATAGGCATATTTGTCTGGAATCAGTTTGCAGTATTAAGTGGAAGGAGGAAGCTAGTTAGAAAGTTGTGATAATCTAAGCAATAGAAAGAAAGAGCTTCATTAGGGTGGGGCAGTAAAATTTAAAAGGGTCTGGAGTCCATAAAAACTGCCACTTTACGTGCACTTTCCAAGAGAAGTGGAAATAAAATGCACTAATGTTTCAAGTTTAGATACTGAGGAAGAAGGGATTAATAAATAAGGAGTCTTACTGTGTGCTGTCCACAATATGCCATTTATGTATATCATCTCATCTAATAGTAACAGAAATACAGTCTACAGGAAAAGAAAAAAGTTGCGAAGGTGATTAAAGAAGAAGAGCACCATGAGTCTTAAACACAGAAGACCTCTAGCAGAACTTAAACATTCAAGAATTGAGCATAGTGATTCTGGAATTAACAAGAGTGATCTAGAAATGATCACTGAAACTTTCAAAGTATATGAAATAACTCATTTATGTTTAGAGAGAAAAGATCATAGAATGATGGTCAGGACTTTGGGTAATGGGTACTACTTTTACCGGTTGACAGGAAATATGCAAGCCAATGGTTAGGGCAGAAAAGATAATGGGTAGCTATCAGAATGCCCAAAATAGTGCTATATCATAGAAGTCAGAGGAAAAAAAAAGTTTCAGAAAGGAAAAATTGAACAATACCAGTATATACGTTATAAAGAAAATGAGGATAAAGAGGGTAAAGCAAAGCTTTATATTTTGAAATTAGAAAATAATTAGTGATACAAAAATATGAGAAAGCAGGAACAATTCTGTAACCCTTTATGAGAAAAGTCAACAGTTCAGAGACCAAGCCAGCTTGTGGCAACTCTAACCCAAAGCAGTATTTGTTTGGAGGGAGGGAGTGGTTCTTGATGAAATTATAATTTGGGGAACTTCTGGGAGCTCCAGAAGAGAATGCAGCCAAGCTAAGGCATTCAAACTCTTCCATTAGTAGACGTAGAGAAAGTAAGTCCGAGGTCAATCCGGAAGGTATTGAGAGGTAAAACAGAAGCAAAGCAGAGAAATAGATATCAGTAACATTTGTAGGATGAAAAATTCTGGGTAAGTACATCGTTATCACTAAGATAAATGAACAATAATGATTAATGAAAAGTTCTGATACCATGAATCTGGAATCTGGATTAGTAGAAGAACCAATTCTTTGTTGCAGGGACAAAACTGTCTTGCTGGGTAATGTTTTGTGGTCACTGTAGCCCTGGCACTCTGCAAAGTGCCTAGCATAATAAACATTCTGTACATAGACTAGGAGTTTAGTGAATGAATGAAAGAAACAATAGGGAGCCAGTTAAAGGATTTTGAACAGAGTGAAATGACTAGCATAACATTTTAGAAAGGTCACACAGACTGCAATTAGGATACTAGATTTGATCTGGTAACAATTGTAAGCAGCCACGCTAGTGCAGAAACAGATGTGAGCTGTGGAAGAAATGGCTATGATTGCTTAAATGGAGATAAAGACAAGTGGATAGACTGGAGAGATGTTTGAACTGAAGTGTCAATATAACTTGGTTTTTGGATGTATGAGGTTGAGAGGGAGAGAGGGGCCAGATGGTGCTCAAGGTTTCTTGCTTGAGCAACAGGATGAAACTTAGTGCCAACGATTAAACCAGAAAAACCTAAAAAGAGGGTTAATTTGGAGGAGGAGTAATAACATAGTAATGAATTCAGATTTAGATTTGTTAAATTTGATATCTCTATGGACCATCAGTAAAACTGATCAGCACTTGTATTTATGTCTGGAACTCAGAAAAGAGAATTGAACTAACAATGTCGAGATTTGGGTTTATCGGCCTTGAGTTGGCCATTAAAAAACCATGGAAGTGAGTAAAATTGTGCATAGGAAATATGCATAAAAAGAAAATAAAGCCCAAGACAGATTTCTGAGGAGTGTCTTCATTAAAGGATGGGCAAAGGAGGTCACCGAGGAAACCAGGGAGGAGAGACAAAATATGGAGAATGTGGTGTGGCTTGAATGAAGAAATCTTTTCCAAACAGAAAGGGGGTAATAAAGCTGCATAAAGGCTAAGTAAGATCAGAGCTAAAATATATATATATATAGTTTTTTTTTTTTAATTGCTTGTCATTAGGCAATCGACCTTGATGAGAAAACTTTCAGGGCAGGGAGGGAAGAGGGAGTCATCTGCAGTGTTAAGGAGTAGAGGGGACGTGAGATCTTGGAGTCCACTAGTGTGATGGGGCAGTGAGGCAGGTTGAAGGAGAGTGATGTATGACTGAAATAGAAGGCAAAGGTTCAAGCTCCTCCTTCCAGAAGCTAGAAATTTGTATTTTATAATATATACCCCAGACTTCATCTAAAGTGACTCCTGTTACGTGGAGTGACTTAAATGTAGGTGAGGGGCAGAGTCCTAAACAGTATCTGTGTGTTTTTGGTTTACTCCGTTATTCAAAGCTGTGGATAGGAAAGAGTGGAAACATTGTAAATCATTGTTCTCCCTCATGCTATAAAATCAGATAAATCAAAAAAATAAAAATGAAAATAAATCGGATAAACCTCACTTTCCCTGCTTCAGTCGTCCTTCCTTTCTTTGATTGTTTTCTCACTTTCCATATGTTCTTTTTAGTCAAAACAGGCCAGAATATTTTGTCTTTCTTCCACCTAAGATATAAGGTTCTAAAAGGATTCCTCTCATGGAATTTTGAATCACACAGTTTACGCAAATTAATTATGTGGTTTTTGAAAAAACAGTGCCAAAATAAATATTTTTATGCCTTAAATGATTCCTCTTCCTTAAGAATATATATGTGTATATATAATCTGAGTGATATTCAAAATATTTAACAACAAAACATATCCTGTATCAATGCTTTTATCTGAATCTGTGTCTATTTGTATATATGTATATCTATATGTATGTATTAGCACAAGCTATCGGAAATTGATCTTCTGTAGGCAAATGTGCATTACACATTACCCTCTGGCAATATCATCTCTTTTAAGGATTAATACAAAGTAGCCACCTTATTTCTTGACTCCAATATTAATGTTAAATAAAGTAACACCTTTAAGAAATTTAACTCCATGAAAATTAATACCCGAATTTAAGAAAACCTAATTCCAGACTTAACACTAAACAGACCTCTGATAAAACACTACGTAAACCTATAGACTATTTCCTTTTGACAGTGACTGGCTTGGCACTTTCTATTTGAAAAAAAATAGCAGTATGGTCAAGTGCACTTCATTTTTACTTTTATATTCATCCCTTGGAACAGTGGTGATTCAGATATTTTTCCATCCTCTCAAACGCAGAAAAGCTATATTTGTTTTAAAGATAAGAATATGTGTTAAACCTAGAAAATAATTTTATTATACATTTTATTGACTTCCAGAAAGTTAAGTTTGTGCTGTTGTGCAGAAATTTCACTTGAAAGCCTACTGTAGTAACCCAGGTAGTAGCATAGGCCAGGTTGTTAGCAGAGGAGGTGACAAGTGATCAGATTTTAGCTTTGTTTTTGTAGGTAGAACCGGGGCCAGCATCACAGGTGTGACATCAGGGCTATCACACAAAGTTCTTTGCTCAGAAGCCCATGCTTGGTTTTATGCTCTGCTCTTATCATCTTGAAATTGTTTTTCCTGTCCATATTGAGATATAATTAACATATAACATTGTGTAAGTTTAGGGTGTCCCATGTAATAATTTGATCCATATACATATATTTGTGAAATAATGTTCGCAATAAAGTTAACAACTCCATCACTTAAAAAAATGTGCTGTTGAGCATAGTTGGAAGCTACAGAGACTTTGAAAACGAAACTGAAATGAAAATAAAACAAAAGATGTTTGCTTTATGATAGTGCTCAGAACTCTTTACTTTAAAAAAAGTTTTTTTTCTGACCTCTGCTGTGTTGATGTTGCTGTTCTAAGTACTTTGTGGTAGGTGTTAGGCACAGATCTCTGTTCTTAAGAAACAAATTGTGCCCCAAAGAGAACAATTTCAAACAAATTCAAACAATTATCTATCAGCAAACATTAGGTTACATGATTTATATTTTGTACGTATTTGTCAGAAGCATGTGCTTAGTATTGGACACGGGACTCCAGATATGGTCTTGATCAAAAGCAATCTTCACAGCACTTATTTTTATCAGCACACTTCATATCTCCCTTCCCTAAAATTTAAGCTCAATGGGAACAAAGATGTGTTTGACTCGTTCTTGTTGGTTATCACTGTGTTTGCAATACCCAGAAGTGTCTGGAACATAGGATGAGCTGAATAAACTTCTGTTAACGATTTTTGTTATCCTTAACATAAATTCTTATTCTGTAGTTACTGATGATATTTTATTGTGCATTCTCCTTTCACCTCTATCATATTAGTGTTGACTCATGTTCAACATTATCAATTCAGAATTGCATATATTTGTTGTTTTTTTCCTTGCTTGATTTTAAAACCATGACCTCTCCATCCTATATGAATGTAATTGGAAACTAGTAATTGATACTACTTTACAGAAGGTAGCAAGAATGTCATGAGAAAAACACAGAATTGCAAACCAGGAGGGTTGTAAGATAAATCACTTGACTGATGTAGGTGGGCTGCATTGATCAGTGAAAAAAGGTGAGTAGAAAACAACTTGGACATGAGATAATTTCTTTCAAAACTAAATCTAGAAGTGAGGATTGTTGATGGAAGCAGCTTTACATTTGAAAGAGTTGCTTGAAAGTTTCCCAAGTAGTATTGCTTCGTGTGGTTAGAATGGCACTGTAAGAAGGCAGTAATGGTCAGGAGAATTTCAAAGACCAGAATTCTTTTTTGGATGATTAAGGAGAGAAATGGATCTGTTGGTACTTTTATCATCCCTGAGAAAATCTGCACTCTCACAAGACAACATATAGTTGAATAATGATTACAGAAAATGTATTTGAACTGGTAATAGTATCCTTTTATGGAGAAAAAAACTAATGGTGATTCTCAACTCCTGTGAAAAATTTAACAGAAACTAAAGGTGATAAAGTCAGTGCTTTGAAAAAGTACTTCACTTCTTCCTACCCTGTTTAATTTCATGAATATTTATAGAAATCATACATTTAACTCCATCTCAGCATATAACTTAGTTATTATTTAATTTTTTGTTATGATAGGATCACTTAAATTAGATTTATACTCTTCTACTTTTAAGCTTTCCCCCCTTTCTTTAGCTTTTTAAAGATCAATGTTTACTAAAATTTATGAGAAAACAGGCCAAATAAGTCTTACATATTTTTTCCTAATGTTTAATAAGAAAGTGGCAATTTTTATCTACTATATGAAGGAGAGATTTGTTTTAATAACTTTACATATTGTATTTGAAAAAGAGCTATCATATTCAAATGAAAGATTCAAGTAAATGGTTTTAATAATATAACATTAAGTTATATAATTTATAATTATAATACTTTTATAATATAATTATAATAATATATATTTCTTTAGGTAGGTTTCCTTTTCTGGATCTTAACTTGGGGAAATTTTTAGATATGAGGTATAATTACTTAGCAGCTTGGGTGGTTTAGATTTAGCTCTAAATTCTTTTTCTGTTACATTTTTGAATATAAAATAAGTATATATTACATCCCTGTAATCTAATATCCTGATGTGGGGTAACATATGTAAGTATGTTATGAATAAACCATGGTTAATCTTCATTTTTGTTTTCGTACTGTTTACTTTTTACTTACTTGAAGAGCCTTTTCTCTCAATTTAGGTTAAGCATGAATATGCTGTAAGTCTGGAAATCATTCAGAAACCAAGTATGCAAATAGCTAAATTCATGAACTCCACAAAAGACTACAGAAAGGGATAGTTACATGATGCTTGTTATTTGTAGGCACCAGCAAGTTTCATAACCCAAGGTTGAGGTTAAACACAAAGAACTAACACAGTGGCTACTTTAAATGGTGTGAAATTGCCCTGGGAGGTATGACTGAACAAATTTTAAAAAACCTTAGAGGTCAATATGAGACAAAAATGTACTATAAGTAATATATTGCTGCGTAGTTACTATATGAGTCAATTATGGATCTAGATAGATTCTTACTGTTATAAAACAAATCTTACTTGATTCATAGAATGTGGCTTATTATCTATTGTAAAGGCTACAAAAGCAACTATTTAGGACGTTTGCCTCATTGAACATGATGAGCTGGAATCTTATTGCAGCCCAACACACTGATGTTTCTCTTTTATTTTGTTTTATATTTCTATTCTTATGATGAGGTTCTCTGTTCTTGCAACACTCCAAGAGAGATAAGACTAAGCATTCTTATGATTATGTCAATTATTGGACATGAAAGATTAAAGCCTCTGCAGATATACGAAAAATCATTGAATTTACACTTAAAATCGGTCAATATTATGGCATATAAATTATATCTCAGTAAACCTGCTTAAAAAAATAGATAGAACCGGGACAGGATTTTACTTGCTGCACTAGTGATTTGCGACTTGGGGTTCTTGGGTCTTCTATAATATACAGCAGTGTCACTTATTTATCCCCTACTTATATATTTCCCAACTTCAAAAATTTCCAGTGAGCTTCCATTCTTTAAAAAAAAGTGAAACTAAACAAATCTTTATCATTTCTTCCTTGTTTTCTGTCTTCTTCTAAATTTTAGATTAAAAATGTAGTCTACACACTCTATTTCTACATCTTTCTCTCCCACCATATTCTAGCCCCTTCCTTTACTATTGGATTGAGACTGACTTTGCAGAATTCGCTAGTTACTCTTGAACTGCCAGCTGAAGTCATTTCTGCACAGTTCTCATCTTCTGGAACTGTTTCAAGTAGGAGACATTCTTATGAAACTTTTGATTAACACATGTTTGTTTCTGGCTTCAGTTACCTTATTTTTAATTTGTCATATCCCTCCTCTGGTCACGCTTTTTCTTTCTTTTTCTTTTTATTTTTTGGCTCATCTTGTAGATTCTACTTCTCCTAGTTCTAGAATCTTCCCACCTATGTTATCTCATTCTGTTGGCATTAGCTCTTGTACCTCTATGGAAATGACACCCTAATCCCTAACTCTAGCTTTGACCACTCTCTTAGCTTTGGGTACATATTTTCAATTCCTTTTTGATTTCTCCACTGTCTGTATCCTTCAAATCTTAAAAATAAGTCATCTTCCTTCTTCCTCCAGATACTATCTCCCAATCTTAATCAATAATATATTTATACATCTAGTCAGTCATGCTCTAATGTTCAGCATGTCTTTAATTCTTATCTCCTTTTTCATTCTCTGTATCTGTTTTCATGGTAATAAACTATTCCCAGGTCTTAGAGGCAGGGAAATGGCTAATGTTACATATATAGTGTAGGAACACAGAGTTACCTCAAGACCTTATTCTTTGTAACATTCCTAGTGGCCATCCTGGCACAGAGTTCATTCGGTATAATGTAAAAGAGCAAGGTCTTTAGAATCAACCCAGGACTGGAACTGTCATATATGGCACATTATTGTGAAATACAAAGAGGTTGCTTCTAAAATATATATACTTTTATTAAAAAATAGTCATAACACTGATTTTGTAAGACAAAATTTACTGTCAGCTGTGGAAAATTTCTTTTTTTTTTTTAAAGATTTTATTTATTTATTTGTCAGAGAGAGAGGCATCCAGTGAGAGAGGGAACACAAGCAGGGGAAGTGGGAGAGGAAGAAGCAGGCTCCCAGTGGAGGAGCCTGATGTGGGGCTCGATCCCAGAACGCCAGGATGATGCCCTGAACCGAAGGCAGACGCTTAACCAGTTAGCCGCCCAGGCACCCCACCTGTGGAAAATTTCTATAATAAACATATAAATATATACCGTCTATGCCCTTAAATGTTCTAAGGGGTGCATAAATTGCACAACCATGCATAGTAGCTCTAAGTATAGGACTACATTGTTCAAATCCTGGCCTTACAGTTTAGTATCTATATAACCTTGGTAATATACTAAATCACCTTAAATTTCATATTCATGACCTATAAAAGGTGACTTATAACACTATCTCAGAGAGTTTTTAGCAAGGATAAGTAAGGAAAAATTACATATATATAAAATTAGAAACTTCAAATTTACCTGCAGATGTTCTCAGTTTACTCCTTCAAAGGCACACATCATTGTAAGATGCCAGATTGTGAAATTCTTTACACTAAAGAGCAGATGAAAATACTGTTGGTTTTAACAGCTCATTATAAGTCATTAAAATTTTTGTTTTTGAGAATATTTCATTTGAGGATATTCCAAAAGAAGTAGAGGAACAGTTGCCCTAGTTTTCCAATAACTAAAGGTGTAGCCTAGAATCTGATGTTTATACCTGGATGTTGCTGCTAGCTATTTGGACAAAAAAATGAGAAGGCTTTAACACACTACGAGAAAAATGTCTTGACTTCACCATTTCCATGTTATAATCATATTTTATTATTCTCCTATTTCAGGGTCAGCAAACTACAGGCTCTGGGCCATATCCAGTCCAAGTACAGTTTTTGTAAATAAAGTTTTATTGAGAGACAGCCATACATATTCATTTAGGTATTGTCTAGGCTGCTTTCTCAATCTACCAAACAATGGTAGAGTTGTGTAGTTATCACAGAGACCTGTTGGTCCAGCAAGCATAAGATACTTACCATCTGGCCCTTCATATATGAAGTTTTTCTGAACCCTGCCTTTTCAACCTTTTAAAAATATTAATTCAATTGAACTCCCACTTTGCTCAATTCTACACATGGGAAGAAACAAAGATTGTATTGATCTGGAGTATGGTAGTCTTATTTTTTCTTCCAAAAAATCTTTTGTTAATCAACAATGGAAAGCTAGTTGCAGTATGCTGCCTTAAACATATACAGTTCCTTAGGTTTTATTAAAAACAAAACAAGACAAATGAAAAAACCCTAAGGCAGAACAACCTGTTTCTTTTCACCAGATTTTACTGTCATTACCTAGAAAATGTTTCCTATAAGAAATAAGCTGTTAAGAATTGATCTTTTCCCTTCTTCTGACATTAAAAAGTGATAGTGGGGAAAAGCCCATTTAATAGTTAGAAGAACCATCTAGTTGATGACACAGTGAGTGACTCAGTTCCTTGTTGAAAACAAATTTGGATTGGAACTTGGGGAATTCTATTAGTACCTATTTCCATTAAAGCGAATGGTTGAAACCATGCCTTTCACATGGGAAAATAATCCCTATTTTGCAAGATTTCTAATAGAAAAATGTATGTTTAAAATTTGGTATATAAGTGTTTCTCAATTAACGGTAGCTATCATTTTTTACTATAAAGATTAAGTTCGTTAACTAAAATATATCAAATTAATTCAACTTATCCTTCAGAAACTCTATTTAATACTCAATTTCCCATCTGTTTGTTTTAAATTACTTAATTCCTTCTGTGTATTATTTCTCATTCTTTAAAATGAATAAAAATTTAAACCTCCTCACCTTTTTTCACCTGCTTCTTAAAAGAATTCCACCAAGGAGATTTATAATTTAAAAGCTAGTTTTCTGGTGGTGTTTGGATATGTAGATATACCTGAAGGTATAATTATGAAGCACAAAAATATATAACAATCCTTAAGAAAAATGTTATTTTTTTGGTCATGGTTTCCAATGTCCTAAATACCAATAGTAAGGGATTGGACCTTAATTATAAGTACATTCTCCAAGAAGTTTGCCATCACCTAAGACATTCTTTATAATGTGTTTTAGAGTCAAGTAATGAAAGTTAAGTTTTTCTGTTATTAACTGTGAAGCAGTTAAGAAATACTTTGGGATCCAGTACAGTAAATCCCTAAAGTTAAGTGAAAATGGGAGCAGAAGTGAAATCCCTTTTTAAAAGAAGAAATTGATTTTAAAAAGTACCATTTCCACTGATATCAAAATAGAGCTACAACCAAAGTACAACAGGATTTATTTTCATATACAAGCATAGTTTAAAGCAATTTAGTTCTAGTTTCTGCTCCTGTCCTTGTTTTGAGGACTGATTTTAACTGGAAACCTAAATCTCTCTAAAGTCACCGTAGTTTTGGAGCAAATATAAGGAGTTTAAAGTTAGAATTTTGTCTGGATTCCAAAAATCTTCTGGATCATATATCTTTCTTCTGCGAAGGTTTCAGACCAAAGTCTAGGCTATATTTTATATTCTGTTGTAGACCCCTAGTCTTGTGAAGCTTAAAAGTTACATACTTTGGGGACTATAGTTTATCAGTATAGGAATATGGATGGAAGGAAGGTTCTGTACTTATTATACTGGGAGCTCTGCTCACCAAAATAAACAGCATATTCAAGTATACTAGAATTTGAAATAATTGGAAGTCAGTGTGGAGTATTTATATGCAGTAAATACAGCCTAATTTGAAAAACATAGTTTGGGGAAAATTATAAGAAGTTAGGGCTCGACAAAATGATCATGAGGAGACACCTGTCTCACAGTTTGTGTAAGATAGAACTACTGGAAGACTTATTGCCTAGATAATAAAACAACTGAATGATTAGGCTTTGAAGTTTAAGACCATTAGGGATTTGGAATGTTTGTGATGAAAATTCTGCAACATCGGCTAAGATTTTATTTAGTTGTCAATTCCGTGGGAAGCTACAATATGATTTTAGGATAACCAACATACAAAGTAAAATCTGAGAAGTTTTCTCGTGCTCATCTTTGTCTTATATTTTCATAGAGAGTGGTGTTTTGTTTTGTTTTTTGAGGAAAAAAATGACCAATCCTCATTTTAAGGTTCATCTCAAAATTCCATGAGTTGAAAGAGAAGGACTTTAAAATAAATAAGCACTCTATTCAAGCTTCTTGTTTTGGTTAGAGGTTCAGGACTCATAGAGTAGGAAGATGTGATCTATTTCCTGGAATGACTGATTGATCACACTAAAGATAGACTTTTCTTTTTAACATTTTTATTTAAATTCCAGTTAGTTAACATACAGTAGAATATCAGTTTCAGATATACAATGTAGTGATTCAGCACTTTAATGTAGTGCTCATCACAAGTGCACTCCTTAATCCCCATCACCTATTTAACCCATCCCCCATCCACCTTCCCTCTAGTAATCATCAGTTTGTTCTCTATAGTTAAGAGTCTGTTTCTTGGTTTGCCTCTCTCTTTCTTTTTTTCCCCCTCTTTGCCCATTTGTTTTATTCCTTAAACTCCACTTATAAGTGAAAGTTTCTTTTTTAAAGAATTTTATGCCAGGATGGTCAAAGTCACTTTTCTTTATGAAGATGGTGTGACTCATTAATGCATCAAGCTTTGGCTTACACTAGAAAGCAATCATAAGCTCACTAGTAAGGTTACCCCTGTTAGTAAGAGCTGTCTCATTCATAAACAACTAAAGGTAGGGGCCAAATACATGAAAATAAGTTGGATGTGAAACAAACTCAAGATCCTTAAAATTAAGTGAACAGCAAAGCAAACGGTAACTTTGGGATATAAGAATGGCTATCAAGTCTCTTAAGCCATCTGTGCATGAGTAAAGTGTTAGGAACAGATGAACTCACAACCATATCTGGGACAAAAGCCTCAGATGAGACAAAGGGAGGAAAAATTTCACATAAGCCACCAGAAGACACTAATACTGCACTCCCACACTTAGGTCTCTAACCCAGTGTACATCTGTCTTGATCATTCAAAATAGAAAATTTAAATCTCAGTTCAGACTGAGCCATTGAACACGACCCTATTCCTATGTTGACTATGGGTCAGAGATCTATGGATAAACTCTCCTTTCCTTTCCTGAGGGTACCACTGAATACAAGTATATCCCTCTATGTATAGAAATGACAAGGTAGTTTGAATCTTATTATTTTGTTATTTTATATGGGATAAGGGGAGGGTTGTCATTGTTATTCCTGCCTCCCATAAAATTTATCACTAAAGTGAAGTACTGGTCAAGAGAACCCAAAAGCAACATCAACAGGTAAATATAGCACATAAAAAGCCATAAATTTAATTATCTCTGTGTGTACGCTTTGTCTTCTCAGTTGTACTCTATTATAGTCCAAATGGATCTTTATTGATTTGTTTAATGCCTATTTACATTTTGGTTTCTGCATCTGATTTCATATTTTCTTAGGAGAAAAGAATAACTTTCCCTTAGAGTGGTGGTATGAATGATCAAAATAAATGAGTTTTGGAAATTGAATGCTCGCTTTTGTTCTCCTCTTTCTACTATTTTTCATTAGTCATCTCATGAGATTAAATATTCTTTAGAATACTACTTGGGTGCAATTTTGCCTTGTCACTTAAGAAATTATTAATCCTTGAAATTCAATTTTGTGACAAAACATCTTAATTGATTTACTTTTCAAGCTTACTGTAATTAACAAAATGTGCCTAATTCTTGAGGAAGAGGTTTATAATGCTTCTGCATGCAAATATTGAATAATAAAAATATGTCTGGAAAACATTTTTTTCTCCCCAGCCCATCACCTGGTTTCTTCCCTTAATGAAAAAAACAAAAGGGGTTCTAAAATGCCAACTCTGCTTTTTTTAACTGACCAGGGGAAAGTCGATATTACCCTCCTCCATCTTATTGAATCTAACAAATGTTCTCCAGTCCTCATCTGATTTGCACTCTGTGGCACTGCACACTCTTGCTCAGTCAGCCTCTGTCCTTCCACAGATCCTTCTTCTTGGCTTCTCTAATGCCATACTCTCTTGGACTTTCCTGGTTTCTTTGTTTGTCTTCAGTCTTCTTTGCTGGTTCATTTTCCACTGCCCATTTCTTAACTGTCTACATTCCTCCGAGTTCTGTCTTTATTAGGCTCTCTTCTCATTTTCCCACCTCTTCTGCCTTCTGCAATGTAGCCCAGACTTTAGCAGCCCAGTATATAAACCAACTACTCAGGTTTCATCCGTTTTCTTTTGCTGTGTAACAAATTACCACAAATTTATGGCTTAAGACAATACTCATTTAGTATTTTACAGTTCTGTAGGTCAGAAGTCTGGGTGAATTTCATCTGGGTCATCTGCTCAGGGTCTCAACAGGCTGAATCAAGCTGTCAGCTAGGACTGAGGTCTCATCTGAGGCTTGAGGTCCTCTTCTAAGCTCACTGGTGTTGGCAGAATTCAACTTGTGATTGTAGGACTGAATTCCCCATTTTATTGATGGCTATTGGCCAAGGGCTTTTCTCAGCTCTTAGAAGCTGCTCCCAATGCTCCACCATGTGGGCCTCTGCATGAACCTTCTCACATTTTAATCTTAATCTCTGATGTCAGGGAGGGCCCAATCTCCTTTGAAGGGATCAACTGATTACGCCAGTCCCACAAGGATCTTCCTTTTGATTTTGATGAATGCAAAGTCAATTTATTAATAATTAAATCATTGGAATTCTTCCCCATTGCATTTAAAGGTTCCGCCCCCCACAGGAGTGGAAGTTGTACAAGGTGTGAACACCAAGAGTTGGACATGTTGGAGGCCATCTTAGAATTCTGCCTACCATACCCTAGTTCTGCCCTTTACTAAGTGTGTGAATTTAGGCTAATTATATAATTTCTTTGTGCCTTGGTTTTCTCATCTTTAAAGTAAAATAATAAACAGAGTACTCTTTATGGGGTTATTGTAAGGATTAACTGGATTGTAACATATAAAACACTTAGAACAGTGACTGATACATAGAGTCTACAAAAATTCAGTTATCATTATTAAGCTATTTTCTCCCCATAGATATTGCATCCATTCCCATGGCTTCAATGTTACCGATATTCCTATGACTTCCAAATTTATATCTCCAGTCAAGATCTCTATTCTGAGCTTTAGACGGTTATAATTTCCTATGCCATATCTCTGCTTGTATATCTAAAGGGCATTCTAAGAACAATTTGTCTAAATCTAAACACATGATCTCAGTTGCAAACCTGATCCTGTCTGGTAATTCTTTTTTTTTTTTTTTTTAGATTTTATTTATTTATTTGACAGAGAGAGAGACAGCCAGTGAGAGAGGGAACACAAGCAAGGGGAGTGGGAGAGGAAGAAGCAGGCTCCCAGCAGAGGAGCCTGATGTGGGGCTCGATCCCAGACCTCTGGGATCACGCCCTGAGCCGAAGGCAGACGCTTAACGACTGAGCCACCCAGGCGCCCCCTGTCTAGTAATTCTTATCATAGTAAATAGTACCCCTTAATGAATTTCCTTATACTTCCCAAATTCTTCTTCTTTTCCTACCATGGATTCATGAAAAAAATTTTTGGAGTATCTACTGTGTGCAAAGTATTGTGGCAGAGTATATAATGATCAGTAAAACAAGCTCATGTAGCTTACAATCAAGTGAGAGAGACTGATGATAATCTATCTCCCAAAACTTATTAAAACAAACCAATTTTATAATTTTCTTTAACAATTTATCAATTCTTTGCAAATATTCTAGTCAAAGCCGCCATCCTTCTTTCCTGAACTAGAACAATAATGCCTTGCTGGGTTCCTATATTCACTCTTCCTCCACTTTCTCTTTCCTCATCAGAGCTACCATCTTCAAGGAGATCTCGCTACCTCACTACTCTGTATAAACCTTGCAGTAACCTCCTGTAGTGTGTAAGATAAAAACTAACCTTCCTCCAGGGGCGCCTGGGTGGCTCCGTCGTTAAACATCTGCCTTTGGCTCAGGGAGTGATCCTGGCGTCCTGGGATCAAGCCCTGTATTGGGCTCGCTGTTCTGCTGGGAGCCGGCTTCTTCCTCTCCCACTTCCCTTGCTTGTGTTACCTCTCTCACTGGCTGTCTCTCTCTCTGTCAAATAAATAAATAAAATCTGAAAAAAAAAAAAAAAAGAACAGAAAAAAACTGGCCTTCCTCTAACCTGCTATGGCCCTGCCTAACCTCACCAACTTTATGCATACCTACACAACACTCCATTTCTGTGTTTTAACCTTAACAGCCTTCTTCCTACTTCTCTACAGTGCCACGCTCCTTCCTGCATCAGCACCTTGCACCTGCCAGTCCTTCTAAATGGAAACTCTCTCCTCTGCCTGCTCCGTTTTTACCCAATAACTCAGTTCAAGTTTTATTCCTCTCCTTTATCCCCTCAGACCAATTCAGGGTCCCCATTGCACTCAAAGTACTATATAAGCCTTCTTCATGACATTTAATATGGTATATAGTTATGTGTTGATTTGAGTCATTTTCTGATTAATATCTGCTGTCATTCTGGGAAAGGGGTGTTTGAAGCAAGATCTAAAGGACTAGCTTCAGCTGTATGAATAGCTAGATTTTACAACTGTCTTATGAGGAAACATGATATAGTCTGTATTTTAAATGGAAAGGCTATTTTCAGAATGTGCTTTTGATGGGACAAGCTTTCTATGTAATTACTTCTGTGTCAATTCAGATCAAGCTTACCCTAACAGTATTTAGGAGGGAACACATTTATGGCTATGAGGGTTACTAAAGACCTGAACGAGAATGTGAAAAGTAGTCTATAAACTATCAAACGTAACACACAATTTTTGTTGCTTTTATTTTTAGTAAAATCACCAAAATATCAGTTTATTTAAAACCTGAGCTAGGTTGAATTTAATCCACTTGATTTTACCCAAATACTTGGCTTCCTCTTTGAAATGTTTAGATCTACCTCTTTTTTTCCCCTTAAATTTGTGTGTGTATGAATATTAGTGTGCCGTCTACCAATATGTATGCATATATATAGGATATACATGCACACACATACATGGTATATGTATGGTGGATATGGTGTATATACAGGCTTCTCTAAGATAAATTCCAGTCTAGTGTTCAGTATCATAAAATGGGACCAGTTCAGCAGTTCTTATCCTGTTTTATTTAAAATGTTAATTTTTAGTTCAGTTCAGTAATGGTAAATAAGAGGATATTTGGGCTATGAACCATCAGTAGGCTTTGCAAGCAATAAAAAAAAGTCAAATCCCTTTCAGTTAAAAGTGTTTACTGATTTTATAAATGTATTTTACAAATATTCTAAAACTTTACTGCAATGGTCAAAGCAACAAACAAAAACTCATAGAGGATTAAAATGCAACTAATTTTTTGTAGAAAATGTTAAAAATCATAGTTAAAGTAAAAACATCTTCAAGCTAATTGACTGTAATTTTATAATTATTGATTTGTAGATATCCAACTTGGATCATTTCTGAAGCTGAATTCAGAACAATCTTAAGGTAAGCTGTTTACTTGGAGTGTGTGTGTGTGTGTGTTTTAAAGAATAGAAATAATTATATTGATAGTGATATTGGATCCATTTTAACTTCCTGTAATATTTCTCACTTTTAAAAAATATCAAAAAAAAAAAAAAAGAGAGAGAGAGAGAAAGGGAGGCAAACCATAAGAGACTCTCAACTATAGAAAACAAACTGAGGGTTGCTGGAGGGGAGGTGTGTGGAGGATGGGTTAAATGGGTGATGAATATTAAGGAGGACACTTGTGATGTGCCCTGGGTGTTATATGTAAGTGATGAATCACTAAGTTCTACTCCTGAAACTGATATTACACTGTATGTTAACTAGAATTTAAATAAAAAATTATAAATATAATAAAAAATTATAAAATATATCAAAACGTAGGATAAATTGCTTGATGGCCACTTAATAAATGTCCTCTAAGTATCCTTTCTGCTAATACACATATGAGTAAATCATTGTGCAAATATATGAAACAATGAGAAAATTTAATACTAAATAGTGTAGTGCTCAATGTTGCTGAGTTGGTAGATGTTGGGGTGAGTTATCAAATGTGAGCTGAGTAATGGGGACATGTCATGGAATTAATAATAATAAGAACAACAGCAATAATAATACTGTTTACTTAGCATTATAGGCTAGGCACTCTACTGAACACTTTGCGAAACGATTTATAGCCAAAGGTTATTATACTTGTTATAATTAATCTCGTTTTATAATGAGAAACCTGAGACATGTCTAAAGTCATGTGATAGTAAGTGGCATGTTTACCAGCTGAGGTCTATCCCACACCAAGTTTTGGTTTCCTCCCACTATATAAACTACTGCCTAGAGAATGTAAGAGTTAAGCAGCATTTTGTGAATTTTGGATTGATAGGACAATGAGAAGGGGATTTTTTTGCAGTATGAAGACCACTTCACAAAATTGTGAAAAATGATCTAAATATGCACGGTGCTTGAGTGACAAGTTGGAATGAAGAGCATTTGAGAAAAATGTAATAAAAATTGTGCAGCCAGAGCAGATGGAGGTTATGGACTTATTTTGGTGGATAATACTAAGTGAGTGTTCCAGTTTCATTTCTATTGTCCGCTAGCTAAAAACTATTAAACTGGATTTTTACTGTTGTAGTTGAGTACAATAATCCACAATCTGGTCAGAGTAATGAGTTTAAAAAAACAATTAGCAATAAAGTGCTAGAATTAGGAGGGATCATTGAAAATTATGTAGTCCTTTCAAGGCATGATGACAGCCTAATCCTGATAGAGGCAGTGGACATAGAGAGGCATGCTATTACCAGAAGACATGAAAGCAAACAAATATGACAGGTGTTCATGATAGATGAGATAAAAGAAATAAAGGAGAAGGAAGAGCAGAGATGGTTTCAAGTTTATTCTTAGAGCAAAAAAGAAAATTACAAAACTGATGAAAGGGGAATATTGTTAGAGAACAGAGTAAGGTTGGTTTCACTTTTTTGCATCTGAAATATCAATGAGGCCTCACATTCATATATCTTATAGAACGTAAAAAGTTACATGAAGAAAAGAGGTGAAGATTGGGTTCTAATTTCATTAAATATATTTTTAAAAAGACTTAGAGTGGGTGCTAACTACGGAAGGATTAGTATAAAAATAGAAGCACATAGGGCTGATATTTTTTTCTTTTTTAATTTTCTTTTTAAATTTTTAAATTTTAATTCCAGTATAGGTAATTATACAGTATTGTATTAGTTTCAGGTGTACAATGTAATGATTCAACAATTCTCTATAGTACTCAGTACTAACCATGATAAATGTACTCTTAATCCCCATCACCTATTTCACCGATTCCCTGCCCCCACCCCCAGTAACCATTGGTTTGTTCTCTATAGTTTAGAGTCTGTTTCTTTGTTTCTTTCTCTTTTTTTCCATTGCTTGTTTGATTTGTTTTTTAAATTCTGCATATGAGGGAAATAATGTGGCATTTGTCTTTCTCTGACTGACTTATTTCACTTATCATTTACTCTGTAGTTCCATCCATGTGGAAATGGCAAGATTCCATTCTTTTTTAATGGCTGAATAATATTCCATTATATATATATGTGTGTATACACACACACACACACACACACATTACCTCTTCTTTATCCATTCATCTATTGATGGACACTTGGGCTGCTTCCATAATTTGGGTATTATAAATAATGCTGCAATAAACATAGGGGTGCATGTATCCTTTTGAATTCATGTTTTTGTGTTCTTGGGATAAAAAGCCAGTAATGCTATTATTGGATCATAGGGTAGTTCTATTTTTAACTTTTTCAGGAACCTCCATACTATTTCCCACAGAGGTTGCTCCAGTTGTATTTTCACCAACAGTGAACGGGGTTTCCTTTTTCTCCACATTCTTTTCAACACTTCTTATTTCTTGTGTTTTTGATTTTAGACATTCTGACAGATGTAAAGTGATATCTCATTGTAGTTTTGATTTGTATTTCCCTGATGACGAATGATGTTGGACATCTTTTAATCTACCTATTGGCTATGCATATGTATTCTTTGGAGAATGTCTATTTATGTCTTCTGCCTAGTTTTATTTGCATTATTTGTTTTTTTTTTTTTTTTTTTTTTTTTTTTTTTTTTGGTGTAGAGTTGTATAAGTTCTTTAAGTATTTTGGATACTAACACTGTCAGATATGTCATTTGCAAATATCTTCTCCCATTCCATAAGGTGCATTTTAGTTTTGTTGATTGTTTCCTTTGTTGGCGCAGAAGCTGTTTATTTTGATGTGGTTCCGATAGTTTATTTTTGCTTTTATTTCCCTTGCCTCAGGATACATCTAGAAAGAAGTTGCTGTGGCTGATGTCAGAGAAATTACTGCCTGTGCTCTCTTCTATGATAGCATAACAATCATAGGTTCAGGTCTCATATTTAGGTCTTTAACCCATTTTGAACTTGTATTTGTTTATGGTGTAAGAAAGTAGTCCAATTTCATTCTTTTACATGTAGCTGTCCAGTTTTCCCATCACTACTTGTTGAAGATATTGTCTTTCTCCATTGTATATTTTTTCCTCTTTTATCAAAAATTAATTGGCCATATAATTATGGGTTTATTTCTGGGTTTTCTGTTCTGTTTCATTGATCGACATGTCTGTTTTTGTGCCAATACACTGTTTTGCTTGCTACAGCTTTGTAGTATAACTTAAAGTCTAGAATTGTGATGCCTCCACTTTTGTTTTTCTTTTTCAGGATTGCTTTAACTATTCAGGATCTTTTTTGGTTCTATACAAATTTTAGGATCGTTTGTTCTAGTTCTGTGAAAAATTCTTTTTGTATTTTGATAGAGATTACATTAAATCTGTAGGTTGCTTTGGGTAGCATAAACATTTTAACAATATTTGCTCTTCCAATCCATAAGCATGGAATGTCTTTCCATTTCTTTGTGTCATTTTCAATTTACCTCATCAGTGTTTCATAGTTTTCAGAGTACAGTTCTTTCACTTCTTTGGTTAAGTTTATTTCTTGGTATTTTATTATTTTTGGTACAATTGTAAATGGGATTGTTTTCTCAATTTCTCTGCTGCTATGTTATTAGTGTATAGACGTGCAACAGATTTCTGTACATTGATTTTGTATCTTGCAATTTTACTGAATTCATTTATCAGTTCTAGCAGTTTTTTGGTGGAGTCTTTAGGGTTTTGTAAATATAGTATTGTGTTATCTGCAAATAGTGAAAGTTTTACTTCTCCCTTACCAATTTGGATGCCTTTTAGGGGCTCATATTTTAAACACCATTTCAGTTGAACATTTTAAAAATAAAATATAGTTATGTAAGCCTGAAAAATGTATGTGAGATGATGCAACCTATATAATAATCCAGCCTTCTATGCCTAACACTAAACTCGCAAAGTTTTTGTTTGTTTGCAATTTATTTTTCTGGCAATATAATCTTGATTTTTTTAAAGAAAATAAGTACAAATTACTTAAAACTCACCTCTAGAAAAGATTTATTTTAAATGCTGAAAATATTGATTTTCGTTTATTGGGTAATGTTTATGTTTCAGGTAAAATACAATTTAAAATCACTTTTTATTTCAGAATAAAAACTTCATTCATTGTGTAATGAAACATGTGAATTAGATGATAAACAGGTAGAGAAAGAAAGAAAGGAAGCTCCACCTAGGGTACAAGTTAATTCATTTAGAACGATGTCCCACTAAGTTTGGCTTACAATACTATAATATTTTTTTATAACCCTATAACAGTTTTTTTTCTTAGGATTAGTTTAAAAAGGACAAGTTGAAATGATATGTACTACAGAATTATAAACTTCTTACATTTTATTAAACACTTTCACTCATAGATTAAATTTGTCTTATATTTAGTCAGTACTTAAATTCTGTGCTAAATTCTGGGCCTACCACAATATTTTTAATAGATATAAATCCTCTTTTCAAGAGGCTCACAGTCCAGTTAAAAGATGGGTAAACAAGCTATTATAGCATACTATAATTCCTTGCTATAGAAGCACAAGTTATAGGATTACTTCTTCTGATTCATTGAATCAAGACTTCTCATAAATATCAATAAGGGAACATAGATCTTTCTAAACCTGGAGACAATATACTTTCTAAATTTAGATTTAAGCTTAATTAGTGTTTTTGAAAAATATAAAGTTAGTACAAAGACTAATAGTATGCTTTAGATTTCTTAGAATTTGATTCTCAGATGTGATTTTTTTCTTCATTTTGAGTCTGGAGTTGTGTCTTCATATAATGTGCTATCAATCTATTTTTAGCAAGTAGGAATTCAAAATGTGAAACATATTGCCTCTGATTTACTACTTATTTTTCTTGACATCAGTATATACCATCAAGAATGTTACTTGTCACGGTGACTGGGTAGCTCAGCTGGTTAGGTGTCTGCCTTCCGCAGGTCATAATCCCTGCTCTCTCTCTCTCAAATAAATAAATAAAATCTTTAGGGAAAAAAAGAATGTTACTTGTTAAATGTATTAAGAAGTTGATTAGAAAAGCTATTACTTTGTTAACAGTTTTACTTAAGGTACTAAAACTGTTATACAGGCAATAAAATGTATTATTTCAATTCATAAAAATAAATTTGGGTAGGTTTTAAAAAATATAGAGAGTTCCTTCTCTGGCAGTTGTTAAATGAAAAACTCTAAAAACATAACTACAAAAAAACTTCTTTTAAATGCTTTTCTGAGATGGTAGGAAAAGAAAGGCTCTAAATTGGACAAAAATGAAGCAAAAGCAGCAACCCTGAGAAGTAACCAAGGCCAAAGCTGGGGACAGAAGGTGACACCTAGGGCTAGCCCAAGTTGGAGTCTAATAGAAGAATGTTTCAGAAACCAGGATCCTTAAGGACAACACTCAAAGAGTAAGGATGTACAAGAAATAAAGCTACCACTAAGAAGGTGTATCAAAAAACATGCCTATCTAGACTTTGACACGGAGTAAAGTGACACAGATTAGCCCTTTGAATTCAGAACTTTTGGCCAGCCTTCACTGTAGAATTCACCTGATCCAACAAACTTCATCCAAAAATTTAAAATGCTTCCAGATTCATAGTTAGTGGGAAGGAGCAAAAGAAATAATTTGCTGTATGAATCTAAATTCAATGTTTTCAAGATAAATTTCGAGATAAATTAGCTAATTCAAAAATTACAAAGCATATAGAATAAAATGGACTTAAAAGAAGGCTGAAAAAAATACAAGACAGAAAATATATTTTTACAAAGGTATATTATGCCGGAATGATCAGATTTGGAAGAAAAGAAGTATGTTTAGTATTGTATTAATTTTCTATTGTTTTCATAGCAAATTACCACACACTTGGTATCATAAAACAGCAAGGTTTATCACCCTACATTTCGGTAGGTCAGTAATCTAGTACTAGTACAAGCATCACCAGATACAGTCAAAGTGCAGGCAGGATGCACTTCATTCTGGAGATTCCACAGGAGAATTGGATCAGTTTCCTATTCATTTGGCTTGTTGACAGAACTCAGTTCCTTATGGTTGCAGGACTGAGCTCCTTGCTTTGTTCCTGGCTCTAAGTTGAGGATTTCTTCTAGCTTCCAGTTGCTACCACATGCCTTGGCATTGGTTCCCCGCCCCCCCCCTTTCAAAGCCATCAATTGCAGGTTGAGACATTCTCACATCATACCTCTCTGACCCCTTTTAGTTCAAGTTAGCAGTATCTCTGGTTGTAGAAAATTCTCAAGAACTCTGTGGGTCTTCCATGAATGTCAGAGGATTCACTCTAGCTGACAAGAGGCTCACGAACAGATCTTTCCAAGGAAGTTTCTTCACTATTTTTGGCTTCTGCTGAGATGGCTGAGTGGATCCATGATCACTTCGTTAATCTCTTCTGTGTCTTTTTTTACCCTGATCTTTTGATCTTTCTGAAGAATCTCTAAAAAACCTCTCTCTTAATTTTAAATAAAAATTAAATTCAAAATAATCTCTTAATTTTAGCGTCTTTGTGATACAGGTAAGTTAAGAATTTCCAAAATCATCAAGTCCTGGTTTCTTTTTGTTTAACAGCCCCTTCATCAGTTTATCTCTTTTTTCTCACATTTTACTGTAAGGAGAAAGAAAAAAGTCAGTCTGTACCTTTAACATTTTGCTTGGAAATCTTTTCAGCTAAATATTCATATTCATTGCTTACAAGCTCTGCTTTTCACAAAATTGCATGACACAGTCCTGCTAAGTTTTTTGCCACTATAAAAAAAATTCCCTTCCCTCTGTTTTCCAATAACATGTTCTCATTTTCTTCTGAGCCCTCTTGGACAGTCCTTAACATCCATCTTTCTGCTAACAGTCTTTTCAAAGAAATCTTGACTTTTTTTCAAGTTTCTCAGAATTCTTCCAGCCTATACCCACTGCCTGATATTTTTAGATATTTGTTACAGCAACACTTCACTTCTGATACTGAAATCTATAATAATTTTCTACTGCTGCTAATAAATTGCTACAAACTTAATGGTTTAAAGCAACACAAATTTATTATTTTACAGTTCTATAGATTAGAACTCCACTATATTTCTCACTAAATATAAGAGTGAGTGGCAGATTATATTCCTTTCTGGACACTCCATGGGAGTATCAGTTTCCTGCTCATTCAAATTACTGACTGAGTTCAATTTCTTATGGTTGTAAGGACTGGGATCCCCATTTTCTCACTGACTATAAACTGAAGTTTGTTCTCAGCTCTTAGAGCCTGCTGCATTTCTTGGTTCATGGCCCCATCCTTATCTTTCTAAAGCCAACAACAGTGGGCTGAGTCCTTTTCACATTTCATCTCTCTGACCCATTCTTCTGCCTTTCTGTTATGCTTTTAAGAGCTCATGTGATTAGATTGGGCCCATCCAGACAATGCAGGATAATCTCACTGTCTCAAGTGAGCTTACCTTGATTACCTCTGCAAAGTCACATTTGCCGTGTTAAGTAACATACTCGCAGGTTTGGAAGATTAGGTCATGGGCATCCTGTGGGGAGTGGGTGAGGGGGATGGAGGGCATTATTCTAACTACCAAAAGTATATTTAAAGAAAAAATGTTTGAAAATATGAGCAAGGAACTAGAGAGTGTAAAAAAGAGAAGAAATTTTGGAAAATAATCTGATAGAAATGAAACATACTATAATCACAACTACAAACTTAAAGAACAGGTTAGTAGAATTGACCCAGCTAAAGAGAGAATTTGTGATCCAAAGAAATAGCCATCAAAGAGAGAAACATCATAGGGAGAAAAAAGGTAGAAATTACCAAAGAAAATATGGACCATGGAATAGATGATGAACAGAATGAAGATATAATATGTGTAATCGGTAAATGGAGAAAATAGAAATAAGGAAGACAAGGAAATATTTGAAGTAATTGCAGAGAATTTTCTAGAATTGTAGAAAAATACCTAATTGTCATATCCTGGGAGACAAGGAAACTGCAACAGAATAAATTACAAGAAAATTACATCTAAACACATAAAAAATGAAACCGCAGAATCCCAACAATAAAAAGCTGGCAAGAGCTAGAAAAAGAAGAGACTCTGCTCTGCTAAAGGAAAGGCAATTAAATTAATGGTTGACTTCTAAATAGCTAAAATGGAAGCCAGAAGTTTTCGGAATATGGAATCTATCTGGAAGATTCCCTTTTTCTGTGAACAGCTTCTACCTCATTCTAGTCACTTCTTTCTTCCCATTATGTATTATTATGAAGGCCTTATTTGTATTTCTTCGCTCAACTTTCAAATACAATGTAAGTTTTTTAATGTCTAACAAATATGAACATAAATAAATGTATAACATATTTAATTATTCAGCAGATAATCATTATCAGTTCACTGTGATGTTCACTATACCCCAGATTCTATTCCAGGCATTGGGGATAAATATATATCTATCTATCTCCTTCTGTCATAGTATCTATTTATATCAATCTTTGATCAATTAGAAGTTGTAAGTATAGTCATACCTTTAGTCTTATTTGTAAGATGGCTTCTCTCATTTGTCACTTAAAAACCTTTATATCTCTGTAACTTGTATCTTATATGATTCTTTCAACAATTCCATAGACTTCCCTAAATGCTGCAGTTTATCTAGGACTTGGCAGCTATCATCAATTAAAAGTAATTTGTGTAGCACCGTATTTGCTCACTATCCCATTTGGCACCTTCCAAACCCTGGGAAAAGCGTTACAGCCCTAGTGTACCTTTCAGTGTCATTAAAGCCTATTTATTATAGTAAGTCTTGGCAGACTCTCCTTGTTGTTATTTCTGTTACACAATTGAATTATTTTGGATGTTTAATAAGTTGAGTTCCTCATCAATTATATTAGAATGAATTATAGAATGCGTATTAAAAGCTATTGCTTTATTTTTCAAGCATGACTAATGTAAGAAAATCTCATGACTTTTTATTCTATTTCATCAGAACAAGAATTCCTTATTCAATAAAAGGGAATCCAAGACGGCACAGGGGACTTAGTGCCTGAGATTCAGTGAAGAATAAAATAAAAGGACTTTTCATAATGAAAACATAAGCTTTATTTTCTTTCAGAGTTGCACAATGATATTTATCTGGAGTTTAAGAAACATTTTACTAATTGTTAGTGAATAGTAATTTATGGGGTCTTACTAGATATATAGTTTTATCTGGAAAATATATAATTTTCTTGTGACATCTCTTTTGCAGAGATAGAATATTAGTGTCAAACAGAATTGGTTTGAATCCTAGCTTTGCAATACTAGCTATGACTCCTCAGACAAGGTATAAATCTTCTCTGAGCCTTTATCTCACCATAAAAAAAAATAAAAACACTGGAATTCAGATGCAGTCATATCTCTTTTATTTGTTTACATAACTTTGAATTAGCATGCCTGTATTAGCAGGAAGACCAATGTTTCCATCTTGAAGTCTTCTCTATGCCCACTTCCATTGCCTAAGATTCCCAGAGGACTACTCCATCAGATATGGGCTGCCCTGCTTCCAAATCCCAAGGAGACAGAAAGAAGTCCATCTGTTGCTTTCTGTCATTACACGTGCAGCTACTATGGAAAACTGGTTCCCCAGCACATTCCAACTGATGATTTTGCACTGCTACTGGGATGTCCTGACTAAAATAAATCCGTGCACGATTGCTGGCTTCATAATTCCATCTGTCAACTAGAAGAAGCTCAGCCATTGTTCCTGCAATGTCCACTGTCATACCATGGCCAGGACAGGAGAAAGATTGCCAGCCACAGCCTTTCCTCAGGAATCTCTAAAGCATGGTTCTGAGCTTGGGTTATGGCCATGCTGTCCCTTGGCTCATGGTGATCCCTTTGAGGTTTCCTGGTATCCTCTCCTGCCAACAACCTCAATCAAGAACAGAAATCCTTCAAAGAGATTCCAATAACATTAAGTCACAAAAGGATCATTCTCTGACCCCAAATAACCTCTTGGAAAATCTACTCAGTGACCCTCTTTTAGAGAAGTGAGCCGTAATTTAGCAGGTCATAAAAGGTGCTATTGTTATCTTTCCCCAGGGAAATTCATTACCTACTAGGTTACTAGAGACGAATAAAATGACTCTTTAAAAAGAAGTTCTGTCTAGGTGACTTTTTAAGTTCACTAGAGAAGCTTCTCCTCTTCCTTATAGGTTCTGCCTCGTCAGATACATCGTGAGAATTAGTGAGTGACATATGTGAAGCGCCTATCAGTGCCCACTACCTAGTAGACACTTAATACATTTTAATTTCCTCCTTTGTCCCGTATTCTTAATTTTTAGTCTAAGCCTTTATTGTTATTTTCTTTTTGACATATGTATTCCAAGTGAGATTATAAAACCTATAAGGGAAGAGAGTTATGTCTTATGCATCTTTCAAACCTCCACAGATTATTCAGCATAATGCCCTATAGATAAATATCAGCTGCTTGTAATTATTGATTTAGTGATTACTTTAAGATTGATTTTTCCATATGTGGATAACATAATCTTCTTTTAAAATTTCCTGGTATGATTTTCTGCTATCATATTAATGTTATTATTCTGAGCAGAAGCTTGGCAAAGAGAGGAGATAAAATTCTAATCCATATATTTGCATTTTGATTACTGAATCACCTATCAGTCAGTAACACTTAAATTGCTTTGAAATTTTCATGAACACTTGAAATGATGGGTTTCCTTCTCAGAAATGCTGAGGCAAGAATACATTTATATGTATTGCAGTGAAAAGAACCTAGAGAAACTTAAGTTTAAATTTTAGGTCTCCACTGACACTTGTAAGAATGTAGTCAAACCATTTAATGCTCCTCATATGGCAAAAGGGGTAAATGAAAAGATTTTTATAACAATTAGAGAAAATATGTCTATAATAGGAGTGCTTTCATTTCACTTAAAGAATTCACTTAATTTGAAAAAATTGGAAAACAAGAGAAATAACTCAATCTCACATCTCAGAAATAAGCTTTATTAACATAGATATTTTGAAGTAATATGTACATAATGTTTAACACCCTATTTTTTTCACTTCATCTTACTTTGTGTTGAATTTTGAAACTGTCCATGTCACACATTCTTCAAAAACATTATTTTAATGTGATACCTTATATAATTTGGCCATTTCTCATGGTTAAATAAGTTATTTTTCTAATGTTCCATTTAAAAATAATGTTTATTTTAACATCTTTGTAATATTCCCATATTTGTGTATATTTTCCCAGAATATAAGCTATGAAAATGTGTAAGATTCTTACTTTTTATATTTACACCCTTGCTATTTTCTACTTTAACATTTCTGGATCTGTCTGAGCTTGAAATACCTCTACAGACATGACTTGTATACAGCTATTATTTTGTAGAGGTTCCCACTTGAGAGCTTCCCAGGGCTCTTGTCAATAGCACATACTTTATCTATTGCATGAGTCTAGTGGCTGCATGCCCCCCTCCCCCAGTACTCAGCTTAATTGTTCTCTCTGCCCCATGGTCTACATTAATCTCCCTTTACCGCAGTGTTATAATAAATGCATAGATTTCCTAACATAGAACCATCCTTTTAACCAAAAGAGTATTAATTTAAGTCATTTTGGAGCTTGAGTAGCTAGGGTTTTATTTATCATTTAGCACCTATGACTACATCTATATTTTTTTCTTTTTGTCCTTTGTTAGATTTGGTGTCAGAGCTATAGTTTTAGGTTTATACAATGGAAATGGTAGCTTGATCATCTCCTACATAGTGCAATGCAAACCTGGGACAATTAAAGTTAAATGTAACAAGAAACTGTCATAATATAATGGAGTAGCTAACATTTTAGATGACAGAATCAGCATTCAAACTCATTACAACAATTATAACACTGAGCTCAAACCAATAAGATAAAATGTTTCAGAAATAAATACAGAATTTCCTCTTTTACACTTGAAAATATAGGTCTATAAATTTGGGTGGTAAGGATTTAACTGGTCACCAGCTGTACGTTTGGGAAGTATCATATGCACTACCACAGTGCATCAGGTGCTCATTCATACAACAGAAAAGGAGTGGCACTTTTCTCACCATGTCTCTGAGGTTCCTTCACAGCTGGAAATACGGTACATGAAAAGACTGGTACAAAATGTATGATTTTTGCTGATGAGGCCCACATTTGGTTACTCTTTGGCACTTGACATATGCTCCTGATGCCCTTTGCTGCCTCTAAGGATAACACAGATGAACTGCTAGAGCCAGTGAGTCTCCCTAGCAGCTTTTAAAGGAAGACAGTCTTACTGGATTTAGGAGGCCACATTCCTTTCTTATGCCGAGTGAGCTGTAACCACCATTATAGTATTATCCTTTCATTCTGCCAGGATACCTCTTACAAGACTTGGTCCCTAGGTTAGAGCTTCCAATCATGGTCTGTGGACTAACCTAACAGGAAACTCACCATTCTCTCTCTGCATCACTAAGTCCCATAGAAAACTAGAGGCCACTTTGCCCTTTTCTCCTTTTGTGCCTCTTGGCCATCTGTCAGCAGTTTGGTCCCCAGGCCCTGGCAGCGCTGGAAATATCTGGGATTCTCCCAGCTTAGTAACCTGCAAGCAGGAAAGCCGAGCCAGCATCACCTCACATTCAAAATCACTTGCAGATCTCAAGGAAGGGGTTTTTTGTCTACCTCTGGGAACCCTAGGACCACCCAAGAGAGGAGGGAGAGCAGTATGAATCTCTTATTTCACCATTAATTCTTCTCTCCCACTCTTTTTCTGAAGCTTCTTTTTAAATTTCTTCTGTTAAAAGATCCCAGAAAACCAGTTCTGCCTGTTTTCCAACAAACAGTGCCCTAGCTCAAATTTGAGGGAGGCTGCTTTGTAGCAAATAATGGCAGGGCCTTTATTCTCAGGTAGCCTTCCCTCCACAGAATCCCTGCCTCTTTCTTTTAGACACAACTGATAAGAGAGGCTTTCTACTAGTCTATGGCTGAGGTTAGGAAGGAACATTTTTGTCAAATTCTTTCTACTAGTCTATGGCTGAGGTTAGGAAGGAACATTTTTGTCAAATTTTTGTTTTGTATTATTACAACAATTTTTATTACTTGTTGCCATTAGAACTAATTTTCTACCCTTTTTAGGTGCCATATTGGGAAAATTTAGAGTTATTTGCACACATGGATACATATGATATGTATGTAATTTATCAACTGGTTACCTTTTTACATTTTAACAATTGAAAAGGTGATCAATTTTGAGATGGCATCAATTATCTTTCATTTTACCCAACCCATGTCATTGTACTGCCTTCAGAAATGGTTCATCACCTATGCAAGCAGTGAGCACAGGCAGTGTTATAGCTTTATTACCTTTATTACCTCTCAGTACATCCAAATTCCCACTGTTTCACTTATTAGTGCTCTCGTGACCAAAGTTGTGTCATTTTCTCTAGCAGGCCGATTAAAATACATATGGGCACTGTTTTTTGTTTGTTTGTTTTTGGTTTTGTTTTGTTTTCATTTGAAACAGAGACATTGATTCAATTATCAGATTAGTTCAGGGATACATTTGGTAGGCACTATGAAGCACAGGTAGATTATTTCCTTAAATATTATAAACATGAACCAGTATTTCATTACTCTAAAGTCTATAGCTTTCATTTACATGCATAATCATTTTTAATCTTCACAAAATGGCTGTGAAATAGGTGGCTTGTGCAGGCTCACACTAGTAGAAACACTGTAAGGTAATACAGATACCACGTTGTCAATATATACAAGCATTGACTCTGATGACACTCTACATGTCAGAAAATAACCTACCTACATCTTCCCACTGAGCACTGGCAATAGTCGATGATTCATTACGGGAGGGGGGAGGGTTATACGGAAGTGAAAGAAGGGATAAAACTCCTGAAGATGCAGCATAATCAACCCTCAGACGTTGCAAGTCACTCGCTATCTGATCAGCACTATTTGGAGTTTATGGGTGATGCATAAGAACATAAAATGTGGTTCTGTTCATCAAAGATCTCATAATCCATGTAAGGGAAAAGAATTAACCAGAAGAATTAATTAGAAAAACACTAACAGTTAGGGTGTAACAGCATGCTGACCTTGGGAATTCAGAGGATGGTGTTCTAAGAGAGTGATTCCTCTAGAAGATAACATGTGAGCTGAGCTTTTGAAAGAGGAGATAGAGCTGGGCTCAGCTCTTAGCTCCTCCAGTCACTCTTTATATTTTGGGGGGAATATTACTTAACCTCGTTGAATGATGCATGGCTGTAGTGGTGAAACAAGGAGGCAATGTCTACTCACTTCAAAAACTGTGAGGATTAAGTAAGAAGTTTTAAATAAAATACTTAGAATGCTTGGCAAAAAAAAGAAAAAAAAACCACATTCAATCACTGTCATTTCTCTTTCTTCTCTCTGAGATTGCTAAAAATCTGAATATGTAAAGGAAGGAACTTGAAGTATTCAAGAAGGAAGAGAAGGAAAAATATGTTAAACCAAAACACAAAGTAGGAATGAGCAGAGTAAACGCAGATAGCACGGGGAAACAGGCTTACCTGGCTTACCTACGGAGCAATGGAAATAATATATTCTTAATTTCCAAAGACCTCCTCTACAATAATTTTTATCTTGATTTTGAATTGTTACTTTTGAATCGTCATATATCTTAGCTATGAGGTCTTGACCACTTTTATTTTGCTTTTTTTTTTTCAGTTATAGTTGTTTGTTTTTATTCTCCATAAACTTTGGCAAAGTTTCTTGCATATTATGGACGTTATTCATTTATGCATTCATTAAGTAAATATTTATTCAGCACCTACTGTGTGAGTAAATTCAGGTTGTATAGATAACATGAAACCAGATCATGAAACATGTTGGACTTGGACATCAAATGTTGATACTGATGGAATGGAAAAGAGTGCCTTTCTCTCCTTCCTACTCTAAGGCATACATCGTGCTCTGTGGTTCTTTAAACAAGGTGAGCTAGGCTGTGTCATTCCTTAATGCTTTTAAGTGGCCTCCTCTTCCTGGAATAACTCCTCTGTCCTCCATCTTATCCATTTGGAAAATATCTACTCCTGTCCCAATGCTCAACCAAATGAAACCTTTACTGACCTTCTTCTTCCCCACCTTCTCAGGTTGATTATACCAGTTCTCCTTTCTGCTTCCTCTGAACTCAGTACTTATTCTTATCATTGCACGTATAATACTTCATGGCCTCTGTTCACATTTCTCCCTATTAGGTTAGAGATTTAAATACTGAATGGGGGAGGGGGAGGGAGGAATTTCATGCAGGTAAATTTAGATCATTTCTCTTATACATACCTAATAACTGTTCTGCAATTCAGGATTTTACCTAGATATAAGCAAAATGAGAAAAATATTCAGTGTCTTGACAAAAATAAAGAATTTAGTTTAATATCTGTATCATTGCACAATGAAGAAACCAACTGAGATAAATATGCTCTTTGAGCAGCACTTTTTGTGAGTATTTTTTAGCTTTGCCTGTGAGAGACAGCAACATTATTTTTGTATTGCTGAAGTGCTTTGAGAGCAATGCCCCGGTGACAGTGTAAACAAAATACAAAGGCCAGTTTGTTTTTATATCTAAATGGGGGATTGTTGGTGAAGAGTTGTGCCAGCCAGTACAGAGTGGAATAGTGTTTTATTCCTCTCAAGATAGATGGATTGCTGAATTGCCTGAGTTCCTGCTGTTTTATACTCTGCCCCTTGAATTTGAAAATGAATAACTGCCTTTTTTTTTCTTGAATGGATAGTGAGAAATATATAATTTAAATAAAATTGAGCTCATAATATTGTCATTAAAAATATGTCCACCTGATATTTTACCCACATGACATATTGCCAAAAATATTAAAGGTCATATTTGTTAAATGTTTTATTTTTTAGTAAATCATAACATCATTTAAACTGGGAATGCACAGTTTGCTAGTGTGTTACACTATTAAAATGTTGTTCCTTCAGATAAAGTGAATTAAATTTTTCATCATTGATAAAACCATTATTTGAAAGTTTTTGCTGGGAGATAATTTAATAAATTCAACACTTATCTTCTGAGTACCATTGAAAAGTCTCTGTGAGGGATAAAAATAAAAAGAAAGCATAGTGTCTATAATCAGGGAGCTCTTAACAAACAGAGAAAAATTATTTCATGTATAGAGGATTATGACAGAGAGGGATACAGAAAAGTTTCAATGACTATGAGAACAGAGAAGAGAAAGTACTTCCCATGGAGATGAATAATTGGCTTCACAAAATGATGGAACTTGAAAAATGAGTCTCACAAATGAGGAGGGAGGAATTAGAACAGAGAAATTGAATTAGATCTTGGACATCCCTAACTACCAAGAGATAATTTTTTTTTCTATAGATATAAAGGAGTTGTGATGGTTATTTTTATGTGTCAGTTGACTAAGCTGTAGTACCCAGTTCTTTAATCAAATACTAATCTACATGTTGAGAAGGTATTTTATAGATACGGTTAGCATCTAAAATCAGTTGACTTTAAGTAAAGCAGATTACCATCCATAATGTCAGGGATTTTATCCAATCAGTTGAAGACCTTAAGGAAAAACACTGGTTTCCCAGAGAAGAAATTCTGCCTTAAATCTGTAGCATCAATTCCTGCCAAGTTTCTAGCCTTCTGGTATACCCTAGGGGTTTCTTACTTGTCTGCTGCACACCCATAATCACATGAGCCAGTTCCTTCAGATAAATCTCTTTAAATATATATACATACATATATCCTATATATTATACATATGTATTTTATATGTTATACTGTATGTTTTACATACACACATCTCATACATTTGTGTGTGTAGGGGTGTGTGTGTGTATATATATATATATGTAGTTGGTGCTATTGTTTCTCCAGAGCAGCCTGATTGAGTCAGGAGTTATTAAAAATTTTAAACAAAACTGGGTTTATAACTTTTGTGGCAGACATTCAGTCTTGTAATTTTAAGCTTTTATTGAACACCGATTTATGCCAGGTTTTTCCTACATGCTATGAAGTAAAGCAAAGCATAAAACATAATGCCAGTTTTAGTGATTTTCTGTGCTCTTGTGAGGCATGCAGTTGTGCTGTTTTTTCCAAATTATTTCATTTAGCCAATCAATGCAACATTCCCTCTGAGATAGATATTATTAGTGTGGCTATTATTATATTTCTAATTTGACAGATGAATAAACTGAAATTTTAGTTATTAAATGTGAGGCCCAGGTCCAAACCCAGGGCTGCAGTACATGAAACATTGTATATTTAACCTTTAAAATACATATCTTCTAAAGTAAAACAATTTGTGGTCAATGATCAGCGAACAGAATAAAACTATGCTTTTAAATATTCATGAAAGAAAACAAACAGCTATGTTTGTTATAGAAAAATTCTTTAAACAGAGGGGGTTTCATGGGTTGTAGAAAGAGGTTGATGGTTTAAACAGTAAAAGTTGAAAGGCAGCTTAGATCATGATGACCAGATTCTAGAAAAGTTAAAGCAATCATGGCATTTTCAAAACCTGACAGTCAACTTCCACCAGATTTTAACAAACTTGTCTCACACTATTGAGGTAGTGCTATTTAAAGTATGATTCGAAGACTCCAATATCTGCATGATCCAGTAGCTTGCTACGAATGCAAATTTGGGGGCTTTACCCCAGATTTTATATCAGAATTTCTGAGTGGGACCTGGGAGACTGTGTTTTAAAAGAGCTTTCCACGAGATCCATGTCATGTAAAGTTTGAAAAGAATTGCACTACAGCAACAGGGAGCAGCAGAGTCTTGTGATGCTGAGGTGAGCTTCTCCAGGAAAGTAGAATGAAGAAATCAACCTGGAGTTAACCAGAATTAATAATGGTTGATCAATGTTCTGACGGGCTCAGATGCATGATGCAAAAATAAATTCAGGAATGAAAGAACTTAAGTAGGGACATGGAGAAGGTGAAACTCTCATTCAAGCGATATGTTTGGACACAGACAGAACAGGTGACATAGCATTAGTGAAAGAGGTCAGGATGATAAACATCAAGAATCAAAGCAGAATTAAAGATTAGGGCAGACTTGGTAAGGCAAGGAGAGGAAAATCCTGGGACAAGGGAACAGCTTATTTTAGAGAGAAACTAAAGATGTAAGAATCCATAGCCAAAGGTCTGAAGTTCAATATAAACTACTTGGAAGCAGGATGACCAGATATATTTGCTCAACCCTATAATATTTGCCAATTCTCCATCCTAAGGAATCAGGTCTTAATCTCTAATACAATTAATTATTAGCTAATACAGTCACAAATTGTGCCACTGATTAATTTACTTATGATTTCAAAAAATATTTTTGGTATCCTCTATATACCAAATACAGTGATAAATAAACAGAGATAAAATGTGAGACAAATGTGGTCTCTGTCATCAGGAGAGTTAGGCATTAAATAAGCAATTATACAAGTAAGTAATTATGACTGCCATAAGTGCTACCCAGAAAAAGTGCAGGTATTGTGAGAATAAATCACAAGATACCTAACCTAGCCTGAAAGAAGAAAGGTTAGGAGGATGATTTCCCAGAGGAACATTTCCCGGCGAAGTGAATTTTAAGGTGCAACCTCAAAGATAAGATGAAGTTGATGAAGACCTGGGGGGAAAGCATTCTAGGCCAAGAGAGCAGTCTGTGCAGAGTGTTTATATTAAGATAGAACAGGAAGATGACCAGGGTGATTGGAAAGTAATGAATGAGGGGAGAAGAGTACGAGATGAGACTAGTGATGATACAGAGAATAGCATCCTAATTGAAGTAGGAAAACGGTGGAGGATTTTAAACCAGTAAATAATAGGATGACTTTTTCATTAAAAAATATATATCATTCTAGGGCATTTGGTATGGATTATNTAGGGAAATCTTTTAGTAAGTTACTGTAATGCATCAGGCAAAGGATGATGATGATTTGGATTAGGTTAATGGCAGTGACGAGAGAAAGGAGTAGACAGACTCAGTATATATTTACCAAGTACAAACTAGTGGCCATAGAGGAAGAAGAAAACATAAAATAGCACATCTAGGTTTCTCATGTACATAGAGATGGGTACCATTAACTAGAATAGGGAAAACTGGAGGAAATAAATTTTGAGAGAAAAGTCATGAATTCAATTGTGGATTGCCTGAGTTTGAGATGCCTGTTAGTTACCTAAGTGTAAATTTAAAGTATTTCGGTAGATTGATGATCTGGAACTCAGAAAAGACATTTTGCCTGAAGATGTAAGTTTGGGTTCATTGTATATGATAGGTCAAGTTAATAGCGGGTATAAAAACACCTAGAAGAAGAGAATGAAAGGGGAAGAGAGAGATTTCCTATATTTTAATCTTTTAAGGATGCTAATAAAAATGTCGCACTGGCAAAGGGGACTGAGAAGGAATGAACAGAGAAGCAAGAGGCAAAGGCAATAATTTTGTGTCCCAGAAACCAGATGGAAAAATGTCTGAGTCAGGAGTCAGTAAATGTGTGACAGAGAGCCAGGGGGTTAAAAAGAATGAAGTGCAAGGGACTGACCAATTCACTACCCTCTATTTTCATATATTGATTGTACTTTCTTGGTTAATCTCAATTATTGTGTCCACACCCACTGATAATTTTTGAAGTCAGAAACCTCAGTGTCATTCTTAACATCTTCTCTCTAAACTCCCACATAAAACCTACATCTTTAGCGTTTTTAAAGTACTGAAAGAAAAAGGGGGGAAATCCCTATCAATCCAGGATTCTATACCTAGCAAAAAAAATCTCTCAAAAATGCAGATTCATAGTTTTCTTCACATAAGCTAGAGCTGAACAGATTTATTGCTATTAGACCTGCACCACAAGTAATAGAAAAGGAAGTTCTTCAGGCAGAGGCAAATGATACCAGATGGTGTTCACTGGAACTATGCAGTACAGAGGCCCAGAATACTAAAGCCCATATTCTATCCACAGTATTTTCGAATCAGAATCTGAAAACAGTATGAACATAAACCCAAGTGTCATTCTAACCTATTTTCTAACTTTTTATGTGTTTATAAATAAATGTCAGTAAATTAAATTAATATATGTCTGAGGTTATTGGAGCATTATTAAAAGAAGTCCATGGGGGTTGGTTGTGGGAATTATTAGATTTGATAACTCATTTAAAGTACTTGAGAAAATGTCTGGCACAAGTAAATCTCTATGTTTGTAAGCTATTATTATTTGATAATGAATATGTAATCAAATCTGTTACCTATAATAGGATCTATTTGATGTTTTATACATAATTGGTATTTGTATGCACAATAAAATCTATTGTTGAGTTGTACTTAATAACATATATATAGTAAATTCTATTCCTTAGAGTTTGAATTAAGATGATCTGTTTCACCATACTGGAGTATTAAAATAGGGTCATACTATGTTCAATATTTAAATTACTTTAAATCCCTGATAAGGTTTTTTTCCTCAGCATTAAGGAGTTAGTAAAAAAAAAAAAAAAAAAAAATTAGCAAAGACTTCAAAAATGTGTTTGCATCATTTTTTTTTTTTTTTTTTTTTGGCAGAAAGTAACCCTTCTGTTTCTATGAATGATTTTCCTAGTGGGAAATAGTATTTTGTGAGTCATTAAGACCTGACAAAAGTATTCAGAAAATCTGGTTGAATTTATTGATCAATCAATAAGCATTTATTTTGAACCTATTTTATGCAAGCCCTGTGCTAGATATATACAATCCAGCAGCATAAAGCATGATGCTAGCTTTAGGGAGTTTATGAAATAATAGTAACTAACAACTTTTAATTCTCAGTATGTTAAGGCACTATGCCAGGTAAGGTTGTGGGTTGATTTTTTTTTCTTTTTTTTTTTCATGTTCTTGCATTTAATCAATCCTCACAGTATTCTTATGATGGAAGTATTACTATTGTTAGTAATATTTGACAAAGATATTGAGATTTTAGGAAGTTAAGTAATTTGGTTATGGACAAATAGTAAGTGTAAAACACAATACTAAACACCAGGATGTAAGAAATGAAAATTTATTCTTTCATCTGTAAGATACACTGCCTCTCTCTTTGTAACTCATTGGGAAGGCAGGGAAGATATGACGGAAAATATGAATACAAGTTAGGAGAAAAATACTCTTTAATTTTTCTTTTTTTATATAACAATCCTACTGTTAAGCATTATTTATGAAATTATTAGATTTAAAAAATTACTAAAAGCTTATTTACCAATTGAGGTTTCCCAGTTTTGATGAAGAAGGAAGTGACAGTTTAATTGTTGAAAGTACATAAATAGATCACACCCTGGAAACCAGAAGTTAGAAAAGGTTTTTCAACATCTCTGGCAATCATCTCCACACCAGATTAGAACACATTAGCTTTAAACTACTGGAAATTTAGGAGTCAGCTAGGAAAATTCTCGAAGTGCTGAGGAGAATCTCCCTGGAGAAAGCAAAGTGAAAACAATAGCTAGAGTTATTAGAATTAATAACAGTTAATCAGTGTTCTGTCTTAGACTGAACCTAAGTGGGACTATAAGACAACTGAGAATTCAAGTAGGTCAGAGTGCAGGTAGGGTTGTGGAGAGAATAAAACTTTCCCACTTAAGAATAAATGAGTTTGGACACAGAATCAGAGCAGATTGTCCAGCATGGGTAACAAGAGGTCAAAGTCTACTGACCTGTACAGGTTTGACAAGCTAGGGAGGCAGAATCCTGGGACAGAGACAAGTAGTGATTTTTTTGAGAAAAGCTTAATACACAAGTATTCTTAGCCAAAGGTCTGAAGTTGGAATTCAACCATTTATTCAAAGGCAGGCAGCTCAGTTCTCTCTGGCCAACTCAGGCACAGTGACTGATAATTCAAACCTAAAGAATCAGATCCTCTGATACAAGCACACACTGTGCCATTGATTCATTTGTCCATGCGTTCAGCAAATGTCATCTATGTGCCAGTCACAGTGATGAACACCAGACCTGTGATAAATGAAAGGCAAACGAGACAAATATGGTCTCTGCTGTAGTAAAAATTACATTATAGTGGAAAGTTAAGGATTCAATGCATAATTAATTACAATTTGGATCAGCTGTAAAGGAAAGTTACTGAGTATTTTGAGAATGAATCACAGAAGGAACTCTTCCAGTTTGCAAAGGGGTTAAATAAAGGATAGAGCCTGAAAGATGAATCAATTAGCAAAACAAATACTTGGAAAAAAGCATTCCTAGCTTAAAGATAGGAAGAAACAGAGAGATGACCAGTGTGGCTTGAACATAATGAAGCTAGAGGATTAGTCTGGGGACTACAGGACATTGTATGCAATGTTGAAGATTTTTAATATCTTAATTGTAGTGGGAAAACACTGAATGTATTTATGCCAGTAAACAATATAATGGCATTTGCATTTTTAAAAGATTCTTTCTCATATGGTATTTTGTATGGAATAGCAGGCACAAGAGTGGATCTGGAGAGATCACCTATAAAGCTATTTCAGTAGTCCAAGCAAGAGATGGTGATAGCTTGAACTTCAGTTATTGACAATGAAGATAGAAAAAAGTAGATGAATTCATTATATAATTAGGAGGTAGAAAAGAGAGTTGTAGCTATAGACTCGAGGCATGAGTACATGGTGTAGGGTGGTGCCATTCACCAGGAGAAGGACTGGAAGAAAAAAATATTGAGAATTCAGTTATCTCAGAATGAGATAACCAAGTGGGAATATGAAGTTGACATGTCTAGGCTTCAGAAAAGCTATCTTGCCTAGAGAAAAAGTTTGAGTTCATGAGCGTATATATGATCTTTCAAGTGTAAAAGATGATATCTTAGCTTCTGACATGAGCAGATGAATGGACAAGGGTACCATTTCCTAGCATAGAGAGGGAAAAAGGAAAACCGAATTTAGGAAAAATAAGTTGAGTTCATTTGTGAACTGCCTGAGTTTGAGAAGCTTGTGAGATACCCAAGTATAAACATTAAGCATATGAGGGCTAATGGATCTGGAGTTCAGACAAGGTATCTTAGTTGGAGATACAAGTTTAAATTCATTACATGTAATCTGTTGAGTTATGAGAGTGGATGAGAAATAGCACAAAATGAAAAAAAGAAATGAGAGGAGAGGACAGGACAAGAGAGAAATCTTTAGGGTTATAGATATTTAAGCAGAAATAAAGTAAATGAGCTGATGATTAGAGAGAAATGCCAGAGAAGCAAGGAAGTAACCAGGAGAGTATGGTATCCCAGGATTCAAATAAATAAATGTTCTGGCTATTAGGGATTGGAGAGAACCCTGAAAAGTCAAGGAAGAGGAGGTGAAGTAGAGATATTTAGTTCACTGTCTTCTATCATTTTATATTTATTCTAATTTTTGGATAACCAGTTTTAGTTGTTGTTGTCAACATCCACTGATTTTTCAAGGTAGAAATCTTGGTGTTCCAAACATTGCTTCTTCTAACCCCCACGTTGAATCAGTCAGCAAATATTTCAATTCTGCCTCAGAAAACTCTTTGATCTCTTCCTGCCCCTTTATGCTTACAGTGTCTCCTTTCAGGTTGAGGTATTTTCACCATTTGACTACAATATACATAAACATTTATTTATTTAAGTAACCTCTACCCCCAATGTGGGTCTTGAACTCGGGACCCAGAGATCAAGAGCCACATACTCTACTGACTAAACCAGCCAGGCACCACCTCCCCGTTTTTAAGTGACTACAATATACATTTTAAAGCCTCGCGTCCTCATTGTCCAATCCTAAAATATCCTTGTCCCTATGTTATTGGATGTGTTTCTATTGACTATTTACTCTCTTGATACGGGACACAGTTTCTTGTTCCTTTTTATATCCTGCAGTATTTTTTTTTATTGTACACTGTAGGTTATATGTAAAAGGACAATAGATTCTAAAGTAATAGTATTTATCACCAGAATAAAGCATGTTTCTTCTTTCAGTCTGGACATCTGAGTCAATGTAATTTATGGTAGATCCAGATGGAGGCTTTATTGCCACTTTGGTTAAATCTAATTCACAACTAACTTCGGATATTTTAAAGGGTAAGAAAAAGACTAACGTTAGTAGCACTTAAGATATGAGTGTACAGAGCTCCGACAGAGCTCTGATGTTAGACATTTTCAAAGAGCTAGCTTAAGAAAACCTAAAGAGAGTTCTAGTCTGTCCAAAAGCTAGTGCCACCCTCTTCTCAAGTTGAAGACTTCTGCTGTACCCAGATCAAAGCCTATCGATTTAGAAGATTCTGAGGTAGTCCTGTAAGTATTCCAAATTTGGAGGGATTTAAAGATCCTAAGTAAGACTGTCTAGGAGTGGACCTCCCAACATCCTTCTCATATACTGTCAGAATCTCATTATCATTCTGTGTTCCTATATTTTTTTCAAGTGGAATCTGTAATACTTATTTTCTATCTTACTCTCTTAAACTATTGCATTATTTTTATTGTTACATATCTTTAGGTGGCCACCTTACTAACTTTTTCAACTATAGCAAAAATGCACCTCTGGGACTGATTGTATATTTCTAATTATTTTATTATTTGAAAATTCTTTTACTATTATTGTGGAAGAAGGAAGGGCAATCAGATAGTTAAAAGCATATTTATTGCTGATGCTACATAGCATTTTTCTGTGATTTGATGAAGGGATGTTAACCTCAATGATTTTTCTAAACTCTTTGTTTACCTGGATGATATAACCACCTTTGAAAGTATCCTGACTTTTTTTTTCCAAGTTTTTTTTTTTTTAAGATTTTATTTATTTAATTATTTATTTATTTGAGAGAGACAGTAAGAAAGCAAAAGCAAGGGGAGTGGCAGAAGGAGAAGGAGAAGCAGAAGCAGGCTCCCTGCTGAGCAGGGAGCCCAAGTGGGGCTTGATCCCAGGACCCTGGGATCATGACCGCAGCCAAAGGCAGATGCTTAACCAGCTGAGCCACCGAAGTGTTCCTTTCCCAGTTCTTAATAGGAAAGAAGTACAGATCTTTTAGGATAAATATTCTGGCATTCCTTTAGGTTCAGTCATTGTTCAGTTGGCCAAGAGAGTTTACTACAACTCAGCTTTTGCCTGTCAATACTGGTAACAGTTGAAATTTTGAGGAATAGTGTTAAAATCAAAATTGGAAAACTGTGTTGTTGGAGCTGGTTAGGAATAATTGCTTTTACAACCTTTTAGACACTGAAATTCAAGCTGAGGTGTGCTGGTAAATGTTTAACAACTGGCTTTCCAGCAGAAAAGAAAAGGCCCTGGTTTTTCGCATTTGCCTATTTTGGTCCTGTAACTATTTTCACCGTGGTTGGTTTCAAGCTAGCAACATGATGTTATTGAATGTGGAGTTAGAGGTGCTCAATAGCACACAATTACCTGGCATTTCCACCATATAGATAGAATAGGTGTAAACAAACTCCAAAGCATTGATAATAGTAAAATATATAGGATTTAAAATATGATTTCTTTACAAGTGAATTCATATCATTTAATCGTAAGTAATGACTGTGTTTAGTTATTGGCTTGCAAACTTCCTGAAAATTAAAATAGACATTTAAAAGCTAGAATGGGCTCCAATAGACCACGATTCTTAAACCTTTTGGGATAAGGGCCATTAAATTCTCAGTACTGAGCTGGATTTTGATCCATAGCCCATATCAATGAGTATTTGTGAAAGAAAGGGCTCAAGTCAACATTAGCTGGATCAGAAGAAAACCGGGTATTTTTTGCATTCACACCTGCATGCTCCAAACTAATTTTTCTCTCCCCTTCATTTCATAAACCTGTTTTTCTTTGTGGCACTAATTGGGATTATTTTCCAAACATAATTATTGGCTTATATAATGGCCTATGTAGCCAAGAGTTTTGCATCTGATAGTTCTGCACTAAAAAGGCAGTCTAGATCATACGTTATCCTTATAAATTTGAACTTGTAGTCCCTACTTAAAATCAATTATCTATTTTTAATTTAAATCTTCATGCATTTCAGTAAAGTATCACTTTGTTCCCTAAGATCCCTACATCCACTCTCTAAAACTAAAATATCAGTTATATTTTCAAGATACTTTTGTGAGTGCCTCTTTAATTTCATAGGACAAACATCTGTGATGAAATCTTATCCAGGAAATTATAGTTGCAAATTTGAAGATAAAACTCCTTATGAAAAAGCAAAGTTGATTGCCTTATATAATAACTCCACAAAACCAAATATTTCACAAAAGAATTTACTGGTACATTAATATCCTGCTTTGACACCTAGTTTTTGGTAGAAAATAAAATGTGTTCTAAAGTGTTCATCTCAAAAGGAACTTATGCAAAATTGCTTTATTAAATGAGAGTATAACAATTACGTGTTACATATTGGTCAAATAAGAATGGGAGGAATGCGAATAGGAAACACTTGTGCAAATTTATTTTTGAAGTAGTTCTGTATCTGTGGAATTCTGCATCACCACAGGTTGTTGTTTGTTTTTTTTTTTAAATCTAATTTATGTTGTTAGCACTCAGAACAGTGGCTTTGGTGGGTGGTGGAGGATGAAGGGGAGACTTCAGGGCCTCTGGGCCTTTAATAATATATTGTTTGTGGATCAGAGTGCAAGTGGCATAGCTATGTCAGTTTGTGGAAATTCAGCAAGTTGTTAATTACCTGTACACTAATGGGAAATATAGTATAATTCAATACGAGTTTTAAAATATATGTGCACATATGCACATCCCACATGAATGAAAACAATATATACTTGTGCCCTATAATCATGATGTGGTTATTCTAAATACATGTATTTTTAAAAGTTTTTAATTAAGTGCCTTTTTAGTAATAATGAGGCTAAAACTTATATAAAGTCCATAAAAAGTGTTTGTATTTTTAAGGTATTATACAATCAAATATTAATGTATCATCTATTTTGTTATTGACATTTATTCATTCATAAATTCATAAAATGAACCTTTGTTTCCACACTAAACCTTATTGAAAAAAATGACTCACGTGTTGAATCATTCTTTTCAAAAGCTTAAAAACCCTAAAGAACCTAAGAGGGTATAGACTTCTGTTCAATAAAAAAATTGAGACACAGTGAGGTAGGCCTAAATTATCTTGAGACTAGAAATATATTTGCAACAATCTATTTTGCAAATATTTAAATTTGTTACTAGAGAAGACAAGCAGGATATACTTTTTAAAGCTTTTCCCTAGCGTGTATCTAGAGACAGATTGGCATGTACCCAGAGCTGTTCAGTGAATTCATGGAGTAGAACTGGTTGCTGATATCTCTTGACTTGAAGTTAAATATGCCTTCCTCCAAGAGCATTTAGTCACTTAACAAGAAAAACTGCCATAAACACATGATGGGGTTTAAGGAATTGTACTTGTGATGAGCAGCAGGTGATGTATGGAAGTGTGGAGTCATTATATTGTACACTTGAAACTAATATTACACTGCATGTTAACTAACTGGAACTTAAATAAAAACTTTAAAAAGACCTGCCTCTCTTAAAATAACTAGAAGTAAATAGGATTAAATAAGGATTATAATAATTATTTGAGAGATATAATTCCTTCATAAACTCAAAAGGCTTTAAATTATATTTTTCAGTTATACCTGTAACCATTAGTAGGATTCTTAGTACCTTCATTTTACATAGCTATTGAACTACAATTGGGTCATTTTTATGACACCTGGGAAGCCATGGAAGTATACTGATATCTGTAAGCTAACTGAATACTGAGAGAATGGTGGATATTTTAATGGAACTCAGGAATCTAATGTTACAGTGACAATGTATAAGTACCTTGAATTTTTGAGGCATATTAGGATACCTATTCCCTATAGCTTTTTTATTCCTCTTTATTTCACTGAATTTATTTCTTGATGACCAAAGAGATGTTTTGATATACACATGTTCATATATATATGTATGTTCTAACATATAGAAGTTTTTTGTTTTGCAATCAATTTATAAATGATGTCAAGATAGCAAGTTAACATAGGACTTTCAGTTCATTTTGTTATCTACACCTCAGGGTTTCATCCTCCACCTACTTTTCATTGCACACTTTCAACCCTGAGTTACTTCTTTGACTTCCATACCTTAAACGATTCTGGTCACTCTCCAAACACCTAAATGTGTTACAGCTTCATTATCAAAATGTCTTTCGGGAATTCTATAAGTATCCAATTCTTTACCAGCCTATAATTTTCCCTATCACCTAACAAAATGTCTGTTTAATCCAAATTCTCATAATACATACAATTCAGTTTCTCAAGCATATTATGTGATATCCTGCCTCCCTACAAATGCATGTTGTTCTCTTTACTGAAAATGACTCTTCCTTCAAGACTTTTCTTCAAGTTTGAGCTTTGGGAACAATGAATTAATGTTTCTAAAGTCCTTATTGTGTCAAGAACTGTGTTAAGTGACATAAAGACATTGCAATATTTGAATTTCCTAATAACTCTAAGATGTTCACATCATCCCCATTTTAAAGATGAAGAAATCAAGGCAGAATTTAAACTCTCATCTGGATAACTACAAAAACTATATTGTAACTATTGTGCTCTAAATTATTTATTTAAATCTCACAGAAGGCTAGAGAAAGGTATTTAATTTGCTTTCTGTATTATACAAATGATATAAAGCTGATATTCATGGAGTGTGGATAGAATGTGCAAGGTCATATAAATTCAGTGAAGCCTGAATTATTTTCAGATTTGTCAAACATTAAAGCCCATGTTAGTTCCGTTATACCACTCAGTTTCTTTAAATATCACCACCTCCATGAATTATTTCTTAAATACCCTTTGGGCAGTTGGTAATGCCTGTATTTCTTCTTACTATGCCTCATCTAATGGAATAAAAGTAACAATTAATACTTACCCAGAAGTCATTTAGCATACAGACATAGTGGCCTTTAGTAATTATCTCATTTGCATATCTTAACATATATCAAAGTGATAATATTCATCACTCTGTATCTATGTATTTACCTGTTTTCACCACTAAAGTATGACTACTTTGGAGGCAGCCAGTGATCTGTACATATTTATTTTCCTAGCATCTCGCACAATTCCTTTCTTGTAGAAGTTACATAATAAATATGTTGAATTAAATAAATGTATTATGATTAGGGGATGACTATAGTATTGGTAGGACAGAGCAAGAAAAGAAGAAGGGATGTCTTAAATAGCAGAGAACAAAAGCGGTCTGCTCCTACATCCCTTGAGCTTAGAAATGTAGAAACTTTGGTAGGCTGAATTATTTTCCTAAGGCTACATGACATTATGTTTTCTTATAATGGATATAAATTATGCATTTTTTCCAAATGGCTGAAGTCAGATAGTCTAGTTATATATCTTAATAGATATCACAAATTTAGCAGACTAAATATGCTTTGATTTATTTGTAAATTTTGATTCATTTTATTGACCCTATTGTACATTACAGAGTTTACTTCATATTCTACATGCATTATAAATTCAAAATATTGGAAAAACCTCTTGATCTGCAAAGAGATCAGATTAATCTAAAAAAACCATCTCAGTTTTCCATCCATTTGAAAAGATCGGTTAAGTGTGTTTCTTAGGCATAGCCAGACTTCGGCAAAGTGGAAATTTGTTCTTCTTATAGTCTTTGGCTTTGTTTTATCTAAGAGTATAATTGACTACTTTTCCCCCAGTTGTTCCCATTCAAGGCTTACTTGCAGCTCCCACTTTGATGTTTTGGGAATTTACCATCCCTATAGATTTTCTTAAGCCATATTCTTCTTTGTAGTCTTCTAGTTTTATTCTCTTCTAGGTCCATGAGGCGTTTGTGCGTGTTTCTCATGTTTCTCCCCACCTTTAAGAGAATGGAATTTGAAAATTCACCAAGTAGATACAAAGTTGCTATCTTCATTTTAGACTTGGGTCTTAGATATTTGTATCAGAAAAAAGATACTGACTTTCTTCTCACTCACTGCCGGAGAGATGAACTAAGTTCTTCCTATCCACTTAGTTATGCATTATTCAATCATATCATTTCAGAGAGGTTAAATTTCTAATGCTTATGTATGTAATTATTTTACTTTATGTCAGCAATTTATGTCTCCTAAATCGTACTCTATATCCCCATACCTGATAAATTACATTTTAAAGTTCAAATTTTCTACTATTTTTAAATGAGGTGTTATCTTCATACAAAATTGCTACTGTAGATAATTAAACTGATAAAACTCTTGGCAGGATATTAATCCTTAGCTATAACTTCTATAGTTTTTTTTAAATGTTTGAGGTCTTTTGATGTTCTGTTTAAAGAATAAAGAATATTACTCAGATAGGGGCGCCTGGGTGGCTCAGTCATTAAGCGTCTGCCTTTGGCTCAGGGCGTGATCCCGGCGATCTGGGATCGAGCCCCACATCCCCTGGCCCCCCCCCCCCGCTTGTGTTCCCTCTCTCGCTGGCTGTCTCTCTCTCTGTCAAATAAATAAATAAAATCTTTAAAAAAAAAAGAATATTACTCAGATAAATATTATAAAATAAGGTCTATGTAGTTCACACAAAGTATATTAGGTTAGAGGCAATATATACAAATGTTCAAACAGAATCTTCCCAGGGTAGAACAAAACATTATGGAATATGAGATATACATAGCAACTGGATGGTTAATTTCTCAGACTGCCATTTAGAATATTTTAGCATAATCCTGATCAAGAGGGTGCGATTATCTTTTCTATGACCTAGCAGGCATGCTCTTACGTGCTTTGGAAAAGAAAAATATTTTTCTGAACATCCCTGAATTCCATCCCTGTTGTCATCAGCACTCTTACTACCCTCACAGACTGATCTCAGTTGCTACTCATTTATTGACTGAAAGTCGCTGTGATCATGCTTCCTCCAAGGCTGAATTGCTCCCTGTAGAATGTAACCCTTAGGACGAAAACTTTGGTTATACTCTGACAGTTTTTCTCTAGTCTAGCCCCAAGCTATGAACTTAAAGGTTTCACTTGGGTCTTACAAATAGTCAGGTGTGACAACATAGAACTATGATAGTTGTGTGTGTGTATGTGGTACCTCTGTGGATATAAAAAGAGGCTTTGGAAAGACACAACATTAGGTTTCTAAGTGATCTCAGTAACATCATATTTAGTCCTCTTTTGGTGGATAAACAAAGCTTAATTAATTTTTACACTGAAGATATTTTGGGAAACAGACAAGCATTTATATACCTTTGCTATTTTACATGGCTCTCCCACTTTGGTATTTTTTGCAAAAATTATTATGGAATTTTAAAATGCTACCTGTGTTTTCCCTTGATGAATATTAGCATAATTAAACGCACATTTTGTTTTAAAGCCTGCTTTTTTGAGGCAGTGAAAAAAGAGGAATAGAAACAAACCATGGTGTGTTCTTAGAAGCTTAAATTCCTAAAAGAAAGGATTCTTAGAACTAATGACACTCCCAGAAAAAAAGGTGCTTACCATCCAAAATACTTAACAATGATGAACATATGTACCTACTATGATGTTTAAAAAAATCTCTTCCACATTATTCAAATGAAAAACCAATTATTTTTAAATTAAAGTCTAAGAAAGGTTATCCATATGAATCCAGGTAAAAATGTCCTATAATTTGTAGTCATACATCATTCTTTATGTTTTTTTCCTTAATTTTCAGTTTAGCCTGTTGATTTTTCAGAAATGTCAGGAAAAAAAACCAACTCTGTATATCTCACTTATAATGTAAAATATTTAGTCTAAATCTTCAGAAAGTATGTCTTTTGAATAAAAGAAGACAGATACTACAGTGTTTCTGCCAAAGAGAGAGTCCAGTTTAAACATTCTGCAGTATGCAAATGTTATCTGGTCTATGTGAATGTTTTACCCGAGTGGCTGTTGCAGGGTTGGAGACTTCTGCCTGTGATTTAGGTTGTAATTTTATTTGTGGAAATAAACCAATTGCGAAGCTTCAATTGTCTTAGCGACGAGGTGATCAATAGCCCATTACTGGATAGAATAGCGGCTACAGGAAGTGCATTGAAGATTTTAATGCATGAATTATGCATGCAGTGCTCATTCTTTAGTCTCTGAACAGAATGACAGGGTTTGTGAAGTCGCCTCAGATAGTTTCTTGCATTAAGTGACTGCAGTGAAATGCTCAATATTTTCAGGCATAGAAGCAGCATTGACTCGGGCCAGCCGAATTTGGAAGATGTAAATCCCCCAGCTCCCAGCACAGAATGCTTTATTTGAAAGTATTGCTATGTAGAGAGCCAGCTTCACTGTCATCTAACCTGCTCTTCCCAGAAGGTTGGCTGAAGGATGGGAGCGGCTGTGCCTGCCTCTGAGGTCACAGCTTGAAGTCCTTTTAACTTGCTTTCTGCTGCAGGAGAGAGGCGTATTGTGGTATAACTGTCGCTGCATTTATTCAAATGAACAATTTGCAATAAATACTATACTCAGAACAACAGACTACTCAGCATATCAGGTAAGTGCAAGGTTTTTCTCTAGGCTAGGTAATTGTAAGTGAGAATGTGCTGAGTTAGGATAACGGTGATGCAGTATTAGTAAGATTGACTCAGACCTCAGTATTGCGATGCAGTGTCAGGATTCTGAATTGTTTTGTTAATTGAAAGGTGACTTTATTTTATATTTTTGACAGTATCATACCATAAGTTATTTTATTTGCATGCAAAAGCTTTTCAAGAATGTACCAGAGCTTAGATGTGTGTGTGTCTTGGATAGATAGCCTGTAAATTGGGGAGGGGCAGCACTGAGCATGAGCTGAATCAATAAAAAAATTATCTCCTCGAGAAGTTTTAGCAGGGCTGTGGTATTCCTTTGGCTCAGATTATTTCCTTTATGTCAACATTTTCAAATTATGGTGAAAGATGTTGGTAGACACCCAAAATGTTCGGTCCCTCTCCCAGAAGGAGAGGATAGCACTGAGGTACTCAAATTCAAATACTGTGTTGCATACAAATTGAACAGATGGAATTGAAATAATTTGGAATAGCATGTCCTTGAAGGAAGACCTTGTCAGAAAACAGTTTGATTTCTACCTGGAGTGTTTTGTTTTCTTTCCTCCTGTCCAGTGTGCCTTATTCTAAAAAAGAATGGATAGATGGTATATTCTGAAATTCACACCAAAGAAGTTTTATTTTTTTCTTGATGTTTTAAAAATTAAGCTTATATAATTGTAGAACCTACTATATAAAAGCTGAATAAAATTCACAAAATCTGAAAATTAATAATAATATACTACTAAATTTGCCAATCTTTGTGAATTAAAGCTGCTTGCTTAAATATCATGGCAAATAATTAATAAATATGTAAATGATGTGCAGTGTGATATGAATTCCTCAACCTCTCTTTAGGGTGGGAAAATAGCATTCAAAAAACATTTAGTAAGAAACTCTAGATATAGTAAAATGTTTTAAAGATGATTTTAAACTGTAAATAAATACTAGTAATGTATATATATATATACACACTTAGTATATATACACATGCATATATGTACACATATGTTTATAATATATAATTTATTAAACATAATATGTACAATATAACATGTATGTATATGTACTTCCTCAAGTATGATGCTAAGTTTTTAAAAATATGTTTGCTAAATAATCTATCAAGAACCAGTAAGAGAGAATGCTAAGTATGCTTTGTGAAATAGGCATCACTTATAAAAAAAAAAAAAGGAAAGAAATATAGAGCAATGATAATAAGAGTACAGGCAAACTATTTTTCAAGCATTTCATAATGTATTTCAATTCTTCTGTGGTATTACTCTATCGAGGTTCCTTTCAACTGCCTGGTAGTATGGTGACACAGAACTCACATTGTAGAATGTGTTTAAATCTGCATAGCTGAGCTAGTTTAGGTACAGGAGGAAACTCACACGTTTGAGTTTTTCCTTAGGGAGGGGAAGATAGGAAGGAGAAGTAACTGCCTATACATTTTAGAGTTCTCCTGATGCTGAGTCATGATGTTCAGTTCTACCCAAATGCCTCCTGGCTGAGGTGGCCCATTAACAGCTAGTAAAATAGAATTGAAAGGAAAATTAAAAAGAATGAAGGGGGTAGAAACTTAAAGATATTTATTGCCTAACAGGATACTAAATTCTGAGTAATGAGTGTCATGGCAGCACTACTTTTTGGAGCTGGCTGAGGTGACAGTAGGAGAAAAAAAGCCCCCCATGCTGGATGACAAGAGCATAGCAGTAAAATTAATGGACTAACATGGTGAGATTGTATAAACAAAGGAGTCCATGTAACACTGCACTTATTAAACCTCTCTGTCATTGTTCTAGTCTCAAACTTAACCCTAGCCATTACTCAATATCATTAAAAATATGTGATGGTTAGATAAAGAATATTTCCTGGACCATGTGAGGGAAATCTAGAATGAGATGCTCTCAGTTCCCAATTCCCACAGTAGTTGTAATTAATTTTTATAGATTGTCGATTGGGAGAAACTAACAAGAGATTAATGAGGATATTTGAATATTAACCACAATATATGAGATGAGACACCAAAATGAGGTTAGATAATGATTATTATGGCAAAGCATAATCATATTAGATGCAGTTAGGAAGGAGACTGAAGATCCAAAAAGGATGTAATAAAAGGAAAGAGGAAATGGAATAAGAAATCCATATAGCAGTGAAATATTAAATACAGGATTTTGAAAGAAAAATGTACTTAATGAATAGCTGATATGTATTATTAATGCCCCTTAAAATCAATTTATAAGAATTCTGAAATACTATGATTCACTAATATAAGGTTTAGTAATTTACTTTAAAAATGAATTTTAAAGGTGACTTAATAGAGTGAGAAATCGGTTGAAGAATATTTTAAAATGGTAAGCCATCAATTTTCTTTTTAGTAAATATTTATACTAATGTTTGCACATGTTATAATAAGTCTAAGTAGAAACCTATCTATATCTAAAATTCTGTATATCTCTATATGTCCTGTATTCCACATTAGCCATAAACTAGGATTATAAAAAGTTATAAATCATTTATTGGAAGACTAGGGGAGTAAAAGCATTTGAAGAGAGGTAATATGTCCATTTTTCAAACTTAAAACACACATACAAATTAATTAAATCTGAGTTTATATTTTTGTGACAAGGAAGTCCCCCCTGTATTTTTTTTTAAGATTTATTTATTTGAGGGGGGGAAGAGAGAGAGGGCACGGTGGGGGGGAGGGGCAGTGAAAGAGGAAGAGAGAGAATCCCAAGCTGACTCTGCTGATCGTGGAGCCCCACACTGGGTTCTATCTCAGGACCCTGAGATCATGGCCTGAGCCGAAACCAAGGGTTGGGTACTTAACCAACTGAGCCACCCAGGCTCCACCCCTACCCCCTGTATTTTTTGGTAAGTAGTTCTGATGAGTTATAAGCTTTGTAAGATTAATGGAAACTTTCTCAAGTATGAATTTATAACAAAGAGCGATACCAAGAAATTGCATCTTCTCTTTTCTCTCATTGGAAAAAATAATAAAATTAGTTTCTCCTTAAAATATATTCCCTAAGAAATTAGTTTTTGAAATATTTTCCTTTCAAAAATGCTCTTAAAATTTGACTCTGAGGATGTGTCCCTTTAATACACCTTCATGCATGTTTCAGCAATCTCTTTCCTCTGATTGTAAATATAAATTTCACTGTTTTTCATTCTTTTTAATCACTTTCCTCTCATAACACAACTCAGTATAATGAAGAAGCATTTATCTTCCTGTGTGTTTTTGCTAGGTATTCTGGCTTCATAGATATGAAAAAAAGATGAGGGGCAGTGCTTTCAATAGAACGAATAATTCAAATGTAGGAAAAAAGTACAATATGGTATCATCCGAAATATTTGGTAAAAAGTTTAAGTGTTGTAGGACAAAGAACCGTACTCAAAATTTTTAAATGCAGTCCAGGAGAAGAATATATATATACAAAAAAGTATGTAAGCAAAACTTAATACTTTATATTCTAGGGTCAGGACTGAAATAGAGGAATTGGGTAGGAATAGTTGAGAATAAACAGGGTGGGAGCAGGTAATTAAGAATTTAGACTTGGTTTTATAGTCATTGGGTACTCACATATGTTATTTAATCCCTTTGGAGGCATTTAATGCTCAAAAAGTTTCGGACGCTTGAATCCGATGAATGCTGAACATATTTTAGTGATTATTAATTCAAAATTAAATATTATAATAATCTTGCCTTTTAGTCTGTATTCTCATGCTTTGCTTTGCTGACCCTGGAGGGACTGCCCTTCCCAACATTAGCCAATTACTAGACTTAGTGAACCAATTACCCTTGAGTTCACTTTTCAAATGCAAAGCAAGCAACCAGGAGCCCACACCTTAAACTTCATTCTTTATCAGGGTTCTCACGTTCTGGCCAATTTCTTCTTGCCTTAATCACCCCAGGGACAAGTACCAGACAACTAAGGACAGTTCCAGTGCCCCCAGAGCTTCCTGAAGTAATTCAAACTAGCCAGTCCTGAATCCACTTACTCTGCCTCCTTTCTGAGAAAACCACAATAAAGGCTTTTGCTCATAGTTTTCTCCCTCCTTTTGCCTCCTGGTTGGCCCTTGACCCCCAAGATTCCCTGTGTGCCCCCAGGCATGGTATGCCCCCCTCTCTTGATATAACAACTATCTTTTCAGTGGCGGATATCATCAGATCTATTGGCTTTCATACCAAAATAATAATAAAACCTATATTAAAACAAACCTGAGAATGTCTTAATATCTTTAACACCAATTAACATCAATGGAAATTTAATATTCTCAGTATTTAAAATAAATCAGTCAAGTCTTTTTAAAAAAATCATTACTGTTTTATTAAACTGCTATATTCAGATTTAAGGGTAAATCCTAAGTGAACTTCTTATAAACATAAGCTTAACTCTTTCCTAAGTTGTGGTTGATAGAGGGAGGCTATATCCTCCAGAAATATGAATGGACAATTAGAAGTTTTCAGTCTAATGACAAGCTACATAGGTCTAAAGTTTAAACATTTTCCTGAGTCTGTTTTAACTTGTAGTGTATTTGCTACATAAAAACAAGCATCTACCTTATCCAGCAACTAAATCAATGTTAAGGGAAAATGCCACCCTATGCTCCTAAAATACCAAATTCTGAAACTGTAATTAAGAAATGCTAGTTTTGTTTATATAATGTCTTTGGTATCCAATAAGCAACACACATCCTAATTAAGAAATATTTCTGCTACATTAAGCCTACAAAATTGAATTGAATTGTCTTGAAAATGTCCAAGAAAATGTTGTTGCTAATCAGTAAATGCCAAACATTGGAACAATGAGCAAAACACAATTAACCACAAGACTAACAAGAATTGAGCCACACAGAGGTAGTGCTCTGAAGAACATATACCAAAAGACAGTATTGATATCTTTTAGTGGTACACTGTATAGCTTCAAAACACCATCACTGAAAGAAATTGAGAGAGTAAATGACTTTGAAGGGTAGAAGAATTAAAAAATTAAATGCATATTTGAACTTGATGGTTTTTAACTTCCCTTTCTACTCCAAGATTGTATATGTTATGAATGCAATCACTGTCGCCCTTTAAGATATGAACTTTTGATAAAGAAATTCAAGTGGAAAATTGAATATGATTTAGATAGAGAATAGGTTAGAAAAGACACTAGTCATGCTAGCAGATGGAAGGGCAGCAAGGTAGGTGGCTGAGAGGGAATCTGGAGGCAGAGCTGTGCCAGAAAGAACATAGGAATTTAAACAGATGGAAGATGATATATTATTTGGCAAGAAGAAAAGCTGGGTGATAATCAGGAGAATCTATTGAAGAACTGGGTGAGTAGGCAGCCAAGAGGTGAATTGGATGGACCAGTAATAAACAGAATAGGTCAGTATGAGGGCACCCAAGTTCCAGAACAAATAGGCAAGAACAGTGGAAAACAACTACAATTGTTCCCTTTATGTGAACCTGGGAAATGACTTTAATTATGATTTTTTAAAGTGCTTTGAAATTATGATCAACAGTGATGTCTAGGGAGGGAAAATTTTAGTAGAAAATTCAAAGGTGCTTACCACTGAGGAGTCTTATTCTGTAAAATTATTGTGAGCATGAAATTTATTTTTTATTTCCTAATTTTTTGTTTTTATGTTTGAATTCTGGCCCTGGCTTAGCTAATATTTGAGGATTTGGCTGAAAAATAATACTGACGGGTAATATAAGTAGAGAATAAGAACTTTAACCCCTACCAAAAAAAAGAATTTGTCAGTCTATGGAAAATTTGAATATAATTATATCTTTAGAAAAGTTCCTTATTGTATTCTTTGTTAAAAGTGGTGATAGCAGTGTCTCAGTAAACATACTGATGATTACAAGTCATCTAGTCTCTTTTCTGTCTTCAGACTTATCTACCTTTAAATCACTATATTCTTAGATAATTATTCTTACAAACATTAAGTAGAATTATTTAACATACTTAAGTACTTTTTACATGACAATTGTCACCATAAAGAAAGTGCCAGGCACAGTAATGTTTATATGAGGCTTAATGGCCATTTTTTAAAAAGATTTATTTATTTTAGAGAGAGAAAGCACATACACACACATGGTGGGGAAGGTAGGGGAGAGGGTTAGAGGGAGAGAATCTTCAAGCAGACTCCCTACTAAATTTGAAGCATGATTCCATGACCCATGAGATCATGACCTGAGCTGAAACCAAGAGTCCAACACTCAACCAGCTGAGCCACCCAGGTGCCCCAGCTTTATGGCTATTCTGATTGACCTTTAGATAGATACATGGGTTCTAAGCAGAAGAGAAACTTCTATTTGTCACATATATAAACTTAGAATTAATACCACTTTTTCTTTTGTCCTCCCATCTAAACTATAAACGTATTTTTCTGATATATCAACCATATTTCTCAGGTCAATCCATTGCTATCTATTTTACTAACCAAACCTCTATGCCAGTATGCCTGAAACTTTGATGTGTATTGCCAGAATGATCATTTCTAAAATATCTGCATTCTGGAGCACCTGGATGGCTTAGTCAGTAGAGCATTCACTCTCGATCTCAGGCTCATGCGTTCAAGCCCCATGTTGGGCGTAGAGCTTACTTTAAAAAAAATAAAATAAAAATTAATCCCACATAACAGAAGCAAGGATGATTTATCACAGGTTATCTGGGTTGTTTGTTCTTTTCAAGTGATGTGTGTAGTTGCCATTTTAATCTTCCGAATTAAACTTCTTTTTTTTTTTTTTTTTAAAGATTTTTTTTTTTATTTATTTATTCGACAGAGATAGAGACAGCCAGCGAGAGAGGGAACACAAGCAGGGGGAGTGGGAGAGGAAGAAGCAGGCTCATAGCGGAGGAGCCTGATGTGGGGCTCGATCCCATAACGCCAGGATCACGCCCTGAGCGGAAGGCAGACGCTTAACCGCTGTGCCACCCAGGTGCCCCCCGAATTAAACTTCTGAGCACAAGGCTAGCAGCAATATCTTCCCAAGTTCTAAATAGTTCTTTTGAGTTGGGGAACCACATTTGGAGAATTCTACACATATGCCAGCCACTAAGCCAGACTTGGGGGATACAGGGATGAATAAAACATGAATCTTTCCATCAAAGAGTTTATATTCTAGTGGAATAAACAGATTTATATATACTAGATATTATGGCACAATTTAATAGATGGAATGATGTTATATCCATGGTTAATAGATACGTTTACTACCCTACATAGTTGTGAATCTCTTGAGGTCATGGAACATACTAATTTATTAATTCAGCAAATGTTTATTAAGCCCTTTCTTTGTGCAGTGGCTATGCAGGGGGAAGTTTATTGCCTGTTGCCATGGACAAAACAATCTATTGAAAAAGAGACCAGAGCAAACGAAAGTTTATTGGACAAAGATAGCTCTTGTGAAGATGTAAACCAGGTACAGTAAGTGCGTATAAATTGGACTCTAGCCAAAAGTAGGAGAAGGCATAAAGAATAATTTCCTGGAAGCAAGAAAGAATAGTTAGAATGGCTTTTAAATAGTTGTATAGTGGTTTATTCAGTGTAGTTATAAAATAAATGGTGTTCACTGGAAAATTTAGAGGCTCACACTAAAAAAAAAGGTAGTTAATGAACATAGCTTGGAAGTATAGAGGAATCAAGTGATGTGTTTGATGCTGAGATAATTGCTTTAATGCATATTCTCATTTAGTTCTTTCTAAAAGACTATGAGATTCTCACTTTAAAGATTAGAAAACTGAGATTGAGTTTACACTGTTATTAAAACTCTAGGTTCAGGATTCGGAAATTAAAATCTCTCTGCTATATCCCCATAAGTTTGCTATTTTTTTTTTTTTGGCATTTTTGCAGGAATCTTCAAATATCAAAGCATGTATATAGTAAATGAGACTTTGGACTCCTATGCTCATAAGTTTGTTCATCTATCATTTATTAAAATGGATATAATGGAACTGGTGCAAAGTTACAACTTAATTTTTATTAAGATATTTGTAATTAGAAGAAAGTCAAGTATAATTTGAAAAATAAACCATCCATAAAAATCCTTAAAAATGAAAAGTCACTTTTCTCAAGTGTGGAAAATTTGATGAATAAGTGTGGAAAATTTGATGAATAAGGAACAAAATGGCACTTGAGGAAATACATTTAATAAGATGTCCAATATATGGACCAGCTTAAATATCATTGAGTAGATTGATGAGTAATGAATTTTCAATAAATTTATGTTAACCAGTTTATTATTGTTTCCTCTAAAATGTGAATTAGTGATAAGAATAATATTATAGTGTTTTTTCCTGAAAGCTTTTTTCCTTCTTAACTCCTTTAAGAGAAAATGTGGTATTAACCAGGCAAGTTTCCTACATGTAATTGAATAATAGAAAGAGTATTGCCTCTATTTTATTTATCATTGCATTCCTGGTATCTAGAACAATGCCGTGAACATAGTAGATGTTCAATAAATATGTGTGAGTAAATGGTCACATGAATTAATGTTATCACATTTTATTAATTTGAAGACATTTTTAAGTCACACCATTAAATTAATAGACTTTGGGGAGCACGATTATTATGTAAATGTACATATCAAATGTAAAATGAATCCTGTAGTAGGATTTTTTTTTTTTAATGACAAAAATCTATCTTGACCTAAAGTACACCTGTACCTGGAGATCTGAATATCAAGTTAACAATGTTAGCTTCTTTATGAGTGTGGTCTTCAATCTCAATGAAGACCAACTTTGCTATGCCTTAGGGAATATGTTTGGCTACCAAGATTTAGATATCTTTGTCTTGTAGCACCCTCTTTCCCACCACCATGACCCATGAGTATATTTTGTGATAATTTTCACAAGGAATATTTTGTAAATGACAAGTGCAGGTGGTTGGAATGAATATACAATGTTGTTTGTTTTTTTTTTAACATTATTGATTAGAAAATTAATGTGAAGGATTTGGTGATTTAAAATGTGAGTAGATATTCTATCCAACAAAAATATTGTGGCTATTTTAATAAAGGAGAAATCATGTGTTAGGTAGAAGTTATGTCAATAGCAGGGATGAAAGTAATTCAATTATTTTAAATAATATTTAAAATGTGTTCAGACTCCATAGGCACAATTATCATTCTGTTTTTGTACATATCCTCAGCATTTAGCACATTGCCTGTTATACTGTAAATAGCTGGCAAATATTTGTCATTAATTTACTGATAATAAGGTCTTGTTACCTTACATAATCAATTCTTAGTAGTTATAGTGAAATAGATCACGATGAGGCAGTAGCGTTGTTAAGAAAGTATTAAAAAAGGGTGAATATATTCCATATTGTGACCTATTCATAGCTAAATGACAAATTATATAAAACAATGTGTTTAGAAATAAATGACCTGCAAGATAAACAGAGATTTAGGCCATAAAGAATGTGTCTTATTGAGTCTGGGGTTGTCTCATGTTGTTAAGGATGACTTGAAATAGTACGTTGTTTCTTTGGAACTTACTGAAGATGTTAAATAAATAGAAAATTCATGAGGGGAGTAGAAATAAACATAAATAATACTAAAGTTATTGAAAGATGTGATTATTTGTGCCAGAATACTCAATTAGAAGAGAGAAAACATGGCCAACTGTGTACATAGATATATTTGGATGAGACCTTTTTGCAGGGGAGCATGAATGCCAAATACTGTTGATTTTTAAATAAATTGTTTTGTAGGAAAAAAAGAAAATTCTTTGGCACAATGACTGTTTTGAAGTCATGAAATAGGATATAGTATACAAATATGATTATTTTCTGTGATCTTTATTGAAGTAGGATGTGGTCCTCACTTATGAAAATATTAATGCTTTAAGTGAACCCCTTCTTTTTTACTTAAAAAAAAAATTGAACTTAAATTGATGTTTCATACAGTAATGAGAAAAATATTTTTGGTAATCCGGGAGAAAGATTATTTAGAATTTGTCCATCTAGTCCCTCATCAAGAATAAAATGAAATCTTAGAGTTGGAAGGGGTCATATAAAAACTGTGGCTAATCTTTGATTTTTACATGTGGAAACAGAGTGTCTGATGATTGAGGCTTATTATCTAAGGATCTACTATTTAGGCATACCTACAAATAGAAAAGTTTCAAAGCATACTTGTTAGAAATGGAATAATAATATAAAAATTACAGTAATTTTTTCCTTAATTGTAGGATTCTTGATTCAGATTTAATGTTCTTCATATAATTAATTTCCAAGTTTAAGGGAAAATGTTCTTTAATGAACTCTTTTGCTTCTCTAAATTATCTGTTTTGAGAAATTCTTAAGAAAAGAAAGGAAACTTCAATGAAAGAAAATCATTTCTCTGTGATTCAAAACATGTAGACTTCTTAGATTTTAACTACTGAAGTATAATGTTAGAAGAAATTCATGAGCATGGAATAGGAAGTGGGTACTAATTTAGACATGATTAATGTCAATATAAACTTAATTCTTTAAAAGAGCTAGTCATGTGTCAATCAATGTGCTGAAAATAAATGCTTTGGTTATATTATTAAAAATGAAAATTTCAATAGCTTGTAAGTTAGGAAGAAACAAGAGTAAATGTGTTAAAGATGAAATGGAGGAGGTTGTATAAATCTCCGTTTCTCATATGGAAGACTGACTAGGATTAAAATAGTCCAGCAAAGTGTAGATATGCAATAGATCTTACAGAAGAATTATGAAGATTATACTGCCTTAGCAATTGGTAAAATAAGGAGAATGAAGAGCAGAAATTTAATTTATTAATTATCCAAAGATGTTATCTCCTGTGTCACAGGAAAATTGCTCTGTTTTGTTGACATAATAAAGCACTATTTAAAGGGAGAAATGGGTACACAAACATTTATTCATTTAATACTTTGTGCTAGGCAGTGTAAGTGTTTTGCATATTTATTTAAATGCTGTTACTCTGGAGTAACAATAAACATTTTATTGTGTTAATAAAACCCAATATTTTAATTTTATCTGGGAAATGATATTTTGTCATGTATGTGTCATATATGTGATTACTAATTAAAGAAAATTTAATATTTAGTCTTTATTAACCATTACATAATTGCATATGAGACCAATTACAAAGGAATATAGCCTTCTATTTGTTTATTATTTAGTTAAGAATGGAGTGATTAAGTTTGAGCTATAAAGAAAAATAACAAAAATGTGTGTGAGTAGAATGAAAATTAAATATTACATGTAGGCAGTAAAACGATTATATGCAGATTGAGTAAATTGGGGAAATAGAATCATGTGATGACTTTAGAGCCTGATCTAAAATGAATTCAGCAAGGCACACCTGGATGGCTCAGTTGGTTAAATGTCTTCCTTAGGCTCAGGTCATGATCCTAGGGTCCTGGGATGGAGCCTCTCAGTGGGGTCCCTGCTCAGCAGGGAGCCTGCTTCTCCCTCTCCCTCTGCTCCTCTGCTCCTGCTCTCTTGCTTGCTCTCTGTCTATATCTCAAATAAATAAATAAAATTAAAACAAATAAAATGAATTCAGCAAACAAATCAATGGAAAAGTTCAGTTTATAGGTGATAGAAGTTACTTTAGCAATGCCATTTTAGTAGAAGTTAGAGAAAAACAGTAGACTCATATGGACAACCGGTGTGAAAAGAATAGAGCAAACTTTTTTCCTTTTTTTTTTTTTTTTAGAAAGTGCGTGAGAGTGGGGAGCGGTATGGGAGGAGTAGAGGGAAAAGGGAGAGAGAGAATCCTAAGCAGGCTCCAAGCCCAGGGCAGAACTAGAGTTGGGGCTCAATCTCACAATCCCTAGACCATGACCTGGAAATCAAGAGTCAGATGCTTAATGGACTGAGCCACCTAGATGCCCTAGAGCAGATCTATCTGTAATTGAAAAAAAGCTAGCAGTGATGGCCGGGGTCAGAGTATTAAGAACTCAAATGCCTCCGTGAAGTCTCCTGCAGACCTAAGTATTCATTTCATTTTTTCCTATGCATCATCACCCATAGAGCAGTTTTTCTTTTCCAATATCTGTAACAAAGTGACTCAAATTAGCCAGAGCTGTTGGTTTTTTTTTTTTTTTACATGCATGTTTCAGAGAAAAAAATTGAATTCCCTGATGGTTACTCCTTCTTTGAATTTGTGTCACTTTCAAACATTGTGTGTCCTATTTATTACAACTAAAACTGTGAGCTGAGAATTATTTGAATTTTATCATTTTCAAAGGTCTTTAGAGAAAAGCTGAAAAACAGTGAATCGATAATGTGTATAGCAATTGAAACTATATCCTACTAGTTATGCACAGGCACATGCTTAAGTAAGGAGCAATAGTGTTAGTTCAGCAGGAAGGGGTGTTTTCCTCTAGGGCTTCTAAGCTCTTATACATACATTGTCATAGGAACTGTAAGCTTTATTCCTACATAGAATGGATTCTAAGGGCTGCAATTTGATATCAGAATTAATATAAGAATTTATGAAGAATGCATCTAATATTCATTTAAATGTTTAAATTGTTTTTTCCCAGTGGCATTTCTGTAAATTCAAAATTTCTCTTAGTGTTTAATGCTGGGAAAATGTTTTAATTTAATTAAAAATTATTCTTATTTCTTTTGTTCAATATGAGCTATATATTTGATTGCCCTTTATTTTACTTTGCATTGGCAGCTAGGCAGCTTATAGCTAAATTTTCTATTCAATTAATAAATAATGTGCCCTAGGCTAAGTTACTTGATTCCCTTCATGCTGGAGTCTCATTCTTTTATCACTATGTCGAAAGCTTCATTGACATAGAAGCTGTCACAAATTCCTTTTGGAAGTATTAGTTTGTATAATGAACAAACAAATATGTGAATAATTTATGAGTTAGCATCTAGACCCTCACCTATTTTGATGAATCAAGAGATCCAAGTGCTATTTTGTGTCTATGATAAACATTGACCACATCCAGTTCTCTTTAAAAGAGATGCAGATATAATAAAATGAAGAAGTGATATTTCAAAAGCTTTCCCAATTAAATTGTTTTCTCAAGGTCTTTCAAGAATATGTGCCATACGTCTGGCAGCTGGTACCTAGTCTTTAGGTCTTCTCAAAGATGAAACTCCTACTGAAGTTATAGTTTATTGAATGATATATTATAGCTGTGCAGTACAGATAGAATGTGGACCATCAACTTTTTTTATTGAAAAAAAAAAGGCATTACGATTCTAAAGGAGAAAAATCACCTCTTGCTCCATGAATTGCCTTCTCAGACAAAGTCCAATATAATATAGAATTGTAATGTGATAGAATTTGTGATAGATCCATATTACTAAGCAGTACGTAATGAGGTATCAAAAGAAAACATCCTTGCACAATTAGAAAGATCAATAAATATTAGTGGGGTAGTGTCATCAAACTACTGAACTAAGAGTCAGAAAACCTTGAAATTTCTCCCTTGAGATTTTAGGCAAGTGGCTTAATCCCATTAAGCTTCAGGTTACTAATCTTTAAAATGGGGATTAGTAGTATTTGACCTCACCAATTCTCAAACTGCTTGTGAATTACAAATAAAGCATTCATGGAATCATTAATAACTTTTACACCTCTAAAAAAAAGGAATAAAGTATAAAGACTGAAAAAAAGTAAAAATATTAATAGCAACAATGAAACCGTCACCCTGATTAAAAAGGTTAATTTTATGTCATGTAGAAATAGAAATAAAAGAATGAATGAATGAATGAATGAACGAAAGAAAGAAAGTCATTTATTCAGGGAATGTGTAATGTAAACAAGTGTAAAAACTATATTAATGATTAATCCCAAAACAAACAATCTTCGAACCATTTCCTACGAAACTGACTCAAACAGTTGTGCTCCAATCCAATCTGTCCATCTATCCTCTTGTTCCATAAATACCAATAATGAAACTTGGTTGGGAAATAGTGGAGAAACACGTGGAGTAACAGAGTTAACCAGTGCTAGACAATATGCTGGAGTCTCTGATTTATTCTCCTGTCATCTGAAGAATTTCTACAAGGGAGACTGAGTGTCCATGAACTATAGAATGCTAACAACACTTTTTAATGATACTTTTGTAATAATTGTTATCTAATAGTGATTTGTATTATTAAAATATTTTCAAACAATTAGCCATGTCATATGCAACTAAAACAAAGCAAACTCAAAGTAGAAAAAGCCTCTTTATTTTTTTCCCTGTGAAGCATAGAATGCTATCTTAGTGGGAGATATAAATGAATCCAGTAAAGAATCAATCAACTAATCAACTCTTCAGAAAATGTTATTTAAGTAGTATATTTGTTAATGCTTACATCTTTAGCATTGCAAGTCCTGCTTGTAGATTTCTATTTAAATTAAATTGTGTTTTATACATAGGCACCTGACAATTTACTTATTTTTTTCTGAACACACTTAGCATGGATTATGCCTTGCAAGTGTATCGCTATTGTTCATTAAGAAATTAACTCATAACAAATCCAATTTTGTTCATTTCATATTTTTGAACAGTTTGTAGTCCTTTAGCTTGGATCTTCTAAGGACTGGGCCAGAATTATTATTTTTCTTTCTCTTGATTTGTCAGACAAGAGTCTGAATTTATTCAGTACTTTTCAACTATTACGTTAGATGCATTCCAAACAATGTCCTGCGGGGGCTATCCAGAAGGAGTGTGGTAAGAGGAGTGAATAGTTACTCACAACTTTGCTCCTTTATGTGTCATAAAACAAAATGGAATTGTTAAAGCCTCCAACCTATTCCTTGATCGTGCTTTGTATTTTAGAAAAAGCTTTCAGAAGATGCAGACACAGTCTGAATCTATTATTGTTCCTATTTCAGCTGACATAATCAAAATTATCCGAAGTGATGATATCAAAATATGAGCTAGTGTTGAATAACTTGCATGTCTAGATGAATAAGCATAGATAGCTTTTGTATTCTTCAGCTGTCTCTGAGATTATAGTTGGTTCAGATATATACCAATTGATTTGAGACTATTTTTTTATTATTAATGGGCATTGTAATTGAGGCTCTTTACTCATCTTTGCAATTATTATTATTATTGTAATAAACCTAAACCAATTATGAATTATCCAGACTCCATTTTATTCTTTTTCATTTTGAGGTTTAAAATACCCCCTTTTTTGGCATAAGGATGATAAAATGATCAGTGTTAATGATTTTGTCCACTGAATTCTTTAAAAAGGCCATCTAGATCATTCAGATCACTTTTAGAGTTTAGTACATAAAATGGAAATATTCCTGCTCGGATTCAGTTTGGGATTGTGTTGCCATGCAGTGAATCTTCGATTTGCTACAAAATCTTTTCTATAACCTTTGAGTCGACTTCTAATAATGGTGGAAGTGGCGACTCTTTGGATCATGTCCTTTATCACAGGTATTGACAGAATTCCCATGTGCTCAGAGTATCAAAAAATATGTTAGTAAAAGCAGGGGCGCCTGGGTGACTCAGTCGGTTAAGCATCTGCCTTCAGCTCAGGTCATGATCCCAGGGTCCTGGGATAGAGCCCTGCATCTGTCTCCCTGCTCAGCAGGGAGTCTGCTTCTCCCTCTGACTCTCCCCGCCCCTGCTTGGGCTCTCTCTCTGTCTGAAATAAATAAATAAGTTCTTTTTTAAAAAATTTATTTATTTTACAGAGAGAGAAAGAGAGCCCAAGCAGGGGGAGTGGCAGGCAGAAGGAGAGGGAGAAGCAGGCTCCCTGCTGAGCAGGGAGCCCAATGGATCCCAGACCCTGGAACCATGACCTGAGCCAAGGGCAGACGCTTAACTGACTGAGCCATCCAGGTGCCCCAATAAATAAATTCTTTAAAGAAAATACTTTAGTAAAAACAGACCTTAGAAGAAGGGATGACTCTCTGTCTTTAGTTTGCAGATATTATTTTCACTTTTTCTTTCTTATGTTCCTTGTTTTTTTCCAGTTCATTGAAAATGAAAGTCCTGGCTAAATTTGTATATATATGTATACATACTAAATGTGTATACATATGTATGTACTTATATGCACATGTGTGCATGCACCTGTGCTTTAAATCATATTTCACAAAGGAGTAGATAATTCTTGTGAAATATGCAGTCAAAAAGGAAATTCCATTGATATTTTGGGAGCCACCTAGATATCGTTCAACCATTCACATTTTGGGCTATCTTAGGTTAGTCTTGTTACAGAACTATGTGCTCATTTTTGTAAATCAAACATTAATTTGCGAAGTTGTTAAACATCTTATCCTCCCATAGTAATTCCTTATTCTTAAGGTTGGTATGAAAGGTATTTTTATTACCATTTTATAAATGAGGAAAGATTCAGAAAATTTAGCTTCATAAATGTCACCAGGCTGAGCAGCAATATTTATTTTTAATCTAGACCAGCTTTCTCTGGGACCACTGCTTTTTCTGTACATGGTGTGATTGTGGCTTGCTTTCAAGCTTTTTACCAGATTCTTTAGATTTCATATTATTTATCTAAAATTATTAATATTTTATGAATTACAAGAGCCTTCTTTTTTTAGCAACATATTTTTCAATTCTAAATAGCACATTTCCCTCAATTTAATGTCATTGAAATTAAGATGCCACAAAAATTAATGCCACAATGATGTTTTTACAAAATCTGAAATTAAATTGATAAAACAAATGTTAATAGAACTGAGAAGGCACAGTTTTTTTGTGTTCCATCCCTATGTTTAGAAAACTTATTACATTTATATATGTCTTTGAATTCTCTTCTCACTGAAAAAAAAATTTTCTACTTTTATGTGTAAATTTTATATAATGATTGAAATCTTATTTCATTATTTCTGTTCTTATAATTGCCTCAAACCACTGGCAAATCTTCCTTTATTAATTTTCCTAATCTCATAAATGTATTTTTTGAAGTTAGTTTCCACCTGAGAAGATAATTTTCATTGTATAGTTTTCTCAGAGAATTTGATCTAATATCTGTGAGTTTTTCAGTGTTCTCACTAAATAGTTACTGAAGTGTTTGAATAACAGCTTGGTTTATTGGGGCATCTTTTCTGCATTGTTTTAATGTAAACATTACTCTGACTTTAAACCTACCTATATTTCATGACATCTCCCCAGTACTTTTTCAACTTAATGAGGGCAAATATATGTGAAAAATTGAGTTTTAGAATTTCTTGCTGAACTTTCCTACTTTTGCCATAACTTGTGCAGGTTTTGTTACCAGGGGTGACGGGACTTGAACAAGTGAAAGTTGAAGTTGAAAAAAATTGAACTGTCCAAACCATTGACACTAGGATTTAAGGGAAATGCAGAAGTAGATAATATTCCAAAGGATTGTGTTCATTTAAACTCAAAAGAATGGCTCCATTTTGCATGGCAAATTAAAGTATAGAATAGGAAACTGAGGCTGGATCTTTTTTGAATGGACCTAGTCATTAGTTTCCATTAATGGGAAACTCAAGTGAGGTCTCAATCCAAGGCCCACTTTATATTAGACCAATAACATCAAACTGTTTTTAACAATTAGTGAAACAGCCACTCATTTTTTCGTTGTCTTGGTATAGTTTCATTCACTCATTCAGCATCTATTTATTGAATGCTTGCTATATGTGAGATGCTATGTTTGACTTTGGAAGGTCATTGGTAAACAATAGATATACAATCTGTTTTAGATTGTCAACTTACTATAAATGCTAGGAAGGAGTTTATGGAAGTATAGAATTTCCTCGTTGGGTAAGAGTGAGTGAGAGCTAATTTGTAGGACAGTGGAAAGACTCTTGGTGGAAGTGTGATTTATTTTGAATCCTGAAGGATAGAGATTTATCTAAGCCAGAGCACAAGGGAGTAATCAGAAAGTAGCCTCAGCTCATTTCATATTTCTAGATTTACAAATTTCATCTTGTCCTATGAAGATGTGAATTACTTAAGTTTATATGTGTATAAACGTGGATCAGAAAATAGCTGGAGAAATAAGAAAACAAAAAAGACTGTCATGCAAGCATCTAACCATTTAAATGGTTTATTTAAATATGAGGATTCAAGGAGCCAAAGCAGGATGAGTCACGTGAAATCTTTCAGCTTCCATTATAATTTACGTTTCTAAGTCTGAAGTTATGTGCTATGGCAACATAAATTAAGGGGGTTTCTAACTTGAATTGGAGGGCCAATGAATATTTCTGAAACAATGGGTTTTAGAGTTGAGACCTGAGCGATGATTAGGAGCTAATTAGGAGAAGAGCATATGATGGAAGGAGAAGTGGAGGGAGAGAGTGAGGATGAGTCAGAAAGGGAGAAACACTTGAGTTAAAGTCCCAGAGTCAGGAACCTGGAAAGTCTTGTAGTTCAGTTTCCATGGAATTGGTGGTAAAGAGCAGCCATGGCAACAGTCAATGGAAAGGTACACAAGGAAAGACAATGAGAAGCCATTGCATTATATTAAGTAGAGAAGTGACTTGAGTTTTTGCATTTAAGAAAGATTACTCTGGCAGCAGTTCTGAAAATATTTTTGAGTAGGGAATGGATGCCAAGCAGGAAGAATATAGAGGGTATTACAGTAACCTCCATGAGAGATGATAATGGCCTAAACTAGTGGTTTTCAAACCCTTTTTCTTAAAAGTCTCCAAAATCATTTTTAAAAATTGTATATCCTCATATATACTTGTGAATCAACATAAAATTCATCAAAATTTTAAATAGCTGCAAAAGATGTAGTTCTCAGCATATTGTACATTTTGACATTTTAAATAAATCTGTTATATCACTGTTAAATATATCCATTAGAATCTGAATAGTATTGAGATTCCATGATCATTGCTATCCACTTAAAAGTGTTAGAAATAGCTCTTGTAGAACTTTAAAAATTTTTATGTAGTTCTCATATCTTTTGAATTCATATTTGTATTCCCATGGAAATTTATCTTATTATTATATAACTTATGCATGAACGTATTTAATTCATTACCCTATCATATTTTTAGTTATAAAATATAATTTGATCTTTTCAATTTCTTATACCTATAAGGTTTAATTTTTTTTCTTCTAGAATTAATCTACTTGGTTTTTATTAATGCACAATTGACCAAAACTATGTAACTGTATTTCAAATTCTGAAAAAATTGTTAGTGACAAAAAGATACAACTTTATTAGAAATGCAGTGCTGAATGTGACAGATGGGCTTCTTTTAATTCCTCTACTTTTGGAACAATGTTACTTATTGCCAAAATGAGACAGAATTTAGTATTAATTCTATTTTGACTTTTCATTTTTATAGATGTGAACTAGAAGATGAAGAGTTGAGTTATAACAGTGTCATTCAATTACTGAACTCTTTCTGATTATACATAGAGAATTACATGGTGATCTATACCAAAATTTATCTTTAGTAACCTATTAATTTTGTGGAAAACAAAGAATTGGATTTACAAAATAATTTTTTTTGCCAGTCATTTATTTTCTGTATAGTAACATTAGTACTTCTTAACATTGATCTCTGGTATCCTTTTGTTTGGTGCCCCCAGAAGATTTACATGCTGGGTTAATGCACATAAAATTCTGGGTAGGTAAGAATTATGTTTTTGTTTTGTAAAATAAGAGAAAGGAAATTAAGAGAGGGGTGGTTGGAAAATAGAACCTGTACCATTATCATAGATGTACCTTTAGTTCTTCCTTAACTTTCTTTCTGGGAACACTGTGAAGAGGATTTTGTACAATAGGAGTAAATAGAAATATGAGGTGGAAAAAATCAATGTTTTGGTGGTCTATTAGATTCGGTGCATGTGTAAAATTTCTACAATTTGAGAAGGTGGAGTACATTTAAAATATTCCCGTAGAACATGGAAAAGAATTGACCAGAGAAACATGGAACAGTTTGTCTGATAACTGGAGATCACAAGTTTATAGGTCACTGATCTGCAAAAGTGTGCAATTTTTTAATGTCATTAGCCACCAGTGGGAAAGTACAGAGAAGGTGTATTTTGAGGGCTTTCCATGCTAATTTCAGAAAGCTGGTTTTGAGGGATATGGGATGGATGTGCATTATGAAGACGGAAGATTCCTGGGTGGAAGAGAACTCTGCTCCCCTGACTTAATGGGCTGCTATATGGAGGGGGAGAAAGGGAAGGCTTTCTTATGTTGAGCTTAAAAAAAAACAAGAGTAGGAGTAATGAAATGGGAAAGTAGCTTAGTTTCTCTAGAAAGGATAAAAGTATATTCAGACAGAGGAGTATACAGTTGACCCTTGGGCAATGCGGGGGTTGAGGTGCTGACCCCTCTCACTGTCAAAGCCATGTATAACCTTTGACTCTCTCCTCCAAACTTAACTGCTAATAGCGTAATGTTGGCTGGAAGCCTTACCAATAATGTAAACAGTCGATTCACACATATTTTGTATATTATAGGTATTATGCTGTACTCTTATACTAAAGTAAGCAAGTGAAAAGAAAATGTTATTAAGGAAAGCATAAGGAAGAGAAAATACATTTACAGCAGTGTACTGTATTTATAGAAAGTAACTGGCATTTAAGTGGACCTGTGCAGTTCAAATCTGTGTTGTTCAAGAGTCAACTGTTATGTTTACTAGTACAGGGAAGCATACCAAAGTATGTCAGGGACGAAGAACTTGAGAAAAAACCTGGGAGTTCCTCCTAGGGTGACTTTAAGGCAATACATATCCAAGATAATTTAAGAATACATAGTTCCTGAGGAAGACTCCCTTGAGATCAAAGCAAGATGATTTCTAACCATAAGAAGTAATCAGAGTAACACATTATTTCATTCAAGAGACAAGCTCATAGAGCATTCTAAACTAACTTTTTAATCTTTTTTCAATATATTCTTTAAAGATTTTACTTATTTGAGAGAGAGAGAGAGAGAATCAGTGATGGGGAGGGGCAGAGGGAGAGAGAAGCAGACTCCCTGCTGAGCAGGAAGCCCCATGTAGGGCTCGATCCCAAGACCTTGGGATCATGACCTGAGCCAAAGGCAGATGCTTGATGAACCAGGTCCCCTCCAATATTTTTTTAATTGAGGAGCAATTGACATAAAATATTACATTAGTTTCAGGTATACAGCAGAGTGATTCGACATTTATATACATTATGAAGTGATGACCACAATAAATCTAGCTACCATCTAAAACCATGAAAAGATGTTACAATATTATTAACTATAATCCCTATGCTGTACACTGGATCTCTGTGCCTTATTTATTTTGTAACTGGAAGTTTGTGCCTTTAAATCTCCTTCCTCTATTTTGCCCAGCTCCCCAGCCCCTCCTCTCTAATAACCACCAGATTGTTCTCTGCATCTACGAGTCTGTTTACATTTTGTTTTGTTTGCTGGTTTATTTTGTTTTTTAGATTCCTCAAATAACTGAAATCGTATGGTATTTTTCTTCCTCTTTCTGAGTTATTTCACTTAGCATAATATTGTTTTGATCCATCCATGTTGTTACAAATTGCAAGTTTTCATTCTTTTTTATTACTGAGTAATATTCCATTATGTGTAGATGTGTGTGTGTGTGTGTGTGTGTGTGTGTGTGCATGCATGTGTGCATATGTATATCACATCTTCTTTATCCATTTATCTATTGATGGACACTTAGGTTGCTTCCATATCTTGACTATTGTAAATAATGCTGCAGTGAACATAGGGGTACATGTATCTTTTTTTAGTTAGTGTTTTTGTTTTCTTCAGATAAATACTCAGAGTGAAATTACTGGATCTTACGGTAGTTCTATTTTTAATTTTCTGAGGAATCTCCTTACTGTTTTCCATAGTGGTTGCACCATTTTTGCATTCCCACTAAACAGTTCACAAAGTTTCCCTGTTTTCTGCATCCTTGCCAACAAGGATATTGTTATTTCTTAGCTTTTTGATACTAGCCATTGTGACAAGTGCGAGGTGATATTTCATTGTGGTTTTGATTTGAATTTCCCTGATGATAGTGATGTTGAGCATCTTTTCATGTATCTGTGGCTATTTCTTTGTCTTCTTAGGGGAAATATATATTCAGGTCTTCTGCCCATCATCTTAATTGAATTGTTTGTTTCTTTGATATTGAATTATGAGTTCCACATATATATATATTACTGACTCTATTCAGAGTTTACCAATTTACCCACACATGTTCTTTTTCTGTTCCAGGATCCAATGCAGAATACCACATTGCATTTACTGTTCTTGTTTGCTTAGTCTCATAATTTTGGATATTAACCCCTTTTCCACGTATCATTTGCAAATATCTTCTCCCATTCAGTAGGTTGCCTTTTTGTTTTGTTGATGGTTTCCAAGGTTTAAAAAATATGTTTAAAAAATATGTTTAAAGCAACTATACAATATACACTAAGTACACTAAAATTATATTCTTTCAAAATATATGTATTTCAATAAAAGCTTAGGTACCAACTAATAATATACAATTGACTATAATACTTTTTCTAACTTATTTTAGGGAATTCTTAGGCAAAAACTTTGAAGACCACTGAAATGTAGTACTTAAAATTAAGAACAGAGGTTTAGGGAGGATGATAGTAAATCTAGTTGCTGGATAACATACGATATGATATCATTGTAGTGGTGGTTTTAGAGACAAAAAATAGTGATTAATCTATGTAATTTTTACAAAGAAATGAGTGACTATGTGTTCTGAAGGTGTTCACTCAATGACCTATTTTAAGAGATTGTTACAGCTGTAGAAAATAATGGAGGGAATGTGGAGAAAGTAGTAGTGCTTCTTTTAGTGGAATATAATTTGATACATTTGTTTTTATTACATTATGGCTCAAAGCAGTTTGTTCATGGTGGAGTTGCCATGTGAGTCCTTAGGGAAAGTTGATGGGGAGGCAGGCCTGGGGCTAGAAGCATTCAAATCTTTAAATCATTCACAGGTAATTAATGACCTGAAAGCAGGTGGGGGTTGCAGAAAGTAGGCAGAACCATGGTATTCCTCCAATAAAGATAGGAGGTTGCTTACTGTAGAAAACATGAAGTCAACTCTAAAGCCTTAAAGCAAAATAGTAAAAAATTAATGAATCAAATTATTCCATATGGGTAAATCTCATGCATTTATATAAAAAACAAGAATGTCAGCCACTATTGAGTTTTAGGTACAAAAGGCTGAGCTCTGTAGATACAGCTCTCTTCAGTCCCTGGGTGACTCATAATCATAAATGATCTAGCCAGGCTCCCCACTCCCTGGTTTCTTTGTTTCGTTTTGTTTTTTGTTTCATTTTGTTTTCCTGTCTTTTGTCGTGGTAATGAGATATTTTTTTCTGTTACGCATACAAAACACTGCCATTTTACTATCTTAAACTTGATTATCTCAGTTTCTCTGAGTCTGGGAGTATGGGCACAGCTCAGCTGGGTCCTCAGTTCAGAGACTCATTAGGCTGCTGTCAAGTCCACTGGGTCTGTTTCTTTCTGGACCTTGGAGTTCTCTTCTGGTTGTTGGAAGAATTCAGTTCTTTGCCATTAAAGGACTAAAGTCCCCATTTTCTTGCTTACTCTCAGGTCCTAGAGGCCACTTGCCATTTTCACAGGGTCTTTCAACCTACAAGGCTAGTTTCTTCACATCACATCTGTGGCTTTGCCATTTGGAATGTGTAGTCTCCCAAACCACTGTGTTGGGAAGAGGTGGCTGGAGAATTTTAAGGGCCAGCCTCAGAAAAATGCGTTCTGCCGTTTCTGTCCACATGCCATTGGCGTGGAGCTGTCATAAGGCTCTAATCTTATAAATGCAGAAGAGCAGAAAGATAGCACTTGCAGTGTCTGCCAAGCATTAAAGCATTTTATCATAATAAAATTAATATGAATCTACTATTTTACCAAAGCCTTCTTTCATATCCTGGCATTGCCAAACAATGCCGGCTTTCTATCTACTCATTTATTAATGCTTTTATTCAAATAATATTTATTCAATGCTTATGATATGCTTAGAATAGTAGAGAAACTTAGGAAACAAAGACATACTAGACACAGAATTGTGAATAATCAGAAGGCAATGTACTCTGTATGTTATTGCCAAAACACTAGAGGGATACAAGGAGACACCGTGTTTACCTCTGCCTTGGGCCATCAGAGAAGTTCAGATTTTAATTCTCAGAGTCAAAGGGAGTGACACATGAATCCTGTTTTGCTAGACAGAGAAGGGGCAATGGCCTTCCAGACTGAAAAGAATTATGACATAGTCAGATTTAAAAACAATAAATCAAGTTAAATTTTAGTTATTCCTGAGTGGATCAGATTTTTGACTGTGCAATATAAATGACCTATACCTAATAGCAGCTCTACGCATCTAATTATAATTACCCTGTAAGCCTTACATGAATTTCCCTAATCACCTTGATTAGAGCCTATGGAAATATATGTTTTAAAAAGATCAATAGTTAGCAGTATAGTATTTAAGATCAGTATACTCAGGATTTATTTTCTTCTAATTTATATGATTGTTCTTTACTTTGTTAAATAGTTAATAATATAAAATTGATGAATGCTCATCAGAGAAGAATAGAGTAGGGCTTTTTGGATTCATTTGCTTATTTATTTATTATAATGTATTTTTTTTTGGTAATTATCTTTGTTGGTACTTTTGTTTGCTTTAGTGTGAATGAAAACACCTTTGGATTACATCTTAGCTTTGGGCATTACAATGGGACCTGTTGTAATTTGTAATTTTGCCTTTATTCAAAACTACTGGAAAAAATATTTGCTTTGAGAAATTAAAAGTTTCACTGATAAAAAGCCACAACTTACTAAGATTTTTTAGATTCTATTTTTTCTTATAACGACGGCTCCTGTTCCTTTTTGTTTTCATGTCTCGTGATTCCTTTCTCATAGTACATAAGATCTTTATCTCAATAAATCAAAGTAGTCATCCCCATGAAAGTTGTTTTTGTTTATTAGAACTAGGTTGCCATTTGAATGCTAACTTTTCTTTTTTTTTCTTTCTTTTTTTTTAAAGATTTTATTTATTTATTTGACAGAGAGAGACAGACAGCGAGAGAGGGAACACAAGCAGGGGGAGTGGGAGAGGAAGAAGCAGGCTCATAGCGGAGGAGCCTGATGTGGGGCTTGATCCCATAATGCCGGGATCACGCCCTGAGCCGAAGGCAGATGCTTAACGACTGCGCCACCCAGGCGCCCCGAATGCTAACTTTTCTTAATACAGAAGCCATTAGGATTTTAATTGGGACAAATATTTGCAATTTATAAGTAATGTTTCAAAACAAAGCTTATGATCCACCTTTTTTTAAAAGATTTTATTTATTTATTTATTTATTTATTTATTTATTTAGAGTGCAAGCAGTGGGGGAGAGTCAGAGGCAGAGGAAGAGAGAGAATCTCAAGCAGACACTGAGATTCTCAGTGAGAATCTCACTCCGCCTTGAGTGGAGAGCCTGACTCTGGGCTCAATCTCAAGACCCTGATCATGACCTGAGCTGAAATGAAGAGCGGGATGCTTAACTGACTGAGCCACCCAGGCGCCCTGCTCATGATCCAGTTTATGAAACAGGATTATAGAGTATATCTGTTTCTATGATTATTGTTCTTTGAAAGAATGTTAAAAGTTATCTACCCCAACTTCCTCTCATAGTAATGTCTTACTTAGAGTCCCCTGATTATACATAGGTGCTTACTGACATAAATGGTTTTAAATCTCCATTACTGTGAGGCTATAGGCTTTAGCAACTATCACTGACATGCTGAACTATGAAAAAATCAATTGGAAAATTATATTTCCTTTGTGTAGGGTATGTAACTTATATATGGGAAAGTTAACGTATCTTTTTAAAACCTTTCCTTTTCCCTTGTGTGATAGTCTATCTGCTATAAACTGAATGTTTGTTTCCCCTCAAAATTCATATGTTAAAATCTAATACCCAATGTGATGGTATTTGGAGGTGGGGCCTTTGGTAGGTGATTAGGTTCCAATGATGGAGCCCTCATGGGGTTAATGCCCCTAGAAAAGAGGCTCCAGAAAACTTTCTTCACCCTTCTCGCATGTGAGGACACATTAAAAAGACCTGAATCAATGAACCAGGAAATGGTCCTTCACTAGACACCAAATCTTCCAGTGCCTTGATATTGGACTTTGCAGCCTCCAGAATTGTGAGCAGTATATCTCTGTTGTTTAAAAGCTAACTAGTCTATGGCATTCTGTTATAGCAGCCCAAATGGACAAGGTTACCATCCATCTCTAAATATTTTAAAACAATTCAACTATTCCAATATTTTCTGTGCTTTGACTCATAAATATGCCAGTACCCATGGAGGTATTTCCACATATCAGTCAATCAAAACAGAATATGTGGAACATTTCTAACCACATCTAATTCAAACTCATTTCTTATTGAGAAATCTATAATTTAATTCATATAACTAATAGGCCAGTGAGTATTCAAGTAGTCAAAAATTGACCTGAATTTGGAAAATTGGTGGTTTTAATCTAATTTCTAAAATATATCAGGGTATAATTCAGAGAGAATGAAAATGTTGTGTAAGTGAAAACCAGAAAGTCTAAGGATTGTGTAACCAAAACATGAAACAGATCATTACTTTTAGTAGAATTTTTTTAAATCTATCAAATTCAGAAGTGTCAATGTAATTATAAATGTATTCACATATTTTTACTGGTTAGACTTTTTAATTTTCTCTAGTTTGTATTGTTACATGCTTCTAGATTAAATGTTTTGTTTGTTATCCCTTCATCCCCAGCATTAATATCTTCTGAAGGCTCCTACCCTCTTTCTTGTTCATTTGTTGTAAGGATTAAGTAAGTTAATTATGTAGAACACTTGGATCATAGTAAATGTTTATTATTAGTAGTAGTGAATGCTCAAAAAGATATTAAGTGAATTATAAAATAATTTATCTAAACAGAATTATGCCATTGGCTGTTTATAATTGGTCCCATTAATTTATTCTTTGTGTCTCTTTGTACAAAGCACTATGGGAGTACTAGGGATCTACCCACATGAATATAGCCATATCTGACCTTAAAAAGTATATAAGCTGTAGCAGAATAAAAAAGGTATTTACTTAATAGAGTTTTTGTTTTGGGTTACTGTGTCTCCCATATATCTTCATACATGTTCCAATTTCACATTTACTATGTCATTGCTTTTAGTGAAGTCATTTTCTCTTGAAAACCCCTGTTCAAATCTTAAGATGCCACATGGAAATAAGAGTCATTGAAGCCATCATGATCTGTTATCACAAGAGCACAGATGAGTACTAGCCAGCATCCACACAAGGTTCTGAAGAATGGAACATAAATCATTAATATTTCCATTAGATAGGAGTATACAGGGAAGAAAAAAGCAATGACATGAATTCTTTAGCCGTATGAAGAAAAGTTTAAGGCCCCCCCTTAGGATAAAATTTTTACTTTTATTTGTTTAATTTATACTCAAGTTTGGTATTCATGTTGATTCTTGATCTGTTATAATTACTCTGGTATTTTCATGAGCCACATTCTATAGGCTGGGAATCACTGTGCAGTTGGACAGTACTGAGAAATGGGAGCAGATGTTTAGGTTGACTGGGTAGCTACCTATAGGACTAAGAATCAAACACCCAGACTGCCTGAGGTACAGTAGCCATAGCCCTTTGAATAGAAGCCACAAAAAGGGAGTATAAAGAGGCTCAGAACAAATGCTGACCTCTGCAGTAGCATCTCTAACCCTCATCTCCAATCCCTACCAGGCCTGCACTCTGCTTCAACCTCTTGGAACTACTTTTACCTTCCTAAAATTTGTGTACTTTGCTCCTCATGATGCTTTCGCACATGCTCCTGTCTGTTATTTTTATGCTGCCACTGATCTCTGCTGGATGCATTTCATGCCTTGTAGCCTACACACGTGTTGTTGGTTGTTGTCATTTACTTGTCTGTATGTCTCAGTAGATTATAGATTCCATATGGATTGAGATCAACAGTGTTGTCGTTTACCAGCAGCTGGAATCTCATAAGCCCCTGCTACTAGTTTTATTTTGGAATGCTTAAGAAAAAGTTATCAAATGGATAAAACTCAAACCAATTCACGGTTTTCCTTGAATTGTGGATCTTGAGGTTACTTATTATTTAGAGATTTTTAATGGTAACCTATCATTATTCATTTTAGATTCCTTCCAAAAATATTCCCTCCATATTTATGTTAAAAAAAAACCTTGATTGATTGATTGGTGGATCAAAAAACTTTCTGATTAAATTTATGATTTTGGATAATTTTGAATAAGATGTTACATTTAATGGGTATTTTATATAATGTATAATTTAAATGATATTGTATAAGATTTGATCTTGGGACATTCAAATATTGAAAAAATCTAAAATTAAATCTATCACTGCATTGCTTTTGCATATACTTACATTATTATAATCAATCAGAATTAACTATAGAAATATATTTCTAGAAAATATTTTGTATATAGTTTCGCAATTAATAATGCTTATTATGCTAAATGACTATAGAAAAATCTATACTGGTTTTTCATTTCATACGGTTATTGTGGTTTTCAAACTAAATAAAAACGAACTACAACTGATTATTTCGTTTTTTAGGGAGCTATTGGAATGAAAGGACATTATCTTGTACTGCAGATACTAATATATACTTTGAAGACAATGGTTATTTTTTCTCATATAAAATATACATATCCCATTGTAATTATTCAAGGAATAAACCAAAAGGAGATTAACATAAAGTGACAAAGTTATAGAAAGAAGGAACTATATATAAGGCAGAATCCATTTATTATCGCAAAAATGATTACACTTTGTCTAACATGCTACTTTACTAAAGTTTCCTTTTTCAATTCTTAGAGCAAAAGAGTGTAATATGTACATTAACTTAATTTTCAGTCTAAGGAAATTTGGAATTAGTTTAAGTTCTTAAGGTTAGCACTCCAATTATCAAATGTCTTTCAACTTCTATTTCTTGGTACTTTTTGGTCCATAATCAATCAGACTGATCATAGATAGTCATTTGCAAAACTGTTTCATTTTTGAAGGGTAGTAAATTAATAAATCAAATTTTAGTCAGTATGTATTAAGAACATACTGCGATGGATGCTATAACAGGGATACATATGGGTGAAAGAATGCCAGAAGTTTATGAGACACAATTCCTGATCCAAAGAAGCTTATTATCTGGTTGTATAGACGATATACACACACACATAAGTAAAGAGCTTAATGTCATTGAGCTTGTTCAGATCATAAGGGGTTGTTCTGAATAGGAAGAGTAATGAGAACTATGACATTCTGGGTTTAAGGGTATTTTCATGTTGGGTTACACAGAACTACCAAACAAGCAGCTAGGGATACAGGTGAGTAAGTAGATGCACACCTACTTACTGAGTCACACCTAAAATTTGTAGTCAGTTTCTCAGGAGGAAATAGTCAAGCAGGGATCCTGCGAGGCCACAGAGCATAAATCAAGGTCGCACAATCATTTAAACTCTTGACTGACTAATCTTCACCCATATTTCTACTTGCTACCATAAAGACAATTCTTTACTAGGAGTAGGTTACATACTAGTGGTAAGACGCTAAGGAAGCACTTGGATCTATTAGAGAAGAAGAAGCTGGAAGATAATGACACAGGGGAAAATGTTATGTGATATGCTCTGGGAATAGATTAGAGCTGAGATAGGTTGAGTCCTGTGAGCCTTATAAGAAGCCTGGTTGAGATGAACATTCATTGTCTGATTCTAAGGAGGGGAGGAATACAGCTTACCTTTTTAATTAATTAATTAGCTAATTAATTAATTTCTGCTTACCTTTTTAAAAAAAGATTACTCTAGCAATGTTATGGAGAATAGACCATAGGGAAGCCAGTTAAGGGAGGGGGCTGGATGAGGGTCTTAGCAGAAGATATGGGGCAAAATGTTTGTATTTAGGATATTCTGAAGCTAGAGTCTGGAGGACTTGGTGAGAGTTTGGAGAGAAAAATATCAAAGAAGAGAAAGAGGTAACCAATAATAATCTCTAGGTTTTATGTCTGATCAATGGAGTGAATGGTAATTCCATTCTCTGAGTGATCCCTACTGAGGGAGGAGTGAGAGATTAAAATATTTTATGTAAAATTTTAAGGTGATGTTTTGCATTTTTCATTGCCAAAACAGAATAGAATCAGTTTGGTGAAAATTATTGAGTTTAATGGACTGAGTCAGACCAACTTGCATCGTTCTAAAATAATTTGAATGCTCATCCATTATTTTTCTTTGCCTGGGGGTTGTTTTTGTTGTTGATGGTGGATTAACAGAAATTTCAGACATTTTTTCTTGCCACCCAGGAGGAGCAAAAATTTAGACATACAAAAATATAGTTTAGTGAGTGATTTCCTATAGATGAAAGATATTTTTCTTTTTTGCATTGTGCATTTGTGTTTGTTCTTTGTCCATCACTGATTATGGTTGGATACTTTTTGAGATGGAATAGTGACAAAGTATTTTCAATTTGCTTGGACCCATTTCTTGATGTTACCTCAGAAATCATCCAGTGTGACTCTTTTGTGCTACCTTGAGTATTTCCTACTATACAGACATCTTGAGAGGTATTAGTAAAATTTATCTGATATTCAATTGGCCTTAGGGAATGATAGTGGTAATAATAATAATAATAATGTTATGTACACTAGGCATTTTATATGCATTGTCTCAATGCATCCTCACAAAAAAACGTGTGAGTCTGGTACTATTATCACTTTTTAACAGATGTATAAACTTACTCTGAGAGGGGAGATAAACTTCCAAGTGTTACCTAACACTTCAATTACTATAATCCTCTTTATTAAACACAACTTTGATAGAGCTTTCCTTGGTTAAGCTGCTCATAATAATACATGTATTTTAAAATATGTTGCAAACTTCCCACTTTGGTTTGATTCTAAGAATATTTTTCAAACTAGAATATATAAAACTTAGCAATTCGTCCTTGCTGCTACCAAACATTAATGCTAAATTGTAGTGTTTTAGGTCAAAGGGCATATATGATTATATGAATCACTCTATCGTTGTGGATTCTAGGATATTTGGCCAAGAATCTTTAAAAACACAGTACAATTTAAAAATATACCAGTGTGTTTTTAAAGGCTATATCTGTACAAAACTAAAACATAAATTTAATCCTTCCAAATTTTTTTACTCTTCTCTATCCTCTACAAATTGTCTTGGCTTGCCATTTTTGGACTAGAAACCTACAATTATTCTTCATTTCCCCCAAACTAAACACCTAACAATAGCTGTCAACCATTGGATATTCACTATGTGCTGGACCTTTGCATATATTGCTTCTGATCCTCCCAACCACCCTGCTATAAATATGGGAAAACTAGGGTTCAGCAAACTAAAATTGAGACACAGGTGTATCTGATTTCACCTTGATTTCTTGCCACTAAAAAGTGATGGTTCTCAGTAATTTTATCTCCCATTTAGTAAATGTCTACCATGTTCCAGGCACTATATTTGGTCTGTCTGGGTTCAAATCCCATTTCTACCACTTTCTAACTATGTGTTCTTGGGCACATCATTTAAACTCTCTTAGCCTCCGTTTCCTCATCTACAAAATAGGGCAAATAAGAGTACCTTATAGGGTTATAGGAAGAATAAAGTGAATAACCTGTTTAAAGAGCTTAGTACAGAGCCCAACATTTATTAAAAATTACATTTTGGCTATTATTATTTTTATTATACAATATTTTGGATATACAAAAGTTATGAAGATAATATAATATCAAAGTACTCACAATGAAATTGAAAGGATAGAGCATTATAAATGCAGTGGGAACACACACGCACTTATCCCTGATTATATTCACCTCTATCCTTCATGGATATAGCTATTTTAAAATTTAAATATTTTATCCTTCTCATGCCTTACTTTTATTATTTACTACAGGTATATATATTACTAAACAATATCTAGAAACATGTTCAAAATTTTAAATGAATGAGATCAACTATATTTTTTCTGTAACCCACTTTTCATGATATGTTTGCAGTAGTCATTATAATTGGTACATAAACTTTTAGCTTTTTAAATTTCACTAGTATACAGTATTCTGTTTTATGAATGAAACTGGTTTCTTTCATCTGTTCTCTTACTGATGTATATTTAGGTTTGTTTTTATAAACTTCTATAGCAATAATAAAATGATGAAAGTATATGAAACACCTTTCTAGTGTTTATTATGTTTCAGACACTAAGTGACTTACATAAGTGACTGAATCACTTAGTCCCACAACAACTTATAATAAGTACTATTATTAAACATAATGTAGATGATGAAACTCCATCAACTTCACACAGCTAGTACATGGTGTTGCTAGAAATCAATTTGATAATCAGGCTCGAGAGTCCATTTTCTTAACCACACATCTATTTGGGCATACAGATGATGGTGGCTCTAAGACCAGTCTCAGTCCTGTCTGAACATCAGAATTATCCAGGCACTTAAAAATAATGAATGCCAAATTTTCTCTCCAGATCAGCTGACTCAAGACCTCTGGGGATAGGGTCTATCCATAAGTAGTTTTAAATCTTATTTATTTTAAAGATTTATTTGTTTGTTTTAGAGAGAGAGGGAAAGAGAGGCAGAGAGAGAGAATCTCAAACAAAATCCTGGCTGAGCACAGAGCCCAACATGAGGCTCGATCTCACTGTGAGATCAGGACCTGTACTGTAATCAAGAGTCGGACGCTCAACCAACTGAACTACCCAGGCGTCCCAAATCTTATTTTTAATTAAACTTTTTATTTTGAGGCCATTTTAAATTGACATACAATTGTAAAAAAAAAAAAAAAAGAGCAATCCCATTTACCCATTTTCTCCCAGTGATATTATCTTGCAAAACCATAATATAATACCACAACCACAATCAACATTAATATAGTCGAGATACAGAACATTTCCATCACCACAAGGATCCCTCCTATAGCTACATCATTTCCCTCCCACTGATTCTCTTCTCAAACTCTGGCAACCACTAATCTCTTTTCCATTTCTATAATTTTGTCATTTCATGAATATTATGTAAATGGACTTACATGGTATGTAAATTTGGGGATTGCCTTTTTTTTCATTTAGCATAATTCTCTGAAGATTCATCTAAGTTGTTGCATGTATAAATAGTTTGTTCCTTTTTATTACTACTGGTATTTCATGGTATGGATGTACCACAGCTTGTTTAACAATTCACCGGTAGAAGGACATCTTGAGTATTCACACTTTTTTGGCTATCAGATATAAGACTGCTATGAATATTATTTTTAAGTTTTTGTTTGAACTTGTGTTTATATTTCTCTGGGACAAATGTCCAGGAATGCAATTGCTGGGTCATATGGTAGTTGCATGTTTTGTTTTTTTAACTTCCTGTATTTTTAGAGTCCTTATAATTTAAGTATCATGGTGCTAGAGTTTATACCTAGGAGTGGCACTTCTAGGACATATGGCATATATTTTTTCAACTTCACCAGATTTTGGCAAACTGGCTTATAAAAATCAGTAACCATTTATTTTCCTAAGTGAGTGTGTTGCTCTTTTCTCATCATCACTTAGTATTTTAAAAATCTTTAAATGTTTGCAAATTAATGAGGACATTTTATTATGGTTTTGTTTTACTTATTTTTATTTGCTAGTGAGATTAAGCATCTTTCTATACATTTATCGGCTTTGCAGTTTTCATTTTCTTTAAGTTGCCTGGTCAAAGTCTCTACTTACTTTTCTAATTTTTTTCTCTTTTGTCTTTTTCTTTATTGATTAGTGTGGCTTTTTTCAACATATTCTGGACGTAAAACGTGTGGTAGTTATGTGAATCGCAAATAGGTTCCCTTGAGCTCTGGCTTGTTTTACTTTGTTTATGGTGTCTTTTGATGAATAGAAGGTTTGTTGTTGTTGTTGTTGTTGTTGTTGTTTTAAAAAATGTAGCCAAATTTATAAACCCTTTCCATTGTAATTTGTTCTTTTATTCTTTAAAGAACTTATTTCCCATTATGAGGTCAGAAATATATTTCTATTTTTTTTCTAGAAGTTTTGAGGTTTTGGACTACGAATTATTTTCTTTACTAAACTTGGAATTAATGTGAGGGCATGGTCATCATTAATTGGATCATCAGTTGTTCCAGCTCCCGATTATTAAATAATTGATCCTCCCCCTACTAGTTACTGGGCTATTTCTATCATTTATCTGGTCTCCTTGTATGGTGAATCTGTTTCTGGACTTTCTCTATTGATCCAGTGATTTGTTGTTCCACCCTGCGTTGTTACTAAACTGTCTTAATTATTATAACATTATAATAAATCATGGCTGTTCTGAAGTAAAGACCCCACCTATTTCTTTTTTAAAATTGTCTTGACTATTCTTGGCTATGTGCTCTTCAACATAACTTTTAAAATCATCTTACTAAATTCCCTACCAAACTCTGTTGATATTTTGACTGGAATTGTACTGAATTTATAGATTAATTTGGGAGCAATTTAAATCATTAATATATTGGATTTTCTTATTCTTGGATACTTAACAATATTTTTTCATTTAATTAGCAATTCTTTAAAGTCTTTTAATAAATTTTGCAATTTTCTTCAAAAGGGTTTCATACCACTTTTGTGAAAATTTTTCCTAAATGTCTAATAGTTTTGTTGCTAATGTAGATATTTTCAAAATCACATTTTAACTGTTTTCTCCTTGTTTATAGGACTGCAACTGATTTTTAGAATTGATCTTATATGAAGAAAATTGCTGTGCTATTAGTTTTAATTTGTAGTTTGTCTTTCATGTTTTCTGTTTGGACAATCATATTGTCTGTGAATAATGAAATTTTTCTTTCCTCCTTTCTAGTCCTTCTCTTATTTATTTTTCTGACCTTGTTGTACAAGGCTCAAGTGTAATACTGAATAGAAGGAGTAGAAGCAGACATTCTTAATCTCACTTTTAAGGAAATTATGTTAACTCACCAACACCTCTCCTTTTTGCTCACACTTGAAGGTAAAAATGTCTCTCTAAGGGTAAAAATACATATTTTTTTAGTCTAATGATGATTTTTATCACCAAACTTTTATTTTTAATTTTGGGTATGAATGTTCTTTATTTCTTTTTTTTTTTAAAGATTTTATTTTATTTATTTGTCAGGAGAAAGAAGCAGAGCACAAGCAGGGGGAACGGCAGGCAGAGTGAGAAGCAGGTGCCCCACTGAGCAAGGAGCCTGATTAGGGACTCGATCCCAGGATGCTGGGATCATGACCTGAGCTGAAGGCGGATACTTAACTTACTGAGCCACCCAGGCATCCCATGAATGTTATTTCTAAGACCTTGGAAAACATGAAATAGCCACAGTTAAATATTGCTAACATTATTTAGTAAAAACAGAACTTATTGTTAAAGGTTTTCTAATCTGTGATGCATACTACAAGTTTACTAGGACGATCCCACAATGCACCCATTTTACCAGATTTGTTTTTAGACCTAGCATGTGAGAGAAAAGAACATTCAAATGCTTAAGCACTTTTGTAGTCTTCCAGAGCCAAACTTAGAAAAGGATATTTTTGTGATGATATGTTCAATGACTTGAAATCAAAGTAACAAGAATGCTTTGAAGAAAAAAGTACCCGATCCTTTTGTAAACTGGATATAAAGTTACATTTGAACTTCATAGAATGTCCTGGAAAATTTAATCAACTAGCATTGAGTGATATTCACATCCTAGAATAATGTGTCTTCTTTACTAGAAGTGGGACAAAGCTATCAAAATGGCCACCTTTATTTTCAAAAATTTTTAATATAGCATAATGCTTTTGTAAGGGAAATATAATAAAGTCATCATAGAAGTAAAAAAAAAAAACACCTTCCATTATAGTTATTAAAATATTTTAAAATGTTTAATTGTATACCAAAACATCTTCTATTAAATATATGTACTGAACACACTTTAGTTATTAGCTTTTCTTTTCCCACCTGCTGCAATGAGAGATTTCTCTGCTTCCTCAAGATGGAAGTATAATTGCACATATAACATTTTCCTGTTTTAACAAACTCTGATAAAAAAAACCTTTGTGAAGATATCATTTTCATGAGGTCAGTACATTTGTAAAGGAACTGGTAAACCCAATGTTTGCCTCTATGCATTATTTTCATTAAAATTAAGCAAGATAAATTTGAACTATTTGTGTATAATGTTTCAAAACCTTAATTTCAAATGTATTTTCATTTTCTATCATGATTAGTCATTTGGTTTTGGTTGTTATAAAAACTGAATTTCACCAAAATAATTGTGGATGTGAGCTGCCTTGTTTTGTGAACTTCTCTGAACATCTTGGCTTATTTTCCCTTCAACAGTCCTTACCACTGCCAATGTGCCCTTATGTCTAGCTTAACACTTACATTAAAATCTCCCACTGTGGACACGGTGAAGGTCAGGGATTTTTTATTTTATTTTAATTTTATATTTTATTAATTCAAGTTAGTTAACATATAGTGTATTATTAGTTTCAGGGGTAGAATTCAGTGATTCATCACTTGCATATAACACCCACTGCTCATTACATCAAGGGCCCTTCTTAATGCCCATCTTGCAGTTACCCCATCCCCCATGCACCTTCCCTCCAGCAACCCTCAGTTTGTTTCTTGTGATTAAGAGTCTATTATGGTTTGCCTCCCTCTCTGTTTTTATCTTATTTTATTTTTCCTTCCCTTCCCCTATGTTCATCTGTTTTGTTAAATTCCACATACGAGTGAAATCATATAGTATTTGTCTTTCTCTGACTGACTTATTTCACTTAGCATAATAGACTTTGGTTCCATCCACGTCATTGCAAATGGCAAGATTTCATTCTTTTAATCAGTGAGTAATATTCCATTGTGTATATATCCATATATATGTCACAACTTCTTTATCTGTTCATCAATCAATGGACATCTGTGCTCTTTCCATACTTTGGTTATTGTGGACATTGCTGCTATAAGCATTGGGGTGCATGTGCCCTTTGAATCACTGTTTTTATATCCTTTGGATAGTGCTATTTCGGGGTCATAGGGTAGTTTTATTTTTAACTTTTTGAGGAAACTCCATGCTGTTTTAAAGAGTGGCTCCCTCAGTTTTCATTCCCACCAAGAGTGTAAGAGGGTTCCCCTTCCTCTGCATCCTTGCCAATATTTATTGTTTCCTCGGTTGTTATTTTAGACATTCTGACAGGTGTGAGTTGATATCTCATTGTGGTTTTGATTTGTATTTCCCTGATGTTGAGTGATGTTGAGCATTTTTTCATGTGTCTGTTAGCCATTTGTGTGTGTTTGGGTAAATGTCTGTTCCTGTCTTCTGCCCATTTCTTGACTGGATTTTTTATATTTTGGGTGTTGAGTTTGATAAGTTTTTCATGGATTTTGGATATTAAGCCTTTATCAGGTATGTCATTTGTGAATATTTCTCCCATTCCATAGGTTTCCTTTTAGTTTTGTTGATTGTTTCCTTTGCTGTGCAGAAGCTTTTTATCCTGATGAAATCCCAGTAGTTCACTTTTGCTTTTGTTTCCCTTGTCTTTGGAGGTGTATCTAGCAAGAAGTTGCTGTAGCCAAGGTCAGAGAGGTTGCTGCCTATGTTCTTCTCTAGGTTTTGATGGATTCCTGTCTCACATTTAGGACTTTCATCCATTTTGAATTTATTTTTGTTTATGATGTAAGAAAGTGTTCAGTTTCATTCTTCTGCACATGGCTGTCCAATTTTCCTAACATCATTTTTTGAAGAGACTGTCTTTTTTCCATTGGATATTCTTTTCTGCTTTGTCGAAGATTAGTTGACCATAGAGTTGAGGGTCCATTTCTGGGGTTTCTAGTCTGTTCCATTGATCTATGTGTCTGTTTTTGTGAAAGTACCTATTGTCTTGAGGATTACAGCTTTGAAATGTAGCTTAAAGTCTGGAATCGTGATAACTTCAGCTTTGCTTTTTCAGGATTTCTTTGGCTATTTGGGGTCTTTTGTGGTTCCACACAAATTTCAGGATTGTTTGCTCTAGCTCTGTGAAAAATGCTGGTGGTATTTTGATAGGGACTGCATTAAATGTGTAGTTTGCTATGGGTAGTATGGACATTTTAATGGTATTTTTTCTTCCAACATGAGCATGGAATGTTTTTCCATTTATTTGTGTCCTCTTCAATTTCCTTCATAAGTTTTCTATAGCTTCCAGAGTACAGATCTTTTACCTCTTTGGTTAGGTTTATTCCTAGGTACCTTATTGGTTTTGGTGCAATTGTAAATGAGATTCATCACTTGATTTCTCTTTCTGTTGCTTCATTATTGGTGTATAGAAATGCAACAGACTTCTGTGCATTGATTTTATATCCTGCAACTTTGCTGGATTTCTGTATCAGTTCTAGCAGTTTTTTGGTGGAGTCTTTCAGGTTTTCTACATAGAGTATCACGTCATCTGTGAAGAATGAAAGCTTGACTTCTTCATTGCTGATTTAGATGCCTTTTATTTCTTTTTTTGTCTGATTGCTGAGCTAGGACTTCCAGTACTATGTTGAACATAGTGGATAACACAACATTGGTTAGAATGGATATCCCTTTCTTGTTCCTTACCTTAGGGGAAAAGCTCTCTTTTTCCCCATTGAGGATCATAGCTGTGGGTCTTTCCTATATGCCTTTAGGATGTTGAGGTGTGTTCCCTCTATCCCTACTTTGTTGAGGGTTTTTATCAGGAAAGGATGATATATTTTGTCAAATGCTTGTTCTGCATCTGTTGAGAGGATCATATGGTTCTTATCCTTTCTTTTATTAATGTGGTGTATCATGTTGATTGATTTGTGGATGTTGAACCACCCTTGTAGCCCAGAAATAAATCCCACTTGGTCATGGTGAATAATCCTTTTAATGTACTGTCGGATCCAATTACCTAGTGTCTTGTTGAGAATTTTTGCGTCTGTGTTCACCAGGGATATTGACCTGTAATTCTCCTTTTTAGTGATGTCTGCCTGGTTTTGGGATCAAGGTGGCCTCATTGAATGAGTTTGGAAGTTTTCCTTCCATTTCTGAGTTTTGGAACAGTTTCCGAAGAATAGATATTATTTCTTATTTAAATATTTTGTATTTGGGATGCCTGGGTGGCTCAGTCAGTTAAGCGTCTGCCTTTGAGATCGAGTCCCACATCAGTCTCCTTGCTTGGCAGCCAGCCTGCTTCTACCTCTGCCTGCCACTCCCCCTGCTTGTGCTTTCTCTCTCTGACAAATAAATAAATAAAATCTTTTTTTTTTAAATAAATAAATATTTGGTAGAATTCCCCTGAGAAGACATCTAGCTCTGGACTTTTGTTTGCTGGGAGATTTTTTTTTTTTTTTTTTAATACTGCTTCAATTTCTTTGCTGGTTATGGGCCTGTTCAGATATTCTGTTTCTTCCTGTTTCAGTTTTGGTAGTTTATATGTTTCTAAGAATTTATCCATTTCTTCCAGATTGCCTAATTTTTGGCATATAATTGCTCATAATATTTTCTTATAATTGTATTTCTGCAGTATTGGTTGTGGTCGCTTCTCTTTCATTCATGATTTTATTTATTGGGTCCTTTCTCTTTTCATTTTGGTAAGTCTGGCTAGAATTTTATCAATCTTGTTAGTTATTTCAAAGAACCGGCTACTAGTTTTGTTCATCTGTTCTACTGTGTGTGTGTGTGTGTGTGTGTGTGTGTGTGTGTGTGTGTGTGTGTGTGTGTTTTAATATCTATATCACTGATTTCTGCTCTAATCTTTACTATTTCCCCTCTCTTGCCGGATTTAGGCTTTATGTGCTCTTCTTTTTCCAGTTCCTTTAGGTGTAAGGTTAGGTTGTGTATTTGAGACTTTTCTTGCTTCCTGAGGATTTGAGACTTTTCTTGCTTCTTGGGGATGAGGGAACTATTGCTAAGTTCCCTCTTAGGCCCACCATTGCTGCATCCCAAAGGTTTTGGACTGTCATGTTTTCATTTTTATTTGCTTCTGTGTATTTTTTTAATTCTTCTTTAATTTCCTGGTTGATCCATTCATTCTTTAGTAGGATGTTCTTTAAACTCCATGTATTTGTGGTCCTCCTAACTATTTCCTTGTGGTTGACTTCAAGTTTTATAACATTGTGGTCTGAAAATATGCATGGTATGATCTCAATCTTTTTGTACCAGTTGAGTCCTGACTTGTGATCCAGTATGTGATGTATTCTGGAGAATGTTCCATGTGCACTTGAAATAATGTCTAATCTGTTGCCTTAGGGTGAAATGCTCTGAAAATTTCTGTTAAGTCCATATGGTCCAGTGTGTCATTCAAAGCCCTTGTTTCCTTGTTGATCTATTTAGATGATTTGTCCATTGCTGTGAAGGGAGGGTTAAAAACCCTACTATTATTGTATTATGATCAAAAAATTTCTTTAATTTTGTTATTAATTGATTTATATATTTGCCTGCTTCCAAGTTAGGGGCATAAATATTTATAATTGTTAGATCTTTTTTTTTTTTAAGATTTTATTTATTTATTTGACAGAAAGAGAGACAGCCAGTGAGAGAGGGAACACAAGCAGGGGGAGTGGGAGAGGAAGAAACAGGCTCCCAGCAGAGCAGGGAGCCCAATGCAGGGCTTGATCTCAGGACCCTGGGATCACGCCCTGAGCCAAAGGCAGATGTTTAACGACTGAGCCATGCAGGCGCCCCTACAATTGTTACATCTTTTTGTTGGATAGACCCCTTCATTATGATAGAGTTCCTCGATCTCTTATTATAGTGTCTGTTTTAAAATCTAGTTTGTCTGATATAAGGATGGTTACCCTAGCTTTCTTTTGATGTCCATTAGAATGATTAATTGTTCATCACCCCCTCACTTTCAGTCTGGAGGTGTCTTTGGGTCTGGAATGAGTCTCTTATAGGCAGCATATCAGTGGGTCTTCGTTTTTATCCATTCTGATGCTCTATGTCTTTTGATTGGAGCATTTAGTCCCTTTGCATTCATAGTAGTTATTGACAGATATGATTTAATGCCATTGTATTATCTGTGAAGTCACTGTTTCTCCATATAGTCTCTCTTTTTTTCTAGTCTTTGGTACTTTTAGTCTCTCTTTCTGCTCAAAGGCTCCCCTTTGATATTTCTTGCATGGCTGCTTTAGTGTTTACAAACTACTTTAGTTTTTGTTTGTCTTGAAAATTCTCTATCTCGGGGCACCTGGGTGGCTCAGTCGTTAAGTGTCTGCCTTCAGCTCAGGGTGTGATCCCAGCGTTCTGGCATCGAGCCCGGCATCAGGCTCCTCCGCTGGGAGCCTGCTTCTTCCTCTCCCACTGCCCTGCTTGTGTTCCCTCTCTCGCGGGCTGTCTCTCTCTGTTAAATAAATAAATAAAATCTTAAAAAAAAAAAAAAAGAAAATTCTCTCTCTCTCCTTCTATTCTGATAACAGCCTTGCTAGATAAAGTATTCCTGCCTGCATATTTTTCCTGTTTAGCATGTTGAATATATCATGCCTCTCTGTCTAGCCTGCCGGGTCTCTGTGGACAGGTCTGCTGCCAGACTTACGTGTCTACCCTTGCAGGTTAGATACCTTTTCTCCCAAACTTCTTTCAGAATTCTTTCTTTATCTTTGTATTTTGCAAGTTTCACTATGATATGTCATGATCTTGACCCGCTTTTGTTGATTTTGAGGAGAGTTCTCTCTGCTCTTGGACTTGAATGCCTGTTACCTTCCCCAGATTAGGGAAGTTCTCAGCTATTATTTCTTAGAATAAAACTTCTTTCCCCTCTTTCCTGCTCTTCTTCTTCCGGACTGCTACGCTTCGGATATTATTTCATTGTATGGAATCGCAGATATCCCTAAGTCTGCCTTCATGATCTAATAATTTTCTTTCCTTCTTCTTTTCAGCTTCATCATTTTACATAATTTTATCTGCTATACCACTGATTTCCTCCTCGGATTTGTCCATCCTCATTTTTACAACCTCCACTTGGGACTACATCTTGGTTTTAGCATTTTTAATTTTGGCCTGACTAGATTTTAGTTCTTTTATTTCTACAGGAAAGGATTCTCTAGAGTCTTCTATGCTTTTTCAAGACCAGCTAGTGTCTTTATAATTGTTGTTTTAAATTCTAGTTCAGACATCTTACTTATATCTGTATTGATTAAATCCTTGGCTGTGAGTACTGCCTCCTGTTTTTCTTTTGGGGTGAATTTCTCCATCTTGTCATTTTGTCCAGAGGAAAAAAAAAAGAAAAAGAAAAAAACAAACACAACAACAACAACAACAACAAACTAGATCCTGAGTGTGTTTTGGTCTACTTGTTAAAAGAAACTAGATCCCAAAATAAGCAGGAAAGGAAAAAAAATACACACACACACACACACACACACACAATAAAATACAATAAAAGGAAACAAAAAATAAAAATTAAGGTATATATAAAAATAAAAATTAAAAAAATAATAAAAATTTGAAAAAAGAAAACAAATAAAAATAATAATAAAAAAATAAAGAATAAAAGTACAAAGAAGGCCAGATACTATTTTCCCCTAGAGCTGAAGTTTTGTAGCCCTCTATGATCAATAAACTTGGTGCGAGTGAGTTGTTTGTGCTGGTCTTCTGGGGAAGGACCTATTGTGCTGATTCTCAGATGGACTTGCCCTAGTGGAAATGCACCTCCAGTGCACAGGGAGCAGGCTTGGTGTAAGCAGCTCTGGACTCCACTAGGTTGCTCCCTGAAAGCTTTCAACACTGATGGGTGGGATGAGTATGGCAGCACCCTTCTCTCTATCCCTGGAGCTGAAGATTTGTGCCCCCATTCTTCAGTGAGCCCTCACAGAAGAGCACTAATCACTCTTGTCTCCCCGGTTTCTGTCAGAACCCTGTATTCACCCTGTGTTCTATCTTTTTTATCTCAGGCACACGACTGAGTTTCAAAACTCCCAATTTTAGGGACTCCTGCAGCACAGACCCCACCTTTCCTACCAGGGAGTATTTCACCATGATTCTGCCATTTGTTGGACTCCTCCCAGCAAAGCAATTGTACGACCACACAGTGGTTCTCAGTTTATGTCAATACAGAGCAGAAAGTTGGCACCTAGACTCACTATCCTCAGCCAGCTTCCATGCTCCTATCCCTGGGAACAGTGCAGTGTTTAAACACGATCCGTTCTTCTTGTGACCCAGGGGATCCTTAGACCATTGATTTGATAACTATCTAGCTATATTTGAGTGACACAACAAACTTGGGATCCCCGTACTCCTCTGCCATCTTAAGTCCCCTAATCAGGAATATTTAGTAAGCATTTTCTACATCAACTTTTAAAGTTTATACCTTGAGGTGGTGTTTTTTGTTTTGGTTTGTTTTGTTTTTTTTTGCAATTGCTACTGTGCATTTAGTAACTGTTCTAGGTTAACACCCGAAACGGTATGCATGGTCAATTAAATAGACTCATGTTTAATTAACAAATGCAGCCACAACATCTTGCAGTAATTTTTTAAATAAATTTTCATAAAACATTGGTTTTTGCTCTAGAATTTTTATTTGTGTGAAAGAATCAAAGTAAGGAACCTAAACGTATTAGAAAATGTTTCTTTTCAAAGGAGTAGATCATCTTAATCTTCAGGAGGTTGACATGCTTAATGCACTTTCTATGTGTTAAGCAGATTTGTTTATACTATTTAGCTTCTCATGAGATGTTTTGGATTAATTTTTAAATTCCATGTAAAATTTATAATATTATGAAAGCAAAATCAACATGACTGGGGAGTCTGAAGGGCAGTGAGGTCAGATCTCCCTGCCTTGGTTTATTAAGAGATTGATTAGTAACTAAGCTATGCCTTGGAGGTGGCTCATGTGCAAGAGCTAAATCAATGTCATGGTTCTTCCAGTTGAGATTTTGAAGCATTATGATGACCTTAATTACAAATATTAAATCATTTATCAAATATTACACACAGCAGTTTTTCCTTTCCTTATAGAATATTCATCACCATCTCTTTTGGAAGAGTGATCATCTAATCAGTATTTTATACTACTACTCCAGAAGATTTTCCTATAACCCTCCTACAATAAAGAAAAGTCCATTTCTTTGGTATATGTTCTCTAGAATCCCTTAGCTTAGTTAAAAAAAAAAAAAATCCCAAAACAACAAAGATCTTGCCGCTTGAAGAAATAGAAGACATGGGATTCCCAAGAAGAAGAAATTAATTGAAGCTTTTTAAACAGCATCCAGAGTGGTCCTCTTTTTCTCTGTCTTTTCTTATGAAAATATATAAAGTGATAGAGATTAAGAACAAGAGGAGGGAAATCAGGAAAGAAATGAGAAGATTAGGATTGAAGAAGGAACTAGTATTATCACCACAAAATAGCAAGACATATGTGTCAGGAAATAAGGAAGGAAATTGAAAAACTAACTGAAGGCTGGAATAAGAAAATCCTCTCAGTCTTGTTCTTGATTTCCTATGTATAGGAGTAAAATACAATCTTCTGTAATAAGAGAGAATAAGAAGAATAAGAGATACATAAGTTTTTTACTATAATCGAGACTATGTATATTGTGACTTTTAGTTTGAGTACAACTTTATTTCATAGTTTGTTGTACATTTACAGATTTGTGACAAGAAAAAAATAGTTAACTCTTTAGAAGCAAGAAGTTCTTAGTGATAATTGTATGTGATATGGAAATAATTGACATTGAGTAAGCTAAATATAAATTATAAAAATATCTATAGTAATACTTGTGCTTCAGGGAGTTTGGTGCTGATTGCTATAAGGAATATAGAATATTATAATGCAAAGTGTTCTTGAGAGCAATTTACTTCAGGTGATAAATTTAAACAAAATATTATCAATGAATAAGACGGAATACCAATAAAGAAAGGCTAATTATTTAGCTGATACATACTAAGAATGTGCATTCAGCAATTCTTTGTTGAGTATCAGGAAATCTAGAATAAACTAAATTTTAAAGGTTGAAAGATCATTGTGAGTTCAATGATTTAGGAAGTTTTTTTTAGGAAAAGGATTCTCTTTCGCTGAGTTTTTATGGATAGATAGATTTCTTCCTTCCTTCCTAAGTGGATACAAACACATTTACTAAGTAAAGCAAACCCATATTTTCAGTAGTGGTAAATCACTTGGCTGGAGTGTAGGGTACAAACAGATTTTTGTTTAAATGATATAGAAGTGAAAGTTTTGGAAAAGACAGATTTTAGTCACTAGCCAGGATATTTGCAATTGGTGTCTGGGCAAAAAAGAATTTACTCTTAAGCAAGTAAATGACATAGTGAAAGATCGTGCATCACTTCATACTCCTTTGCTGTTCATTTTCCGACAACCCAAGTATAGCTGACTGAAGAAAGAACGGATTTGTACTAGTACATATCACTGAAAAGTTTAGTAAAGAGGGCTTAGGGAATATCCTGGCATTACAGATGATATAATAAGGAATTGGTTTTTATCTTTCTCTGAACTCTGTTTTTAATCTCAGGCTCCATATGTTACTTTCCTTCAGTTGTAGGCTTACATCCTCCTAGGATTAAGTCCAGAAAAAAAAGAGACAAATTTATGTTGACTCCTGAATAAAGTTACTATATTTTATGCTTGAAACTTCTAGAGTCACAAACTCATCTCTGAGCCAATTACTCTGGCTAAAGGGATGGAATTATACAGATTTACCAGGTGTGGCTCACAAGCCTATCCTTGAACCATAAATCCTATGGATAAAATAATTCAATAATTAATATTATGACTGGCTGGGCATAGAGTATGTATTATTCCCCATATCCACATAAATAAGAGTTGAGGAAGGGTTGTTTCCCAGAGGAATTTTTTTTTTTATTATGGGGAGAGAAAGAGAGACAGAAACAGACAGACAGAATACACCAAGTGCAATGTGGATTTTAGAGGCTGAAATCAACCCAAACATTTATTTCAGATTGTTAAATGATAGCAGAATATAAAATGGATTGGAAGAAAGCCTGGTGACAGGAAAACCAAATACTATTTCTATAAATTGTATGAATTTGATCTATATAAATTGAAATGGAAAGAGTGCAAAAATTTTCAAGGGTGACTTGGTAGACCTTGTTGATTAATTAGCTATTGTTGGTGGTGATGATGCTGATGATGAGCTTGGTGATCCATTAGCTATTCCAGTATTAGGTATTTTTATGGTTACACATGATTTAGAGTTATACTACGGCCCAGAGGTTCCCAAACTTTTTCAAATTACATCACCCTTAATATCTCAATCATTTTATTCATGGCACCCCTACACCAAAATAAATAAAGAGATCTGTTTAATAAGTACTGAAGTCTGAGAAATAATGTGGCTGGGTTTCACTTAAAAAATTTTAAACACACTATGGGACCTCTATTTTGTAAACCACGGCTATAGCCATTTTCTTACAAAAATGGGTCATTACTTTTTAAGAGTAAGCAGGAAATCAAAAATAGATAACGTAAGAGTTTCACAGTTACTAGTTTGTAACATTGTGTATAAAATATTACCACACTCATTCATATAGATCTTGAGTAGGTGATTATTGTATACCATTTTGTCCAAATTTTGCCCAATTCGAATTCTGATAAATGGAATCTGATTAGAAAGTAAAATTTGATAAACCTAATTTCACATATCAGGCATTTGTAGTTGGGGAAAAATTGACTTGTATTCTGTATATTCTGTTTAGACCATTTGCCTCCTTTGCAAAATGTGATTCATTTTTGGATATGTGAAATGATTCTTTTTCCAAGCCAAATTGTATCCAGCTTTGTTAAAGATACCTTTCATAAACAATCATGGTATTTTAGGCAGGACATGGGCAGACGATCGTTAACAGTATACAACAACTTTCAAACTCCCTTCTTCAATGGACAATGGACTACCAACATCAGAAAGCCACTGTAAAACCCAATGAAGTCTACATGTGATGCTCTGAACAGGGACAAGTTTAGAGTGAGGGTTGACAGTTCACATTTAGCGTGTTGTTTAACAACTTTTCCTAAGCTGACTCTGACTTTCAGGAAATGAAATGAAAATGGCAGAATTATCAATCTGAAGATCCACAAGCTAAAAAGGAAACTCTTTTCAGGGACGCCATCTCAGGGGTAACATTTATAAAGTCAAGATTGCTTGACATACTGGAAACCATTTCTTGGGATCAGGCTCCAACAGGTCTCTGGGTTTAAGGGAATCAAGTCTATTTTGAAGGCGGAGAGAAGAGGACATAAAAAATGAATTTAAGTTTTTCCACACCACCAAGGTGTTCGCGCCAAGGTAGCTAATGTGTGTCCACATCAAGGAATTCCTCCTCCTGAGAACCAAGAGAAAGTTTCCCAAAACTAGAAGGGAAAGGTGTTTTTCCCTTGTATCAGTCTAGCTTCAGAGATGTTCTATTAGTGGCACATGCCCTTCCCCCGATACAATGAAGTGTTCTGTGTGCTAACAACATAGTTTAAAAAAAAAGTAAAACAAAATTCTGCATTTTTATAAAACTTGATAAAAAATAGTATTTCAAAGTGTACAGTCAGCAGAAGTACACAGTTATCAAAAATGCACACACTTCACGTGACATCTCCTGCACCTTCAGCTTTCTGTGCCTGGTCTATTTTGGCATCTCCATTTTCTGCAGGGTTATTCTCATCCTTACCAGCATCAGCTTTCCCCTTTTTCCTGTTGGGTACCTTTTCTCCCTTCTTTGCAGGGGACTATTTAGGCCTGGCTAAATAAATAAATTTGGATCACTTCTCAGGCCGGGCTCTGGCTTTGGACGAGCAGTTTTAGCAGATAACCTTGCAGATCTTCTCTGTGGCTCTTCCTTCACCTTGGCTTTATCTCCTTTAGCATCCCCTTCAGCCTGTGTCTTGTGCAAGGTGGCAACAGAGGCAGGATATAAGTACTGGACCAGTTGGGGGGAGGATGCAGCGGCACAAGGGCTTTGGCCGGTCTGGGGGTCCTTCTCGCCTCTTCTTCACACTGCTCTGTGAAATGATTTTTTTAGCATTTATAACTTACTGTGAATGATTAGAAAATATTTTTTTTTGCGGGTAAGAGAAAGACAAAGGGTAGGAGAATTGAACCTTAATACAATGGACATCAGGTGGTGAGAGAGAGGGCACAGGGATAAGAAAGATACATAGAAATGGAGCAAAAATAACCTGAGATAAATTTGGATCACTTCTCAATTTTCCAAGAATTAACCTTGATTATGATTGGATAAGTCAACAAAAGAGCTAAGTATCAGGCAAGTAGGCATACAGAGAGATATTTACAGAACAAGTTGAACTAGCAAGAATTTTGAAATACTTGAAATTCTATTAGTGATTCATTCTGATTATTAAGACAGATGAGTTATATAACTCTCATCAGTGTATTTGTGCCTTTTCTTAATTTGATTCAAACACTGTTACACAGGGGATGCCTGGGTGGCTCAGTTGGTGAAGCATCTGCCTTCCGCTCAGGTCATGATCTCAGGGTCCCAGAATTGAGCTCTCTGCTCAGTGGGGAGTCTGCTTCTCCCTCTCACTCTCCCTCTGTGCTCTTTCTCTCCCTCTCCCTCTCAAATAAATAAATAAAATCTTGGGAAAAAAAAAAGACTGTTACAGGAGGAAACATGTCATTAACAATAAAAGTAGGTAATTACAAACCTGTGAAGAGTGAAAATAAATGGTATATGTCCTAGATTATTTTTGCTTTCAGATTCACTTTCCCAGAGAATTCTTTATATACTGTCTGGAATGTGCAACACAGAAAACTGAGTGATATGAAAACTATTTATTCTCTGTTCTGGGACCATAGGGACTAGTCCTTTTAGAGGACACAATCTTATGTGGACTTTTTTGTTGTTCATCCTTAAGGTCTGTGCCACACTTGATGGTATGTTAGAGCTCAAAATAGTGTTCCATCTTCAATAAGCCCATGTGATATACACACCCTTCTGAAGGAAATATAAATATCAACACACAGGCACAGATAATTTCCTTTTAAAATGCTTTGAATTCAACCCAGTCATTATTTAATATACGTAATATAGTTTATAGTAAAATACATTTTAAAGGTTTTGACTTTTCATTTTGGGTTTGTATGGTTTCATTATTTAAACTTTACATTTGACTCATTATAGCAAATCTATGTATAGATTAGTATATTTAAGATATTCCTGAAGATCATCTTTTATTAATTTATTCCAGAAACTTTAGTTATCCCTTACTACATACTTGCTACAATACTGTGAGGGAAACAGACAGTACTGGGAGCACTAACAATGCAGTGGTTTTTAATTCAGGCCATATGTTACCATCACCTGAGGTGTTGTTAGTCTTCACTCCAGACAGAATAACTGGGGTTTTCAACCTGGACATGGGTATGTTTTAAAAGAGTCCCAGGTATTTCTAATTTTCATTCAAGGTAGTGAATGATTCATCTATTGAAAAGTCTGCTCTTTTAAGTTAGAGGTATTCCTTAGATTCACTTGCTAATTATTTCTGGTCTTGAGAAAATAAGGATGATTTGGTTATGATATCTCTTCTTTTTCAGTCCAAATCTTGACAATTAAACATATTACTGAAATCACGTGACTGAAAAAATGCAAATACATTTCCCCAAACTTAAAGCACAGGCATCATAGTGTTCCAAAGCAAATCAGAGAATTCTAGTGATTATAGAAGTGATATTCCTTTCCTTCCTTTGCAACTGCCTGCTGGCCCAATTCACATTGTTTAGTCACAAGATAAGAGAGATGTTTTTAAGCATTCTCCACAGATACGAGTGATTGATATTAAAAAAGACACTCTGGCTTTAAGGATGCTGCTACGAAACACAGTTTGAAGATGTCTTCCATCCTGCAACAAAAGAGTGTAGTGGTAGCATGTTCTGATTTAGAAAATAGGAAGTAATCTACTAAAGCTGTACCCAGAGAGAATGTTATTGGTTTACTTAAAGAGCTTAATTTTAAAAAATAGTTTTATTTATGTTGCACTGAAACTTCCACATATTCTGTTATTTATTTGGGCAAGGATAAAATTGTAAGCATATAATGATATTTTGTCAAAATAATCACTTTTAAATAAATACACATAAAAAAATAAACTCAATTTTTGCTTTAATTATTTTCTACTAAAGTAATGTATCCTTAATCACAGGAATATTTGGATTGTAAAAAATATAAGGAAGCTAATAGATATCACTCATAATGCCACACAGAAATAATCATATTTGGTATTATTCATAATTTTATTTCTTCTAGATACTCAGTAATGCTAACTAAAATCTTTTAAAGTTTTTTTTAAGTCCTGAAATTCTGTCTCCTAGCAGATAAATTAGTTTAATCCATTTATATTTATTGTAATTTATTATGAACCTTGATGTATTTCTGAAACTTTGTCTTACTGTTTTACTGCCAATACTTTATTCCCTCTTTTCTCTCCCTTCCTACCTTCTATTCAATTGAGAATCTTTTGTATATCTTGCATTTTTGAGGTCATAATCTATTATATTTAGTCCTGCTTTTTTACATAATAGTAAAGGTTTTTGTGATTCTGATTATTATGATACATAATTTTAAGGCCTCCCTGATATTTTATCATTTTACATTATATAATCTGGATAACTACAATTATTTCATTAGAATATCGTTCTTACAGAGAATCACTGTATCAAGATGTCTGAGCTTTTAAAAACCTTTAATGTATATTACTAAGTTATTTTCTCAAAAGATTGTCTTGGTTACCACTTCTAAAATATTAATCATTGCATCCTTACCAGCAATGAATATTAATTTTAATGCTGTGAAAATTTCATCAAATAAAATATACATAGCATTTCTTAAAACTTGCATTTTTTAGTTTATTTTTTAATCATTCATTTTTTTCTTTCATGTAAGTATCTAATCATGTCTTTTATCAATTTACCTATTGTGATCTTAATATTTTTTTCACATCTGTTGTTGGGAGCTCCATATAGGTATGTCTGTAATCTTTTTGAAGTTTTTCCCCAGTTTATATTTGACTTTTAAATTTATTAATAATTTTTAGTATATACAATTTAAAAATTCTCCTTTGTGTTTTCTTTTATTCAGAGATTAGTATATGTTTTTCCTTTTCCTATTAGTTTCCCTTCAGTGGGTTTGATTTTTACATTTCAACTTTTAATTCATCTGAGTTTATATTGATGTATGAAGTGAGATTAGAATATTTATTGATTTTTCCAACTAATTGTCTAATTGCCTGTGTCATTAATTAAATCAAATATCATAACTTTATCTGTTGGCACTTTGACAAATGGAAAATACAAGCATTATGAATGTAAGCCTGGGTTCAAATCTCATTTCCCCTATGTAATAACACCCTTATCTTGGGCAAATTGCTTAATCTATGTGCCTCAGTTATGTCATCTCTAAAATGAACATAAAGAAAAAGTTCTGTATTACAGGGTAATTGTGAGGGATAAACAACATAATATATCTGAAGTGTATGGCACATAGTAAATGCCCAGGAAATGCTACCTATTATTGAATCTGTTTATTCTTGGAAGAACATCACACTTTAAATTATGGAGCTTTATTTTATGGTTTTCTATCTGCTGGGATTTTTCTCATTTTATTAGCCTTGGGAAACAATTAGCACAGTATTTAAGGACATGAACTCTAGAGCTGAACTGCCTGGGTATAAATCCCAACATCCAAACTAATTAACTATATGACCTTGGGTAAATTGCTTTACATATTTGTTTTTTAATTTCTCTACCTGTAAAATTGAGATATTTATGTCATTTGCTCAAAGATTTACTGTGAGGATTAAATATATGAAAAGTAGGTAGTGGTTAGTGTGTTGCTACCATGAGCTATTATTTGTTTCAAAATTTTCTTAATGTCCTTTTCATCCATTTTTATCCTCTAATGAAATTGAGACCTAATCTGTCAAGTTTAGAGAGATTCCAATTCTATTTTGATTGCAAGGACGTTGCTTTGGAAAAACTAAAAATATTGAGTCTTCTTACCAAGGAAAAAGCTGTATTTCTCCAATTTTTCAATGCTACTTTTAGATGTATCAGTAAATATAGTTTAAAAAAATTTTTTTCACACTATTTATTAAGAGTACTTCTAGATAATTGTGTTTAATATTGTACATAAGGGCTTTATTTTTCTTATTTTTAAGTATTGTTAATACACAAGAAAACCATTGTTTGGTTTATATTTGTCTTCTGTATAGCCAATTTGCTCTTAAATCTAGTATTTTATTTAAATCCATTTTCTTCCCTATTCTTGTATATAATCACATAGTATGCAAATAATAGTTTTGCGTCCTCGTTTCTAATTGTTTAAAATCTGACTTTTTACTTCATTTTGTATTGCATTTGCATAACTTTCCAGAGTAATGCTCAATTCATGTATTTAACAAATATTCAGTAGCTCCTTTCCATGTTTCAGGTTCCATGGAAAGCGCTCGATAAACCCAGATAAACCAACAGAGAGCACATCCATGGGCCCTGTCCTTATAGAACTTAAAAACTAGTTCCATGGTCTTAACATAGTATCTACTAAATGTTGTATGTAGGTTTGCATTATTTGTAGAAGATGTCATATAGCTTTCATTAGATTATCAGAAAGAGTTTATGACCATAAAATGTTGAGGATCATTAGAACTAATTTATGGTGACAAATTTAAGCCTTATTTATATTCTGATTAATTTTACTTCATAATTTAAAAGTTCATATTCTCTATTATAGACTTTTTTATTTGAAAGCAACTATGATTGCATTATCAATTTCCTTAATGTATTCATATTTTAAAATTATCCACATTCTAAAAAATCAGTTATTACTTTTCTATAGAAATCTGTTAAAATAAACTACACATTATAAAAAAGACTTTATAGATACATTAGTTTAAATTTTAAAAAACACTATTTTGAGTGTTAAAAGACAATATTGAAAACACAATTCAAGTTACAAATTAGTCACGCATGATTTCTAAGAAACATAGGAATAAATTGGGTTATGGTTTGCAATCCTAACTTGTGATTATTTATTCTAGACTAAAGATTGGGTATTTAAAGACATGTGCTTAAATGAAAAATAAACAAATAGGCTTGTGTGTGTTTGTTTGTTCTTTTGCCAGCAATTATTCTTTGCACATTTCTACTACCTGATTGCTAGGGAAGACAGCAAGAATAAGCCTCACTCTCCTAACTGCCTCTTACTTCACCCCACAATAGCATGCCAGTTGGTATGCAGCCCTGGACCAGCAGACTAGTTGCTTCCTGGAGCCAGTCATTTCAAGTCCTTGAAAGTATTTTGAATGGAATATTAAAAAGTTAAAGCATCGAACATTCCCTTCTCAAGTTATTGTCTGTAAGGGTTCAATCTGCTATCTTAGGAAATTCACTTTCCATCTGTTCACCTAATTTATTTACAAATAGGCTAGGAAGATTCTTTAAAAGGCTGATGAGAAGTGGCTAGACTTGTATTTAGAATCACTGACCCTCATTGAATGGATTTTAGCCATAATGTGAAGAGGAAAAGACAAAGATAGTGGACGCTATGAGTGATTTAAAACAAAACAAAATTACCAAGACAGTTAAATATGGCAGTACAGTTAGAATGTGATTGAGGAAAGAGAACAGGGTAACAGGCATGTTCTTCCTTCTCTTTTCAGTCTCTTCAGTTTATCCCTCCAGGTGTTGTACAATATTACGTAATTATTATTTTAAGTCAATGGAATAATTATACTCTCAAGGCTTTTATTAATTTATCCATTCAAGGATTTTAAAAGTGTTCATTGAGCATTTCCTGTGTAAAGGCATATGGTAGCCTTTGGAGCTTTCCCCTTTGAAGCTTATAGACCAATGGGGGCATCATGCACTGATAATTGTTTAATCATAAAATGCAGTACTTGCAATGAAGGAAAAGCACAGGGAACTATGAAAGTGCAAGAGGAAAACGTGATTTCACTTGTGGATTGAGAGACAGCTTCTCTAAGGAATGTTTAGTTTCCACTCTGAGAAATGCATGAGTGAGACATAGAAAAGCATGTGATAGGCAAGCAGGAATTAGACAAAGCAGAAACTTGTGGCCCACATTAGCACATTCATTATTTTTGTTATTATTATTATTATTTTAAATTTAGTGGGCCATAAATGGAGGAGGACCATATCATATTCCCAATATTAAAAACCACTGTAGCTTCAGTTTGGGAATATTGAAAAGATCTGGAGATCGATAGTGGTGATGATTACACAACAATGTGAGTATACCTAATGCCACTGCACTATACACTTAAAAAAGGCTAAAATGGTAAATATATGATGTACATAATTTTACCATAATAACAGAAGAAATATACTCAATCTCTCTGAAAATATGCTCTCATATGGATAATTGTGTTAACCATCTTAGTGTGTTATGATAGTATTAAAAGAGATAATTCACATAAAGAACTTGACAGAGACCCTGGCAGAGTTGAACTATTATATACATGTATATTCCAATGATGAGAAGAATGAAGATGAGCACTGTGCTGTGGATGAAGATGTTAAGATCCAAGTACCATCATTTATTATCATTGGCAAGTTGTGTAACTGCTTAACTTCGTTTTCTCATTTGTTAATTGGGATGAAAAGCAGACAGTTATTGTGAAGGTGAAAGATACATAAAACACCTGTCCAGTATCAGGAACATAGTAGGTGTTCAACAAATAAGTAATTTCTTTTACTGGACTACTACTCATGGGATATTAATCCCTAAAACTATACAAAAATTATCAATAAAAATCAAATACAAATATATCAGTTGTAAATTTTAAGGATAATAAAGATACTGGACTAATCCTAAAGTCATTTGTAAGGAGAGTGATTGCTGGATCATATGCTATGAGTATGTTTAATTTTGTAAGAAATTGTCAACCTATTTTCAAAAATAGCTGTACCATTTTTGCATCCCCACTAGCATTGAATAAGATTTCCAGTAGCTCCATACTCCTCACCAGCGTTTGGTGTTGCCAGTGTTCTGGATTTGAGCCATTCTAATAGATGCATAGTGATATTTTCTTGTTTTGATTTGCAATTCTCTAATGACATGTGATGTTGAATATCTTTTCATATGCTTATCTGCCATCCGTATATCTTCTTTGGTGATATGTCTATTCAGGTCTTTTGCCCATGTTTTAATTGGGTTGTTCTCTTGTTGAGTTTTAAGAGTTCTTTGTGTATTTTGGATACTAGTTCTTTGTCAAGTATATCTTTTGCAAATATTTTCTCCCATTCAGTGACTTGACTTTTAATTCTCTTGATACTGTCTTTTGCAGAGCAGGAGCTTTTAATTTTAATGAAGTCCAGCTTATCAATTATTTATTTTCTCCATGGATTGTGCCTTTGTGCCTTTGGTGTTGTATGTACCCAAGATCACCTAGGTTTTCTCCTATGTTACCTTCTGGGAGTTTTATAGTTATGCATTTTACATTTATGTCTGTGATCCATTTTATGAAGAGTGTAAAGTCCGTGTCTAAGATCATATTCTGCATCTGGCTATCCAGTTGTTCTAGCAACATTTGTTGAAAAGATGATCTTTGTTCCATTGTACTGCCATTGCTCCTTTGTTAAAGATCAGTTGACTATTTAAGTGGATCTATTTCTGGGCTCTCTATGCTGTTCCATTGATCTATTTTTCTTTTGCCAGTATCACACTGTCTTGTTTACTATAGCATTATAGTAAGTCTTGAGGTCAGGTAGTGTTGGTCCTCTGCCTTTGTTATTCTCCTTTAATATTGTGTTGGTGATTCAGTTCTGTTACCTCTCCATCTAAACTTTAGGATTGGTTTGTCAACACACAAAATAACATAAAATAACTTGCTGGGAATTTGATTGGGGTTGTATTGAATCTATAGATCAAGTTGGGAAGAACTGATATCCTGACAGTGTTGAATCTTCTACCTTTTCAGCTTTGCATGAAATATTGCCAAAATACGTGTTTAATGAAAGAATAAATTGAACTCTTCCATACCACAACCATATCTCAAGAGTTTATCCTCTTTCTGCAGCTTAGTTCTAGCCAAATAACCAGCTGGCTGATAAAGTTAAAGATCTAACACTGAGAAGTTGCCTCTTTGCGTTAGGCCTGTCTGAAGATGAAGGATGCATAAATTAAACAGATGCAATTAGCAGAAGGTGGCAGGAAGCACATAACTATAGTGTAGCTGGGCTTATCTTAGGTTAAAATAACTATGTCACTATGTACACCCTGAAGATGTTGTGATCAATGGGGGTTTTCAGCTTTATAAAATAATATGTATGTTTCCTGGAAACAAACTCAGGGTTACAGAAGGGAGGGCGGTGGGTGGATGGGGTAACCAGGTGATGGGTATTAAGGAGGCACGTGTCGTGATGAGCACTGCAAGTTATATGCAACTAATCGTTGAACACTACATCAAAAACTAATGATGTACTATATGTTAGCTAGCTGAACATAATAAAAAAATAAAATAAATAAAATAATATGTATGTTCTAGATGAGTCAGGGGAGTTTCTCATTCTCAGCAAAACATTAGGTACTGACTCCTATTCAAATAAAAGTACTAATTGCCAAAAACAAAATGTAATCCTTCCCAAAGAAGGAGACATACCAACAGGAGATGATAGAACCATAATTAAACAATCGTTACTATTTTAAAGAAAGACCTGAGGATGAGTACTTATAGTAATTCACAAACCTCCTGTGTGTACATTAGGAATAATACCTGATTTAGTTAAGATATTTTCCATTGATAAAAATACTGATCATTTTGGGGGATGTAACTTATTCTACAACTCTTCATTTTTTAAGAAACTCACTTTTACAAGGGCAAGAGATTTGCAACCCAAAATATTTAACTTTTTATTTGACCTGACTGTGAGGCAGTTTGCCCACATCTTATTATATAATGTACTTTAAAAGAAATATAAAAGGCAATACATGGTGTTTTTGTTTTTGTTGAAATGCTGAGAGTCAAAGAGGTTCAGCTCAGCGGGATATAAATCATTACAGATTCTTTTTCCCAAAATTTCAAGACACACTAATCTAAACAAATAGAACTCAAAAATGAAAACTGGAGAGTGAATTAACAAAAACATGATGGGGTTGAAAGCAAAATGTATCTATTGATAGAAAAAAATAGTTATTAAAATACCAAAAATATTAAGCAGGAATATCCTGGTTATTATTATTATTAAAGATTTCAGATATATTTCAAATATAAATCAAGAATGAATGGCCAATTAGATAATTCATGTTAAACTATTGCCTTTGCCTAAAGTTTACTGCTTAATTGAATAACTTTTTTTTCCCCCCACCTTAACTCTGGATATCATTTTATCATTTCTGTATAGTCATGTAACGGGTTTAATTTTCAAGCTAAATCAAAATTGCTTAAAATGTTGATGATATAAGATTTGGGGATATAAACATGAACATATTGAAATCAACCCTGATACTTTATTGAATAAGACTAAAAGTCTTTTAATAGCCTCAATAAGTCTTATGCATTCAAAATTAGCTCACAAAAATAAGAGAGGATGAATCACTGCATTCTCAAACCTATGAGTTTCTAACATCTTTGCTCTAAGAAACTGAAACTACCGTAGTGATATTCCTAAATCTTTGAAACACCAAGAAACATTTTTAAAAATCTGTCTTAATTCAGCAAGAATTTTTGGGCAAAAGCCTAAAGTATTTCTTCTAAACTCATAGAAACTTGAAGAAAGTAAATAATTCTGGCAATTGAGCAAAGGGCTGCAGGGCTCCTGCCAATAGGTACAGCTGTCACTGCTTTCTTCCCTTATTTTATGTTTTTAGTTAGCAAGAGGGCCATGTTGGGGGAAAAATCATTTCAGGTTTGTATTTCTGCTGTTTCTTTTATTTCCCTTTCATTTTTCCATTGCATAAAACAAATTGACTTGGAATTTACACCTGTTCCTGGGCTTCAAATGTTATCTCTATGAAATCACTTTCAGATACCTATTCCCAACCCCAACACCTTCCATATTCTGATCTCATTCATTCAGATGTTTACTTGGTATCTCCACTTGGATATATAATGGGAAACTGAAACCTATCACATATTCAAAACTCAATCTCTGGTCAACTCTCTCTTTCACCGAAACCCTGTTTCCCCTTTGTCAAGTGGCAGTGTCTTCCACACCAATGGGCAAGCCAAGAGATGAGAACTCACCCCTGACCTCCTTCCTTTCCTTCACCTCCTACTTTCAAGCAGCATTTATTTCTCACAAGTCCAGAGCCCCCTTGAAGCTGAGGACCATAGATCGCGGGTCTGTTGAATCTCTAAGGACCTAACACAGGGTACATGATAGACCCTTCAATATTTTTAAACAAATCAAATTGCCTATATAACTGTTTCTACATTTGCTAACTAAATTACTGATTTTATATATCTACAGTGCAAATTGTATTGGCAACTGCACAGCATTAGAGAATCCATTAGATCTTGGAACAGAAATGGTGTCATATCGTTCCTCCCACTTATAGAAATGCATGGAATTATGCTCAAACCAATGTTAACTGTTTAATAGCAGTTCTTGTGCTTAAAGCCTTCTAAATTAATACAGTTACAAAGCCATTCACAGGTGTGGTGCTTTTAATTATCAGCTTTCTTCTATGGCATATCTTCAGTGGCATTAAATACACACACACCCATTCACATGCACATGAGCACACATGTATTTATTGATCACATATGATGCAAAGTATTTAAACCCCAATAGGAATGTGAATATATGTATAAGTCATGTTCTTTTTCCTCAGTAACTTCTAATCTGGATAGGGGTGAAGAAGAACTAATACAGGTGTCTTATGTACATTTTTCATATAATTCTCACAAGTACACATTAGTATTTCCATTTGCCAATTGCTGATATAACTTGCCCAAATGAAATAGTCATATGAAATAATTCTGACTGCATCTATACTCTTGTGTTTTAATCTCATTGCCTTTCGATAATATAAAAATCTAAAATGCTCTTACCATATGCCCAGACTTTCCAGGACAGTTTTATAGTCAGATGTTCTGCTATACTTATCCTCATAAGCCATCAAGACCTGTCAAAATACCAAATTTTGGCAAAGAAACCACTTCTCCAAAATAAATTTTTTCTCAACCCCTGAAATTGTCTTCAAATATGTTTTCTAATAAAGTGTCCCTATATTCAGTTGGAAGTGGCTTTGCATTTGAAAGATAAGCAAGAACCTAATAATAAGGAATCCATGAGAGAGTCCAACAAACTCACTCCATGATTTTACTTATTTTTAAAGATTTTATTTCTTTCTTTGACAAAGAGCAAGAGGGGGAACACAAGCAGGGTGAGCAGGAGAAGGAGAGGCATACTGCCTGCTGAGCAGGGACCCTGATGTGGGGCTCAATCCCAGGACTGGGATCATGACCTGAGCCGAAGGCAGATTCTTAACTGACTGAGCCACCCAGGCGCCCCTCACTCCATGATTTTAGACAATGGAGAAAACCTCATACAAGATTGCCAGAGGATAGACTTTCTTATAAAGATAATTCTTGATCTAGGTCTTGAAATACAGAAGAGATGTGTTTTCTCATCCATAAACTGAGATTAATAATAATAACTGTATCATTGGTTCATATGAATATTACTTAATTCTTAAGCTGCTAGAATAGAGCCTGGCTTGCAAGTTGAGAGATGATGGAGTATGGTTATCTTAACTATTAAACTAAGGACTATTTAATCTTTTAATTTCTATAATATTTCTAATGATAATTATAATTATAGTATATATAATATGATTATAAAGTATAAAATATACTACAACATTATAATTTCTATAACCTAGTATTATATATAGTATGACACATAAAATAGATATTCAATAATATTTGTTGAATGAATTACAAAATGATGGTGTATCACTGACAAATTTTGAGGCAGAGAGTACAACAGAGTTAACTTTTTTGAAGATCTATAAATTTTGTATTATTCACTGAGCTTCAGCTATTTGGATACATGTTCATTAAAATAATAAACTTATGGCACAGGTTACTCTTGGTAACAGGGATCAGGGATAGATCCAGTGAGATTGCTCTGGTCCTTGTGCCTAACTAGACTTTAAGTTTCTGAAGTTTGAGAATTTGCCTGCACTTCCATTACCAACTGAGGTTCATCTGGGCTCTTTCATATCAATAAATGCTTGTTTGATAAGACTTACATTTGACACAAAGAAATAATTACTTATATTAAGCGAGAATAAAATTATTATCAGAAACTATGGAATCCCTTTCCTTTAGATTTCAGTTTTTGCATCAGCCACATCTTTGCTCTGAAATTATATATAAGTGGAGGGATGTATCCACTCTTGTTGGAAACTGATTTACTATTTGATACAAATTTGAGTAAAAAGGGATAAAGCTCTTTGTACTGCTCAAGACCATGTCATTGCTGCAAATCTGAAATCTCCACATAAGTCCATCAAAATACAGGAGTTAAGGAGTTTCCCCAATATCTCTTCTGTCAATGGAACCATGAAAAGGAGCCTGAAGAACAGAGTGTTCATCAACCAAAGCACTTAGGATGAAAGAGAATGATATATTTTCTTGGAGAACAATTCAGCAAGGAAAACTCACTTACTGCCTATGGAAGGAACCAAAAGTTCAACACTTGGCATTTAAGGTTCCATAATTTGATTATACTCTTCTTCCCACTTATCTTTTTCTAATGCCGGCTTCCATGAGTTCATGCCCTGGCCATATTAACTCTGCAGAGTTGTCTGAATTTAACCTTTATTTTCCTACTTTATGCTTTTCCTACTGCCACTTACTTCTGCTTGCATGCATCTGCCTATCAAAGATAGACCAATGATTTGCTTTTAGTAATTACTCCATAAATGTATTCAACAGACGTTAATTGAGTGCCTTCAATGTGTTAGGCTTTGCATTAGGCAATATGGAGTATAGAAAAAGAAATGAGACAAGCTGCTGTTGAGACATTTAAATCTAGAAAATCTCTCACTGAATGTATATCTTTGATTTACAAATACGTTTGCTGCTGCTACAAAATGTCGTGACTTGGTAGGTTCTTCATAAATATGTATGGGATGAATGAATAATTAAAAATTACCATCCAGTTACATTTATGATTACATTATTTTATAATCTCCAAAGAAAATGAAACAAATTTCTCAGTGTTTGAAGAGCACGCCATAAAAACTGATGTCTGATTGAATAGCACAAATATTCATGCATTCCCTCCTATATGTGTTTCAAAAATAAGTACTTGCTGAATTGTTTTAATAGAATTGAAGCGCATTTAAAAAAGAATTCTCTTATGATGGTTCTAGCTACAGGGGCCTAAATTCTTCTGGTAGGGATCACTTATCATTTTAAGTACTGATACAATGACCTATAGCTAGTGACTCTTCTCTGTTATTTAAAAAATAGAATGTCATATAAAGTTATATCCTACTCTTTCCTTCTGTGTGGTATCTCCTAACCTGAACAGCAGCTAATAGGAGATATAAGATCATCAGCCTGGTTCTTCAATCATGGGTGGGTGTCTTGTCAGAAGACGGAAAGAAATTTTATGTGCTTTTAGATTGGTGAGGTAGAATAAATACCTGCTCTTATAAACACATGCAAGACACACAGATATTGTGCAGCAAGAAGCAGCTGCTGACATCCTGAATCTCTGCAGCTGCATTAGGGAGCTTCAGAAAGCAGAGTGGCAGTAGCAGTGAAGCCTTTTTATTAGACATGGCCATCTCTTCAGAGGAATAAAGTCGTACGGAGGAGAGATTACAGCCCAGGAAGTCTTTAAAACTCCCAGTGTAAGTTGAGTGAGTGTTTCAATCTGGTGTGGTTTCTTCCCAGGTTTTGTTCTTTTGTAAATGTGTGGGAGAGCAAAAGGGAAAGAAGTTTGAAAGTTCTGTCTTGCTGGCATAGGAATTTTTTTTCTGCTGTCAAAGACTTATTAAGTCCTGTTTTGGATTGATATGAATCACAGGGAGGGTATCATGGAACACATTTCTTTGTAGTAGTACAGCTATCTCAGATCAGTTTGAACTGCCGTTGGGCAACAAAAAAGTCATCTCATTTAACAGTCAGAAACCTCCCAGGTATTAGTCAAAGTGATATATCAAAACGCCTTATTCATTATGACATGGTAAAGTAAATCAGATGTAGACATACGGGATATTCAATTCTCACCCAGACCAAATGCCACAACAAATTCAGTGCAGACATAATTTCAGGAGGTGAGTTATTGAATGTTGCAGACCTTCTGATTTTTAGAGTGTACTGATTAAAGATATGGCTTAATGAATTCAGAACACATTTGACTGTTCTCTGTGAGTGTTGGAAATACTCTGACTTTCACTTAATATACTTACCATAATAGTTTTTGGACTTTCGTATGCCTACAAATTACCTGGGAAGCTTGATTAAAATGTAGATACTTGAGCTATTTCCCCAGAGACTCTAACTTTCTTGGGAGTTTCTCAGAAAGCTATTTTCTTAACAAGTACATCCAAACACTGTTAAGGCAGGTGGCCCCTAGCCTCCATTTTGGAAAGCGTTAACTTAGCCTTCTGGAGAATATGTTGATCATCAAATATACAAAATATCCTTTCTTGTAATCTAGAGCAAGGTTAAATTCTAAGTATCTTTTAAAAAATAAACAGTGAAGAGTATAGGGCTTAAATCTGTCTGGAGTAGTAGGATTCACACCCTGGCTCTATGTATCTTTTGGACAATCCACATGATCCTGATGACTCAGTTCATCTCTAAAAATCTCAGAGACACATATGCACCCCCGTGTTCATAGCAGCAATGTCCTCAATAACCAAACTGTGGAAGGAGCCGAGATGCCCTTCAACAGACAAATGGATAAAGAAGATGTCCATATATACAATGGAATATTACTCAGCCATCAGAAAGGATGATTACCCAACAGTTGTATCAACATGGACGGGACTGGAGGAGATTATGCTAAGTGAAATAAGTCAGGCAGAGAAAGACAATTATCTTATGGTTTCACTTATTTGTGGAACATAAGGAATAGCAGGGAGGACATTAAGAGAAGGAAGGGAAAAAAGAAGGGGGGAAACAGAGGGGGAGACGAACAATGAGAGACTGTGGACTCCAGGAAACAAACTGAGGGTTTTAGAGGGGAGGGGAGTTGGGGGATGGGTTAGCCCGGTGATGGGTATTAAAGAGGGCACGTATTGCATGGAGCTCTGGGTGTTATGTGCAAATAATGAATCATGGAACACTACATCAAAAATAAATGATGTACTGTATGGTGACATAACATAATAAAAATAAAAATCTCAGAGACATTTGGTAGGATCAGATGAGATGATCTATAGATAAGTAATTTGTAAAATGTTTAGGACATATGCTTGTTGTTGCTCCTTTATTGTCCCCATTAGCTGAGGTTACCTTGTTACCTTTATCACTCCTACTCATTGTTTGGCTCCATTCAGTTGCTTCCACTGATCCTTTAGGCAAATCATCGACAAAACAGGATGATCAGTTCTGCTTCCCAGTATCCTTCCAAACTTGTACTAAAACTCACCTGTCATATTTCACCTTTTATTGGATATTCATCTGTTATTGTGAACAGCAGTTCTTTGCCAAAAGTAGCACTATATTCAAAGTAGAATAAAATGTATATTTGCCCTTGAGTAATAAACTGATTCATATTAATACACTGGTAAGAAAGAAGTTGAGTGGAATCTCATAAATGTATGTTTGAGTTTTAAATCTTGCTTGAGAAAACAGCTCCTCCCTTGTTCATTGACTGAATAATTCTTGGAATTGCAAATACTTAAAAAATCATATTGCCTGATTTGCTCATGATTACTATCTCCATTTTCTATTAGTATCTCAATTTTATAATTTCAAGCAAAATAATAAGGTAGAATTGGCATCATGTCATTTTCATGGGAGGGTAGGGTGGATAGTTTGGAATCAGCAGGATCTTTCTGCATTTTTTCAAATTTCAAGAGATTCCTAACCCTATATACATACACTCCTAAAATGTGGGACAAAATATATTTAGGACTTTCTATTTACTACCTAAAAGCAACGGTTTCCTGAAACTTTCTCAATGAATAAACATGACTGCATCAATTATAGTCTTGTATGACATCATTGGCTTAAATTAGCTTGTGAAAAATATGTGCTATAAATATCACAAACAGGGATTCTACCATTTTTAAGTTACTCTGCATGTATGACATGATTTTAAAAATAAATGGGTAATTAACTTAATCATAAATCCAATTATCTAAAAATGAGTAGTCAATTGTTCTATTAAATGCAGGCTGTGCTGTCAGCACTCAATTAATATCCATATCTTCAAAATGCCTTCAGGTTTTTTTTTTCTTAGCAGCCTCTAAGTCATATTTCACAATCTCGTGAAGTTGTATTTATTGAAATATTTTGAAATGTATTGTATTGCTCCTCCTTTTACATATACTTTACACAAAATTGAGTGGTGGGCTGTTCCAGTGACTAAGATGATTGCAATCTAAAGAATGTCATGCTCTACCCGCTAGTGGAGCAATGGATGACTGTTCTGAGAAAGGATGCTGTTTATGATCATCTTCAGAAAATGGGGTGTTTTCCTTGAGTGTGTGCTCTTATTCTTTGGCTTTGAACAGCAAGTTTTTCAGAAAGTTTTACTAAGTATATTTGATCATAGCAGTAAGCTGCTAAAATATTGTTAATGACTTTGCAGAAAAACTGTTGAACAGAGATAATAATAATTTGGTGACAGAGTTTAAAGAAGCCTCAATGTGAGGCTGGAGAAGAATGTCTAAAGTGTGCAGTTATTCAGCTAGAGGGGGATGTGTCACGTATGTTTAAATTATATTTCATCTGAAAATTAATTGGAGAGAGAGAATATTGATATGAAGATGTTTAATGGACTAAGCATTTAAATATATAATATTCCCTTTCTAAAGGGGTATTGTTTTTTAAGTTCAAAAACTAATTTTATTTCTGGAAAATTTAGTTTATTCCACTTTAATACTTACTTCTATTATGTACATATGTTGTACTGTTTTTACTTACACACACACACATACATGCACACATGTATCCATATCTATACATGTGTTAGTATTCACAATCCTGTGAAGAAAGAACTTGGATTTCTGTTTTACAGCCTGGATGAATGACACCTCAGGAAGATTAAATGACTTGTATAGCAGAGGCAGAATTTCAGAATTAATCTGAGGATAAAATGTCCCTTGCTCTTAAAATGTAGAGTAGGAGATATTGGTGTCTTTTCACCTACACTAATCTGTGTTCAATTCCAATAAGCTTCCTCTAATTGTTTTCTGGAAATAGTACTTTACAGAAAATTTTTCTCAGAAATATTATGAGTACCCTAAGTAAATATCCTTTTTAAAAAAATTGTATTTATTTGAGAGAGAAAGAGGAAGAGAAAGAGAGCACAAGCAGGGGGAGTGAGAGGGGCAGAGGAAGAGGAAGAAACAGACTCTCCACTGAGCTGGGAGCCTGATGTGGGTTGGATCCTGGGATTCTAGGAACATGACCCAAGCCGAAGGCAGACACTCAACCCACTGAGCCACACAGGCACCCTAGTAAATATTCTTTTTAACATGGCCTTTCATGAACTGTGTTGACGATAGATCAGGATAGACTCCTGATGTCCCCCAAATGTGTTTTTTTCTTTCTAAAATTGAGAGGTGACCATTTGATTATATATATTAATATTTTATCAGTATTCCTAAAATCTTGTTCTCTGTCAATGTAAATGATTGTATAACCATCAGTTGAATGAAATATTAGTTGCATTGGCCTTAATTATATACATCCTTTATATAACAGTTCTAAATATTTTGTAAATAATTATTATTGTCTAAATGCTTGATAACATATTGTTGAAGCTTTTTTGAATAACATGTATGTTAGCTTATATCAGAACTAACCATAAGAGCTAGATGATGTCTCTCCAACAGAAAAATGAGTACCTAGATATGGATCAAATTTCTTAAAGGAGAGCAGTAGCGTCTAAATTAGAAAGGGAGAGGTGGGGAAAAAGACAAATGTGGGAAGAAAGGAGGAAAAGGAAGGGATAGAATGTGCCACACTATGTTGTCTTATTGTAACATGTTGTTTTAATGCGTGGGTAAGACATTTAGTAAAGGATGCTGGAGAAAAGAAGTTGAATTCCCTTCGAAATTAAAGTAGTGCCGGTACGTGTCAGGGTTACATCAGTCACTGGACACTTAGAGATCTGTGATGGTTCAGGGGATGCTGCATCTGCAGTACTGGGTGGGAGGCCTCTACCCAGTAGAGAAGCCACAGGGCTCTTAAGGCCCTCTGAAGGCCAGCAAGGTCAGGGAGCTGGCCAGCAGAGTGTGTCCCCAGGGACAGGAATGCATCCTTGGTTCCTGCTTTTAATCATTATGTATTTTCAGCTATTGAGAAGAAAAAGTCTGCTCCTAGAAGTGGCACATCTTTGTCAGAGTTGTTTGTTTTCTTCGTCTGCCACTTCATCTGCTGCAGCATTTTCAGGTCTGTGGGGGCTGGGGAGTGAGCTGTGAATGACTGAATGATATGTCCTCCAGAGTGAAGGAAGAAGAGCAGTTTCTTCTGCATTAGCAGGAGTCGGCTCAGCCTCTCTGACTCTCTCCTCTACAGCACTGCTGAGGGGATGTGACCAGGGAGTCACAAATGATAGGATAACTGGGGACACAATAGAACCAATCTCTAGCAGAAAACAAATGTGTGGACAAGATGTGAAAGATGCTTTTATATTTGAACAGCAAGAAACCCATTAAATGAAATAAATTACATGCTGTCAGGCTGATGACTCACTGTCCTATTGAAATAGGCAATATTTTGGAGTAAAGGAAAAGATAGCATGGTATGACACAGACAGGCTCAAAATAATGAAAACTTTTCTTCTGACTCTTGTGTCAATATTCAGATTAGAAGACAGACTTCCAACAACATTCAATGAAGTGCATATTAAAAAATGCTTTAAAATATTGCTAGTTAGAATATTCTATTCTAGACTATGTTTATATGCAGCAATAATCCCTAACAAAGAACAAAGCTGCAGTAGGCAACATACCTTGTTACATATTTTCACCATCCTACCCTTATTTTAAAGAATTAAAGTTAAATTTTAGTTTGTTTAGGGAAAGTGCTTTGGAAGAGTTATGGAATGGTCCATTCATCCCTTCATTTATTCAATAAATGTATATTAAGAGACTTCTATGTGCCCAGCACTATAAAGGCAACAATGAACAAGAGACGTGTCCCCTGACCTGATGGGCTTATGGCCTAGTAGAATAATAAATTAATATTTATTAAATACTTTCATAGTAAATATTTCACATGCACAATGTTATGCATCTCTTAAAATAGTCCTATGAAATAGTCATTCTTTCCGTATTTTACACATGAGGAAAGTTAGGGTCAGGGATCAAATAACTTTCCATAAGTGGCAAGCTAAAGAATAGATGAGAAAAGTTGAACTCGTAGTAACAGAGAGTAGAATGGAGGTTATCATATGCTGGGGTATGGGAAGAAGGGGAGATAAAAAATGGAGGACTGTTGACTGCTAGGGGCTTAGAGGAGGAGATCTTGGGCTTGGGGGAGGAGATCTAATGAGTTATTGTGTAATAGGTACAGAGTTTCAGTTTTGAAAGATGTAAAGACTTACAGTGATGGGATGGTGGTGATAGCTGTTCAACAGTATGAATTTACACAATACCAGTGAACTATACACTTTAAAATGGTTGGGATAGTATAAGTCTTACTATTAATGGGGAAACATTTCATGACAAGTACCCAGGGCGTTTGTACATGTGCTATTTGTGAAAACTTTGACAAAATGAAGATTCCATTACAAAAAATCATGAAGTTCATTATTTAGTACATTAGTAATTTGTCACTAATTGTAATAATATTTTAAAGAAAAACAACCACAAAATCTTTTATGTCTGGTATATCAACCATTAGACTTGAGTTATGGCCCTGGTTCTAGTAGCCAAATCTACTAGCATAATTAATTTTTGGAAATTGTAATAAGGATAAGGTCTTTTTGTTAGAAAAAATACACTCATATATAGATAAATCTTTACTCTAGCAGTTTTGAATAACTGAGAAAACCCCAACTGTAGTGTTTTTTTTTTTTTAAGATTTTATTTATTTATTTGACAGAAAGAGAGACACAGCACGAGAGGGAACACAAGCAGGGGGAGTGGGAGAGGAAGAAGCAGGCTCCCAGCGGAGCAGGGAGCCTCATGCGGGGCTCGATCCCAGGACCCTGGGATCATGACCTGAGCTGAAGGCAGATGCTTAACGACTGAGCCACCCAGGTGCCCCCAACTGTAGTTTTAAAAGGTGGTTAATGTCATTGGCCCTGGCAAGTTTTGATTAACATTTTCTGACAGAAGAAGTGAGGAAAGCTCTTGTTTTGTGACTTGCCTAGATTATACAACATCCAAATCTGGCATGAGGAAAGATGAATTCTAATTACACTGGATACATTCTCCTATGCATCCCTTTCTAAAGAGAGAAATTTAAGGCACCTAAATCAAAATTTAGTAAGTTTATATTAATATGTCCACCCAAATTTTTATGAAGACTTTCTGACTTTTTGAAACATCTGAGATGGAATTCATTTTTACCTTTAGAATCTAGTTATGTGGCAAATAAAAAATATTTTTATCATAAAAAATGGATGAGCCAAAATTTAGACAAGAGCTGGCTGAATTCCCTTGTTCTCTTTTGACTATGCCTTGCCATACCTTCCCACATATTGTGTTTGTTATTGAAGGAGGAAATGTCAAATGACATTCCAGACCTAGAAAATTCTTATGTATTTTATTTCCAGTTTTCTGAAATCACTTGCTCTTTGTGGGTACAGCAAATCTTTCTTTCAACCAGCTCCCCTTTCTGAAACTACCTGCAAAGTTAGTAAGATAGACCGAAATCTCACTGAAATACCCCATCAAAATTATAAATCTCAAGAAAACTTTCACAGAAATTGTTTTTCATTCTTTACCTCTATTTACCTGATTCTTTTTCTCTCTGGTCAGTGCTGGTTCCTCTGCATTCAATATCAAAACTGCTATGCCATCCCTTGTTCTTAAAGCTGAATATCTGTGAGAATTATTTAGAGTTCTCAAATTATAAAAGTTTATTAATAGGCGAGCCAGAGTTATTTAAATCCAATAATTATCACCACATTAATCTGAAATGCTTTATAATCTGTAAAATTTTTGCAGTATATTACCTAGGTCAATATTTACAAAAATAAGTGATGACACACACTTTGGGCATAGTTTATGTTTGCTTTTTCTACCTCTCTTTCTTTTCCTTCATTCCTTCCTTTCTTCTTTCTTTCTTTCTTTCTTTCTTTCTTTCTTTCTTTCTTTCTTTCTTGCCTTCTTTCTACCCTGAAATCAACAGTCCCATGCTCCACTGACTGAGCCAGCCTGGTAACCCATGTTCCTTTTCATGAAAAGAACTCATCCTAATTAGTATATATAACTCAGTGAGAGGAAATTAGGATCTAACAGATCAAGAAAATGCTCAAATGTACATTTTTTAGAAAACCTTTAGAAGACATAAACAATGTGTACAGGTTTCAGTTATTTTCACTTAGCTCTGTCTTTAGATATGAATGATACTATACATCATAAAAATGAAAAGTTAAAAATCTTTCCATAGATCATTTAATTGATTTCCCTGCCTCCTAAAGAAATTTTTCTTCCTTCTTCCCCTTTATTTACCTATTTCTTTTTCTCTCTGCTTAGTAAAAGAAATAGAATTAAATTAAGAGTCCAGAAAATACAACTTACACAAACCTATAGTTCTCACCTTCCCAACTATGTCCAAGAGAAAGAAACTGGTCATAAATTGATCCTAGCATTTAAAACTTAACTGTTATTTTTCGTCAAGCAAGAATATTTTAAATATTTCCTAATGTTAATTTGACCCATTTCCACTTTATTTTTTCTATGTTTCTCTAAAAGTTGAGAATTCGACTCAACTTTTTTTAGAAATAATTGATTCTTGATTGATTTTTCACTTCAGAATAATTGACATACCGAAAGGGAAAAATGTGTTTAACCTGGCCTTTGTAGTACCAATGAATATTTTTACCAGTCTCTGCAAATGCTAGGAGTCTGGCAAATAGGGTAAATATGGTCTTAAATTTGTCACAATTGAAAAAAATAAGTAGGATCCCATGTTGTTGTTGTTGTTGTTTTTTCACGTCATTATGATGCAAGCAAATAGTACCATTTTATTTTTGCTATTTAAGAAAATGTTTAAATATACTTATATATTGAACATCATGACATTAGGTATTTTCTTTTCAGAATTGTTTTCATACTCTATCTTAATTTAGGTTTTACATTCAACTCTATGTCATGAGATTTTTCACTGTTATTATATGTTATTTGAAAACATGAGTTAATAACTTTCAAAGTTGGAATTCCTATTGTGTTACAATTGAAGGGGTCCCTTTTTAGTGCCCTGGGACATGTTGCTCTCAAGGAGTTACAGAAAGAAGTGGTTGGGTTCTGAAGTCACCAAATGACTCAAACCTAAGTCCTATGTCCTGGCTACCATAATGTCCTGGCTACCATAATGTCCTGGCTACCACAGTCAGATCCGTTCCCATCATGATGTATTTTACAATGCTTTTAGTTAAAATAATTAAAAGTTTTCAAGTTTAATAGCATATAGGTCTCAACAACTATTCCATCACACTGATTTTTGTACACATCGTGTTCCCATTGATCTGCAAACTTCTTATGGGCAAGTCAACTATGTCTTTCTTTCTGATTCCTCTATCTCTTTGCTTGCTCACAGAGATGGATGTACCACAGATAATAAAGCTTAAGTTGTGAGGTACCTCTCTTACATGAGGCTATGCCAAGGCCCTGCTGTGTGAAACCTCACCATTATAATCACATGATCCTAAGTTTTTGCAAAATTTATAAAAGCAAGGTATTTTCATTAGACTACTGCATAGTTTTGTGACTTAATTTACATAGTAATTTTGTCTTCTTGTCCTTTTTAAATACAGCTCTCCAACTTTTAAAGATAAGGCCCCACAAAACCTAGATTCTCCCTTGCTGACACATAAGGATCTTATTTACTTTTTGTTGAATGAATAAATGAAAAAAAGGGAAGGAGAGGAAGATGGATGAATATATTATTAATCAAAATATTTTAGTTTTTAAAAAATTAGCATTTCTGGCAAAAAATTTTCCACAAGCCACTAACAGGTAATCCTAATATACCACTTTTGTATAATGTCTATAAGTTTACAAAGCTCTTATACAAATATATATTTAATTGAATCTTCCTACCAGCCCTTCAGTTAAATTTGATCTTCAATTAAATTGATCGATATGTAAATGTTTACAACTGTGCTATTTATAGAAAAAGTACTGTTATGCTCAATTGTCAGAGTTAAAAACTAGAACACACCAGTTGAGTAACTTGCTCACATTCCTGCAGTGTCAATCCTGGAGGCAGCTGAAAACCCTCTGATACCAAGTCTACTTGTTTCATAAAACATGGTGCTTACAAATACATTGAAATAAACTAAAACTTATTCTATAAACAAGAAACATAAAATAAAATTGAGCTGATAATGTTGCTGACCCCAAATGATGAGCATTTACCTTTCCTTTTTTTTCCCCCATCCTATCCTTTTCCTTTCCTTTCCTTTTTTTTTTTTTCTTTCTTTTCTGTTTTTGATGCAGGTGTTTATTATCCAGCTATCATAAAGCTAAAGCTTTGTTGGAAAATTAAAAACTAACCTTTACACTTACAAGATGAAAATGTGGTTGCTGGTCAGTCACCTTGTGATAATATCTTTTACAACCTGTCTATCAGGTAAGAAATATCCTTTTCATATTCTCCATAAATTATGTCAATATAATCAATATGTGTGTATTCACTTTATTAAATCTGGCACATGAAGTTAAAATTAATATTTTTGACATCAGTGTCAGATGTGTAAATTAATGTATATTAAAGTTGACACTATTTTTCTTTTTATTTTCAAGTAAAATCTCATAAGATTTAATCAGTCTTATGTAGTGGTAAGCTGGTAAATGTTTAAAATGTGGACCTCTGGGAGAGAAAAATATCCCTGCTGTGTAGCATTTGTCAGTTGCTGGGGAGTAAATATTCCTGCTATGGCCAATCTTGACAAATTGACATAATTTAATGTGCTGTTGGAAAAGAGATACAACAGCTTACCATTATATAGTATTTTCACCATATAGATACAGTAAACTCAAGTAACTTCAATAGCTTAAATAAAAATAGAATGTAGTAAAATAATTAGAAAGTAATGGGTTTTAAACATTTGTTACCTTTATTTTTAATTAATTTATTTGTAAGTTAATATAATTTAATTTTTATTACTGGCTAGTCAGTCTTGTGAAAAACAATTTTAAAATAATCTACAACGTATTCAAGGACATTAAGAATAACAAAGCAGTTTTGAAAGTGCTCTAGTTTTAGGACAAATACTGTAACTCTATCTTTCAAGGACAAGTAAGAATTCAGAAATATTTCCTACAGGGAGAGATGCATTATATTTTTATCTGAAAGCAGCGTGTTTTCTAATAATTTTTCTAATACCATCATCTCAATTACCTTAGCTCAGTAAATACTTGTTGAGTTGTTAGTTAAGTTCAAGACATAGATGATCGTATCCTGCATTCATCAATCCACATTGATTGTTTTAATGATGAATCTGCTAGGCATCCTATTGCATTTCTTGTTTATTATTAAGGAAATAAAAATGCTATTTTATTTTGGAGTAATTTTTATTATTATGACTTCAGAATTCATAAAATATAATAATTTCATCAGTGCTTGAGAATTTTAATGACATTGCTATAACCCCAGGAATCACACGCACACACACACACACACACACACACACAATTACATGCATATTTATATACATACTATACAAATATAATAAAGAAAATTTATGGTAGGTTTATTGTGGCTAAGTCTTATCTTTTTGAATGAAATAAAACAACAACTTAATTAGTACTGAAAAATTCATCCTAATTCTATTGACCACACATTGTCATGCATCTATAAAATGCAAACAGACATGAAATAGATAGTTGCAAACATGTGATGATACATCAACTGTAATAGTAAAGGGCCACTAATGTCATTTCATGAACTAGTATCTCAGTTATTTGATTAATATTTAAAACCACAGCTTGAAAGCTGCTTTGGGATTAACATTTTTTATCTTTTATTTTTAGAGTTTACATGGTACAGAAGATATGGTCATGGAGGTAAGTTAATGAAAGGGTAAATTTTTTGAAATAGCTTTTCTCAGATGAACTCTACTATAAGCTATTAACTCTCTAAACTTAAAGGCAGATGGTTAATGTTAAATCACTTGGAGATTTTGTAAGACGGTTTATCTGCGGTCATATGACCATTTGTTTGATTGCCAGAACGAATTGAATGGATACACCACAAACAAATACACTATTAGAGGATTGTAGTGGATAGAAAATATTCCATATGGCCTGTATTTCTTTCCTGCATGCTTTGTAACGATTCTATGCTATTAAATTTTGAAACAATATTTTAAATATTGTAAATACCTAACTTACTTTTGAAAGCCTCTTGCTTTGCTGAAAAGATAGAACTAAAGTTAGTGACAAGGGGATTCAGTTTAATTAGAACTCCAAAGATGTTGCAGAATTTATTGTTTTTGATTTATTAAATATAACTGTTAATTCTGCTAGTTTAAATTCTACTTCAACCACTGAACATTTCTTGCCAGAAACAGAGGTAGCATGGGATACTGGAGAAAATAGAGTCTAGCTCAACCTAGAATTCACTAGCGATGTGATCTTGTACAAATTATTCACCTTCTGTGAGCCTCGACTTCCCATATGTAAAAATCACAGGATCCTTATGAGAACTAAAAAAGAGAACATGATGATAGCTTCTAGAACAGTGATCTACGTAACAGGTACTCAGTGAACATACTAAGACTAGCAACTTATAAAAGCCACTGCAGGGTGATAGGAGAATGCAAAATTGGAAAGAATCACTGAGCAACCAGTGCTACAACTTGCATGCCAAATCAAGGATGTTCATGTTAGCGTGGGTCAGAAGAACTTTCATTTGTAAGTTGCCATGAGTATTATAGGAAAGGAAAGTCTTAGTATGAATTCCACCAAAGCCACTTCTGTTTCCACCTTGTGAGTTACGGATCACTGCATGTACACTATAAAAAGATATGTTCCTTGACTTCAAGAAGCTTACCATATACTAGGAAACAAGATAAGTAGGTACTAAATTTATAAGAAAAATATAATGAGCATTTCAAAAGATTTACTTTGAGGAATTAAGGAATAGTTAATGATGAGAAAAGTAGATAAGGGAGTCTTGAAGTATTTTGAAAGTTAGAAATGGAGGTAATTCCAAATAAAAGAAGTGGAACAAATAAAAGTACAGAGGTAGGGAAATACGGGCTCTCTTAAGTCAGTATTTCTCCAAGCATTTCAGAAAATACTTGTTCTGCAGGATGTTAGTAGGAATTACATTAAAAAGGACTTTATTGTCAAATAAATTTAGGAAAAGCTAGTTCATAAAAGTTCAGTAGTTTATTATTAACTTTAAGTGATAAGTATTGATACTACTTATTTAATAATATAATACATGTATTACTTCCTTGGACTGCTGTAATAAAGTACCTCGAACTGGGTGGCTTATAACAGCAGAAATGTATTGTCTCATAGTTCTGGAGGCTAGAAGTCAATAGCAAGGTCATATCAAGCTTTGGTCCTGCAACCTGTAGAAGAAGGCTTCTTCCTTGCCTCTTCCAGCTTTGAGTAGCCATGGACATTCCTTGGCTCATGGCAGCATGACTCCAGTGTCTGCCTCCATCTTCATATGTATGTCTTCCTCCTGTGTCTCTTCACATCTTCCCTCTGTGCATGTCTGCCTCTGTGTCTGAATTTACCTCTTTTTAAGTTTGCCAGTCATATTGTATTTGGGACAACCTAATGACCTCATTTTGACTTGATTACTTCTATAAACATCCTATTTCCAAATGTGGTCCCATTCTGATGTACCAAGGTTTAGGACTTCAACATATCTTTTTGAGGGGGCATAATTCAATCAATATTACACTAAGAGAAAAGTATTGTGAATCTCTGAGGAGAGAAGAGTTGTAAAATACCCCAAAATTCCCAAACTTTTTTGACCACCCAGCTAATTGTTACTAAGAAAAAAACAAAAACAAAGCAACAACAACAAAAAAACCTCATGTATGCTGACATCAAGTTAAATTCATAACTGCTAACTTCAAGCGAACAGCTGGTACTTCCCAGCAAACATACTCCACTTCCCTAGTGAATTCATCTTCTCATTTTCCTAGATTATGTCATAGTTGCTCCCTCCCCTCAAAACTCCAACAGCTTCTTGCCATCCTTACTTTGCTTCCTATTACACAGAGGTATTAGAGACAAACTGAAGATGATTTCCACAAGTTCACAGTACCACGTTTACTCCCATCCTATATCTAAGCTCATACACTCCGTCTTCCTGCTTGGTTCATACATGAGGTCACCATACTAAACCCTACACTTGTACACTTGTCCTATCCCATCTGGTTTATTTAAGTTCATTGCTCCAGCAATTGTCCCCTGTGTCTCCTCATCATCAGTTTCTCCCTCTACTGGATTATTGCTGTCAACATACAAACATTCTGTGGTAATTTCTCTCATTTAAAAAAAGCATTTCTCTGCAAACCCCACACCCTATATCTAATATCCTACTTAATCTATTCTTTTCAGGATTATTACTAAAAAAATAGACTACGCTTTCTGTCCTCAATTCTCTGACCCATATTTTCCTTTGAACCTACTGCAATCAGACTTTCACACTAGCATTCAACCAAGATGCCTTGACCATGTCACCAGTGGTGAACACATGGTGAACCCAGTTGTCAGCTCTCAGGCTTTCTACTTGACCTATTGGAAACAGTGCTGCAGTTTCAGATATTACATGTAGACATAACATCAACAGGTGAAAGAGGGGTATTTTTTCTCATACCTATTTCTTTTTAAAAGCAATAGACCTCTCGATAGATCTCTAAACACTTCAATTTCCTGAGTTGGGTCATAAATTTACCACTAATCTTATCATAGGAAGGAGTAATGTAATGGTATTAATGATAGTCAATCTGTACTTCTGAGTCATGTGAGGGAGGATCTTATCCTTGAGCATATCCGACCTTTATCATCAGGTTGGAAGGGGGGGACTGGCACTGGTGAGTCAAGCAACAGTGTCTGCCACATCACTTAGGTGAGTTGAAATTGAGGTTTAGTTTTTTTTTTTTTTTTTCCCACTTAGGAATGGGAGAGTTCTATCCAATATATTGTCTTGGATATGTAATAATTTTAACTATTACTACATAACAATCTTAATAGCCTAGGTGACTAGCTTTTAGATAAAATATATGCATTAAAACAATACATAACTATTTTTAGTTTGAAAAATAAAGTACACCAAGGCTTATTACAAAATCATCAAACCTAACTCCACTCTTTCTCGTGTCTCTTAAAAATTTCTTCCCTTTTTATTTTTTAGATTGTATGAAACCAATATGTATCCTATTGAGATAAAAGAATGAATACGACTAAGTTCTATATAGTGAACATGTAATGTTCAGATAGTTAATTAATAACTAAGTATTTGAATGTAAATATTATTTTAGATGCTTTCTCAATTATGGTCTTTTTTACTTTAATAATAAGATACAGCTGTCTCAGGACCAACTTTCACCTAGGCTAACCTAAAATGAAAATAAATATCTCTTTAATTCCTTTGTAATTTAGTGACAAAAGCAATAAAGGGAAGAGATAAAATAGCAGTATAATTCTTATTCTATAGGAATTAGAGTATGAAATAATCTTTAATTTGTACAATGGGATTATCATATGACTATAATATTCAAAGCTAATATCAAGGAAAATTAAAAATATGAAGAGAGAGCAGATACGGAATTTCCTGTGTCTTCATAGTACTTATACCCAAGTTTTCATATTTTTTCAATTAGAGTTCTATCAATTACTTAGCATTATTTTCATTCGTATAGCATTATTCCATCTCTAATTATGACTGAAATTTTATAGCATAACTGGCTTATCATTATTTTGTGATACAGTCACTGTTATGAATTAAAATAGACTAGAGACAGCCTAAGGAGGCAAAGTGACAAGCGTAGGCCCACCAACTGGAGCATGCTACATAGTGGGGTATACATGAAGTAGGTGTGGCAAGATGTCCGGACAGTTAAGGAAAACACAGTGTGTAGAGGCTTTAGCAGTGGACATTAGGGCAAGGAAGTTGCTGCTATCAAGAGACTTGATAGGCTCTTAGGCAGGTAAAGCCATGCAAAGGGAAATTTAGTCAACCTTTCTGCTAACCTGACCCCAGTCTTTGTTCTAACAATTTGATTGCTACAAGTTCTTCAAACCAATTCCTTTACATTTTAGTTCAGTAAATTACTGAAATATTATATATTACCCATGACCCTAAAGGATTGGGGCACCCAAGTATTCAAAGCCCAAGCTCTAAACATCCTTGTTCCCTTATTAGTAGGGAATGGTTAACATTGAAGACAGGAGGAAAAAGGATTCTTTGAGACAATTTAAATACTGTCTCATTTAGAGAACTCATTGTATTTCAAGAAACTTGTAACACCATCCCATAAATATCGTAACATTGTAAATATTATAAAAATCCCAGTATTAGACTCTGTTCAAAATTTTTTTGTCATTGCTTTTTTTTCTAATAGTTTTTTTTCTGAGACTCTTCTTGTAACATACTTATGTAGAAGTATGTTTTTATAAATAACAGATTGAGATGACATATTACAGAATGAGAAGTAGAATTTGTTTCAAAATAGATCTAAAATGAATAAAAAGATCTCTCAAGTACAAGTCATAATTATACTTTCAATTTTCAAATATATACTAGAATAGCAAGATTATAGTGGACCATCTCCACATAGTGAGAGGTGAAGTAATCCCATTTTAAGTAATAAAACTGATTATGTTAATGATGGAACTGAGAATAATACAGAAAAAAGCAGTAGTTTTTGCCTGTCGTTTATATTTGTAAATTTGATAACAAATAATCCTATATGATTTCATTCTTTCTTGTTAATCTTCATGATCAAATTTAAGAAATGGACTTAATTCTCCAAAAGACTACCATTTTGTGGTAGAAAATTGGTGAATTTGCATTAACAGATCAAAAGAGTGATTTGAAATGCTGTCTTTAATTAGCTAGAGACGCCATCTATAATTTTGTGCTCCTTTTTAGAAGAATCTACCCAGTAAGAAAAAAGGGCACATATTTAAAAAGTAATCTTATTTTTCTGAAACATAATACCTATTTCTTGTTTTGTGTGCCCTGTAACCCCATAACACATCCAAAGCACCATAATTTATCTTCTAATTACTTCCACAGCTGTAGAAAAAAGCAGTAAGATCCATATTTTCTGTTGGCTGAGAGTGTAATGCTTGCATTAATGAATCCTTTTCTGAGCCTTGTATTCTTCCAGAACTTTATTTTCCCTTCACCCGAGTGCCCTAGCTGAGAGAACAGAGTGATGAGCTCAGATACTCTTCAAGGGGGTTATGAGGATAACATTCAGAGGTTCACTGAGCATGCTCATGCAATTCAAAAGCTTGTTTTAAGTAATTTATGTTTCAAGGGCCCAAATATATTCCCCAAATAAAATACATAGAGTAATTGCTAAACCATCTAATGGAATACATTGTTTTATTTAGGCCTGAACATTTTACAAAAGCATGAAACATACATTTGTAAAATATTACCAGAAGTACTGCTGTGATGTGAAGTGTGTCCAGTTCTGCTTTTTGACCTTGAGAATGAGCCAGGGGAACTATCTTAAATGCAATGTTCTCTCAGTGTGAAAAACAAATCCAATATTTTGGTGGAAATTAGCTTCATATTTTTATCCCCTGGATGTTTCACTGTCTGTTCCTATAAAAGGCCAGATGGAAGTGGAGTATGAAGAAGTATATACATATAATTTATGAAGATCACTTGTCATGAGAAACAAAAATAGCATGGGGCACTAATATCCAGTTTGGTATATAAATTTCAACCCAATTCACCCAAAAAGTATTTAATCTTTACCTATGCCCCTTGAGGTATTGTCTGGCAATAGATATAGTCTCATTATTATTATGTGACATTCCATTATTTTCAATGGAAATTTTCATTGCTGGTATCTTTTGTAGGAAAAATTGAACTTATTTTTAATGCATATGATTGAGATGAAGAAACTACTCAAAACATCCTTAGTCTTCCAAAGGTGACCAACATTTGTCTCAAAAGCATATGCCTTAAAATCAAATGATACACTATCAAATGAAATATTTAAGACTATGCATTTAATTAAAATATGCAAATCTACCAATCTAATCTCTACCTTCACATAGATGTATGCGTACGTGTTTGTTGAATTCAAAGGCACTATACAGTACTTTATTTTTTTTTATTTTTTTAATTTTTTTTAAAGATTTTATTTATTTATTTGACAGAGATAGAGACAGCCAGCAAGAGAGGGAACACAAGCAGGGGGAGTGGGAGAGGAAGAAGCAGGCTCATAGCGGAGGAGCCTGATGTGGGGCTCGATCCCATAACGCCGGGATCACGCCCTGAGCCGAAGGCAGACGCTTAACCGCTGTGCCACCCAGGCGCCCCACTATACAGTACTTTAAATAATGAAACCAATTTGGTATGAACATAACTACTTCAGAGTGATAAAAGTAGTTGTTTCAAGAAAGCTAATGAAATTACAAATTGAGAATTTAGTATTATTACAGCCTTTCTAATGGCACTGCCAGAGGGCACTGTGGAAGCAGATGTTAGACAGGATGGGACTGGCTATTTCTACATTGGAAATACAATAATGTTAAAGAGGCTTTACCTAATACAACCCTACACCTGTTGAGATAAGGACAAATTTTGTGAAATAGTGTGCAATCACTATTATATCCCTATTATTAATAAGACAGGGATTTAGTTAGTTGCAAGTCTCTCCAATTTGTTCTTATGGAATACAAGTTGGGGATAACCCAAAGGAAAACCCCTAAACTTGAACACCTGAGATTCTCTTGAGAATGTCTCTCACAGAACATAACTTTTTTTAATTTTAGTAAAATCCAGCTTGTCTTTTTTTTTTTCCTTTAATGAATCATGGTTTTCGTGTTGTGTCTAAAAACTCATCATCAGGTTTTTTATATAAATACAATGTACTCAGAAGATATTTATGAGCTTTAAACTTCTCTAAATAATATTTATTTTTACCCTCTAAATATCTAGTCTACTTAAATTTTTTAAGAATTGAAAAATTCAGCTAAAATTTTCATTGATCAGGGATAGAGTTGCAATAGAAGTCATCTTGTCTTCAAGAAGAGAATCTAAATATATTGATAAAATTGCACTTCTCTGCTTGTCTTTTTAAAATTTTCATGTGAATTGGGAAGAAACAACAGAATCTCCAGATTAGCAGGTGTTACTAAATTGTTCCCATCAGAAAAGCTGTGCAATTGGGAGAGATTCAAGGAAGAGCTTATGAATTGTTCAAATGGGAAGAGAAATGGCATATGATTTTTATCATAGATAAGTACAGGTCATTTCTTTCAGAGATTGAAAAATCTAGAGCCTACATCCAAATGAAAGTCTCTAGTTGTCAGCGATTTGGGATTCATTCTTCATTTCCCCTGGTGTGCGGTTATATCCTAAAAGGCCAAGAAATATTGGGCATCATCAGGAAAATTATTAGAAGTGAAGCAGAAAACATTATATGCATTTAGGCATTTAGGCATTTAAACTTCAAGAAGGATATGGAACTAGACATTTTAGGCATTTAAACTTCAAGAAGGATATGGAACTAGACACTGCTCACAGCAGGACTTTCAAAATCATTAGCAGGAGCTTCTGTGAACACCTCATACTTGTGATCTTATTTAAGGTTGTCTTAGGCCTGTGGGCCCTTCGCGCATCTGTGCCTATTTCTTTCCTTTTTAAATGTTGACTCCATATAGAACAAATGGCTTGGATAAAACAACAGTTAGGAGAAGTCCATTGGTGAAGCTAAATCTCAGTTTCTCTGGTTCCTCTGATTTTGACCCAGCAATTTGCTATCTGAAATAAGATGGTGATAGGGAATGAACTGAGGTCTGTAAATTCTTGAATGATAATTTCAGCAAATTCCAAACAAAAAAATGAGGCATCTCCCTTTGAAATACTTCAGGCAAGTTTAGAAAAATTAATGCTTCATACTAGGAGAAACTAACTTAAGGATTTTATTGATCACTTACATGTACACAAATATGTATTGACACAACACTAATAATACCAGAACAACAAAAGTGAGTAAAACGTGGCCTCCCGCTTTTAGAAGTTTCATGAGTTGATTTATACACACACATATATATACACACACACAAGAAGATATGCATAAGATATACAGAAGATATATAAATCAAATTTTGAAAAGATTGGCAAATTCACAAGAACGTTGACAAAATCAATATTTATTGAATGCTGACTGTAAGCCAGGTTACACTACTGTCTTATGTGCATTGTCTCAAAATAATTCTCACGGTGTCTAATGGGATAGATTTTTATTATTATCCTCATTTTGTAAAGAGTGATATTGAGGCTTGGAGAGTTTAAATAATTTTTTTCAAAGGCACTGTAGACAGTATTGAGGCAAGATTTAAATGATATAATGAAACTGCTCATTGAGGAAAGCTGGAACAAAGTTCTCATCTTTACGGTTGATGTTGGAGCAGACAAAATGTCTCGTGTTTGCCTTAAATTCTCTCTTAAAAAATAATTGGAGGAGTGAACCATAGCTGTGCTCTAGCAGAGACATTTTCATAATCTTATGTAAGAATATCCTCTTTCCTAGCCACACGTCCTAGTATCAATTCATGTGGGGCATATGGCTCTTCGCTCTTCTCTGTAAATGCTGCCACACTGATGTCATATGAGTGATTCTTTTCTCCTCTTCCTGCTGTGAATCATCACTCCTCCCTTCCAGGGAAACAGCTGCTTCCCAACTTGGGTTTGCTTGTGGTGAATTCTGAACCAGTTGGTCAGATCCCAATAATTTGTTTATTGAATGTTCTAGATGTTACTGAGGTACAGGTGCCAGTCACATGTTTAGAAAAAAAATAAACAAACAGGAGACTAATTTCCCCAGAGCTTCTAGAAATTCATCCATTCTCTTATTTAAAAATCATTAAGCACCTATTGTGCTCCAGACTGCTTGACAGCTAGCTGGGAGATTATGGACACAGCCACCTGTTCCAAATATTTGCAGTCTCTTGGAACAGACAATCGTATCAAGAATCACAGAAGGTGTGCTAAGTATCATAAGCTGTGTGAGGAGTTGTGAGAACACAAATAGGACCAACTAAAGCTAGGAGGGGTGAGAGGTGGCTTCCTGAAGGAATTAACTATGGCTGAGTCATAAAGGACTGTTTGTGTTTTGATAGGATGAGAAAAATGAGATGGTGATTCCAGAAAGGGGAAAAACATGTTGCAAAGGCTTGGGGACATGAAGGCCTGACCTGTTTGAGGGACTATTAAATAGTTAAGCATGACAACACTGGGTGCTTTGGGAGACATAATGAGAGATGGACAGAAAAGAATTTTGAATAAAGCAGGTAATGTTTTCCTCAGGATTATGTAGGCAAATATTTTTGTTTCAAATGGAAATGAAGATTTGATGCTTCTAACATTTTTCTAAAACATTTTTAAATGTATCCAAATTTTCTTTGACTTATAAAGCAGCACAATGTAAAATAATTTCTTTTTCTTGTAGTTTCTGAGGAAGATAAAGGATTTGGACCAATTTTTGAAGAGCAGCCAATCAATACCATTTATCCAGAGGAATCACCAGAAGGAAAAGTTTCACTAAACTGTAGGGCACGAGCCAGCCCTTTCCCAGTTTACAAGTAACGTACCTCACTGCTCTGTTCACAATGGACTGTTAGACTAGATTATAGCTGAGCATCTGTGACCCTGTACTGATAGAGAAAGCTATAATATAAGGTTGTTAACAAAATAGAGGGCTATTAACAAAAATATTGGCATATAAGTTATTAAAACAGAGTTGTTTAATGCCCAAGTTGATAATAAGTTTTCTTAAATATGTACAAATAATCCACTTCCTATTTCCTGCATAGATAATGCTAATGCCATTTGATATTAGCCACTTAAAAATTGTCAAATGGTGATCATGCTATTAAGCATATACAAGGTTATATGAAAATCATGCACATTTAAATATACACATTTGAGGGTAAAATGTTCTTATATGCATCAACCTGGATAACTCATATTTACATATTATAGATAATATTCCTATATCAACTACATTTAGAGAGGCTACATACATAATTCTAGAAAGCACCACTTTTTTTCAGTGGTCTCAGATCTATATTCCAGGCAATGCACCAAATTTCTTAAAATTAGATAATCTATTCCTATTTATGTTATAAAAAATAACTTTGTAAAAGGTAACAATGGGTTTTTCTGCTTTGGATGGTTCAGAAGAGTATACTGACAATTTCTAGTCTGATACAAAGAATAAGATTAAAAAATTAAACAAACCAATGGATTTGAATTTCACCTGTGAAATGGTTCCATGAAGGCAAAGCAAGTGATTGATGGGGAAATTGGGGCTCTAGTGTGTTAATGTCAGCTAACTTAATTGAAGGTTGTCATTCAGCAAGACTGATTTTCATAGTATTTTTTTCTCAATAAAAAACAACTTTCTATTGTTATCAAAAGTTATCAAATTTAATCCTAATCAAACTCATTTTATCTCGAGTTCAAGAGACTCTCATGGATCTCTGGGCTAAATTACAAAATTATTCTTAAAATAAAATATGAATTTAGATACAAAAGCACCATCCCTTTGAAATTATTTTTATTGTTTCAATTTCGTGCATGGGAGTGCAAAATAAGTAGCTATTTCATAAATTATAAGTAACACATTTATTTTGAAAATATTTGGTGGGCTAGACTTGTTTCTACCCTTAAGCCACACATAATGGGAGTTTATATACATAGTTACGGATGTGGAATAGTATAACTAATAGGTCTGTAGAGGAGATCTAATCCAAGCACATAATTTTGTAGGAGAGGAAGCTGAATCTTGAATAAGTAAATTGACTTGCTCCAGAGTTAGTAAATCACAGATCCAGGGCTGAAACACAGGTTTTATGACTTTCAAAGAAACATATAATTTTTTCAGTATGTATCTATCTAGATAGGTTGATAACATCTCAAAAGCTATTTCAGTGATCTCAAAAGCTATTTCAGTGATGCTTATTTGTGACACCTTGTCCTTGACATTCATACGTGGAAACAGCAAATCAGTCTACAGCCTGGAATGGAGGCAGCAAAACAGAAAAGACTTTTTCTCAGATAGTGTTCTAGAAATGTGTGCTTCTTGCTGTGTCTACCTGACCCCTACCCCACAGGCACATTAGGAAGCAAAGTTTTGCATAACTAAAATTTTATACACATTGATTAGCAACTCCCTTTTCCCCCTTCTCTCCAGTCCCTGACAACCACCATTCTATTCTTTGCTTCTATAGTTTGACTATTTTAGATACCTCATATAAGTGCTCTCATATTAAGTGTTCTTATCAACATTTAAAACATAAAATAAGGAGCCAAAGCTTTGCTTGACAACTACATTCACTAACTCCCTCTCATAGGTTGCACCAGCACTGAGTCCCCAGGATGAGTGTGGCCTGCATATCTACACATTAAAGTAGAGACCTGGAAAGGAGAAGTAGATGTTTAATTCTGTTATGAAGGCAGTCTGCATTTGACAGGGGGGAAAAAAAGGCAAAGAATTCAGCTCATGTTGCAGCTTGTCTGATGAAAAAGAACATTTGAAGTTTTAAAAATTCACTTAATATTCAGAACAAGCCATACTAACCTTGGTAATCATGCAATCTGTCATTCACACAGTAGTTTTATATTTATGGCATGTTCTATGGTAATTTCTTATTCATGGCAACACCCGGAAAGGTACAGCAGGGAACTTTACCTTCTACTTATCAGCCTTAAAGCTTTCATTATCTTGTTTTGACCCTCAAAATAATAAGAATGCTAATAAAATTGCATTTAAAACTGTCTGAAAGGAGTTACAACAATGGTGTACATTCCTGAAAATAAAGTAAACCAGTAAACTTACCCAAACACAGCAAAACTTAATCATTATATGACATCAAAGGCAGACTCAAATCCACTGAAGAAGAGTTAATGCAATAAACAAAAATTTGGAGTCATTGTAATGGGGAAAAGCAACAACGACAGCAATTGGTATTGCTCAATAGGGAAACCCATCGCCTTGGCGAATGCTAAGCAACTTGACATTGGATTGTTCAAGCAGAGCCAATATTGCCATCAAGTGGGGGGAGGGGGAAGATATACTCATTGGGTTGGAATTTGATAGATTTATGCAAAAGCAGTTTCCTGTTTGCTTTTAAATTACCTCCTACATTATAAATATTAAAACTAAAAATGTTCCAGTAATTTGATTTAATAAAAGATATTCTAAAATCATTAGGCTTTTTTGGGTGAGATTCTAACCCTAATCAGAAGTGTGCAAGGCCATGAACCATGAGGCCACAGCCCACTATTGGATCATGGCTCTTGCCTATGACACAGCTAAAGACATGAATCATATAACAGAATGAGTATGTATAATGCACAGATGGTCAGCTTAATTGAAAACTATTTTCTACACTTATTCTTCTCATCATCTCACCAAGAAAGTTAGAGTCCTGTTTTTAGCCTATTTATTTATAACACAATCCCTCTAAATACACCTGCAAGAGTATATTGGTGGCTTGGAAACAAAAGATCCAATTGATTTTTACAATTTTCAAATTGTGTGATCGACCTCTAGCGGTCAGAGTGTGACATTTACTGAGTAGAACCCTGATTTCAATGAGTTTTATTGAAAATTTATTTTGATATTTAGAATTGGGTATTGATATTTTGTATTTTACTTTTGTTAGAGTAGTGCTTTTAATATTTTATGCAACACATCTGGATATGCATGAATCTAACTAGTACATAGAAGGTTGTTATTTATAATCTATGTGTATCTGCTAAGAAACCAATTAATGTAGTAAAATTCAAAGAAATATTTGTCCTTTCGAATCCTTCATGAAAAAAGAGAACACAGCTCATGCACCTGAACATTCACCTTTCTGTGCCTGAACTAAATTATAAATCATGAGCCCAGAGGCACACAACTGTATGGTGTGAAGAAATACCACACTGAGTCATCTACTTAATCATCTGATTTCACATGGAGCTGTATCCATGTTCTTAGAATGATATCAGGCCATTATGCTGTTTGCAGGCCTCATGACCTTTGGTATGACATTTGCTTTTCTTTCTCATAGATGGAGAATGAATAATGGGGATATTGATCTGACAAGTGATCGGTACAGTATGGTAGGTGGAAACCTTGTTATCAACAACCCTGACAAACAGAAAGATGCTGGAATATATTACTGCTTAGCATCAAATAACTATGGGATGGTCAGAAGCACAGAAGCAACCCTGAGCTTTGGATGTAAGTAACTGTAACTTTAACAAGGTCAAGTGTGTCTAGGTGAAGTAAAAATTAAATATTATCATAAGAGTTCAACAAGAAGAAAAATCAAGATGAAAAGAAAATGAGAGAAAAGATCCATAGATGGAGTGGGTCTTATATGATCAGTGGGCCTTAACTGTGTGGAGAAAAAATTTCAAGAGAGCAAAGCGTCATGAGGGATATTGGAAAATAAACTAAGGCCATGTTCTGAGGGATCTTGATTAACTAGCATCAGTGAAAGTGCTAAGCCATGCATTCTCTCTCTCTTTTTCTTTTTCTTTTTTTTTTTTATTATGACATTACAGTTGTATTCTCTAAAGCTCAACTCTACTTGACAGAATCTTACTCCATAGTATGTGATTTACATTATTAGGAGTAAATTAAACTAACTAAATTATTTTAACTTTAAATTAAATTAAAATTTCTCCTTATGGAGGCTGTCATAAAAAAATCTTTTCAGAAACCTTGTGCTAAACTTAAAGTTAGAAGCTATTCTACAAGAAGAGTTGTGCATTGAAAGAGGAGTTGGACTAGATGATCTCCAGTATGCGATTTTATAAGTCAGCGCTTAAATCTTTTGCAAAATGGATTATAGGATGAAAATGATGTTTTAAGAGGACCCATGTGGCAGTGATTACCAGCAGGGAGTGAAGAGTCAGATTTCATTAATGTGGTGACAATGGGAATGTAAATAATAAACAATTCTTGAAAATAATAGATTACTTTGCACTGAAGAAAAAAAGGCCCTAAATATTTTTTTAAAGGAAAGTTGAGTCAAAGGGCAAAAACATTCTGCTCTCTTTAAAAATGGAATGGGAGCAAGTAAAACCAATTTCAAGGTTGGGAGGAAGCACTGAAATGACGGCTTCACATGCAGAGGTTATGATGACATTAAGTTATTGTGGAAATGTCAACTAAGTAGTTGAAGATAGGGCTGGCATTCAAGTGAAGCATCAAGATTAGAGATGTAGATCTGAAGGGCTCTCTGCAAAAAGGTAACAATTAGGATGATGACATTTCAGAGGTATAAATATATTGAGAGAAGTAAAAATATGATTTTATAATTTAGTACTGATGACAGAGAAGAAATAGGCGATGAGGCAGGGTTGAAAGAGAATGAGCACAAGTAAAACAAATGAAGAATCAAATAGTAGAGTATCATGAAGCCAAGCAAAATGTGACTTCTAAATACACAGAAAAGTATGAAGGAAATGAGACTAAGGAAAACTCCGAATTTGAAAATGGGAAAAAATTGGTGACCTTCACATCACCTCAGCTAGGATCCTACTTTTCATCCTTAGTCCTTCACCCATTGGAGTCCTCCCTCAGGAAGAGAAATGTACTTTTCAAATGAGTCTGTTCCTCCAACTCACTTCTCTTTACTTCTTTGGTAGATTCCTGGTTTTACCTGAGTCCATTGTATTTCCATATACCCTTGCTTAGATTCTTCCTAAACCTGAAGCAAAAGTTGAGGATATTGTGATTTTTAGCGTTGTCAGAATACTTATGCAGACTGCTACCAACAAGCATCTGCTGGCGTTTACCACGGAAGTCTTAAGAGTATATGCAAATGCCAGCATGTAAAAATAGAGAATTGACTTCCATAGGCTCCACCAAATCAACTGAGAAGTATCATATCCAAAAGTAAGTTAGGAGAGGAAAGATAAACTTTAATGAAAATCTCTTTCTATTGACTAGAGAGTGAATGTTTTCCTTTTTGCTTTCATAATTAGATCTTGACCCTTTCCCACCTGAGGAGCGTCCTGAGGTCCGGGTGAAAGAAGGGAAGGGAATGGTGCTTCTCTGTGATCCTCCATACCATTTTCCAGGTAAATTTAAAGTTCCTCTGTGACTATCAGCGTCTATTCAATGAATGGCTATGTTTTAATTTTCTTAACAATAATGGTTCATTTATGATTAAATAAGACTCAATATTTGCCTAACCTTGTAATGCATTGCTTATGAATGGTTAGAGACACTTCCAGCCTCTTTAGTCACTTGGCCCTAATTCCAAAGATCTGTAATCATTTTGGTTTATAAACAACATATATGTTAGATTATATCCTCATTAACATTCCTGTTACACAGGAGAAAATATGATAGATTTTTACAAATTATTTTTAAAATAGAGCAGTGCCAAGGAGTGATATATAGTCTGTCATTTCATTAAAAATATTACATCTACAATATTCCGTGAATTGTATAAATTCTAGAAAGGGATAAAGACATAATTAATTATTAATCTCTTTAGGGGCATCTAGCTGTGACAATAATCATCCAGGGGTGCCTGGGTGGCTCAGTCGTTAAGTGTCTGCCTTCGGCTCAGGGCCTGATCCCAGGGTCCTGGGATTGAGCCCTGCATCGGGCTCCTTGCTCCTCTGGGAGCCTGCTTCTTCCTCTCCCACTCCCCCTGCTTGTGTTCCCTCTCTCACTGGCGGTCTCTCTCTGTCAAATAAATAAATAAAATCTTAAAAAAAAAATCATCCAACTTAGAAAGGTGTTAAATTAAGTGTCATCTGTAACAAGATTCAACCTTTGAATACGTGTTTTCTGTTATTTGATATAGCTAAAATAAAGGCCACCAGAGTGTTAATTAAAAGATAAACACTTTATATACTTTGCTTAATTTTCACTTATTTATCAAATATCTTCTTGAAATAATATGTAAATACTACTTTTCACAATGAAAAAATGTTTTACATTCTTAGAGTTCAAATACTATATCATAAATTTGACTTTAAAGACCCCATAAAGAACAGGCTGTTATATATCATTTTGTGTGGAATACACTGATGATATATATATAGAGAGAGGTGAACAAATGTAAATATATAATGCATATCCTAAAATATATGTTATATGTCTATAATTATATGTGCACATCTATATGTATTCTATTCCAATTCTATGTATATAAATTCTGGTTGTTTATATCGAATGTCAGTAATTTTCTCTCTAATAAAACAGGAGAAAGACTATTAAATGGTAAATATAGGAGGAACATAGAATTCAAAATATTGTAACAACATTTCAATGAGAGAATAGTCTTTCTTTGAAGAACTATGGGGAAAAATTCCCTCATCTCCGTAGTATTTCACACAAAGTAAATGATCATAAATAGCCAATGACTACATTTGACTACATTCAGCACTGGATGGGCTTCATTTCATTGCTTATTCATTCAACAAATCTCTTGTGAGCACTTGTTACACAATTTTGTGTGCCAAGCACTATTTATGCCACAAGAATACCTTGGTGGGTGAAACATGAAAATCCACCTGCCGTCAGAGATTTGCTACTAGCAGAGACCGCCAATATACAAGATACATATTTAGCAGGTATAGCATGCCTAGATATTGGTGGGTAAGCACTAGGAAGAAAAGTTTATGCAGGCAAGGGGAAAGAGTAAGTGTTAAAGTGATGGCTGAACTTTTATAAGGGACAATGCTGTGAAGAAAACTTTGACTAAAGGCCTGAGGGCCATGAGGAAGCTAACAATGCAGATGTGTGAGGGAAGGACATGCCATGCAATGCAACAAAGGCATGAGACAGAACTATGGACGAAGACCAAGGAAGCCAGACTGGCTGGAATAGAGTGCATGAGATAGAAGGTAATAGGAAATGAATTTGGAGACATACAAAAGCTATATCACACAGGACCTTATAATTCATAGTAATTGCACTGACTTTAACTTGAGCGAGATTTCCTTTGGAGGGGTTTGACAAGAGGAGTCACGTGCCATTGCTTAAGTTATGGAAAGATGAGTCTGGCTACAGTTTTGAGAAAAGACTTAGGGGAAATTAATTTCTAAATGTGTAATTCAAAATAGGAATACAAAAGGAAAAAGATATAAAGACACAGTGTGGCTAGCAATCTTCATTTTATTTTTAAAATGCAGTAAGGGGGCGCCTGGGTGGCACAGCGGTTAAGCGTCTGCCTTCGGCTCAAGGCGTGATCCCGGCATTATGGGATCGAGCCCCACATCAGGCTCCTCCGCTAGGAGCCTGCTTCTTCCTCTCCCACTCCCCCTGCTGTGTTCCCTCTCTCGCTGGCTGTCTCTATCTCTGTCAAATAAATAAATAAAATCTTTAAAATAAATAAATAAATAAATAAATAAATAAATAAATAAATAAATAAATAAAATGCAGTAAGGAAGATGGGTCATGAGTTTTGGAATCATCAGACCTAGGTTAAAAATCCCACTTCTACTTACCGGTCATGAAATTCTAAGCAAGACATTTAACCGCTCTGAGTTTCATTTAGCCCATCAATGAAATAGAAGTTAGAATATTCATAAATAAATAAATAAATAAATAAATAAATAAATAAAATGCAGTAAGGAAGATGGGTCATGAGTTTTGGAATCATCAGACCTAGGTTAAAAATCCCACTTCTACTTACCGGTCATGAAATTCTAAGCAAGACATTTAACCGCTCTGAGTTTCATTTAGCCCATCAATGAAATAGAAGTTAGAATATTAATAGGCCACAAAATAATTGAGAGAGAAAGATAAATAAAGTTGCTTAGCACCATGCTTATATTCACTCAAAATATGGTAGCTTTTGGAAAATTCGCACTATTTGTCTTGGCCTACTTCCAACATTCGTTCTACAATAGCCTAGATTAGATTATGTCCTAGCTTGTTCCTAGAAAATAAAATTTTTGCTCTTGGAGAAGAATTTAATATTTAGAAGACAATATTTCCTTCCAGATGATCTTAGCTACCGCTGGCTTCTAAATGAATTTCCTGTATTTATCACCATGGATAAACGAAGATTTGTGTCTCAGACAAATGGAAATCTCTACATTGCAAATGTCGAGGCATCAGACAAAGGCAACTATTCCTGCTTTGTATCCAGCCCTTCTATTACAAAGAGTGTGTTCAGCAAATTTATCCCTCTCATTCCACTACCTGAACGTAAGTATTTTATTTGTTACACCCTGTTTTTGCAGGTTTTCTGCTTATGGAGCACTTGCAGTGATGAGAAGAAATATCCAGTGGGAAGACTAGCTGGCTACTCGGTCAGGGCAAACAGAAGATACACACTTTGAAAGTCTTGGTCATTCCTTAGTTTTTCCGATGGAGATTTATATGATAAAAGTGCCCTAAGATGGTTGAGTTTGGACTGGTTTCCTCTAGTTCAGAGTATGTATAGGGTACTGATTTATTAGCAAAATATCCATATATGATTTCTAGTGGGAATCCCTGGCCACTAGAAGCACAGAAAAAAATCTGCTTTTTTTCACGTCCAAAGTAACTTCATGAAAGAGAACAAATGATTAGATCAAAACAAACGATAGTGATTACAGAATTAGGGGAAAAAATGCAGTCGTATTATTTTGATATTTCTAAGAAACTATTTATATGAAGCAAATAAGTATATAAATTGCCTTTCTACTATAAGTAAGTAGCATAGGTGCCACATTTGTTTTTGTATTTCATAATATTCTTTTATTTGTACATTTAGATGTTTTGTTTAATTTATTATTATCATTATTATTATATTTTTATTATTATATTCAATTAGCCAACATATAGTACATCATGTTTGATGGCCACTGACAGATCTGAATGGCTTTTCCAAGAATCCAATTGAACTACATGCTTTTTTTAATGCATTCTCTTCCTAAGAGAATCAGATTTCAATATATTTGCTTACTTCACATTGTTTTTATCACAGTCGTGCTGTTACCACTCATATCAGTGAGTTCAGGCTTCTGAAGAAATGCTTGGTTTTGTTGTTCACAGACTTAGGTTTGGTTCCTGCCTCTATTACAATGGGGAAAATGTCATCATAGCACTGATTCCACTTTTCCTACTCTCTTCAATTGTGTTCATGTGCTTGGAATTCAATAAATATTTTTTGACTTTTGGCTCTTTTTTCTCTCCACAACCTTGGAAGATGCTCTCATCCACTACTTTATAGAATTACAAGGAGCCACAAACTGAGCGCTTCAGAGGGGGTGGGGGACTGGGCTAGGCCGGTGATGGGTAGTAAGGAGGGCACATATTGCGTGGTGCACTGGGTGTTATACGCAAGTAATGAATCATGGAACACTACATCAAAAACTAAGGATATACTGTATGGTGACTAACATAACAATAAAAAATTATTACATTAAAAAAAGAATTACAAGGAGCCATCACGTAAAAACTTCCTTAAGTTTCTTTCTTACTCTACCCCAGAAATTCATGTCTTCTTTTTTTTTTTTTGAAAGATTTTATTTATTTATTCAGCAGAGATAGAGACAGCCAGCGAGAGAGGGAACACAGCAGGGGGAGTGGGAGAGGAAGAAGCAGGCTCATAGTGGAGGAGCCTGATGTGGGGCTCCATCCCGTAACGCCGGGATCACGCCCTGAGCCGAAGGCAGACGCTTAACCGCTGTGCCACCCAGGCGCCCCAGAAATTCATGTCTTCTATTTATTTCTTACTGTTGTCTCTGTGGAAGAAGTGTTTCTCCTCCTGTTCTAACTAATCGCTCTAGTTGCACTGGTTCCTTTACCATTTGATTCATTTAGGGACTTAACCTATATCACTTATTTTCTGCTTTTTTTCTGAATCTTTAAACTCTCCTCTGTACTTTCCCTCTATGTATTCTTTTGTATTCAATGCAAACAATCTTGAGGACTTCTTATTTGCTAAATTCAAAGGACAATCTTCAGTTCTGATTCTGTATGAACTTTGACACTGTTCATCTCCTATGCCTCTCTTGGATGCTTCTTTCTTTTCCTAATTTTCCCAACTCCTGACTTTCCCTTATCTCCCACCTGCCTCAGTATCCTTCCCTACATCTTCCTCCTTATATTTCTCTCTATCCTTTTTCTGGATATTCTCACTAATTTATACTTTCAACAGCATTGCTATGGAGATGACTCCATATACTTATCTCCAAAACTTATCCCTTTGTTTAGGACTTAATTATATTTACCTCCTGGACTTGTCATACAGAAGTTTCTCGGGAATGTTAAGCTCAAAATGTTCCAGACACATCTGTCATCTCATCTCATCTCTAAAAACTTCTGGTGTTCTTTGTCTCATTTGGTGATACCGTCATATTTCTAACTCGGGATAGCATTTTTAATCATCAACTCCTCTCCTCCCCTCATTCTCCAGACAGCTAATCCAATGGTCCCATTAATGTAAGCACTTGGGAAGCTTGCAGAAATTTGGAATCCAGAAATAGTGATTCAGCAGGCCTGGGATGTGACCTAGGAATTTATAGGTTCAGCAAGCATCCCAGGTGATTCTGATGAATTGGATCTTTGATCTACACCTTAAGAAAACATTGACCCAAAGGGCAGTCTTGCTGATTCTGCCTCTCAAAGACAACTTGGATCAGTTCTTTCGTTTTGTTCCCACTGCTCAAGCTCCCACCTGTTTTGCATGAAGTAATGAAGTAACTGCCAACAAGGTTTTCTACTTAAACCAAAGGTGATATTCATGTTACTTCTCTTACCAAAACCCACCAGTAGCTACCTACTGGGATAATTAGCCTCAAAATGTTTAATGTCACAGTTTCAAGCCTTCTAGATAATAAGTTCAAGCTCATCTTCAACTACATATTCTCTGACATCACTTGAATTCCTAGACTTTAAAAAAATCCCCTTCATATTCCTGGAGCTTTGTCATAACATACTGTTTCCTCAGCCTGAACTGGTCTGATAAATTCACATGCTCTTCTTGCCTGAAATTCCCATAGACCCTGCATATTCAGCAGTCCTCCTTAGCTGCCACCCTTTCAGACCATTTATTTTCATTTTGGCTTGTATTTTAGGGCATGGCATATCTCCTTGTCTCTCAGCTATCATACAGTATAAAGTATATATTCACGTTGTAATTGTAAACAATGTATTTCACCTTTCTGAGCCTGTTTCTTGCCCTATAAGATTAAAAGAATAATATACCTTGCAATAGAGATGTGCTCAATAAATTCAATAAAATAACTGTAGTAATGAGCCCAGTAATATCTAATAAACACTCTTCTTTCCCTCTCTCCTTTTCTCTTTTCAACTCGTTTCACTTTTGCCTTTGTCTCCATATGCACATCTTTCTTCTATTCTCTCTCTTTTCTTGCCTGTTCTCTTTCTTTTCCACTCTCCTCTCTTCCTTTGTTTCTTCTCCCTCATTTGCTTTCTTGTTTCTCTTCCTTCCCGAGTCCCATGTATCACCTGGCACAATGTTTTATACGTTTGATGCTCTCTAAAGACAGCTTCGATTTTTTTTGTGAATTGAGTCTAATGATTACATAGCTGTCAGAATGAGCCAATATGATTGGAAATGCTTAATGAAATTTATGCTATATACATACTGTGCATAAACAAATAAATCTGTGCATTGTGTTATGATCAGATATTTTCCAGTACTTGTATAGAAAAATGCTTTGCATATTGAAGTAATTCCATAAAAGTCACAATATTAAAAAATACTCTATTTATTCTGCCTAATAATGGATGGTTGTATTTTTCTTAATATTAGGAACAACAAAACCATATCCTGCTGATATCGTAGTTCAGTTCAAGGACATATATGCACTCATGGGCCAAAATGTGACATTAGAGTGTTTTGCACTTGGCAAGTAAGTATGCTTATGTTTTTTATTAATATATGTAGAAATATATTAATTTTTGTACCATTTTAGGAAATAAATGATGTAATTCTTTAGCTATGTACTAACAAAGTAATTGACTTTGAAGTGTGGAACCTAAGCTTTTGTTATTTCCTATTTAAAGTCCTGTTCCTGATATCCGATGGCGGAAGGTCCTAGAACCAATGCCAAGTACTGCTGAGATCAGCACCTCTGGGGCTGTCCTCAAGATCTTCAATATTCAGCTAGAAGATGAAGGCACATATGAATGTGAGGCTGAGAACAATAGAGGAAAGGATAAACACCAGGCAAGAATTTATGTTCAAGGTAGACATGTTATTTCCATTTTTTTAAATAAATTGCCTCAATATCTTACTTATAGCCATTTCCATACTTGAAAAGTAAGTATATAATGAATAATAGTTTAGAAACAGTGACATATATTACATTATGCAAGAAGAGAAAATATTTATCTTATGTCTAATTAAGTCTCAAATATGACTTACAGGAGTTATGAACTTATACTATTACCATCATACTAACATCAATGGATTGGTAGTAGTATCCTTGATAATTTTCAGAAAACGCAAAGTAACTCGTATATTCCCTTCATTCTTCTTTTTTTCCAATACCTTTTTATTTGTAGAAGAAACTATGCATTATGACTTGGTCCAAGCCACTGGCTTGCAAACTTGTATATGCTTCAAAATCACCTGGAGGGCTTGTTAAAACACAGATAGCTGGTTCCCAGAGTTTCTGAGTTACAAGTTCTATTTAGGGCCCAAGATTTGTATTTTTAACAAGGTCCTAGGAATGCTACCAGACTAGGAACCAAAATTTGAGAACCACTGCTCGAAGGAAACATTTTTTTTTTTTTTTGGACACAATTTTCTTGGCACAAGTGTTTGATTGAGACACATTGAAATAAACATATATAGGAGGATAGAATTTTTTTTCAGGGAACACGTGAAACTTTTCAGACTGAAATCAGTTCTATAATGTTCCACAATATAAAACTTACAGGTCACAACCAAGTAAATGACTCAGGCTTCAATAAGACCATTCATTTAAAGATAAGCATACATTGAGTGTCTACTCAGAGGCACACACTATGACAGGAACTAGGAGAAGTAGATAGGGACATACTCTCTTGTCCTTGAGGTATTCATACTGTATTCATACTCTATTCAAAACTTCCAAATATATACAAGTATGCACAGACAAATGAACATACACTTCTACACACATGCATATGCACACACACAAACATACATAATTATAAAGAAAATTATGAGAGTGCACTATGGAAATTTACACAGGATATTGCTGAAGTGCCTGGTGAGGGGTACCTTAGCCACGCTGGGAAGATGAATGATAGGAAAAACTGGAGATATTCTTAGCCAAACTGGAATACCAGAATGAGGAGACGGCTTATGGCCCCTACCCAGAGCCCAGGCTGCTGTCTCTACAGGGATGAAGTAAGTGCTCCAGGGGCCTAGCAGATGCATCCTCACCACCATCATCTCATAGAATCCAGCAGGATTAGGCTGATTTTGCCTTCACCCTGTTTGTTTCTTTTGGCATGAAAGCCACAGCCTCTAGTCCTCCCTTATCGCCTGAACTTTAACACCCACACAGTTCGGCACGTGTCCTGCTCCATCCCCATCTCCTGCCCATCCCCAACTTCTGAAACCTTTGCACTGTGCTTTCTATAACCCACAGTCTGCTATCGTCACAATCCCCTATATTCTCAACTTCTACGTAACTGCTACTCTGAACTTCTCACCCTAACTAGAACGTGGTTCTCCCTTAAAGACACTGCTTCCTCTCAAGCAGTGGCTAATTTTTCTTTCACAGCTCTCATCCCCTTTGACTTGTAATATAACTGCTCTTCTTGCTCCTTACATCATTTCTAGACTATCTTCCTTTTTTCCTTTAAACATCCGGTTAACAGTCTATCTGGACAACGCCCCTTGTTTAAAGTTTTTACTCTTGGCAGGTCTTACAAACTAGAACACTACTCTTGGCATTCTTAGTGACATCAAAATCAACTTAGTCTAGGACTATTTTTTTAGTAGTTTTGCCTCTCAGGTCTATGGAACTCCTCTTCTCTGATGATCTTTTTTCAGTCTACCTCAGCAGCCCACTCCCACAGTCACACTTTAGACCTCATTGTTACCAAAAAGTATAATCCCTTTAGAATTTCAATCTCACACATTTCTTTCACTACCCACTAGCTCCTATCTTTCCAGTTCATTCTCTCTAATACCCTGCAACTCTACCAGGAACTATGATCAATTAATCTAACAATGGTTTAACTCTCTTTCACATCCCTAAATCTGTGGTCAGTCATTATTATTCCCCTGACCACCCTCCCAGTGCACTCACCACTCTCTACCATGCTTTACTACCTTTATAAAAGGCTAACCCTGGAAAAATCTAGCTCTCTGCCTAGCAGTGCCTGAACCCAGGAACTTAAGTATGACTTGAGAGAAACACTAGTATGCTGATCACTTCATTTTAAATTAGTGATCACTAACTTCAGGTGGGTCCTTAGTGTTGCCTGGTAATTGTACTACATTTCCCAAGGTCCACTTAGGTCCACGTATCCCACTCTCTTAGATGATCTTCTCATGCTTTCACAATTTCCTTAACACCTCCTCCTCCAACCTTATGCTAAGCTGATAACTTGCCTTCTTCTTTGACAGAGATAATGAAAGATCAAATTAGAACTTCCACAAACTCCCACCTCACATCTAACCAGTACTGGCATCTTTACCCCTATCTCTTATTGCTATGGATTCAGCTGTTGTCTGAAGCCAACACCTCCACTATGTGTTTGATTTTACCCTCCTACTTCCTTAAGGCTGTTGTTCCCGCAATTCCCTCTCCCTACAGCAAAAGCAATCTTTTTTCTTCACTGGATCATTCCCATCAGTGTATAGTGGCTCTTGTTCTTCCTTCTTAACTCTGGCTACTGCTCCATTTCCCTTCTTTTTGTCTCTCCTAAAAGGTAATACAAATATTAACAGACTCGTCTATACTTTCTAAAAATGTTGTTTTCAATTTTTCTTCTTTTTTAGATGCACTCTTACTTAATAATTTTCATCCCCACTTCTCTGCTGGAATCTTTCTTTTCATGACCACCAATAACATCATGTTGCTGGAGTGGATGGCCACTTCTGAGCTGTATCTTACTTGATCCAACAGCAGCAGTCACCACCATGGACCCTGCCCTCCTCCACCATTCACCCTCTGTGCTTGGTATCTGGAAACTACAGTTTGCTAACATCCTTGTACACCACTTGCATTCTCCTCCTCACTCCTTGTCCTTTGAACATGAGAGCAATCAGGATTTGTCTCTGAAAGTCTTTTCGATTTCATTCATAACCTTCAAGATTTCATTGATCATCAAGGCTTTAATTAGGCTCTACACCCTGAAAATTCTGACCCAGACACCTCCCCTGAACTCCAGACTTGTGTATTCAGTACACCAACAAAATTCACTTGATACATATCAAGTACGCATGGATGGCCTCCTTAAGTGAGGAAAATTCTGGTTAGACTCTTACATTTGTTAAATAAAGCTGTAACTTCACCAGGTTCCTATAGCTTACAGATCTGTTTTTATTCATACATATTAAGAAAACTGCATTCCAGGTTCTTAGCAGAGTGCTAAACTGTCTAATATCTAATCTATCAATTAACATAACATTCTTATCAATATTTAATTTTATAACTACATGTTATAAAAATGTAATGATAAGTGAAAATATACTAAATCAGATTATAGTACTATAAATATATATATATATATACATATAACATTGATGGGGTTCCGTGAGATCATAAAATTGTTTTATGTTGTTTTTTATTTATATGCATTAAATACTTTCTATAAGTTATGTATATTATTTTGTCATAAAATGTATACATCAAAATTTTCTTTTTCAAAGAAAATAAAATACTCCCTCCACTCAGGATTCTCTCCTCCTACCTCCTTCTTTACTTTATATTAACTTGTTGCTTACATTTCTTTAAACTACTTAACTTAATCAAAAAGATTATCACATTGTTCATTTGCTTACTCTCCAGAAAGGTATTTTCTTTTGGGAAATACCTAGCATTTTTCTTTAGGTACCAGAAGATCAGGTCATCGATTTCACTCAAGCATAGGTTTCAGCAATTGTAGCTACTGTATAATCAAGCCTTTTTTCTAATCCTACAGTAAGATGTGGCAATGGTGGCTAGCTGAAAGTTACATTGAAAGGAGGATACCTGAGGGAGTGGAAAAAAATATGATTCTTCATTCTAAAAGGGGAGACATAATGTCACGGTCAATGAAGACATCATTCTGTAAAATCTTAATTATCATTTTGGAAGATTTAAGTTATAAGAAAAAGATCAATTACTTTAGTGTTATTCATGAATTAGCTCTCTAACAAAACATGGTTCACAAAGAAACATAATTATGAATTGAGTTATAGTTACTTCATATTGAGACAGTGTAGGATAAAGTCTACCTGCAGACCTATGGAAATACAATTTCAAAGGATCTAACACTGATTTTATGGCATATATGGTATCTAGTGTATTCTCCAGAAGGTCAACTAAATGTAATATTTGTATTCTTGAGATTATTATGAGTGTTGAGATTTGCGTTTGACATTTACAACGTTCTTTACTTTTCAGCATTTCCCGAGTGGGTAGAACACATCAATGACACAGAAGTGGATATAGGAAGTGATCTCTACTGGCCTTGTGTGGCCACAGGGAAGCCCATCCCGACAATCCGATGGCTGAAAAATGGATATGCGGTATGTATGTTCCGTTGTTTTGCAGTTCTGGAGTCCATGTTCAGGCAACATTTCCAGTGGTCCTGGGATAAATTTAGCAAGAGAGTCAACAGAGTAAGGGTATTTGGGCCCTGAAATAAAAAAGTCTTCTAAAAAAGGGCAAACAAGAAAGTGAGCATAAAGTATCTTCTTTCATCTTAATCAACTTTCTGCAATCTTATGTCTACCTTCTTTCTCTTTCTCTCTCCTTATTTTTCCCTTTGTTCCACATTTTACCCTTCTTCCTATTCATCCATCTCTACTACCTGATATTGTCCTCTTTTTTTTGCCACTGTTTCCCTGACCCCACAGAAACAGAGGTAAGAGGGAAGGTTCTACCTTTAGCCCTGGGGACAAGTAGCAGCAGTGGGGCCTTTCTCCACCTTCCCTCTTTAATCTCCCAGCTGGGCCACGAGGGAAAAAGTGGACTCTCAGCTCTGTAGGATGAATAGAACAAGAGCCACTGGGCATGGTAAGTGGGTTTTGCTTTCCCATGCCATGAAAAGCTTACCCCATTTGTCTTACTTAACAGTGGGGGCAAAATAATGTATCTAAATGAAAAGTCGAACAAGCCCAAACCTAAATAAAACATGTATATTAAAGTTTATCAAGGAAATGTATTTTACTTTGTGTTCTTTTCAGTATCATAAAGGGGAATTGAGACTGTATGATGTGACTTTTGAAAATGCTGGCATGTACCAGTGCATAGCTGAAAACACACATGGAGCCATTTATGCAAATGCGGAGTTGAAGATCTTGGGTCAGTATCATTTCTAGTTTCTGTTAATGTTCAGCAAGAAAGCAGTGCACTCAACAATGGTCATAGGATTTCTGTAGATCATATTTTATTATTTCTTGAATTGCTAAAGTTAAAAACTTTCAAAATGGCGTTTGGAACAGGATGATATTATTGGTTTATTTTCTTTCTTTCATTAGAGAACAGCAAATAAGTTAGAGGCAATATGGAGTACAATAATCTTAAAAAATTTTTTAAGCAAACTTTACACATGTCAGTTTTTCTCTTTCAGTGTTGTTGTCTCCTGTGTCTGGGATGTTAAATATTGCCTGAAAATCACATTGTAATGATTGATGCTTCTACAACGTATATGACCCAGGCTCAGATGGATCTTGAGCACTTGCTAGTTTTAGCAGTCTTTGGATCTCATGCCCGGCAACTGCCATTTGAAATCTTTAGGACATTCCTCAAGCTCTTTACCCCACCCTGACTCCTACTTTGGTACTGCTTTCTTACTCCTCCATGAAAATTAAAACCCTTTGAAATAAAATATTTCAGTTTCCCATCCCTCATTCAAAAGTATCTAAATCTTTACTACACTTGCCCTTTCATATTCTCCATCCAGAGGAATAAGTATCTGTCCTTTCCAAAAACAGGCATAACTCATATTATTTCACTTCACAAATATTCCGTTTTTACAAACTGAAGGTTGGTGCCAACACTGCCTGAAGCAAACCTATACGTGCTGTAGTTCCAACAGCATTTGCGTACTTTGTGTCTCTGTGTCACCATATTTCAAACATTTTCATTATATTATATTTGGTATGTTGATCTGTGATCATTGGTCTTTGATGTTACTATTGTAATTGTTTTCAGTCGCCATGAACCACACTCATATAAGACAGTGAACTTAATAACTGTGTGTGTTCTGATTGCCCCACCAACTGGCCTTTCCCCCAAATCTCTTCCTCACATCGGGCCCCCTATTCTCTGAGACACAACAATATTGAAATTAGGCCAATGGCCTCTAAGTGTTCAAGTGAAAGAAAGAGTCAGACATCTCTTACTCTCACACAACAGCTAGAAATGATTAAGCTAGTGAGGAAAGAATATCAAAAGCTGAGAGAGGCTGAAAGCTAGACCTCTAGTGCTAACCGGTTAGCCAAGTTGTGAATGCAAACGTAAAGTTCTTGAAATTAAAAGTGCTACTCCCGTGAACACATGAATGATAGGAAAGCAGAACAGCCTCATTGCTGATATGGAGACAGTTTAGTGGTCTGAAGAGATCAGACCAGCCACAATATTCCCTTAAATCGGAGCTTAATCCAGGGCAAGGCTCTAACGCTTCAATTCTGTGAAGGCAGAGAGAGGTGCGGAAGCTGCAGAAGAAAAGTGTGAAGCTAGCAGAGGTGGGTTCATGAGGTTTAAGGAAAGAAACCGTCTCTATACCATCACAAAGCAAAGCGAAGCAGCAACGGCTGTGTAGAAGTTGCAGCAAGTTACCCGGAAGATCGAGCTGAGGTAATGAAGGTGGTTACACTAAACAGACTTTCAATGTAGTTAAAATGCCCTATCGTGGAAGAAGATGCCATCTAAGATTTTAAGAGCTAGAGAAGAGGGGTAAATGCCTGGTTTCCCAGCTTCACAGAACAGGCTAACATTCTTCTTGTGGGCTAAGGCAGCTGGTGACTTTAAGTTGAAGCCAAGGCTCATTTGCCATTCTGAAAATCATAGGGCCATTAAGAATTACACTACATCTAATCTGCCTGGGTTCTGAATGTTTCGTTGCCGTCCAACAAAGCCTGGGTGACAGCACATATGTTGACAACATGGCTTACGGAGTATTTTAAGCCCTCTGTTGAGAAATACTGCTCAAGAAAAAATGAGATTTCTTTCAAAATATTCCTGCTCCTTGACATGGCTCCTGGTCACCCAAGAACTCTGACGGAGATGTACACGAGATGAATGTTGTTTCATGCCTGCTAACAACATTCATTCTGCAGCCCATGGATCAAGGAGCAGTTTTGACTTTCAAGTTTTATTTTTTAAGAACTATATTTCATAAATCTCTAGGTGTCACAGATGGTGAATTTTTTAATGCATCTGAGCAAAGTAAGTGGAGAAACTTCTGAAAATGAGTCACTATTCTAAACACCATTAAGAACATTCATGATTCATGGGAAGATGTCAAAATATCAACATAGACAGGAGTTTGGAAGTTGATTCCAACCCTTATGGATGACTTTGAGGGGTTCAAGATTTCAGTGGAGGAAGCAACTGTAGATATGGTGGAAATAGCAAGAGAACTAGAATTAGAAGTGGAGCTTGAGGATGTGACTGAATTGCTACAATCTTATAATACTTGAGTGGATGAAGAGTTGCTTCTTATGGATGAGCAAAGAAAGTGGCTTTTTGAGATAAAATCTACTCTTGGTGAAGATGCTGGTGAAATTAGTTGATCAACTTACTTGATAAAACAGCCATAGGGTCTGAGAGGATTAACTCTAATTTTAAAAGAAGTTCAACTGTGGATAGAATGCTATCAAACAACATCACATGCTACAGAGAAATCTTTCATGAAAGGAAGACTCAATCAATGGGAAAAACTCCGATGTCATCTTTTTTTAAGAAATTGCCACAGACGCCCCAACTTTCAGCAACTATCACTCTGATCCGTCAGCAGCCATCAGCATGGAGGCAAGATCCTCTACCAGCAAAAAGATTGTGACTAGCTGAAAGTTTGTATGATGATTAACACTTTTTAGCAATGAAGTATTTTTAAATTAAGGTATGTACATTGTTTTGGGGGCATAATGCCACTGCACACTTAATAGACTGTATAGTATAGTGTAAACATAACTTTTATATGTACTGGTAAGCAAAAAAAAACTCATTTTACTCACTTATCATGATATTTGTTTTATTGGGGTGGTCTGGAACCTAACCTGCAATATCTCTGAGGTGTGCCTGTAATCCCTTTACCTCTACCCTATAGTCATTTCTTCTCACTTACCTTACTTGATATGAACAGGTATCTCTTCTCCGTGTGCATACATGTGTTCATATTTCTCATGCTGCCTCTTCCTCATGTTTTATTCTTGAATTCTTTGCACCTTTGTCTTTAGTGACTCCATGCTTTTATACCTCCCAGATTATTTCTTCTCAATCACTTTCATTTTCTCCTCTTTACCCCTTCCTCTGCTCAGTTAGAAATCTTGCCCTCTCCCAGAGTGTCTTCTATGGTTCCATTCTATTCTCTTCCTCCCCTTTTCATATATTCTATATTATTAGTCCTAAATTATTACTATTTTCAAATTTTTAAAAACCCTGGATAATTTCTTCTTCTCCTCCCATTAACTATCAATGATTCTTTAATTTATATCACTGGCCCAGATTTTTATCCATAGCTTCAAGCTCAACATAAAGATTCCTAATAGAAATTTTCATCTGGTAATCTCACAGATAACCCAAACTTAGTGTGTCTGAAGCTAAATTCATTATCTCTCACCCACATCCACATAAGCTCCTGAAAAATTCTGTCCTATAGAATGACACAATTCACTGCATCCTTTCTTCCTATTATATCTACTAAATTTCTCAATGTTACTCTATAAATCTCACATTCTCCTTACTTTGATTACAACTACTTTAATTAAGGTCTTAATGTATTATGTCCTTTTCATTTTATTTGAAGTAGCTGTCATCAGCTTTAGTCATATGAATCTAGGTAGCCAGGCTTTCTCTTTTACAACCAAAAAGATTACCAGAAAGACAAAGCAGTGACTCAGTATGGCCTATTTTATTATTGCTACACCAAAGGGAAATTCTTTAGAACATTGTTGTCACTGCAAATTGAGTGACGCTAAGAGAATATGAAAGGAAATGAGATAATTGCAAGAAAGTATTAAAGAAAATTACCTTTAAAAAGAGTTGAGGCTGGGACACCTGGTAAGCTCAGTTGGTTAAGTGTCTGACTTGATTTTGGCTCAGGTCATGATCTCAGGGTCATAAGATTGAGCCCCATGTCAGGCTCTGCACTGAATAGGGAGTCTGCTTAAGATTCTCTCCCCTACTCCCTCTGCCCCTCCCTGCAAGCTCTCACTCTCTCTCTAAAAAAAATAAAAATAAAAATAAAAATAAAAAAAGTTGAGGCCTTCTTAATTTTAATTTTCTCTTCCTCTCATTATAATGCTGAGGATCAAATTTCATTTATTCCCCCTAAAGTAAAAATTCCTTGCTACTATATTTAATCTAGTTTATTTGGGTATCTAGCAAACATTCAGTTTAGGCTTCATACCATATTACTGTGGTATGAAGTGCAATAAAATCATTTTGACTCATACAAGATATGAGGTAAATTTAAATGCTTTCCCAAATGTTAACTTTCTATTTTTTGTAAAAATGTGTTTATCATCATACATTACAAAATTATATGAAGATTCAACAGCTTAGGCTGAACAATCTCTCCATATCCAAGCACAAAATCTTGTAATAAGTTAATGACTATTATTTTAATAGTTAAATAGCATTTTCAGCCTGAGAGCAATGTTTCTGGGCATCTTTACATTTGTTTCCATCTATTTTTGTTTATTACCTTTAGAAATAGCGCTTCTCT
>NW_024425119.1:32537744-32656385 GCF_017311325.1 Ursus maritimus
CTTTCCCTTCATTATCTAGATAATTCATTTATTCATCCACCAATTATTTTTTGAGAACTTTTTCTACCCCAGATACTATTCTTTTAATAGATGCAGTAAAGAATGAAAGAGACAAAAAAATGCATGTCCTCTTCTTAGTTGGGGGAAAAATAATCCCTTATTTTTTCCCATTTCTAAAATATATAGGGGGACGCCTGGGTGGCTCAGTCAGTTAAGCATCTGCCTTCAGCTCAGGTCATGATCCCAGGGTTCTGGGATCGAGTCCCATATTGGGCTCCCTGCTCAGTGGGGAGCCTGCTTCTCCCTCTGCCTGCTGCTCCCCCTGCTTGCACTCTCTCTCTCTGACAGATAAATGAATAAAATCTTTTTTAAAAATGAAGTAAATAAAATATACAGGAACATAGTCTAGATTCTGTCACTATAAATTCAAATATTAGTTAAGTATGAAGTCATTAAAACAACTGTACCAAATCAACTACTTCATTAAAACTTAACTGACTCGAGAAAAATTCTCATTTCTAGATGAATTTAGATTTTTAAAATATAATCCCATTAAATTTTCTCTCATATTTGATGAGCAATATGTCACCCAAAATATCTATCGAGCCTATGCAAAATACCACACACTGTGGTAGGTATACAACACGAGTTGGGTGGTTACTTATTTATTTATTGCCAGTTATCAAAACTCAGACTAAAGGAACAATGGGATGAGTTAAATCCTTGCCATAAAACATGTGTCCTACAGAGCAGCAGCAGCAAGAGCAACACCTGGGAGCTTGTTAGAAGTGCTGAATCTCAGGTTCACCCCACGCCTACTTAATCAACATTTTATGAAGATCATCAGATTATTTTGATGCACAGATAGAATTTGAGAATCACAGGACTAGAGGATGAAGAGTCAACATCTGGATCAAGATACGCTTGGGCCTAGAAAAGCCTCCCAAAAGGACACAATTACATACAGATGATTGGATGTGTAAAAATAAATGGATGGGATCCCCCTGAAGTCTGCTAAAATACAAGGAGGTTGAGAAATGAGCCAGATGTGTGGGACCTAAAGAAAAATAGAGCATGTCATCAATGAAGTAACCTTTAATGAGCCTCTATATCCTATTTTCATAATTATTGCTCTACACTTTGATGTAAGGGGAAGCCCTAGCTATAGCATTTTCCCCTCAATTGCATCCATCACTCCCATAGCTGTTTGCAGGTAGGTCTGCCTGAAGGCAGAAATCTTTTTATTTTGGTATCTCATGATGTCTGCACAGAGTTGGTGCTCAATAAATGTGTGCATGGTAAAGGAAGAATCATTGTTTAATGAAGAGAGCATGCTTGCAAATCAGAAGAAAATTGATTCAGTTGTGAGTCCTACCTGATACTGCCTGTGGTAACTTTGGCAAATTATATAATTATAACAGATAATCAGTTTTCTCATTTGTACACTGGAGACAATTCACTGAAAGTGTGGTTGAGAGTATTGATTATGACCATATGTCGGTATTAATAATGTGTTCAAATTCCTCCAGCCTTTCACTTAACTTCCGGTGTGCAATTGAGTCAAACAATTAAATTAGATGTTACCTTCAAGGTGTATATATATGTATATATATATTAGTTTATATATATATATGGCATTTGATTGTAACTAAAATTTATAATAATCCTGTTATCACTAAGATTTGTACATTTAAAATGGGTGAATTTTATAAGTAAAATATACCTCAATAAAGTTATTAAATAAAAGAAAAAAATATTAATACTAGGTATGGAATGTCTATTGGTTATATCTGATAATATTTGGTGAGATTAATTTTTTTTGTTGATTATTAATCAAGAGAATAAAAGACGCTATAGAAGAAATATGGGTGGGTTTTTTTTTTTCCTTTTTAGTGAAAGAGAATAATAATAATTTATTTCCTTTTAGCTTTGGCTCCAACTTTTGAAATGAATCCTATGAAGAAAAAGATCTTGGCTGCTAAAGGAGGAAGGGTTATAATTGAATGCAAACCTAAAGCTGCACCTAAACCCAAATTTTCATGGAGTAAAGGGACAGAGTGGCTTGTCAATAGCAGCAGGTCAGTTCAAAAATTAGAAATCCAATTGCAGTTTATGTTTGGCAAAGTTCATTTTAAAGACGACTTTAAAGAGGACTAATGTAAATGTTGGTTGTTCTAACTTTTCTCAACAAAAGGTATCATAATTCTAAGATAAACAGAGGTACTTAGCCTTCACTCTTATTATCTGTTATAATCAGGGTTCAGTTTTTAGGTTTCTGTAATTTATAAGGAATTTAGAAAATTGAGACTCAGAAATTTTTGGTAGATTGCCCAAGGCCTCAGGAAAAAAATGAATGATGGGAAATAAAATATGATCTCTGGCTTATTTTTCCCCTAACAAGGGCTTCTGTATCCATTTATATTTGTTTTAATTTTATGCAGTTAGCCTATTAAATATTTCAATAGGAAAAATTTTTTTAAAAGGTGACTTCAAAAAATAAATCACCCCTTCCCATCTTTTTAAATAAACAGGAATTTCTCGTCTTCCTAACAAGTAAACCATTACCAGCTTTAAGATAAAACATAAAACATGTGACTTGCATAGTATATATTTAAAAGCCACACTGAATGATTTCTTTAAATTTCCTAGAAGATATGGTAATACTGAGTACTAAAGTATTCAATTGAGTGCTAAAGTACAGAAAAAAGAAAGTCAAGGTAGGAAATGGGATGCGAAAGTAAGAGAGAAGGAAATATTACAGGCAGTGAAAGAAGCATGTACAAAGGGCCTGGGGCAGAGAGTGTAGGATGGTGAAGAATGTAAGACCTAAAATCAAAATGGTTTGTCCTTAGAGAAAAATGGAGGAGTTTTAAGAGATAAGACATAATCAGATCATCAGTAATGTTTTTTGCCAGGGGGCTTGAACCTCATCTTTGAGTAATGGCATCTGTCTAAAGGTGTAAATGAGGGAGGAAAACATAGATTTTGCCTATTAAAGGAATTTTCTAGCAAAAGTGTATAAGAGGTACTCTTCACAACAATCCAAAAAAGTAGGTAAGATAGGTATTACCATCTCTATTTTGATGTATCTAAAGGCTGGAAAGGTTAAAGTAGCCTTTTGAAAGTATATTGATAATCTCCAAACTGAAACTTGAACCTGTGGAATGAACCCGTGCCAACACAGTTCTCTTATTGGATGATCATGAGTATGGCTGTGTATGGGACAGAGATAGGTTGGCTGGGGGAGAGGGAGTGCACAGGGACAGCAGTTATTTCCCTGAACACATTAACTTTTAAAGGGAATATGCTTGACTAAGTTTTTAAGACTTTAGCAAAATGATGCTAGAAGAATCAGTGTTAAAGGAAGAATTAATTTTGACTTTCTGATGAAACATTAACAATCAGACAATGAGCAATGCAGATACTGTGATCAAAAGGCAGTCCCAGGGGCGCCTGGATGGCATAATGGTTAAGCGTCTGCCTTCGGCTCAGGGCGTGATCCTGGCGTTATGGGATCGAGCCCCACATCAGGCTCCTCCACTATGAGCCTGTTTCTTCCTCTCCCACTCCCCCTGCTTGTGTTCCCTCTCTCGCTGGCTGTCTCTATCTCTGTCAAATAAATAAATAAAATCTTTACAAAAAAAAAAAAAAAAGGCAGTCCCATTTCTAGGTACTTACTCCTGCAGCAAACTTGTGGCATAGCATTCCCCCTTAGCCCCACCATTAACTCTCTCCCCTAAATGAAAAAAAAAAAAATCTTGCTCTGATTTTGATGAGCACCAATGCTATGTTATGAGCCTCTCTAACCAAGGATTTCTCAGAACCATGTTTCATGGACTCGTTTTTCCTAAACATCAACATGTGTTCAAAAAAGGAAAAGAAAGGTCTAGCTTACTATTTTAATCCTGTCGAGTATTTTTAGTCTTTGAATCAAATTGTGTTACTTCTTGACAAAAGAGTCTATAAATCCAATTTTTGCTCACTATTTTAAGCCATTAATATTTCAGGTGATAAGCACCACTTTATAATAGATGTGGTATTTCATTTAAAAATAAAGTCAAATGTTATAAAACAGTATGCATAAAGAAAAGTTCAATTAATAACTTTTTAGAGAAAAAACTATTTCTGTTTAAAAATAATATTCAAGGAGTAACCTGAATAACTGTCTTTAAGCCTAACTGTAATCTCATTCTGGCTAATATAATTACAAAAAATGTTTCCACATTACAAAGTTATTATAAGCCCTTGATTAGTGGCTTGTAAAATGGTTTATGCAATATTTCCAATCAGTTGAGAGGGCATAAAAATCTTGAGGAATTGTAATTAGGTTCTCAATTGTGATGATTTTACTTTGGGCTAAATGATATAGTTTCTACAACAGAATTTATTTGTAGTTGTTTATTTCATATTTGATGGGCTATTATCGTCTCTAAAGTGATCTTTATCTGAGCCATTTATATGAGAGTATCTCCAAAAGTCTTTTCTTCTCTAGAGTTAGCATGCTTTAACAGTTAATGAATAAGGTGGAATGATAGGTTAATGAGTAAAACCGAAGTATGTCTGATGGAATGCATATTAGGAGAGAAAATCTTGGAAGCGGTATGGGATGGGGTGTGCCAGGACAGCAGCAGTGCCATGTGCGTGCTCATGTGTGCATGCATGCATATAATACTAGCTAGAATTATTTAGCAATGCTTTGCTGAAGGTGAAAAACCCTGTGCGATTGTCAAGGCCTGAAAGGGAATCAAAGGACTGTGGCTGTTACTATGAGTGAGATGGAAAGTCACTGGAGGGAGCTGAGCTGTAGAATGCTATTACTGAGCAGAAGAGTGACATGGTGTGACTTATGTCACTTAGGTCTTCATGTCTGGCTGCTATGCTAAGAGACTATAGACAGGCAAGGGTAGAAGCAGGAGGCTGGTTAGGAACTACTACAATAGTCCGCGAAAAAGGTGAAGATGACTTTCTAAAACAATTTGTCAGTGCTGAAAAAGTATAAACAAAGACTAGAATGTTTCATCTTAAAAAAATGTTACTGTCAAGTAATTTGTATCAAATGTAAAGATCAAAAGATAGTGTTTGTAAGCTAAAACTGAATAACAAAATATTTCATTACATTAATTTTGTGAAGAATGTATTTCTTTCATTTGAATAGAATACTCATTTGGGAAGACGGCAGCTTGGAAATAAATAACATCACAAGGAATGATGGTGGTATCTATACATGCTTTGCAGAAAATAATAGAGGGAGGGCTAATAACACTGGCACTCTTGTTATTACAGGTAAGAAACCATTTGATTCATACTGTTTTTTTCTAGTTTAATAGTGCTTAGCTTCTAATACACTTTAAGACACAATTTCAGTGCTAAGCTTCTAAGACAGATCATGTACTGATAAGTTTCCATTTCAAAAGCCTTTGGGGCAAATATCTTGCTTAATGAAATTGTTCCTGGAATTTGAATCTGAAAACATCTTTTTCTCCGTGCTGAGAAATTAAAATATATTGATTTTTATTCTTTTAATATGCCAGATAATATGGGATCTAATATTTTCTTGAATTGTGCTTTCCTCCTTTTTAAAAAATGTGTAGATCCCACACGAATTATATTGGCCCCAATTAATGCTGATATTACTGTTGGAGAAAATGCCACCATGCAATGTGCTGCTTCCTTTGATCCCGCCCTGGATCTCACATTTATTTGGTCCTTCAATGGCTATGTGATCGATTTTAACAAAGAGAACATTCATTACCAGCGGAATTTTATGGTATGTGCTTTAAGTTTCATCTTATTAACATTCCAGTGACCCCTATGTGTCTGCACTACAGCTCCTATTACTATAATTATTTACGACACTGAAAAACGGCCCAAAAAGGCTTTTCATGGGTTTCCTTATATTAATTGTAGCACTCCTGAACCTTTGTAAAAATGGCTAGCTATAGGTCTTCTGGTAGAGATAGTAATCAATAAATATTTATTGAGCGTTAGGTCTATTTTTCCCTTAGTTATAGTATCATTTTTATATTGATGTACTATGCCTCATTGTATCTGTGCTCTACGTTCTAGTGCCTTCTTGTTCATTTTAAATAAGGTAAGAGCATATAACTTATCCTTTGTTATAATGGTGACTTTAAGGCATTTCTGTTATTCTTTGAGGTTAAGAAATAGACAATATATGTATGGGAGGCTTTGGAGAACTAGCGCATGTGTTTTTTAGTAGGGTTAAATGGCTGTATTTTATTTTAAAATAGGAAAACATACATGACACAAGTCCTATAATTAAGCATCGTGGTGTCCTTGTATAGAAATAAAGAAAATAGAGGAAAAAGACTGGGAAGTAATGCAGGAATACTGACTAGTGTAGGAACATCACTGGTATGAGATAGGACTGACTAGTTTGCAGTGAAAAGTTGACCCTTGAACAACATGGGTCTCAACTGCTAGGTCCACTTACACGTGGATTTTTTTTCAATAAGTACAATACTATAAATGTATTTTCTCTTCCTTACAGTTTTCTTAATAGCATTTTCTTTTCCCTAGCTTACTTTATTCTAAGAATACAGGGCATGATACATATAACATGATACATATAACAAACAAAATATTGACTATTTTGTTTATTTTGTTTATTGACTATTTAACTATTATTAAAGTTTCCAGTCAAAGGAATGGCTCTTAGTAGTTAAGTTTTTGGGGAGTCAAAAGCTATTAGTGGATTTTCAACTGTGTAGGGGGTCAGTGCCCCTAACCTCTGTATTGTTCAAGGGCCAGCTGTATTTATTTATTTATATATATATATTTAAAGATTTTATTTATTTATTCAACAGAGATAGAGACAGCCAGTGAGAGAGGGAACACAAGCAGGGGGAGTGGGAGAGGAAGAAGCAGGCTCATAGCGGAGGAGCCTGATGTGGGGCTCGATCCCACAACGCCAGGATCACGCCCTGAGCCGAAGGCAGACGCTTAACCGCTGTGCCACCCAGGCGCCCCAAGGGCCAGCTGTATTTAAAAGGCAAATTGGCCGCTGTTTCTACCTGCCTGTTCCCTAGAAGGGCAATTGGTTAGGAGCCTAAGACCTGTTTAGAGCATATACTTATTGAAGAAAACTAATTTTAATTTTAGAAGTCAATTATCAATATAGAAATAAAAGTTTGAATTAACTCAGTAAAATAGTAGTGTAGAATATTTAGTTCTATGAAATCTGAAGATTGATAATGTACATATAATAATAGTAGCCTTTCAAATTGTCTAGCTCTTTAAAATTTTTTTTCTAGAACTTAACACTTTAAAAAGCCCAAATGAGCTTTCAATCAAGTTGAGTGAGACTGATTTTAACTAGATGGAAACATTTACTGTTTAATTTTTATTAGATAGATTCCTAGAACAACTACCAATGCAGTAATCAATGTGTATGCCTTCTACATGTTAACTTAAATTCAGTTCCTTTCATTTTAATCTAATATATCTAGCTATAGCTATAAATTCGCAGTAAATCTGATTGTCTTTCAGCTTCTGAACCAAACTTACACTTCAAAAAAATAGCAACTGGGAACTGGCCGCAAACTGTTTTAACATTATAGCATGTGATATTTTTTTCCTTATATGTCTGAAAATATTTTGATTTGCTTAATCATAAATGTTCCCAACATTAGTAAAATTGGCACTGATATCTTTAATAATTTCTTCAAATTGTGTTTTATTTTGCAAGTAAAGCAAATACTACTTAGTTTTTACTCATTTTTTAAGGGGAAAAAAGTGAGTTAAACAAAGATCTCACTTTAAAAAATAGACTTGAATTTGCACTGTTTTTTGGTGTTATGTATTGAGTAGTTTCAAAACTACGACAACCATAGTTTACCCAAGTAGCTACTTAACAGCTGCAATGAAGTCTATGTAAATAGATTTAGGGTTATAAATTGTCCTAAATTAAGCTGAAACGTCATATGTGGATCTTCTGTATGTTCTTCAAAATAATAGTTACATTATATTTGTTGATGTAAGTAAACATTTCCAAAAAAAGAAATTAAGAAAGGAAGAGAAAGAAGGAAGGAAAAGAGAGAGAGAGGAAGGAAAGGAGGGAGGGAGAAAAAAAAAAAAAGGAAAAAGAGCCCCATGGCTTAAAAAGAGAGGAAAATAAAGAAATAACTGGAATAATAATTAAGAAATAAATAATAACTCGGATCATAAAAACATAAAAGACTCCGGTCATTACTCACTACTCCTCCCTCCGCTAATCCAGAGCAGAACCTAACTGCCGGCCCATGCCCTGGCCTCACCAACTCAGGTTTTAGTTTCAGGCCACCAAGCAATGAGCAGTGGTAGAAAGCATGTTCACTGGCTAAATATGTAACCTAACTGAGTAAAAATATCAAATGCACATTTGTAGCACATTAGATGGGCAGGTTGATTCAGATCTCTAAATAATTTTAAAAACCTAGACAAGAAATTTACTTTAAAATAAGTTATTAAGCTTAATGCTATCTTTTGAACCTAAGACCTATAAAGCCTTCCCTGCCTCTTCCTTCTCTTTTAAAGCAAACTTCAAAGTCAGACTGCATTGCTAAATGCACCACCTGAGGTTTGAGTAAAAACACCGTATGTGTTTGACCCACCTTTTGGTAGATCATCCTAATGACTAATAATTGCTTCTGGGGGCATTCACAGACCACTCTCAGAAGGAGCAGCTCTTCCTGCCTCAAGTTTAGTGAATCAAAAACAGTAAGAATGGCAGGTACTGAGGACAGCAAATCCAAAGGAAGGAATATTGCTGACTGCATTTGTCCGTTATTCAAATTGCATGGGCAAATGTGTCAGTACATAATTTTTTTTGGTTTCATGAATAATGTTTTGATATTTTATTTGAATTGGCAACATTTCAATTAGTGAATATTATTTGTTCATTTAAAAATACTGTACTGAGCATATACTATAATAAGCAGGAACAGAGATGGACACTAGGGTGAATAAAACACTGAGTAAGATAAAGAGAGGCACTGAGCTAAAATAAACTAGAGGTACTCTGTGAGTTTAAAATTCAGATGTAAATATTTTGATAGCTATTAAAACTGATGTCATTATCATTAGTTTTAATAAGTTTAATTGCTAAAAGCTAATATCAGAAGCTCTAATTAATGAAGAAAGAATATATAAATCAAAATTTAAGCTTTTCCTTTCAACAAAGTTAAGTTTGTATTTTCCAATTTAGTTTCAATGATAAATTATATTCAATGTTTAGCTTGCTATTCTCAACTTTGACCACCATGTGGCAACCTTGCATAAGGTTTCAAATTTCACAGCCTGGCATAATTGGGACTTGAAGCTTTATGAAATTAAACAAATAGATTTTCCCATACTTAGGTCTAAGATATGCTATTATAGGTGATTCAAAAATTTCTACTTTATACTTTTTCAATTATATTCATATAATTATCAGGAGAAAAGTGACAGTACATTTTTGAAGGGGTACATTTCTTTTAAGAATTTATAGTGAGCTCCCCAAAAGTAAAAATCACAGTACCATTACATCTAATGATCCTGCTTCATGAAAAACTCTTTCGAATTAATTATTTGAAAAATATATAGATACCAATTTTAAAGCTGTGGGTAAACACTTAATACTGATGATAGAAGAAAAGTTAAATATTTAATTTAGCTGTTATGTCATTTATTCTTTCATTTATTCAATAAACATTCACTTAGTGTTATATTATCATGTAAACAGGTTCAGGAAATGTTTCATTTGAACTCGAATTATACATAGGAGGATGTTAAGAATATATATATAAATATATATGAACCATAAATTTAAAAAATTGAGGTGTTGATACAATAAGTTTTTAAGCAATTTATCAGGCATTCTTTTATTCTATCAAAGTTATGGGGCAAATACATAAATTTTTCGAGTCCAACTACAAAATGGCTTCCATTTTGATTTCCCAGCTCAATAGCTACTTATTCCCTTAGAGTAAATACAAAAGGCAGAATCATTTTACTTATCAATTTAATTTAAACTCCTTTTGTTCTGGAAAGGACTTAAGACTATCCACCAAAAAAAATACAGATTTGTATTATACCATTTTACGCCTCTCTCATGGTGATGCCTGATCTGTGGGAATTACTTTTATTCAATAGCCATCTAACTTTTGACATCTCCTTTGAGTCATTTTCTTTCAATGATTTAACAACAATTTCCCTGTCAGAGCCATTATCCTAGTTAACCACAAGAGTTAAACTTTCTGTTTCTGATTATTGCCACTATAATATCTTTTTTCCATTTCTCTTAATATACACAAATGTTAACATTGTAATTCAGCAAGAAGTTATTATGTATCTGCTTTGAATTCATAAATAGCTTATGAATTAATTGTTCAGAGGCTCTGCCACAACAAGGCCTGGGCTCTGGGCTTCATTTTGTCACTTCTTACCGTGTGACTCTGAACCAGCGATTACATCTCTCTAAACTTCAGATTTCCCTCTCTGTAGTATTTTATTAATAATTCACTTACTTCATTCAGGTTGCTTCACCAGGTTTGTGTAACTGGTTACTTCATAGTATTTTTGTGAGGATTCAATGAGAGAATGCCTATAAAATGCTTAGCACAAGTTCTGGCAGATTGTAAGCAGTTATTATTAATACTGTGTATAATAGAGCAATCATTTCCAATTGAAATTTCCAGAGGCTATCGCTATGATAATAGAGCAATCATTTCCAATTGAAATTTCCAGAGGCTATCGCTATGTAGGGTTTCTTTCTTTCTTTCTTTCTTTCTTTCTTTCTTTCTTTCTTTCTTTCTTTTTTTTTTTTTTTTTAACTTACAGGTCTCAGTTTTCATGCTTTCATTCTTGCACTGCTGCTAAACTGGGTACCGCATCTGAAACAAAAAGTTCCAGCTATTTCCTTGCTAGGGACAATGGGAGAGGTAGTGATAGTCAACATTTATTGAGTGCTTTCTGTTTGGCCAGCGTTGGGTTAAATGTTTTTCATGTGTTTCTCAGTTGATCTTCACAGCAATCCTCTATGGAACACATAGTATTGTGATTTTTCTCAGTTTTCAAAGTGAAGAAAATAAGGATTAGAAAGGTTAAGTAATTTGCCCAAAGTAATCATACCACTTGTTGGTGACAGGGAAGATTTGAAACCAAGGTTGTCTGACTACAGACCTGAGGCCTTCGCGCCTCCAGCCACTCCAGTTTCTAATCCGTTGGTTAACACTCTGGTCTGTGTCTGCTTAAATAAACCCCCTCCCATTATTTGAAACACTCTAAGACTGTACTGTTCAACTCCCAATTTATTCTGTAATTTTGTTTAATGAACTTTTAACGTTCACTCAAGATTATTCAAATTACTTCATTTTCCCTATACTATTAGCAAGTTTTGCAGTACATTGTAAATCAAGTCTACATAGTTTCAGGTGGTCTTAAGTTCTAGGCAATTCTTTATGATCTCTTTTCGGATCTCTTACCCTAAGGTTTTCTTTTTAAAATAAAATATTAATTATATGGAACATGTCACAAAATTGTGCTTAAATTTGAGACATACAGATTTCATATTAGAATATATTAGGAATTTGAACAGAAATTTTACTTCTGCACATCCAAAGGAAGAGAGAAGGGGGTGGGGAGGCAGAGAGAGAGAAGAGGGAACAATAATAATAAAAATGTTATTGGTTCTCTGTTACTGCTGAGCAAGGAGGCGAGGATTGTCCAGAATTATGAGGTAAAGGTTAGAAGAGAAAAGGAAGGTCAGGCTATAATCCAGGTAAAGGCAAGCATCAAATTAGAGCTGAAGATAGTAGAACAGAAGACCAGCAGGCATGGTGAGATGATGTGAGCCCTAAAATGGTGGTTCCAAACTGGAAGCAATTTTTCTCCCCAGGGGACTATGGCCATATGTGAAGACAATTTTGGCTGTCACAACTATGGGGAGGAGGGGGAGGGCTATGTCTTATGGACATCTGTTTAGCACAGGTACTGCTAAACATCCTATATGCTGAGGACAGTCCCCCGCAACAGACAATTGTCTGGCCCACATTATCAATGGTACCAAGATGGAGAAATGCTACTCTCAAGGAAGATGAAAAAAAAAAAAAAAAGAGAGAGATTTAGGAATAAAGAGACTAGCTGCTGAAAGGTCTTAAGCATGATGTGTTAGGAAAAAAAAAGAAATTATATTGTTTTGAGCAGATGAGAGTGATTAGAACAAAAAAAATTATAAGAGGCTAGCTAAAACATTTTTCAAAATAGTATGGATAGTAGAGGATGATAGATTTCATGTGTTTTTGATTTAACACTTGAATTTTGATGGGCAGTGAAAGAAAGAAAGAAATGTGTAAAACATGTATAGTCCCCTAACATAGTTCTGTGATCCCCACAAAACTCACAAAGACCTTCTACCTGTTGTCAAATCCTTTCTCTGCTCTTATGAGTAATTAATTGATAAGCATTGGAGCATTCTGATAAGCAGCTAGAACATTCTGTTATTCTTCACTCCGTCTAAACATAACTTTACTGGCCTTCCTTTCACTACCCTAATAAATCTTTACTTACACCTAACTGTTGTCTTTTATTTGCTATTTTCTACCACTAAACATGGAGATAGGTATCTATGCTCACTAGACAGGTCTATACATGTGTTGCCTTCTTTTAGATCATTATACTTCCTGTTCAGCTAGGGTTATTCTTTAGCATAATACCCCATAGTCTGAGCTGAATAAGCATTTGTTGATGTCAATGCTAAGTAAATGGATTCGGACAAACAACAGCAAGTCTTTGTTCTTCAGAAATGTATTGGCTTGGAAGAATCTCCAAAAATTCATTCAAAGTTAAAGTCCCCTGTGTTTTGCATAGAATTCCTTGCCTACTTACGCATCACTGCAGTAATTATTCTGGCAAAATATGGGAAGTATTTAAAATAAAAAGAGGGAGAAATAAACATGTAATCTTTTGGTATCTTAAGAATTTTATAATTTTACATGTGGACTTTGATGTTTTGTTTATGATATCACACTATAAATACACTATTTCATCATTAGCTGGCATATTCCAAATAAATCTGTCCAATTTTTTCATTTTGTCTTTAAGAACAGAACACTGTCTAAAGATCTGGAGTTTCGATCTGGTTTGGCCTTTGACAAGTTGTATGACGTTAGTCAGGACGGTCATTCTGAGCCCTAGGCGTCTCATTTACCATATGAGGAAGCTGAGCCACATCAGAAGTTTTAAAATGACAAGGACAACTTTTTAGCAGCAGAATCCATTCTGCAAATGGCATTTAAATCAGAAGCCCAGTAAAAAAAAAGGTGAAGGTGAAGGTTGCTCCGAGTAAAGAAATTGTGTGCATGTGTGGTTGTATGTGTGGGAGACTACAGGGCCACATCATGGGGCCTCTCATTTCTTCCTGTCCCACAAAACTTCCCACCTGATCCCTTCCTTCTACCAAGCGATCCTTGAAGATATTCAAAACCCCAAGGCTAATGGGAAATAATGTAAGAACCATATGAATTAATATCCAAGTTTGCTTTCAATGCTAAAATATTGGTCTAAATCCAAAGCTTTGTTGTTTTGTCCGTCAGTCAAAATGATTACAGAAAATGTTCTTCTTTTTGAATTTTAATTTAAAATTTTCCAAATGATCAAAATTGGACTCTTCAGCCATCAAAATAGCCAAATTTAAGGATAGTCAACATTTCCATTGATTCTACGAATACTTGGTGATCTCTTAGTAATAATTCTAGACCATTTTCTTAATTTACTTAAGTTTTTATATTCATGATGATATTACTTGATTTTAATAAGATTTTTAAGTCATACCTTTAAAAATATTTTTCACATTCAGGCGGTCTTACTGCTGAAACATTACTTAAAATAACACTAACTTAAATATTAGGTGATATTAGGAAATTAGTGTTAATTACATTATGTGTGAAAATGGTTTTGTGATTAAGTAACAGAATGGCCTTTTTGGGAGATTCAATCTAATATTTGAGGAATGAAGCATGATAGTATCAGCAATTTGTTTTTCTAGGGTTCAATAATAGATGGACACATTGTATATAGAGACAAGGAAAGATAGAGCTAGCTAGCTAGCTAATTAGATAAAGCAAACATGGTAAATTTACAAATGTCGAATCTAATGGTTGTTATTCAGGTAACCATGATAGTATTCTACTAGTCTTCCTATTTTGTTATGTCTGAACATTTAAATAGATTAAAAATTTAATAAATAGATACGTAAACTGATAACATTGTATTCTTTCTGCTATGAGAAGCTACCCATTTTAACCTACCAAACTGTGAACATAAATCCCATTGTCTGATTCATAAAACTCTATCTTGGCAACAGTTCGACCTGGTTAAACCAGTAATGTGTGTTAACTATGGAGCTTTCCGCCAGCCGCTTAACTGAAAATCTCAAATTCCTTGTTTTTAAAATGGAAACATAGGGGCGCCTGGATGGCTCAGTTGGGTTGAGCTCCCATTCTTGATTTCAGGTCCGGTGGTGATCTCAGGGTCATGAGATATGGAGGACTCCACACTCAGGGAGGAGTCAGCTTGAGATTCTTTCTCTCTTGTTCTGCCCCCCCACCCCCGCTCTCTCTCTCAAATAAGTAAATCTATTAAAAAGTACAATAAAAGGAAAGCATAAATAGTATCTCCCTGAGTATTATAAAAATTAAATAAGAAAATTATGTAAAGTAGCGAGCACATTGCTGGACATATAAAAGACACTTAAATTAGATCAGGTATTCCCAGGAGCTCAGGAGAGGGAGCCACAGCAGCAGTAGCACTATTGAAAGTAGCAGAAGCAGTTTTAATAGAAGTATTAGTAGCAGCGGAAGTATTCTATCAACAGCAACAGTACTAGCAGTAGTGGTGGCTGTACTTAATAGTAGTGATGCATCCTTGTTCCTAAAATATGATTAAGAATAGTATCTATCTCACAGAGTTGCGGTTAAGAGCACGTGAGTCTGCACATGTAGAATATTTGTTTATAATAGTCCCTGGTGCCTATGAAACCCTGACTAAGTATTTGCTGTAAATCATGTTGGTGATGGTGGTGGTGAAGTTTGCAGCTGCCATGATGCGTTTGCTATAGTTATTCCTTCTGTAACAAAGCCAAAAGTAATAATAATTAATAATAATAATAATAATAATTTTTCATGGATATAGCATGCATCAAACATATTTAATAGCTTTTGCTTATAAATTTCTAAAATATTCTCTTTAAAGGATATTCTTTCCTTCAACCTCCCATATCTGCCCCTTCCTTCTGAGCGTCAATGGAACTAAAGAGATGTTTTTGTTGATATATAGCTATTATGAGCTCTAAGCTTTAGCTCGACCTCGTATGTACCGTCCAACACATTTCTTTGTTCCTTATGATTAATTCAACTTGTTAATACAACTTAGTACTTCAGATGCATTGATATGGTAGGGATGAATTTGTAGAGTTAGCTCATGGGGGAGGGGGAAGAAAGGAAGGGGTATTTATATTTTGGAAGTCTTTTGATTTAAATATGGGAAATTTCTAAGTGGTAAACCACATCTACACTTTGGAACATCCCTCAGCTGTGCTATCACAATTTCCAGTATGTGATTCAACTCTCCGCACATGAAGGGAAGCATTTTGTAATTCAGCCAAACTGTGGGTTTTTAGTGAAAATATAGAGAGCATTCGTATCTAATTTGTGGCTAGAATGTGCTGAGGTCCATGATCTTTACTTGCTTTGTAAGCGTTCTGTCAACCACTGAGAACCTCAGCTTCTCCTGAGGTATGGAAAGAGCTATTACCATTTATAAAAATTTCAGGAAAGCTTTTATACATACACAACTATATTGGAAATAGTATAGTGTATTTTTCCTCTGCTTTCCTTCTTGAGATATTTCAATGCCACACTGATATTTCAGTGCCACCTTTACCAAATATAGAGCAAATGAAAATAAGTGTTAAAGTGCTTATTATTGCTTTATACAAGAGTCTATCATTACCTACCTAAGTCCTGATGTTATTTAAAACAGAGCTGACATTTAAAAGTGCTTTAGCAGTAAACTTTTAGAATAGTTTCATTAAAAGTTTAAAGAGTTTATTCAGAAGATACAATAACTATAAATTTATTATAATATTTTTAGACAAAATAATTTGTGTTGCTCATTACATGTGAAAAGAATAAAAATTATGACTACATTATTTCTCTGAGAATAAAGTAAGTGAATATGTAAACAGCAATATGTTTCAAACTGAGAGTCTGGGTAGAGAAAGATAGCGATTTTATTAAGAGAAAAAAGAGTATTAGGTGTACAGAATACAAATATTTTTTAAAAGGCAATTACAGTGTCACAACTTGTTTATTTTTATATCATTTTTCTGCCCTCAATTTTTTTTATTATGAGGAGTTGAATTAAAAATACATTTTAAATTTCTGAAGTGTTTTATTCTTTTAATTTCAGTCTAATCACATGACTTCTTAAAATAGCATGAGCTTATGGGTGCCTGGGTGGCTCAGTCATTGGGCGTCTGCCTTCAGCTCAGGTCATGATCCTGGAGTGCCAGGACTGAGTCCCACATCAGACTCCCTGCTTGGCGGGGAGTCTGCTTCTCCCTCTGACCCTCACCCCGCTTGTGCTCTCTCTCTCTCTCTCAAATAAATAAATAGGTAAATCTTTAAAGAAAATAGTGTGAGTTTAGCAACAGGATTATCTTTCATTTAGACATAGGAAACAATCAGAAAAATGAGTTCATATAATGAAAGCATGTAATAGAACTAAGTGCTTTTTACTTTTATGCAAACACTATTTTCCTCAAATATTATCTTTGTCATAATAACTTAAAAAGATTTTACTTAATATCTTTCCATTCCTGAATATTTAGTGTCACAATGCCGTGCTAATTAAGAATGTGAAAACATATTAAAACAGTGTGTTTTACAAATATACAGTGTTTAAATTATTGCATTTTTTCTCACTAGAAAATTACTCAGAAATATGTGCCAATTAGCCTTTATGACAGCTCAAGAAAAACGTATTATTACCTTCACCATACACACACATTTATTCTATCCTTGCCTCAAATATTTTTAAAAATAGTTATAAACAATAAAATAATATTTCTTTACCTCTTTTCTTAGATGAATTCTATATTAGTAAGGCAGTATGAGGGGTTGGGCCAATGACAAAGGGGTACCATCCCCAAGACCATCTCCACTTCTGAAATGAACTACAAGTTCCAGGAGATGCCAAAACCACCCTCTGTTTTGATTTGATAGATGGGACTCACAGAACTCCCTGAAAGCTATTATATTTATGGTTACAGTTTATTACAGGAAAATACAGATTAAAATCAGCCAACAGAAGAAGTGCATAGGGAAGAATCTAGGAGAAGTACCAAATACAGAGCTTCCATTGTTCTGTCTCTGAGGAGTCAAGATTCATTACTTTATCGGCTTAGGTATGTGGCAATGTGCACAGAGTATTGCCAACCAGGAAAGTTCACCTGAGCTTTGGTATTCAGAGAGTTTATTGGGGCTTAATCATGTAGGCATGATTGATTGCCCAGATGGTTAATGTCAGTCTCTAGATTGACTGATACCACATGACCCAAAGCCCCTACCCTAAGTCACTATACTGTTTCAGACCCTAAGTCTAAAACGATACAGGTGTTTCTAATACCCACTCTAAATCATGTTGTTCGACTATCTTACGACTAAGATACCCAGGCAAAGAAAGACACTTTAGTTTACCTTCCAGAAGCTGAGGAAATAGCAGACCTCTCTTGGGGCAAGGCCAAGTTCTTTACAGCACATACACGTGGTTGGAAAACTTAGAGGTTTCCATTCCCTTATATGTTCACTGCATTTTTTTTCTAGAAATTTCCACGTTATTGCTAAAACTTTTATTTCCTCATGAAATTAGCTCATAAATATTTTGAAATATATTATTAATGGCAGTTTATCTCATGTATCTGGATACCAATAGTTGTTCTCAATTCAGTTATTTTATCTTATAACATTGTCATTATCTTACCTGAAAAAATCATACAAAATTACTAAAAGAGTTTCATAAAAACATTTTAGATAATAGGTATTTATTAATTCATTTTTGTAATATTTATTTGCTGAATTCTTCCTGTATGTCAGATATTACAATAAGTATTTTGTGTGTAATAATAAATAAAACCTAGTCCCTCCCTCAAAAAATTACAGTCTAGTAGCATATGCTGTGCACGTGTATAACACAGGGATACAATGATGAACACAACAGGCATGTTTCCTCCTCACATAGAACTTAGAGTTCTCTAGGAAGGCCAGCTTTAATGCTATAATTGTACAGATATTTTATTGCAGTTGAGATATATTATGTGACATAAGGTAAAAGGTGCAGTGACAAAATATAACAAGAGAAAATGGAAAGCCTTGCTTGAGCAAATGAATTGGTATTGGTGAGTGAAGAGTATTTACTTAAGTGAATGTGATAAGAGTGTGGAGATATGAGAGGATCACATTCCAGGAGAGGAAATACCATCAAGAACCAGAGATGGGAGAGAACAAGATGCATTTAAGGTCCTATCAAGGGAATGTTCTAGAGAGCAGAGTAAATGATATGGCACTAGCTGAGCTGGAATATGAGACAGAATCTAGAAGATGGAGACAGATTGGCCATGTTCCAGGAAGAGGAAACATTTTAAAGCTTTCAGTGAGTTGTATTTTTACAAAGAGGGGTGATTTGGTCATACTGCTGTTTTTAAAAAGTCACCCTGGGTGCCAAGGAGAGAAAAGAATAGAGTAGAACAGGGATGGAGGTCGTGACCAAAGAATAGTAGTTCAGTGAAAGATGTTGGTAGCTTAGAAAAGGAAAGAGACAGTAGTGATGGAAGGAATGGATAAATTCAAGAATTTATGATGAAATTATAAGGAAGTTGAAGAAGAAGAGGGTTGAGAATGTCCTCAAAGTTTCTGTGAAGTGTATTGTCATAGAAGATTAGAAAGTCGAATATGTGGGAAAAGATCAAATGCTATCAGAAGTGAGGTAAAATAGGTTGAAGAGGTGGATACCGGATTAAAATGAATTGAGGAGTTCAAGATAAATGGAAAAAAAAATATCTAAGAACAGAAAGTCAGGTTTTAAAGAATAGGTATTATCTGATCCAAGCAACCGTCATAGAATTAAGAAGCTTTACATGAGGAAAACAGAGTAATTCTCTGTTACAGGGGCAAGAAAAGAAGAGCAGAAAGAAGTAGGAGATGGGAGTGGTAATGGGTACCAGGAAGGTCACTGGGAAATCCCTAGTGAAAATATAACCAACAGGACTTTTAAGAATAGAAATATGTAGTGAATGGTAATTTTCAATGTTGATTTGCCCTGCCTTGTGGGATACAGCCAATTCCATCATCTTCCATTCAGTAAACCTTACTAGGGAGTACTTTGTGTTATTAGGTTTATGACAAAATAGGGAAAGGGCTGAATTTCTTGTCTGGTACTCCTTGGTGTGAGAATGAAATAACTGACCATTGGAACAGAAGGGAGGTACTCTCCTACTCAAGGAATTTGCAGAAATCTTGGAAACCAGATTTTTAGCCAATCTAGACCTCAAGATACAGGAAGACCCCCAACTGACATTAAATTGTATAACCTCTAGCTACATTTTTACGAAGACTGGCTAACATCAGGGCCACAGGTGTGTGGCCACCGATCAGTTCTTTATATAGAGATAGTAGCATTCTATTACAACGAACTGAATCAATCTGCTCAGATTATAACTAGCAATTACAGGCATATCTCGTTTTATTGCATTTCACTTTAGGGCTTTTTGCAGATAATGTGTTTTTAAAATTGAAGGTTTGTGGCAACCCATTGTTGAGCAAATCTATTAGCACCATTTTTCCAATAGCATTTGCTCACTTTGTGTCTCTGGATCATATTTTGGTAATTCCCACAATATTTTAAGTTTCCATTATTGTTATATTTGTTATGGTGATCTGTGTTCACTGATCTTTGATATTACAATTGTCATTGTTCTTGGGTGCCAAGAAATGTAGCCATATAAAACAGCAAACTTAATAAATATTGTGTGGGTTCTGACTCCTCCACTGACTAGCTGTTCTGACTTTCTCCCTCTCCTTGGCCCTCCTTATTCCCTGAAATGCAACAATATTGAAATCAGGCCAATAGCCCAATGATGGCCTGTAAGTGTTCAAGTAAAAGAAAGAGTTTCACATCTCTCACTTTAAATCAAATGGTAGAAATAATTAAGGTTCGAGAGGAAAGCATGTGGAAAGCCAAGATAGGCCTGAAGATAGGACTCTTGCAGCAAACAGTTAGCCAAGTTATGAATACAAAGGAAAAGTTCTTGAAGGACATTAAAAGTGCTCCTCCAGAGAACATGTGAATAATAAGAAAGCAAAACAGCCTTATTGCTGGTATAGAGAAAGTTTTAGTGGTCTGGACAGAAGATCAGACCAGCCAAAACATCCCCTTCAGCCAGAGCCTAATCCAGAGCAAGGCCCTGACTCTATTCAATTTCATGAAGGATGAGAGACGTGAGGAAGCTGCAGAAGAAAAGTGTGAAGCTAGCAGAGGTTGGTTCATGAGGTTTAAGGAAAGATGCCGTCTCCATAACATAACGGTGCAGTGTGAAGTAGCAGGTGTTGATGGAGAAGTTGCCTGAATTACGCAGAGGATCTAGCTAAGATCATTAATGAAGGTGGCTACACTGAACAACAGATTTTTCAAAGTAGACAAATTAACCTTATATTAGAAGATATTATCTAGAACTTTCATAGGTATTTAAAAGTCTCCACAACTTCAAAGGACTGCCTGACTTTCTTGTTCAGGGCCAATGCAGCTGGTAAATTTAAGTTGAAGCCAGTGCTCATTTACCATTCCGAAAATCCTAGGGCTGCTAAGAGTTATGCAAAATCTATTCTGCCTGTGCTGTATAAATGGAACAGCAAAGCCTGTTTGACAGCACATCTGTTGACAACATTTTAAAATATTCAATATTGTTGAATATTTTAAGCCCACTGTTGAGACCTATTGCTCAGAAAAAAAATGATTCCTTTCAAAATATTACTGTCCATTGACAATGCACCTGGTCACTGAACAGCTCTGATGGAGATGTACAACAAGATTAATGTTGTTTTCGTGCCTGCTAACACAACATCCATTCTGTAGCCCATGGATCAAAGAGCAATTTCAACTTTCAAGCCTTATTATTCTTTTAAATTTATTGTTGAAATACAATTGATGTACAATGTTATATTAGTTTCAGGTGTGCAACATAGTAACTCAACATGTTCTATACATTACTCAATATTCACACAATGAGTGTAGTCACCATACAACATTATTACAAAATTATTGTCTATATTCTCTATGCTGTACTTTTCATCTCCATGACTTATTTATTTTAAAACTGGGAATTTGTACCTCTTAATCCCTTTCTTCTATTTTGCCCATTCCCCCACCAACCACCACTCTGGCAACCACCAGATTGTTCTCTGTATTTGAGTCTGTTTCTTTGTTTATTTGTTCTTTCATTTTGTTTTTTGGATTTTATATATCAGTAAATTATATGGCATTTGTCTTTCTCCATCTGACTTATTTCACTTCAAATCAGACATCCAAGTTGTAAAGAAGTAAATATTTCCTTCATTTTTATGACTTATATTTCATTGTGTGTGTATATATGTATGCGTATCACAGCTTTTTTATCCATTCATCTATTGATGGACACTTGTGTTGCTTTCCTATCATGACTACTGTAAAGAAGGCTGTGATAAACATGGGGGTGCATATATCTTTTCAAATTAGTGTTTTATTTCAAGTCCTATTATTTAAGAACTATATTTCATAAGGCTATAGCTGCCATAGATAGTCATTCCTCTGATGGATCTGGGCAAAGAAAATTGAAAAACTTCTGGGAAGGATTCCTAGTTTTAGATGCCATTAAGAACATTCATAATTCATGGGAAGAGGCCTAAATATCAACATGAACAGGAATTCAGAAGAATATGATTCCAACCCTCATGGGTGACTGTGAGGGGTTTAAGATTTCAGTAGAGGAAGTAACTGCAAATGTTGTGAAAATAACAAGAGAATTAGAATTAGAAGTGCAGTCTGAAGATGTGATTGGATTGCTGCAATCTTATGATGAAACTTGAACAGATGAAGAGTTGCTTCTTATGGATGAGCAAATAAAGTGGTTTCTTGAGATGGAATCTACTACTGGTGAAGATGCTGTGAAGACTGTTGAAATGACAATAAAAGATTTAGAATATTACATCACCTCAGGGTTAAAGCAGCAGCAGGTTTTGTGAGGATTGACCCCAATTTTGAAAGAAGTTCAGTTGTGAGTAAAATGCTGTCAAACAGTATCACATGCTACAGAGAAATCTTTCATGAAAGGAAGAGTCAATTGATGGGGCAAGCTTCATTGTTGTCTTATTTTAAGAAATTGCCACAGACACCCCCAACCTTCAACAACCACCATACTCATGTCAGCAGCCATCAACATCAAGGCAAGACACTCCACCACCAAAATATTATGACTTGCTGAAAGCTCATGTGATGATTAGCATTTTTTAGCAGTAAGGTATTTTTAAATTGCTATGTACATTGTTTTTTTTAAAAAAAGATTTATTTATTTATTTATTTATTTATTTGAAAGAGAGAGAGTGAGCACATGAGTGGGAGGGGCAGAAGGAGAGAGAATCCCAGTGTGGAGCCCCATGCAGGGCTCAATATCGTGACCCGAGATCATGACCCTGAGATCATGACCTGAGCCAAAATCAAGTCAGACACTCAACTGACTGAGTGCCCCTGTACATTGCTTTTTTAGACATAATGCCATTTCATACTTAATAGACTATAATATAGTGTAAACATAGCTTTTATATGCACTGGGAAATTTTTAAAAATTGATTAGACCTGCTCTATTGTGGTGGTCTGGAACTGAACCCACAATATCTTCAAGGTACGCCTGTATTCTTAACCTCAGTAATTAAAAAAGTATAGCAAACCCAAACACTTTCCAAAACCAGTGGGAAATTTAATATATGAAGGGGCCACTGGCAAAACCTTTGGTGAAGCAGAGCATTCATTCCACATGCAGTCATTAAAAAAAAATCAAAATTTAAAAATGTGTAAGTCTATTCTATTACATAAATAATATCCTCATCTATTGTGTAAAATGTTAACCATTAATTTTTCATCCTTTAATATAGCTGGATATTTATGATTAGAATAGTAAATCAGTACATTTAGTTCTCAAGAAAACAAAATGTCTACTTAAAAATTGAGTTTTCCCGGGGCATGAAGTCTGTTAAGCATCTGACTCTTGATTTTGGCTCAGGTCGTGATCTTGGGGTCATTGGATTGAGCCCTGCATCAGGTTCCATGCTCAGTGGGGAGTCTACTGGAGATCCTCTCTCCCTCTTCCTTTCCCCTCCCACTCATTCTCACTCTCTCTCTCAAATAAATAAATAAATAAATAAAATAATTGAGTTTTCCAAATTTTTCTCTAGATAAATACTTTGGAGATAATGAGCATGGACTTTGGATGCTCCCACTACCAAACAAGCTCAGTGACCTTAAATTATTTGACTACTCTAAGTCTCACTTTTATCTTTAAAAAACTATGGCCAGGATAGGACTATCTCATAGGACTGTTGTCAGAAGAGAATGCGATTACACACACACACACACACACACACACACACACACACACACTTGCGTAGCCCAGGGCCTGGTTCAGAGTGGGCATTCAATAAATATTAGCTATTTTTAGAAATCGCATTGAAATGGTGCCTTATCTCTCACAAGCAAGAGTCCCTCAAGCCTTCTTCAAAAAGTATATATTGAACAAACATTGGGAATAGAGCAGTGAACAAAACAAAATCCTTGCTCACTTGCAGCTTATGTTTTGACCAAAACCGAAAATGTTAGAATTGTCCATTTTGACAGTTTCTCACACTTTTAGTATCTTTGTGTAATTAACTATAGTACATCTTGAAATTAATCAATTAGATTGGCTTTGCGAAACCAAATTCTTCCAAGGCATATACCATTTATTTATCCTCATTGGTATTTAGCATGAAGAGTTTTAGACTTTACCATTTATCTTTAAAAGATATGAATGAAATAGTTTCATCCCTTAGTTTATTTCTGTATGGCCTTCTGATAATAGAAATAATAAAATGTTAAAGATATTTGGGCTAAAAAGGATCTTAATTCATTCACTCACTTTACTTTTCACTTGAGATACTGAAGACAGACTTGAAGTAACCTAAGTAAGGACAGAATTATGTCTAAAAAAGAGATACCTTTTAATGGTGCTCATTTTGGTAGGAGAAAACCGTACCTCTTGTATCCTAAATGCCATATAATTGGTGAGGATTGTAGTGGTGTGAATGACTGCTATTTTTGCTCACAGCTGGATTCCAACGGGGAACTGCTTATCCGCAATGCCCAGCTGAAGCATGCTGGTAGATACACGTGTACCGCTCAGACAATCGTGGACAATTCTTCAGCTTCAGCTGACCTCGTTGTTCGAGGTAAGAGTTTCAACATTTTCAAATTATGAAACCAGAGGTATTTGACTTGCATAACTATTGTATAATCTTCTGGTAACTCTGGTATGAATTCTTATATATTTAGAATCTTGGTCCTTGAGAACAGCTCCTCATCCATGCCTAAGAATGACTTATGCCAGACAAGTAGTAAACAACATTGATTTTGTTTGTTTTACTAACTACATATCTTCTAGAAACTTATACCACATGCCTCCTACTAAATGTGCTTTTAAACTTAGTATTTACCAGAAGTTCTCAATTTCTGCTAATACTTTTCATGTGTTGGGTATAGTGTTGTTTCCTTTTGTATTTTTTTTTAATGGAAAAAAACATACTGATGCTGTTTACTATAACCTCAATTGTTACATATTTGTCACTATCGTTATAGAATAAAAAGTTAATTTATACATGTATCATATTTCTATTTGTTACTGGTTGTTAGTCTAGTGCTTTTGTTCTTATATATAATTGAGAATGTGCTGTAATACACCCTTATTGAAAGTACAACTGCCTTGATACTGACCTTTGCTGTATAGCTGTGAGGACAGCTCAAAACATCATTCATTGCTCTTCACTCACTGCCTACAGAATAAAGACCACTCCTTTTAGCCAAGCACCAAAAAGCTCCATGTATTGACTTCAGCCTGTTTAGCTCTATTTTTTACCATTCCATGTAACCAACTCCACTGTCCAACCAGTCCACAAAAATATCCTAGAATTTCTACCTCCATTCCTTGGTTCATAGTATTACTTCCATGTCCTATGGTCATTGTTTGTTGTCCAAATCTTAAGCTATCCTTCAAGGCTAGGCTCAAGTATCACCAAATTCATGAGTTCTTTCCTAATGTCCCAAATACGTCTCCCTCTCTTCTTAACTTTATTAACAGTTAACACTTTCTTTAATCTGTTTTATAGCAATCTGTGCACGTGAGTTATCTTCTCTACTAGGTTGTGAAATTCACATATGCATTTTTTATTAATCCTTAAGTGAGCTGCAGAATTTCATTCCATAGTTTCATAGTTCTCTGTGAACTCTGTGTCACGTTAAAATTTTTATTTTATTCTTTTTTATGTTAAAATTTTTATCTTTTCACATTTCATCTACTAGAAATATTTATTGGCTATTATTTATTGCACATTTTTTCAGTCAGTTTTTGCACAATTAAACAAATAATTAGTAAGTGAGATGATATCTGTGGTTTGTCTTCATACCCCTCTGGATCAATAGAATTTCACCCAACCTCATACACCTCCTGCAGTTCCCTCTAGAGTAGTGGTAATATGGAGTCCTCAAGTCTCCATATGGGGAAATGCTGAAAAGCCCTTTATTTCAGCTGAACATATTCTCCAATAGAGTGATAGAAGTCCAGCTGAAGTTTCTTTATCCAAATGAACTTAGACATTCATTCCATATATCACTATGCTAAATCGAAGAAAGTTCATTTAAGTTCTGTATTTTCATTAAAAGTATTTTATGATCTGGGACATCTATTACATTCAAGAGTTGCCAGAGAGATGGATGGACTAGTTCACTGTTCTTTCTAGTTGACTACTAGCTGTAAAGCCGTTTTCAGCAATAGCCTATGTACATATTTAATTGAAATTGTTTGCATATTTTAAAAATTTGCATTAATGTTATAATAGGGTTATGTTTGGGGTACCTGGATGGCTCAGTGGGTTAAGCGCCCAAATCTTGATTTCAGCTGGGGTCATGATCTAGAGCCCCCATGTCGGGCTCTGCCCTGGGTGTGGAGCCTGCTTAAGATTCTCTCTCTCCCTTCCCACCCCCTGCCTCTCCCTCTTTCTTTCCCTCTCTAAAGACAAAACAAAACAAAAACAAACAATAGGGGTTTGTTACAACGCTGTACAGCAGTATTTTCATGTAATTATAATGTGGTAAATTCCCAGTATTGAGAGGGAAGAGGAAGTTAGACAAATACAATCAAAGAGCATCAATGCTATTATCCACACACACTTAGGTAATTAGCAATCATATAATGTGTATTTTTTTTACAGAGGTAAAACCAATAAAAAGAAACTATTGCAGGTATTGCATGGATATATTAAGTGTTTTCTTTAAGCTTTTTAGTTCCAGGAAAAATACTTTAAAGCAATGGAACCTGGCAAGTGCACTCAGTAGAAATATGATATAACATTTAAGTCCCTACACTATGGCAGGATATTAAAAAAACTATACAGGTAGATGAAAAGTATTACTTAGCCCTGTTAAAAGCCTACAAATTGTAATCATTCTCCAAATTTTATTTCTAATAATCTAAAAGGTATTTCTTTTATGTCAAGAGAAATTTGGAATTAAAATAGTCAAATACATACGTGCATAGCTTGTGTCAAAAAATGTATATAAATTAGACCTTCAAATATGCTTTATATACTAAAGTCATGGGATATAAAATTAAGTGATTTTCTATATTTATTATAGTAATGATGAGTAGTATATAAGAAAATATAGTATACCTCAAGTAATATTATTGGTCCATTTATCCACTTAATTATGTGTTTTCATCTAGTCAAGGGAATCATAATCTGTTTGGACAGTCCGGGAGTCCATGGACAGGCTTAAAGGGGTTCATGGACCTCTTGAAATTGTATGCAAAATTTCATGTGTATGTGACATTGCCCTGGGAAGAGGATTTATAATTTTCATCAGATTTCCAAAGCCAGCAAGGCCAAGAAACTTAACCTGTTTTTCTTTCCTTCCCTCATCTAGATCAAGACTCTCTAAAAAGAGAAACTAAGGGATGATTATTCACTTCATGCTAATAATAATTTTTAAAAACCCTAACAAGTTCCGTGTAGTGAGCTCTAATAGCTCATTTATTTTTTTTTTAAGATTTTATTTATTTATTCGACAGAAATAGAGACAGCCAGCGAAAGAGGGAACACAAGCAGGGGGAGTGGGAGAGGAAGAAGCAGGCTCATAGCGGAGGAGCCTGATGTGGGGCTCGATCCCATAATGCCGGGATCATGCCCTGAGCCGAAGGCAGACGCTTAACCGCTGTGCCACCCAGGCGCCCCTCTAATAGCTCATTTAGATTATGAATTACTTCTGGAAAAATTCAAGTTTTACTCAACCTTTCAAGAATATATCTAACTCAAAGCATATTAAATATGTTACATATTAGACATTAGATATCTATAAGAATTGCCAGGTTTTAGATGAAATAATTCTAGTTATATTCAGATGTCAGTGACCTAAATTGCAGATTCTGAAATTAGTGCTGTGAGTGGGACAGTGAACAGATTAGAGAAGAAAGTAATTTCCTGATGATCACTGAGAAATTTTGGGGGCAATAAAGCTAGTTAAGTGCATAAACTGTTATGCCCTATGAAATGAAAGTAGAAATATTCAGACATAACTTAGACAATGTGGTTTCTTTTAGCCTGTGTTACCTTGAAGGGAATGAATACATAATGAAAATTATTGCTGCTATCCGTGTGTGTGTGTGTGTGTGTGTGTGTGTGTGTGTGTTAATAATCATGGATTGGTGGGTATGTGTGTAAAGTTTGATAAAAGTAATTTGTATGAGAGAGAAAAATGTATTTTAGGCTTATACCTTTCATTATTATTTTAAACTGAGTTTAGAATAGAGGCAATGAATTAGTTAAATCTGAGTGCTTGTAACTATAAAACTGAAATTAAATATAGGAAAAACATAGCCAAAGGAAAATGTAACATTGGATCTGATTTCATGGAGCTTTTTACCCAGAGAAAACTCGCCTCCTACCTTTTATCTGTTTAATGTATGATAGGATTGAGAAATAAGGAAAAGAATAGCAAATGTTATCAACTAAAAAGAGTTTACAAAAAATGGTTCAATAATCATTTATAAGTCATTGTCTTTGTAGCAGCCATAAATGTTCATGTTTAAAAATCTATAGCACTTCAATTTTTTTACCCACTAATTCAGTCCACAGGTGCTCAAGGATTAGACCATAAAAGTGGCACATATTGTCCATTCCTCCAGTAATGTAAACAATTTCAAATCCTGGAGTCATATTGGCTATGTAATTTCACTTTTGATTTTCAAAGCTGCTTTTTATGCTATTTCTGTCCTTTCACTTTGGATATATTTCTGCTAGTCTTTGTACAGTATAGAGATTATTTTTGCAAACGTAACTTTTATTCAAGCAATATTGTCCTGGAAGCCCTATATATAGAATTCAGGTTGCACCGATTAGAAGAAATCAAAACTATTTACTTTACTGGCCATATGCTCATTCAATGTTCTAAAACTCTCTCACAAAAAGCACCACAATTTTTGGATAAATCAATATACATTCTTCCTCACAGCCCTGACGAAGGCAAAACACTACCCTCTCTAGTGAGCCTTCAAACCAGCCCCTTCAGGAATCTGACAAATTTAGATAAGTCAAATATGAAATTATGTCAAAAATGACAAGCAAGCCATAGTGAAAGAGAATTAAGAGTTAGATTGATAGACAACAATAGTGTTTGAGTTCAGAGTACTTTACATATTCTAATTATGGGAATAAGAATGAGAATATTCTTGCCCAAATCTTTCAATAAATGAAAGAGGAAATGGTAAAAATGAGTTGGAAACAAGATACTATAAAAATGAGAATTTGGAGGAAAAAAACAAAAATAATATCTATAAAAGAAAACCACAAACATTGAAAATAAAAAATCAATAGATAGGTTAAACAATTAGAGACAGATTAGAAAAGGATTGGGGAGCTAAGAGATAGTATATGAGGAAATAAATGCATTTCATCACAGAGAAACAAAGCAGATTATGAAAATGAGATTATTATATTAAAGATCTAATGAGAAAATAATATTTGTCAAATCAGATTACCAGAAGAAATATTAGATAAAGTAGGAGAGAAAAAGTTTTCAAAAAGATCATGACTACAAATTTTGGAAAATTAGTGACAATTATGGCTTCTTATTTTTAAGAATTGAAACACAAGAACAATTAATGAAAATCAAACTGCAGAACATTAAAAATTAATAGAAGATTATAAGAGCAGCAAGAGGGGAAAAATATATATATATATATTTTTTTTTTTTTTGCAAAGGCATAGCAATACACTGACCACAGACCACTCAGCTTTAGCAATAAAGAGTCACAAAATTAAAAAAAAAAAAATGTCACAAAGTGCCTGGGGGGCCAGAATTCATAATGGCCTCCACATGCTTTCTGGTATACCAACCCTTAAATAATCCCTTTTACACTGGGAGTTGCTGTATACGCCAACAGAAGTGACATTGCTGAACACTGTCATAAATAGCATCACTTCTTCTCCTTCGGTTCTTGGAACTCTCGATCTGGAGGATGCTAGGTGTCCTGTCATGAGGACATTTCAGCAGTTTTGTAGAGAAGCCTACATGGGGAAATAAGAAGACCTACTGATAACCAGCATCTGTTTCCTGGTCGTTAAAGTAAGCCATCTAGAGAGCCTACAGGAAAGCTTTCAGGTAGTCACCTGAAAAGGTGACTTGTCCAAAATCTTCATCAAGAACTCTCCAGCTAAGCCACTCAAGAATTCTTAATCCACAGAAACTGTGAGAGATAATGTTTATTGTTGTTTTAAGCCACTTGGTTTTGGGGTAATTTGGTATGTGGCCACAGATACTACTACAGCCATAGAGTAATGTCTTCAGTATGCTAAATGAAAAGTAACTGTCCATCAAAAAGTGTATATCCAGACAAATTATCATTCATAATGAAGAAAAATAAAGTTATATTTGGACAAACAGTAACAGAGTTTATCCCCCAAGAAACTGTTACGTATAAAGGAATGTCTATGAGTAAAATTCAGGAAGAGAGAAAATAATCCCAGAATTAAATTTTGAGATGTCAGAAAGCATGGTGAACAAAGAAACTAGTAAACATGTGGGTAAACCTAAGCAAAATGAGCTAAACCAGACTTCAGGATATGCTGTGGTCTAGGTTTGAAGGCTGATGAGAATTATAATTTACCCTCTGATGAAGTTAGTAGTCGCTTTTACTTCAGACTTGTAATAAAATAACAAATGAGATGTGTATCTCTGTATATGTTTGTATATGCATATGTGTGTGTATATTTTATATGGTCAAATACAGAGAATGTGTGAAAATGATAATCATAAAATATAGGAGAGAAGTTACCTCTGGGGTTGGAGACAGAAGGGGGAGGAGAATGTGATTGAGGAGGGAGGGGACCCACAAGAAACTACATCTTTATAAGTAATGTTTCATTCCTTAAGCCAAGTGATGAGAACATAAGTGGCTGTTTCTTATTTTTTGTAACTTTCCCTAAATGTTAAATATTTCTTAATTAATTTAACAAATGAGAGTCACAGAGTCACCTGCTATCCTCTACTTCCTCACCACCAACTTCAGCAAAGATTCATGAAAAATTCTTGTGTAACCTCTGAGCAGGGTTCCCATATGTGGCTGTAGATTTACCACTATGATTAAAGATGGACAATTCTAAGCCCTCTCTTGGAAGTTTTTGAATTAATAGCACTGGGATGAGGTTGGCAAAGTTGGATTAAAGATTGGCTTGATGAAAGCATCAGCATTGGCTGATGGTGCATCAGCACTGGACACACAAAATAGCTCAAAGAAATATGCTCAAATGATTTTCAACAAAGATGCAAAAGTAATTCAATGGAGAAAAGATAAGCTTTCTGATAAATGATGTTGGAACAATTGAGCATTCATAAGCCAAAAAAAAAAAAAAAAGAGAGAGAGAGAGAGAGAGAAGGAGAAAGAGAGAGCCTTGACCTAAACCTCAAACATGATACAAAATCAACTCCAAGTGAATCATGGACTTAAATGTAAAATGTAAAACTATGGAACTTTTAGGAAAAATAATAAAGTTGAAAATGTTCAGCAGCTAGGAGTAGGGTAAGAGTTTGTAGGCTTGACACCAAAAACATAATGTATAAGATGAAAAAGTGATAAACTGGATCTCATCAAAATTAAAAATTTTTGCTTTGTGAGTCTCTGTGAAGTTGATGAAAAGACAAGCTACAGACTGAAAGGAAATATTTGCAAACCACATGTTCCACAAAAGATTTATGTATAGAATATATAAAGAATTCCCCAAATTCTAAAACAATCCAATATGACAAGTGACAAAAGCCATGAGCAGAAATTTCAATGAAGAAGATATACAAATGGCAAATAAACATATAAATGGCATTCAGCATCATTAGCCATTAGGAAAGGCACCATTTAAAACCACAATGATATATCTTACATACCTATCAGAATGACTAAAATAAAAAAAAATAGTGATGTAGAGAAAGTGAGTTACTCACACACTGCTCATGAAAATGTAAAATGGGACAGCCACTCTGGAAATGATGAGTGTGGCAGTTTTTAATCATGTGCTTGTTATACAACCCAGTAGTTGCCCTCCTGGGCATTTATCTCAGAGATAAAAGTACATCTGTTCACATAAAAATATGTGTCCAAATGTTCATAGCAGCTTTATTCATAATAGCCGAAACCTGGAGAAAATCACATGCCCTTCAATAGGTGAATGGTTCAACTGTGGTACATCAGTACCATGGAATACTACTCTGTAGTAAAAGAGAAATGATCTGTGAAACACACAACGCACATGTATCTCAAGGGAATTATGCTGAATGAAAAACGCCAATCTCAAACACAAACCGTATGATTCCATTTACATAGCATTCTTGAGATGACGAAATTATAGAGAAGGGAAATAGATTAATAGTTGTCATGGGTTAGAGAGGGAGAGGAAGGGAAGTAGATGTGGCCATGAAAAGATACCACAGGGAATCCTTATGATGAAATTATTCTATGACTGTGATGGAGAAAACTAAAAGTTGCACAAAACTAAACAAACATTCAGACACACAAACGAAGGCGTGTAAAACTAGTGAAATCTGAATAAGGTTGATGGATTACAACAAAGTAAATTTTCTGGTTGTGTTATTGTACTTTAGTGATACAAAATGTTATGGTGAGGGATGAGCAAAGGAGATACAGGATCTCCCTGCATTATTTTTCACAATTGCATGCGAGTCTACAGTTGTCTCAAACAGGAAGTTTAAAAAAAATCACTGAATATATAATACACTGAAAATATTAGAAAAAATAAGTACTTATGTGCTTTTTTTTTTTTTGAGGATAGTATAATTTTAGAAGAAGTGGAGTACGGCATACCTGGAGATAATGTTTGAGCAAGTTTGCCTTCTAAGGCAGTGGGTTCAGTTAACTTCCAGACCTGGAAAAAACCAAGTGGGCCTTGCAGCTTTAGGACCAGAGCTGAATTACTGAAGGCAATGGAGGACAGCGTGTGTGTTCTGCTTTTTTCCCCAGAACTCTTCCTTCTTCACTCTTTTTTCCCCCTATGCATTTCTATCTTTCTTTTAAATAAATACTAAATATATTTTTCTAGTATGATTATGGAGGACATCAAAATAATATAGCGTTCCAAAGCGACAAAATGTTCCAACCGGGCTTGGGTTGGCCAATCTTTATTTTTAATAAGGTCCTAAGATGATTGTTATAAAGTGGTCTCTAACTGATATTTAGAAATTGTTGTTCTGGGGAATACATGGAAAATAGTTTGCAAGTGATTATTTATCAATGTATTGATTTTTTTATCAAATGTATTTTGGGGATAAATTACTTTAGAAATGTGTTTCATAAGATAGTAAGGTCCTCTTTTGCTCCAGTGTGTCCTACACAAACCAAATAGAAGTCAATCAGCAGACAACTGAAGAAGTGATATTAATGTTTTGCCAGAAGCCACAGACGGGAGCTCTGATATAAAGGCCATGAGTAGTATGAGAATGGAAAACAGCCCAGGTGGGGAGAAGAGCTAAGTCCATGAGTTTTTCCCTCTGCTTCATCATCATTTTAACACAACTGAACTTAAAGCCTGAGTCCCACTAAGTAGGATAGTTTAGCTTCAAAACCTCTACAGTTAGTCACAGAATTACTTAATCTGACTATGTATCAACAGTAAGGAAAAAATAAAAACATAATATGATGAAACATTCCCCAACTAGAGCACTAATATAAAAATTAAGATAACCTTACAAGAGATTATAATGCCATTCTTGGTATTATGACATTTAAAGTTGCTTATAAACGACTTTAGTGAAAGGTTTTTTTTTCCTACCAAGAGAGCATATATAAACTCAACTAAAAATAATATCGTTTATCAGTGAAGGAGGTAACTTCAGAATTAAACTTTTAGAACAGATGTGTATATAATGTAGCCAAAGGGATTTCGAACTCAAACAACGGTAAATTGCTTAATATCTAAAAAAATCTTTATAGTTTAAAACTATGCTTAGTTCAAAAAAATAAAAAAAGAACCTGTTATTCTTAAGTTATTAAACTTCAAATGTTTTTAAGATATTAAAAACATTTTATTTATAAAATTTATGTATTTTTTTATAATAACATATTAGTCTAAGTTATTAAACTTCAAATGTTTTTAGGCTTCCTTAATAAAATCCAAACTAAGAGAATTGATATAAATGTCCTTGTTGTTGCTGTTATAGTAAATGTTTTAGGTCTTAGGTCCATAAAAATACACTTCAGGTTGCTTCATCAAGCAAGCTTTGACACACATGAAGAGCCCTGTATGAAAGTTCTTTAACAAAAGACATTTCTGGAAAACTTAAACTCTTCAGCTAAAAGAGTGTCCTTTAGAGGGAAAGATTTTTCAGGATTTATTCGGCAGCACTTGTGGGAATATTTCTGCAGCTTGCCAAACCAAAATTCTCTTTCATGAGTGCGCTTTTGGACAACATTCAAAAATGGACTATAAAATTAGGTCACAAAAGCAAGAAATTAGGCTTTGACATCCGTGTTTTACCACTTTCCATGGTATTTCTGCTGTATTATAAATATTCTTGGCATTGTGCTACCAGCTGTTAGGAAGACCTTTCTGACACTCAGCTGAACATAACGTTTACCACTAAAATTGCCAAAATAGAAAGTGCAGTCAAGACTATACTTTTCAGATGCCCCCCTTTTTTTACATCTTATATACCATATTAAACAAAATTTCTTAATATAAATCTGAGATTTAAAGACAAACAAAACGGGCGCCTGGGTGGCTCAGTCATAAGCGTCTGCCTTTGGCTCAGGGCGTGATCCCAGGTTCTGGGATCAAGCCCCGCATCGGGCTTCCTGCTCTGCTGGGAGCCTGCTTCTTCCTCTCCCACTCCTCCTGCTTGTGTTCCCTCTCTCGCTGGCTGTCTCTCTCTCTGTCAAATAAATAAATAAAATCTTTGAAAATAAATAAATAAAGACAAACAAAAGAAAAAAGACTTCCACTATCTGAAACTTTTTTTTTAAAAGATTTTATTTATTAATTTGACAGAGATAGAGATAGCCAGCGAGAGAGGGAACACAAGCAGGGGGAGTGGGAGAGGAAGAAGCAGGCTCATAGCGGAAGAGCCTGATGTGGGGCTCGATCCCATAATGCTGGGATCACGCCCTGAGCCGAAGGCAGACGCTTAACGGCTGTGCCACCCAGGTGCCCCTGAAACTTTTTTTTTTTTTTTTGGTCTAATATTCAAACCCTAACATATACTACGTGAAATTTGGAAACATTTTGGAAAAAGAGTAGCTGAAATTGAACAGGCAACACAAAAACTGTATAAATCATTGTATCCCAAATCAAGTGTGAACTGTTTATATCAGAGGCTTATATTCATATTGTTTTATGTAGATTTTTATTTAGATGAGTAGTGTGTGTGCGTGTTTGTGTATGTATGAAGCTTTCCACTTTATTCTAAAGCCAAAATACAGTTGCAGAATGTAAATGGTTGCAAGTTAGATGCCATCTTTATTTGATGTAATCTGTTGAAGTTTTTATTACTTGGCCTAATGACGTGGTTACCAGACTCTTTCTTAAAGAGATCATTTTGGTTGATGACTAACCCAGTTTTAAAACCTGTTTTGAAGAAGTTAAGATAACAGCCAAATAAATAATCTGATGGAAGCTGTCAATATACTTTTTAGTCTGAGTAATATTGCTATATTTTAAATCATCAATGGTTGGCTAGTGGTCTTTTCTACGGGAAATGCTCTTGAGTATTTATTACTCCCAGCTGTTGTATATTAGCAGAGTTCATACCCAGAGCATACGTCTCTTTGCTGTCCAGGCAAAATTGGTTCTGATGCATCTACTCAGAAATTGTTGTTACAGGTTAATTAGTACTCTTTCTTTAAAAAATACAGAGTCGATAAACATTTTCTTTGAGATAAAAAGGTTTTATTGGTTGTATTATTGTCAAATCATGCCTTAATTGCATCTTGTTTCCTCCTAACTTCTTCACAGTAGCTATATGAAATCTCTGCATTTATGTCCAAATTTGAATATACAATTTTAAATCTAGAATTAATCCTAGAAGTTATCTAGATAATTCCTATCTCTTCATTTTGTAAAGTTGGACTCAGATTTGCCCTGTATTACCCATGTACTTAGTGACAATCATCTTGGAAACCCAGTCCAGTTTTCTCACAGTATGAGGCTTCTTCCAGATTTTACTTATATGCATAAATAAAATTGATAGTTAATTTTTAAAAGTTCTATAGCTAATACTTTACTACTACTCATACTTTCTGTAGTTAATTTGGTATAGTACCATAAAGATTACCAAGCCCGTTCTAGAATTGCTGCAACTAAGTAGTAAAAGTTACTGCTTGCAACTTCTGCTCTTCTCTCTTTCCCTTCCCATTGTCCAGCACATGCTTGTAAGTAGTAGTTAAAGTTTTAAAACATTGTGGAAAAAGATAAAGCCACAGACAGTTATTAGAAAGAGATTGAATTACTAACTCCTGGATCAATTTGTATGGCTAATTCAGAGACCTTGGATATTCGTGAAAATGAAAGGAAAGAAAGTCAGCCGTCATGTTAAAATTTGTGGAACTTCTGGTGTTAAATCGCAATTTAGATTTCCATGATATCTGGTATAAATATACCGATTGTGTTTAGAAAGTCCAAAATTTAAATTGTTATTAAATACACAACTGTGGATTTATATTCAAAATTATTGAGACATGATATGTCTAAATGAATTCAAAAGGACTTGAAGTTAATCAATTTAGTCATTATAAAATTAGGAAGAACAGACAGAAAAGTTTCCTGTAGTATACATACCAAGTGAGACAGGCATACCAGTATACACACACCTTACCACCCACCCCCAAACTTCATGGACTTAAGTGAAGAGATCCAGAAAAGAGATACACTTATATAGGCAGAAAGATGTGTCCAGATCATCATAGTCAAACCAAAAAGAAGAATTGAGGTAGTTTTTCAAGTATTTGGGTCAGAAAAACACACATTTACCTCAGATACTTGGATAATTGCCTCTACTTTCCACTTGTGTTGTCCAAGAAAGTTTGCCACAGAGACAGACTAAAGATTCCATCTCATCAGCTCTCTCAGGGCTGAGACAGGAAAATGGCCCTTGCTGCCCACACTGGCTGGAACAGTGACTAGGCTCCATCCTGAGGCATCCCGACCCCACTTGGCACTAAACCACAGAGATTCATCTATTAATAGTGAAGCCTACCCAGAAATTGAGCATTCTCCTTTCTATTGAGATCAACACATTCAAAAAGCTACTAGAGGGCAGTAACTGTTACATGCTAATGCTGAAATAATGACCTGGAATGTGTATCTGTTTTTAATAAATATAGAATTTAGAAAGTAGCTTGATAGTTTCAAAGTTAGAACTCATTAATAGTTCTATTTTTAAAAAAAAACTTTAGTAAAAATAATAACTATTCCAATTACTAGTAAAGCCCAATGATTTGGAATCGTTTTTCTCAATGTAAGTCCAATGTAAATTGATGTAAACTCAAGGTAATTTTCAAATATATCAACAAAGTATGTACTTCATTCAGAATAAGTCACCTATCTTAAGCTTTAAACTGTGAGGATAATAAACTGGTAGACAACATTATAAAACATACACTAACATAAATTTAGATTACTTTTCTCTTTCCTCACTGGAGTACAGTGAGAGAAATTTCCTTGGAAGATTTCTTCTCCTCTTCTTTGCTCCTGACTCTCCTTGTCTCATAATCAAACTGGTCAGCTTTTGGTAAACTGGAACTTATTCTTTGCTACACAGTCTGTCTGTACCCATGGCTCCTTTAAAAAATAAACAGCAAACTTGCTGCTCCTCACTCTGATTCCAGGAGAAAAAGGAGGAAAGCTTTACAGAACTTAATAGCCATGGTATATGCTGTATTATAGGCTTCATACATCTGGTATATTTACTAATGATGCCAGATTCATCTGACAATTACGCCAATTATATCAAATTACAATAGCAGTACAGGTAATCAGTGATATCTAAAAGTCTTTATGAGCTTAAATAAATGGCAATTAGTTCAGATTTTAAAAAGTAATTTCAATTTATATTGGCAAAATATTATATACTTGCAACTCCAATCTTTATTCTGTGAAAAGACATGTATTATTAATACAAAATTAAAAAAAAGATATATAATTATATAACTTAGTGTATAATATAGGACATAATTAAATATTATAAAGATATATATTATAAAAATACATATTCCATACAATATATTATATATTTTTATAGCTTATTATTATTATTATTATTATTATTATTATTATTATTATTATTATTATTATTATTATTATTATTATTATTATTCCCAATTTACACATAAGAAAATTGAGTCACACTGAGGCTAAGTTACTAGCCCGAGGTCACACAGCTACTAAATAGAACAAGATTTGAATCCAAGCAGTCTGACTTCAGATGTAATATCCAAGTTCATTGCTGGAACACAGTATAACCAAACACTAATTGAAGTATATTGAATGAGGTAAAATAATCAATGTGGAAAAATTAAAAAGTAGACCTCTTTATTGGTAAGAAATATTTATTCCATAGAAAGTCACAGATGCAGATTTTTGCAATTTTATTTTTGCCCATGATATATTTATGGCTGGCCTAATAAATGGGGAAATTATAGTAATTTTAAAAATATATATTTAAGCTACTCAATATTGTACAATGATAATAGCAAAAACAATATAGTAGATGGTTTTAAAGCTTGATTTTAAAATTTGCTCTTTAGCTTTAAAATTAATTAATTCAAAATATTTAAATATTTTACATTATAATGTATATGCCTATGGGAGTTTCATATAAATTTTATCATGTCGTCTTAACAAAATTGCTGTGAGATAGTAGTGTAAGAATTGGTAATCCCATTTCATAAGCAAAGGAAATTTTAAAAAGAAAAAGAAATAGTCTTCAGCTCTCATCTTATAAAGCCAGAAAGTGGCCAGATACTTGTGCTCCAAATATACTATATTACTTATTTTTCTTCACTACTCCTTAGTGTTTAACTTCCTGAAATATAAAAACCAGATCATGTAATTTTTATTTCACATCTATTTCCCTGTTGGCATACGGTTTATTTTATCAAATTAATTAAATTGCCCACCCACACCACTGTGAGGCATTGATAATAATTCAAAGTTAGTTTAGAGAGTAGAGTAAAATTTTAAATTATTTGAAATTAGAATTTCAAGTCTTCTCTTTTGGGTTCATTTTATCAAACAAAAGAAGACAAAAACACCTTAGCTTCATTGCTGAAAACATAACCAAGGAAAGACTTGATGGTGTAAAATCCCATTTAAGCAGAACAATTTTCTCACATATGATTTTTATGGAATCTGCCATTTCAAGGTTCTGGAACACCCAGTTCTTTCCTGATGGTGCTTTTTGCAGACTGGCTTCCTGTCACCAACATCTCTCTGCCACTAGCCAACCTCACCAGCCCAGCCCCTGAGAATTTGATTGGGTCACAGGTTTTTTTCACACCTAAACAAATGAGAAGAAAGGAAATTCAAAAAAAGTCTTTACTCTCTCAACCTATGATCAGTTTAAGAAGTTGCTGGGAGGAGATTTTAGTGCTTTTGAGTTCCTATCACACAACTCCTTATACTACCATCATCCTTGGATTCATTAAGACATTCTCAAAGAGAAAGGAAGAAATGTGAAAAGTGTTCTCTAACTGACTCTGTAGACGCTCTCTCAGCATCCTACAAATCCAGCTGTACCATAGTTCGCACCCTCCCCACTTGCTCTTGGAGGTGATTGCAGGATCCCTGTACTCCTGTGACAGAACACCCCATGTGTTATCTAATGTGACTCAGGACGTATCATTACATCAGCACAGCAGTGTGTTCTGTCTTTCCCCTGCTACAGTACTTTTCCATTGTCATGTTTGTCTGCACAATACACTCACAAGTCAATGCATATTCTGGCATAAATCCCAAGGGTTTTTTTCCCCTAAAAAGTGTAACACTATTTTAATTTCTAATTATCCAATATTTACAGTCAGTAATGGTTACTCTTTGGATACAGAGGAGGTGAGGAAGTTGGCTGTGGTTTATGTGCATTTCCCAGGGCGGTGGGGGAGTGCCAAGTCCTTTGTTTGAAAATGACTGGGATGGTGCAAGTGAATAAGACTTAGCATATTGCAGGGACAACCTTGAATCCACTTCATTTTAGAAAAGAAGTAATGCACAAATTTATCAGTAGCAAATAACTTCTGACACGCCAAGATGTAGTGATCCCTTGTGTGAGTGCCACTAAATAGTCTAGGGTCTGTCACACTGAAGAGCATGCATCTGAGCTTCAGCTCCCTACTGTCTTACTGTCTCGTCAACAACCAGAGCTTGAGCAGCTCCACACGTTCCTGAGACTTTCTCCAGGAGCAAGGGACTGTTACTGACAGGAGTACGTCAGATCTGCCTGATGGTGGTGTTTTATACAACTTGGAGGACCACTGTCCAGTATGTTCCCGTGTAGGCTGGTAGCTAAGGTGCCTAAGTCAAGGAAATGCCACCCCATTGTGCAGCAGTTTAGGGAGACTCACTGTGTAACTGTGCATAGCACCCTCTCGTCGGACTTAAAGCGTCAAGTTTCAGAGAAGCAAACTCTGGGAATATGGCAAAAAATACCAAACTACTTAAAGGTGGAGGGAGGGGTGCATGGATGGCATATATCCAAAATTATTAATTTCACTTCTCATTGAAAACTTAGAAATCCCATGTGTTTAAATGAAAAGTGAGTTTGGTGACCTTTGTTACATTTATCATAATGACAAAAAATTTATAATAAGCAGTCAACAGAAGCAAGTTTTCTTAGATATTGTTTCTCATATTTAAATAGCTATCACCAGGGAGACAATGGTGGTTATAAAGTGGTCTAATTCTAATAATCAAATTATCCTTAGTTATGGTTAGGGGAAAAAGGTAGATGATCATCCTATGATTTTCTCTAATAACATAGTTATTATATCATCCATGATTTTCTCTAATAATATAGTTAATATACACATACAGTCATGAAAAGATCTATATGGCGAATAGAAAAGGTATGACTTTTGGCATTAGGCGAACGTACCTTAGAAAGCCAATTCAGGGACACCTGGGTGCTTAGTTGGTCAAGTGTCTGCCTTCAGCTCAGGGCATGATCCCAGGGTCCTGAGATTGAGCCACACATCGGGCTCCCTGCTCAGCAGACAGTCTGCTTCTCCCTCTCCCTCTGCCACTCCCCCTGCTTGTGCTCTCTCTGTCTGTCAAATAAATAAATAAACTCTTTTAAAAATTTTTTAAAAAGCCACTTCACCTACTGGTTAAGCTGTGGTCTTAAGCTAGTCCATTCATCACTATAAGCTTCAGATTCCATATTTATGAAAGAGAATAATAATAGTCAGAATTCACACACTGATGATGGAGACTTTTTATAAATATCTTCCTTTACTTCCTCCTCCTGTGCTGTTAATGTATATATATGCATAAAAAATAAATACCATATTACTCAAGACACAAGTTCCTGTGACATCCATTCCCAAACACTGATTAGTTTTTTAGAATCATTGTTAAATTCACCCTCTGTATTTTTTTCTTAGTTAGAAGCCTTCAGGCATATGTTTTAGTAAGTAGACTTGCACTATATGGCATGATATTACGAAGGTTCTAGTGTCTGTCAGTTTAAGGCAGGGTGGGGGGGAGGGATCCAGGTACAGCTCTTGTTCTTTAGAAAGGCAGTCACTGTTCCTGGGGAAGGGAGGTTTGATTGGGCCAAAGCTTGTCACTTTAGCCTTTTTTCTTTTGGACTCCCATCTCCAGTGTCTAGGAGAAGATGTTTTTCTTTGTTCTTATTTCCACTTACCCATCAAGGACTCATGGCAAATCCCCAAAGTACATGGCTTCCTGCCCCTAACTGGGCATCCACACTGTCCCTTCAGTCTTGATCTTTCCTCTTGCAGGTAAAAGCAGAAAAGGTGGAGAGAAAAACATGGTGGACCCTTTTCTCCCCGTCTGTGCCAGCCTGCCTCCAACCTGGTGATCGTTGACACTCACCATTTGTGTGAAAGCTTTGTTTCTTTTTTCTTTTTTTAACATATTATACTAGATTTTACTAATTAACTCAATCTTGTAGCTCCTGCAGTTTTCCCTTCCAATCTAGTTCTTAGAGGATTTTTCCTTTTGAAACTTCTAAACTCACTTTTGAACAGGAAGATATTTAAAAATATAATTATATAGCTTCACTAATATGAAAAATGGCTAGTGAACTAACCTAGTACATCTTATAATGGCCAAGTGAAATTTTTGTGTTTTCATGTCCTGTTTTGCTTTGAAATTACATATCTCAGAAATTAGCTCATTATCTGAAAAAAAATTATGAAGAACTGGTGAATTATAATACAGGAGTATTGCCACTGAATGGACTGTTTTATTTAACCAAGCAGGTAATGAACAGTATTGTTGTCAAATTCACTAAGTACTCATCTTAATTAGGACACATGCTAAGGGGCATTACTCCAATAGTCTTTTGTATCCTGGTGCCATATATATGTTCTTTGGCAAGAATGGATGAAAAGCAGCAATAAACAACTCAAGACTGTCCATGGCTCTGTAGGGTTTTTGGAACAATTCCTGGGGTTAGGAAGTGAAAATGGACAGCGTGTGGAGAAAATTGTCACCTCAGTAGCAAGGTTTAAGTGAAGATACCAAGCCATTAACAGCATGCATGCATATTTAATTTTATTAACTCCTACTGTCAGCCTTCTTGGAGCTTTAATTTGGGCAGGAAGTTGGAGACTCCTACTGGAAGGACTTGAACAGAAGTGAAGGATAAAAAGGAAGTGTATATAATTCCTTCTGGAACTACTGAAATTTCGTTGTCTGAAAATACTTTCATTTTCCCCCTTTGGTCAGAGAGATATGCTTAAAATTCTTGTTTCTTCCCCAGAAATAGTTTTGCTCTTAAACAGGTTTATATTTAGGCATAGGGTATTATATGAACTTCTCATTTAGTAACTCAAGCAACTCCATCTGTTGTTGGAAGAACTCTCAGGAAAGCTTTGAGAGATATGCATATGACTCTTAAATACATATGTAGTGTTCTTTTTAAAATAATTCATTAGTCATCATAAATGAATAAATGTCTCTGGCTCAAGATGTTACTATTTCCATCTTTTTAATTTTGTAAAATTTTCTTATCTCAGTCATTGTCACAGATGGAACTGTCTTAGAGTTTAGACTAGAGATCCAGCTCAATTGTCATGTTAATAAGATATTTAAAATTAACTTGAGATTCTCATGTACCTATAAATATCATCATGGAGCTATGTGCATGAATCATCATGGTGGGCATCTTCTTACATAGTCCATAACTGAAAGTATACCACCAAGACCAGATGGGAATACAGTTTTGAAAAGAAAGAATGTAAAAATTAGGAAGGAAATCACATGACAAGTATTCCTTTCCCTGTGCCAGGAAAGGGAGAATATTCTTGTTTAAATAAACTGCATCGATGACAAGTAGAGGTTCTGCAAATTCATTGCTCTCCCTTTAGCCTTATTCTCATTACTGATGGATCTAAGTTCACTTTTATAAATGTTAGAGGTTAAAAAACTGCCATACTCCTATTAAATGGTAGGAATATTTACTATTCAGCTTCATCTTAGGACAGCTTTAAACATTGACAAAACCACATGACATGAACTGTATTTCATAACATTATGGTAGAGCCATTGTCTTAACTAATTTTGAGAACAGAAATAGGCCTGTAATAATAAAGGACTTTAGCTGACACATTCTGGTAGCGAAGAAGTCGCCTATCCTCATATAACCAATGTTCTTTCAGTAATGTCATTTTAAGATAATTTGTTTTAAAAGAGGAGATGATTTGTTCTGGAAAATTTTTAACATTCTTTAACATTTAACTTTCATTAGAATTTGCTATTTTAGTAAAAATAAATAATGAACCACAGAATATTTGCATGTGGTGTTTGCTTTAATTACTGACTGGAAATTACAGGTGGAAAGAGAGTGATGCTAGATATCTTTCATGCTTGCAGCACCTCTGGAACATGAAGATTTCTTCTATTTAAAGCATGTGCCATGTGGAAGGGGGTCCCAAAAAGACCAGCAGTTTTTGGGTCTGGTTGTTTAGAAAGTTGGGGTTTAAGAGGAAGAAAGTACATTTGTATTTAGTACTGCCTAAGTATTAGCATGGACTCAGTGATGTCTGGGGTGTGGTCATAGCTGCTATGCATCCTGTTTAATTCTGGACGCTCCCAATTTCAAGTCTTCTATCCCATTTGACTCATCAGAAAATGCGTCTCAATTATTGCCTGAGAAAATATGGTCAGACTATAGTGTGTGAATAATCATTTTGAAAGTACCTTTTTTCCTTGCTATTTTCCTCACATGTCTAAACTCTTTTTCATTGAACATTACTACATTCATTAAGAAGAAATGACAAAATTGATAAAAAATTGTGTTCTTGCTCATTTTTTCCTCTGATTACTTTACATATGAATAAGAGCTGAGTGGAAATCACATCTGTGTTTTGTTCATACATAGGTATTTTTTCCTAAAGACACTGATAAAATTCAGGAAAGACTGATAAATGCCTTTAGGGTGATCAAGAAAAATTGGGGATGTACTGAGTATGAATTTATAGATGGGCGATGTGTTTATCTTCATTTATCTGAGTTAACAGATCAAGCAAAGATTTGAAAAGTTATGGTCAATGTATTACAGTTTTTGTCATTTTTTCTAAAGTATACAGCTGTGCCCAAGTAATTCATATGATTCCGAACAACAAAGGTCTCCAAAGGAAAGCTCAATACCATTTTTTATTTTGATTCTGATAATGCTGTTTTAAATAATTGTACTATAGTTATTGAAAAGATAGTCTCATGGCAAATTGGTTGTGTTTACATCTTAGCTTTGTCATTTGCTAGCTGGACGACTATAGTCATTTAATCTATCCATGTCTCTGTTTCCTCAACTGTAAAATAGGAATGATGTCAGCTACATCATTAGGTTATTGGTAAGAATTATGAAAGATTTAGCAATTAGTTCAATATGATAAGGACTCACTAAAATATTTTTATTAAAATATACAATATAAAATTTTTATTCACTGAGGCACCTGGGTGGCTCAGTCGGTTAAGCATCTGCCTTCAGCTCAGGTCATGATCCCAGTGTCCTGGTATCAAGCCCCACATCAGGTTCTTTGCTCAGTAGGGAGCCTGCTTCTCCCCCTCCCCCTGCCTGCCTCTCTCTCTCTGTCAAATAAATAAATACAATCTTAAAAAAAATTTTATTCACTAACATTTTATGTCATGTAAATTTTATGTTGTTATGAGTTCACATTTGTTTAAAAAATACAGACGAGTCAAGAAAACAATAGGGTAAACTTGGCAGTGTTGGTAGTTCTTTGGAGGCCTTTTACAGATAGGCACATTTGGGCAGCAAGATTTAAATCTCAAATGGGCTTTTTCTCATTTTGTGTGGGTTATGCTGGGAAACCCAGTCTCTTGTCCTGATTCTGCACTCTGTCACATAGACTGGCTGTGTGATTCTGGCCATAGCCCTTCTAGACTTCAGCATCCTTTGGTAAATGTACAGATATTGGCTTACATGAGCTCTAAACTGTATGTGATCTATATTACATATTGAAGTGTTTCTGTTATTTGCCCACAATCAATGATATCATAGTTAAAACATTTAGAACATAGAGAAATTTAGGGAAAGAGAGTATAGGTGTTACAAATTGATACTGCATTGAACTACAGATGATAGCAGACCATTCTGGCTATTTCTACAGTCCTTCAGTAGGTTAAAAAAAAAAAAGATAGAAACAAGTTTCAGTAATTGTAGACTCCTGCCTGACTTTGAAGAACCTACAATGTAGAGACATAACACTAAGGACCCTGGTAGACCATTAATTATACCCTGTAGGTGAGATTTTATGGAATGTTCTCAATCAGCAATCTCTGAGAGGGATATTTCAAGCCAGAGGAAAACAATATAATAAGTGAAAAAAAAAGAATAGTAAGAGAGAGGATAATGTAATAGAAAAGGAAGTATGGGGAGAAGTACAGAAAGGTAGCTCCTAGAAGGATAGTGATAGAGCACGATGACTTCAAATAGGAAAAGGAGATGCAGAGTATTAACACTGAAGTTTGGCACTGTTAGGAGAATTTGGTCAGACTGTCTTCATAAAAACCAAAAACAAAAAGTATGCCTTAAATAACTTTTCATCTCCTCCACCAGATCTTTCTCATTTTTCTCCTCCTTTCCTTCTCTTTCTGGCTTCCTAAGTATCTAATGGTAGTGAGAAGAATTGAAAGAAAGCTTTGCCAGCACTAGTCAGAGAAATACCCAGTTCCTCCACACCCCCCACCTGAGATCTTTAATGAGTAAAAACAAAAGAGAGAAAGAAAATGGAAGGCTAAAATAATTTCATACCTAATGTATCTCACATTTAAAATGTACATCAAATTCCAAAGGTCCTTTCTATCTAGCCAATGTCTCTGTGTCATTATAATTAAAATTTGGCATATATAACATTCTTAGGAGCCATTAGTTATCTGCCTGAGGGCCACCTAAGAAATTGGAAAGACGTATTAGTAGAGTATTAATGAAATAAGCTGCATGTAACAGTCTGTTGGCTTACATTTTTCCTGGCTTCAATTCTTTACTTATTGATTTCTTGAGAGTGCTTGTACAACAGTAGGAGCTTGAAGAGAGGGAGAGAGGAGGCAGGAAAAAAGAGAAAGAGAGGGGAAGAGGAGGAAGAGAAAAAGAGGGAGAAAGAGAGGAGGCAAAGAGAGACAGAAAGGGAGGGAGGAAAGAAGGAGGAACTCTTAGGGTCAGAATCATGTTTGTTTGGTTGTTTTCCCCCATTGATAAGAGAATAACCAAGGGTGACCAGTTCCTAATGCCTTTGTGTGTGTGCTGGAGGAACAAGTAGTTGCATTATTTTATTTTCTACCGTAACACTTTTTTCTCCATTCTGAACAGAAAAATGGAACAAGTATTATCAGCCACACTGCTTTGAAAATCTTCCTCCTGGAGATAGTTCAGTATGGCCCTGAGCTGAACTCCCAGGCTGTGCACGTTTGTCTCTATAGTACCATTCCTCCGTTTTTGCTACATCCTGATTTCTTAGTACAAATGAAGGAACTTCACATTCCCAACTTTTCCTCACCTTCAACGAATGTATCAAAAAAACACTTTATTTTTAAGTGAAAACAAGTGGTAAATGAACACTCTGTTAAACAGAGCCCTCCCAGTTATTAACAAATACTAAGAATTACTCCTCCTAAGTAGCTCAGATGCCCAGACAGCTCTTACAGGAATAACAACAGTAATACTTTTAGTAGCTAAAGTTTACTGAGGGCTTTCTATGGACCAGGTCTACCATTACCTTCTTTAAAGATATTGTTTCAGTCCTAAAAAACAATTCTATATGATCAATTTTTATTACTCCCATTTTACAGATGATAAAATGGAAACTTAATAAACTTGAAAAACTTGCCCAAGGTAAATCAGGATACAGAATTTTCAGTCAAGCCTATTTTAAACTCTAAAATCTCTGCCTTTAATAGTATTTTTCTTTCAGGTATTTCCCAGGAGATATTTGGAGTCGTTTACTAGATGAATAGGTCTATTCCACATTACTAAATAACATTGCCACATCAGGGTTTTGAGGATATCAACCAACACCTTTCCATTTGTTCTCTTAACTTCACCTCTTTACGATGATATTCAAGGCAAATGGAAGAAGGGAGCTTGTATTGTGGATGACTGCTATGTTTATAGAACTATCTGAAGTTTAATTGTGATAAATTCATTTATGTATTCACCAAAATATTTAAGAACCCATTAGAGGCCAGGGATATATCAGAGGGGAAAAAATGGACAAAGGAAATTACAGTGTTTTGTTCAACAATGTCGCTCTTCACTGAATGGATGACCGAGTGAAGTTATTATGCATATGGTATTCCAACAAATATGTTCATAACATACAACTTTAGTCTGACCTTTTAAAATATTACTCATTTGCCACTCTAAGAACTTCAGAGAATAATGGCAGGCATATAATTTACACTTTCATGGTTAAAGACTAACCTATGGCAGTTTTGTCTTAAATTCCCCTTAACATTTTCTTCATACCTTTGTGCTTAGAAAAAGTATCTGAATGCATGACTTTCTCTTTCTTTTAAAAATAATTTCCTATATTCTTTATCTCTATTTTTAAATTTTAATACTCTGAAATATTCCATTTTGTCATTAACTTGGGATGATGCTTTATGTGAAGTAATGAGGTAATGAAAATGCAGTTTTTTTCTTTCCGAATATTGCCTGTGTTCTGTATTTTCTTTCTGAATATTGCATCTGTTCTGGGTGATGTATTTTTTACTTTTAATTAACATCAAGAAGTATAAGTACACTATTACAAATTATACATTTATGAAAGTTTATTTACCTTTCTATTTATATGTTATATACCTCCAAATAATAAAATTTACTACCATCAGTAGGATGTGTCTTGTGTTATTTTAGTATTGGCAGTAATATATTTGTGTAAATCTACCTACACCTTTTTCCCCTCGGGACCAAACCCAAAGAGATTGTCTATACCTTTGCAAAGACCAAAACCCATTTGGAGAAAAAAAAGCCATGAAGCCATGTAGGCTAAACATCTGATTTGATAAATAAATAGTAAGGCATTTATATTTAGCTAAGAGATAAAAACACATGTCTTATTTAGTACTATATTCAATATGAATAACTAAAGATATCATTTTAACAAAGTTGTAATTATGTTTAATATGCCTAATTTCATTAGGCATAGACCCTTTCTGGTGCAAAGAAAACAAGTGATAGTATTTTCTGAAAAGTCTATTAAAGGATGTCTCTATTAACTGGGAAACTTCTTTAGCATTGTAAGCAACGGATGCCACTGTACCACTTAAAGCATGTTTTTTCTCATTTTTGAAAGCAAGAAATTGTGATGCAATGTATAAATATCTTATATGCCATTATCATGGCATTTATTGCTTTTGGTTATAGTTATTTATTTGCTGGTCCATTTCACCCTTTTCAAGACAAAGAGCTCTTCAAAATCTAGAAGTTATGTCTCATTTATCTTTTCATTTCTACCACCAGGTACAGTGCTCTCATTGAATAACATTGGTGCTGAGTTAGGAAGCATCTATGAAAACCTATTTTTAACGTTGTTTTATGTTCTGCATTAATAATTTTTCTGTCTGAGGCTCTTCAACATATTATATGATATTTCAGGGCATTTCTGGTATATCTCTTGAGTTGGCAATTGTTTTCTACATTTTATAGAAGTATAAATATTTCTTTTAATATTATTTATCCCTGTTACTATAACTAACGTGAAATGTATTATGCAAAATGATACATACAATCATTCCCAGATTGTATGTATTTTCTACTCCAAATAAAATAAATTGCCTATAATCATTTACGGATATAAAAAAGTATTTGTTCCATTTGTGGGAGTCACAGTGAAATATTTGACTAACTATTCTCATATCTGGACTGAATTGTGCTACCATATCTGATTTATGCATCCGGCAAGCATTTCTTAAATTGCACTGTGCCACAATCTGTTAGGTCCTGTTAATGCCAACTGCATTTTATAAGTCAAAGATTTTCATGTGTATCCATTTTGTGAGCCAAAGATTGTCATATGTATCTTGAATAATAATGCCATTTTTAAATGATAGCATTTATCTCCTTACTTAAAAAGAGACACTGTGAAATCATTTAGAGAAGACCATAAATACTACTATTATTATTACCTCCTATAGTTTATTTTTAAAAGGGATGTGGTAACATTGCTTATATCATATAAATGTTCTTTAGATTAATTTCAAAGAAGATCTTTTGTATTCTAATGTGTATGTAATTCACTAATTGGGATTCACTGATTCATTACTCAAATTTTCTTTCCAGGCCCTCCAGGACCTCCTGGTGGTCTACGAATAGAAGACATTAGAGCTACTTCTGTGGCTCTTACTTGGAGCCGTGGTTCAGACAATCACAGTCCTATATCTAAATATACTATTCAGACCAAGACTATTCTTTCAGATGATTGGAAAGATGCGAAGACAGGTGAGTTTCATTTGTCTGATTAATCTGTACATATTTTTAAATGAATTCTTTCATAAAAAAATGAATATTTGGACTTTTTAAGGATTTTATCGTCTACCTCAACATGCTTTTCTATTTTTAAACTTTTTTTTTTTTAAGTATCCCAGTGCATTAGTAGTGAAGGAAACCACAAGGAACTTAGACTTTTTAAAACTGCAGGGGAAGAAGCAGTGGGTCTGTATCTATAATGGGAAAGCAAAGAGAGGCCTCCTGGTTTTCTAATTTGAGCTCTGTGCAATTCTAAGATTTATTAGGGAAAAAAATCTTGAGAAATCATTTTTTTTTTTTTTTGGTAAATGACATCTATAGCTTATTATTCATGACCCACTTTTTACAATTATATAGGTCCTACAATTCTGCATTTTTAAAAAGCCACTTTGATTATAAATATTAATTTAAGCACCCAATTCTTATTACCATAACCTTTACTTCTCAAAGATGATCTTACCGGCTTTGAATTTCCTCAAAACATATCTTCAAGGAAGTTTTGGATTTTAATTTCTTTTCTTATATTAAGATTTTCTAAGAGTTGATCAGGAAAAAAAATAAATGAGTAAGTGGGTGCCTTCCTGTGTCTGTAATTATTACCATTCTCATTTGTCATGACTAGCCTGTAACATCACATAGCAGTTTCTCTCTTATAACGTCAAAGAAGATAGATGATCCTTTTGATGAGATAACCTGCTTCTGTTTGTTATTTTGACATTGTTTTTAAACAAACTTATAGTTGCTAGAGTTTCTTTTAGATTACATAATGAAGACATAGAAATATGTGCTCAGTTGTCACGAGAGGGAAGAAAAAATACAAAAATGAATAAAATGTTTATCCTTTTTAAAAAATGAAAAAGTTAATCCCAGCATATCCCAAACCTGCTCTCATTTTTGCCTTGTCTTAAGGTAATGGGATTTATTTGTATTGATCACTGAGAGGTTTTAATTTAGATTTAGTTTTCTTTGATAATTTATTCCTATCATGGAAAATGAACCAACTATAAACTTGAAGTCTGTTATGAGGTTTACATATATTTTAGTACTAAGCGATTCTCCACATAAGTGTGTAAAATACACATGAGTTAGAAACAGGTAAAATATTTCTATTACATTATGCTGGTGAGTGTAAGAGTTATCTATAAATATGTTTGGCAAAATCAGGCCATTTGAAAAATTACCTAAAAAACCATTTAGATGTTTGGTAAACCTTAAGTGTGTGGGCAGTTTCTGTTTTTCTGAAGACTATGAAAATGGATGATAATGATGAAACTATAGGTAATATTAGATATTTAGACAAATTGACACTGATTGTAGATATTAGAGAAAAAAATGTAATAAACACATTTAAAATTTTTGTTTGCTTTGAAAAGGGAATAATAATTGTAATCATTTCCATTAATTATGTATGCTTACTGGGTAGCTCAATTAAAATATACTTCTCATTAAAAAAAATATATATATTCCACCAGAAAGTAAGTTCCATGAGGATGAAGATTTTGTTTTATTCACTACTCTATCCCTAGCTCCTAGATCAGGACCCTTAAGGCTTATTTATTAAACAATTCACTGAGCCTCCATTGTATGCCACAACGGGTCTAGATGCTGGATATACACCTGACCATCCATGAACAAAACAGAGAGGGGAAACACAAACACACACACACACATACACACACACCAATCCTGCCCTCAAAGTGTTTACATTCTAGTAGAAAAGATGGCGATGAACAAATAACAAATCACTGAACTCTACCTCTGAAACTAATAATACACTATATGTTAATTAATTGAATTTAAATAAAATAAAATTTAAAAAAAGGAAAAATAAATAAAATGTATAGTAAGTCATATGGTGATTGGTGCTAAAGAGAAACATTAGAGAAGAAGAATCAGGCTGCAGGAGTTGCATTTTAAAAAGGATGCTTCTGATATTAGTATAGTCTCCCCAACTTTCTCATGGCTTCTGTTTACGTTATATCTTTTACAACTGTCAACCTATTTGTATCTTTGAATCTAAAGTATGTTTTCTGTTGAAATGTATAGTTGCACCTTGTTTTTTTTAAAAGATTTTATTAATTTATTTAATAGAGATAGAGACAGCCAGCGAGAGAGGGAACACAAGCAGGGGGAGTGGGAGAGGAAGAAGCAGGCTCATAGCGGAGGAGCCTGATGTGGGGCTCAATCCCAGAACGCTGGGATCATGCCCTGAGCTGAAGGCAGATGCTTAATGACTGCGCACCTTATTTTTTATCCAGTGTGACAACCACTGTCTTTAGATTGGATTCTTTAATCCATTAACATTTAATGTTATTATTTATATAGTTAGATTTATATCTGCCATTGTATGTTTTCTATTTATTTTTTGTTTTTTTTAAGTTTTTATTTGAATTCCAGTTAGTTAACATACAGTGTAATATTAGTTCAGGTGTACAATTCAACACTTCCATACATCACCCAGTGTTCATCATGACAAGTATACTCCTTGATCCCCATCACCTATTTCACCCATCCCCCCACCTACCTCCCCTGTGGTAACCATCCGTTGTATTTTTGCTTACCAAATTTCACTTGTTTTTGTTCCTTTATTCCTTCTTTACTGCTTTCTTTTGAATTAAGTGAATATTTTCTAGTGTAATATTTTAAGTTTTTAATGGTTACTATGGAGATAATGGTTACTATATATATACTATATAAAAACTGTATATAAATAAATGAATTTTAAATATATATTTATTTATTTAATGGTTACTCTAGGGCTTGCCAGGTACATCTGAACTTTATTCTAGAATAGACTTCATATTTTTACTTACTTAATTTCAGTGAGGTATAGAAATGTTGCTCCTAGATAGCTCTTTTGCATCTTACACCCTTTTTTGTGCTATGTGTTATTTTTATACATATTACATCTATATATATATTATAAACCTGTACTCTTCTGTTAATGTCTTCTAAAGAATCTACAAGAAGACAGGAAAGCAAGTACATATTTATAGAGTTTGTTATATCAACCTTTCTATTTACCATTTTTGATTCTCTTCATTTGTTCCTGTGGATTTGAGTTATTATCCTTACTCTAATATAGCTTTACTTCCATCTGTCCCCTGAAGAATTTATCAAATATATTACATTTCTATATGCTGTAGGCCCCATAAAAATTTTGTTTTACACATAAAATATATATAATAAATAATTTTATGTCTAGAAAACATGAGACAGGGTAAAATGATAATTGATGTCAGCCACTAAATTTGGTAGTTCATTATGCACATAGCAATAGTGGATGAAAAGATATGCAGGGCCTTGTAGGTCCTATAAGGAGTTTTTAAACAAAGGAGCAGTAATCTGACTTCTATTTGAAGGGGGAAAAAATCACTGGGTAATGTATGGAAAAGGGATTTCTGGAGGACCAAAACTAGAAACATGGAGAACAGTTGGGAGAATATGGCATATGGGAGAAATGTCCAGGTGCATATGGGAGAGATGTCCAGGTGGGAGATGTCACTGGCTGGGACTATGGGATAGAAGTGGAGAGGAGTGGGTGAGTTTGAGATGTATTTTTGAAGGCAACACAGAACTTTCTAACAAATCAGGTATGGAGATTGAGGGAAAGGACAGATTGAAGATGATTCATGGGATTTTGGCTCTAGCCAAATTTCCTTTTAATATTGTTTACATAGTATGCCATAGAAATTTCTTATTTACTTATACAAGTTGTGCATCTTTCCCACTTGAAACTTTTACATATTTATCGTGATTATTCTATTGTCCCTGTCTGATTATTTAACACCTGGGCCATCTTTAAGTCTGGCTCTGTTGATTTTTTTTTCCTTTGTTAAAAATGAATCATACTTCTTTGTTTTCTTGTGTCCTAATAATTTTTTATATCCAAACATTGTGTAAAAAAGAATAGTAGAGCCTAAAGTAAATATTACTTGTGCCCAGGAAAATGCATGTCATTTTTTAAAATTGTCATTTTGTCAACATAATCTGTAGTTGAGGGATCAGTTCAGTAGAGAGCCAAGTAAATTTGAGTATAAGATCAAAACCCTCTCACATCTGAATATTCTCCAATCTTACCATCAGACTTCAGCTTGCTCTTCTAGAAACCTGGCTGTCAGGGAGGGTTCTTTCAGCTTCCCTTCTTTTGCCCCAAACAGCTGTTGTCTGGTAACTAGTCTAAAACCCAGAGTTCCTAGGGGTGGGAGAGGTTCTCAGTTCTCCTGTGTTCAAGTCAGACTTCAGCAGACCCAAAGCACTAGTCCCTCTCTGGGGAAGCCGATCTGTCTTCGCTCACCTGCTACTCACCCAGCCACGCACAGTCACATGCTTATTCAGTGGAAGACCTGGAGTGCATGCAGCAGGGTCTCCATTTTCCTGCTTTGCTCTGAGACTTGAGCAGGTCTGAGATGTCTGTGCCTCAGAGGGAGGTCTCTCTTGGCCCCCTTGTCCTGCCCCCAACTTTTCTGAGTACAACAAAGTTCTACAAAAAATAATTGACTGATGGATACAGATGCTCCTTGATTTGGGGGCTCCTGGGGATTCAATACAGCCATCCCAACCTATACTTCATCTTTAAATATCTGTGAAAAGTTAAACTGTTTTCTTCTTATGAACATTAATGACTATGTCCTCCTCTCCCCATTGGTCTACCTATGATGACTTTAGTTCATTAGACTTCTTCACAAACTCAGCTCTCTGACCAACTCTGAAAAATGATTATTTTGTAGATTGTCTTACCTGTTCTTTTTGTTAGTTATGCAAGTAAAGTTCTCTTGTGTCAGTATCCTAAGTGGAAGTGAAAAATACTTTTTGCAATAAATGCAATCATGTAGTCTTTATCTCTAGTGGTGTCCACTAAAAATGGAAGGTGCAGGACTAAACTCAGTTTTATGAAGGTAATTATTTAAGGTGTTCAATAAATATTTTTCAAAGATATAAAGTTTCAGCAGTACAAGGATTACATTTAGAATAATGAGATGAAAGAATAGACTGTATATCCTTAAAACAGTCTACTGTAAATATTACTTTTCTTGGACTTTCTAGGAAATGGGGAGCAGAAATTTGATGCCATTCTCAGGGTTCTACGAGAGACACAGATAACATTTAGAATGTTGTGTTTGATTCTATGCTGCTACGTGGAGAAGAAAAATTATAGAATATTGTTGGTGATGGGGGGTGTGTATGGAAGGGTATTAAACAAAAAGAGGCCTAGAAGCCATGCTATGAGATCAATTGAGAGAGCCAACCTGGGATATGGTCTCTAAAATAAAGAAGAAAAATGTTTTTATATTTAAAATTCTGTCATGTGGAAGCCTAGAATTATAAATTAACATCTTAGCACATAAACATTCCTCTGGACTCTAGATTCTTTCCTTAGAATAGACATTTTAAAAGTAAATTATTTAGTGTAAACATGCTTAAACCCGTGAGCTACACTAAAAGATTACCTGTAGAAAGGTAGAAACAATTTTTATTCCTGCCACCAGTATATGAGTATCTCATCTACCATATCTTACTTATTATTTAGTATTTTTAAAAATTATTTGCCACATTGATAGGTTAAAAAAATGGGGAAAGAAACCCACTAGGCTCATTGCAGAATACTTACTTTTTAGAATTTATTATTTTCTTTTTTGCCTTTCTGTAGCTTCCGTTTTTTTGTTCTTATTTCAAATATGAATTTCTGGGTTTTTATGAGGCTACATTCAACTTTTCCTTAGAAAAGAATCAATGAATCTTATCTTCTGGGATGCCAGAGCACAGTTTGCTTCTCTTTTGCTGCAGAGAACTTTGCCAAATCTATGGCATCTGGCAGAGTTCTGCCAGAAGACCTGTGGGTTGGGTCTAGAGACATTAAGGTAACGCAGAGCCAGTGAGAAGCCTTTAAATGCCCTTTTCTATTCTAAACACGGACCTGCTTTATAAGTTAGAACCTCTGAGTGGGTTCTGGATAATTTCAAATACTTGGGTTGTGGATTGAGAGGGAAGAAGCTAAAGGTTCTGATTGTATTTAAATTCTAAGGAAATACCAGGATTCACTAGGCAACTTCAGAGAATCTAGAGCAGGTGGGATTACACTGCCTACAGTTTTTCTTGAAACAATTTGTTTTTGTTTTTTTTAGTCCTGAGGTTATTCTGGCTATTTCTGAAGCTCTTCAAATAGCTAGTCTGTGTGGTCTGAAGGCAGAGTGCCATTAGCATGGTTGCCAGGCAACTAAAGCAGTATGAATTATTGGCCTTAGGATACCCATGAGGCTTGCTTCTCTTTTCCACCAAAGAATAGTTAGAATGATTTTATTCTGAGCCTTATGGACTCAGAATGGACTCAAAGTATTTGCAAATAAATCTATGGATTGCTGTTTATGGCTGGTTGTTAAAATAAGACTTTCTCAAGAGGGTCTTTTGACCTGAGTGTTTAAAGTAAGGAGTGTGTCTCCTGCTCTGTATCCCTTTGATTGAGATTTACACTCATAACCAAAGCTAAGATTTAAATAACCATCAGATTAATATTCAGTGTGGTTTTTTTTTTCCTTTATAAAGAGAAGCCTCTGACAGGCACTAGAGAGTTAAGATCTGATTTTCCATATTGAAATTATCTGTAGGAAAAAATGGCCTGACTCCAAACTGACCCACTTGAAACTCAGGAACTTGAGACCCCAGTCCTGATTCCTAGCATTTGCCTCTGTTGTGCAAAGTACTCTCCTCTCTTTCTGACTCTAGGAATAATAAATGGGCTGCAAAGAACTTGGCTGAAGGGAGAGGACATAAAGTCCCTGTGCTTCTGACTGTTCTCCATTTGGCTTGGGCATGAATCTGCTTCCAAAGCAAAGCCGAACTCTGCTCCCAAACTCTCTATGTGGGTGGTTTTAGGAAAATAAAACATATCCTGAAGGAGGACTGAAGGAGGAGGGGGAAGATGGCATGGGGTAAAAATCCATTTATAAGGATATTTAGGGCCCAAATAAAAGAAATAAAAATGTATAATAGAGGTAAAACACAGTAGCAGTAGAGGAGAAAGGATCAACTCACGGTTAGAGTGGGAAAGGGATTAAGTGGATTGAGACAAGGTGTACCTTCTGACAAGATAATTTATGGGCTGAATATAGGCATAAGAGCCATACAGTGTTGGATATTTTGTGGTGGGGCAAGGTAAAGGAATGCCCTCCTTGTCTTTCACCGTAGCCTACATGATTCAGAGATGAAGGAGACTATAAAGTGATTGTGTACACAAGGCTGTGCTTCTTGCATTGTCTACTCAAAATAAGCATAACTTTTGTATTTATATTTTATTTATATTTGTTACAAATATTTAATAAGTAGTACCATTTGAAAAACACTATGCTAGGTATACGAGGCCCAGAGAAGTTCCAAAACATGTGTCAGAAGTAGAAAAAACATGTGTATGTCCACAAATGCACAAACAAGGGGGAGGCAGAAGAAATATTTTTAGTGTGGACTGCCTACTTCGAGATTGGAACTGAGAAAAAGTTAAAGAGAAAGTAAGCTTTTAAATCCTGTTCTCATTATGTGGTGTTCAAATGTCCTGCCTCAATCTGGAGGAAGGAAAATAGGCCAGATAGAAGAGCCACTTTTAATTCTAGATATATTTTTCTAAAATGAAAATGCTAGTCATTTTTATTTTTTGCTAAGTTATTCCTCCTTCTTACATAGATGGTAGGCATGTAATGGTAGGTATATAATACCCCCCTTTTTAGGGGGGTATTATAAATATATACCAAAACATGTTTGTTTTGGATATTTATATTCTTGTAAGTTCTGATGTGAATGTATATTAACAGGAATGATTATCATTGGTTTTATTCTAAAAGAGCACTTTTCATGCCTTTAGCAATCCTGGTAGAGAATATTTTCCTTAACTTACAGGTATCAAATTCTTTCCTAAACCATTCAGAAGGTACATTCTAGAAGTCCATCTTCCTACCATCCAATTCTTGTTTCCTCTTCTAGAAGAGTTGTTTGCATCCCCGAACCAATGGTTTCTCACTGGTATTTACCTTATGGTAGTGACTCCAAGGCTTTTTGCTTATTCTTTCTTTCTTCATCTCAGTCATTAAAATCAAAGGACTGACAACCTCACCTGCAATCCAAAGCCCACCACAAAAGGAGCCCTGTTGACTTTTCCTTCTTTACCTTTCACCATTCCTCCAAATATTTTCTGTGGTCAGTTATGATTTTCTACTCTTTGAACATACACCTGATCTTCCATTTATTTGGGGGTATTTTCATATTGGATCCTCGGATGTGTTCAAAATCAGTCTATCAGCTGCAGCTTCCACTGCACATCTATCTGGTTCTTCTTGTTTTGACCCAACCTATACTTGCCCATACCTGTCGACTGCCTAGCTGCTTAGAAAAACCTGAGGTAGACTTGACCATCATGAGAATACCATACCCTTGTCAAGAAAGACCCTTTGGAGTGCTTCCAACATTTCCATTCTTCAGGCATTTAAACAGTGCTGGGATTTGGCAGCATAGGAAAGAGGGGAGAGATTGGACTGCCTCCTTGAGCCTTCTACCATATGTTTTTACTTAGGCCCCCAAATTCATAAGATCACAAACTCTTAAATAGTTCCATCAGCTTCTGACTTTAAAACCCTGTATTAGTTTCCTAGGGCTGCCATAACAAATCGCTTGCTTAAAACAACTGAAATTTAGTCTCTCATAGTTCTGGAGGCCAGAATCCAGAACCAAGGTGTTGGCAAGTTTGCACCCTCTCCAAAGGCTCTAGGGAACAATTCATTTCTTACCTCTCCCATCTTATGGTGGCTCCAGATGATCCTTGGCTTGCGACCCCACAGCACTTCAACTTCTGCCTCTGTGGTCACTTTGCAACCTCCTGTTTTACATATTTCTCTCCTCTATGTTTCTCTCTCTCTTTTTTTTAAGATTTTATTTATTTATTTGACAGAGAGAGACAGCCAGAGAGAGAGGGAACACAAGCAGGGGGAGTGGGAGAGGAAGAAGTGGGCTCCTAGCGGAGGAGCCTGATGTGGGGCTCAATCCCAGAGCACCAGGATCACGCCCTGAGCCGAAGGCAGACGCTCAACAACTGCACCACCCAGGCACCCGTCCTCTATGTTTCTCTTATAAGGACACTTGTCACTGGATTTAGGGCCCACCTAGATAATCCAGCATGATCTTAACCCAAGATCTTTAACATAATTCCAGCCTTAAACTTGAAAGGTTATACAAAGACTATTTTCCCAATAAGTTACATTCACAGGTTCTAGTAATTTGGGCATAGATCAAACTTTTTGATAGGCACAATCCAACCCACTACTATAAAAGCCTCTCATCTCATAGGAGGCTCAACATTATTTGAAGGTCTCTAGAAGAGAAGAGGGGTCACCCTACCTAGTGCCACAACATCCAGCTGTGTTTTTTCCTTTTCTTTCTGAAGAGCCCTTTACAAACTAAAATTTCACCTTCCTTCCTCCAACTACCTGAAAGAAGTCCCTCGGTATATGAAGTAAGGCAAATTCTGATTTGGTGCGAGGGAAGGGTGGAAGATATAAGAAATAAAGAGGCGGAATCAAAACATGAGAAGGCAAAGCCTAACTTTTAATCAGAAAGTCAAAAATATATGTCAAATGTAAAGAACAAGTTCATAATAAAATAAGAGAATAGATGGCAAAATTAGTGTCCAGGAGAGTTAAAATTATGGTAGGGTGAGGCATGGCATGGTGTGATCCACAGAGGTATTTGTCCAAAGGCAGAAACTGGACACGGGGACCCTTAGTATTTATTATGGAGATGGGTACAGCATCTTGAAAAGCTATATATTCATGGTCTGCATTGACAGATAAAAATTCCCTAAATAATAAGATGATGAGGCATAGACAAGCCTGAAGGAACAAATTTTCCAAATAAGTGATGCACAAGTATTTACACGCATATGTGTGTGTAGGTTAGTTATTAAAAACACATGTGGAAATATTTTAAGAGAGCTTAAAATACTGGATAGTTCTGCCTTTGTTGTATGTTTTATCATATCTCAATGCATTAGGCAATCTTGGATCATATCCTACCCATAATTTATAATCTTTTTATTACTTAGAAGCATGAATTCTGAGAAGCACTTAATAAATCTTAATAAACTATCATAACATTTATTATCAATGCCCCCAAATAATTTGGGTAAAAATGTACAAAACCAACTAAAAAAGGGTATAAACATATAGGTGCACTAGTAATAAATCATTCACTACTCATATGCAACATCAGTGGCAGTCCATAAAATTTTTACTGCCCCAATTGTACTCTTGCCTCAGGAAATCTTTCTAGATTCTACTTTTAGAATACTGTTTCTTGCTATTCCAGGTGGAGCCCAGGGATTAGCAGCAAAAGCATGACCTGGGACCTTGATAGAAGTACAGAATTTCACTCCTCTGACCTTAGGCTTATAAAGTAGATGATTCATACACATATCACTTTTTCTAGTTTATTATTTATTTATGGTCTCTCTGTTTAGTCCCTTGAATTTAACATTTTGTCATTCCTAGTTTGTATTTTTATTTCAACTCAATGGAATGTGTGCCATTTTCTCAAAACAGTAAAATAAAAATGGAGGATCATAAAATTGATGTTGTCCAACTAATATTCTCTGTTTAATATTCATTTTGTTTAGATCCCCCAATCATTGAAGGAAATATGGAGGCAGCAAGAGCAGTGGATTTAATCCCATGGATGGAGTATGAATTTCGTGTGGTAGCAACCAATACATTGGGTATAGGAGAGCCCAGTATACCATCAAACAAAATTAAAACAGATGGTGCCGGTATGTTGAAGAAACTTTTTAAAATTTAAAAGGTTTATAAATAGAGTGCCACTTTAATATATAGTTGAATGTATTTCAAAATAAATAATGCTCTGAGGTAAGTGATTCATCTAAAAAAGGTGTATATGTGTGTATTGCACAGGTGTGTGTATTCTGTGTCAAGACAGTCAAAAATTAAAAAAAAAGAGGAAATATGAAGTTTAAGAATATTTTTACATAATTAATGTAAGGAAAGAGGTAAATAGAAATCACTCCATCTTCCACTAGGGACCCCTAAAATGAAGTTGGTACTTCGTATATAAACTTTCATGTAAATTCTGAATCTTAACCAGGCAGACTCTTAATTAAGCAGATCCTGTGATTCAGAAGGTTCACATTTTTGCATGTCACTCAAAGACATTTATAGCCGAGTGGCTGTGAGGTATGGTCAGGGAGGGTATGGTGGGGAGGGGGTAGAGAGAATGGGATGAGCACTTCTCAGACCTCTCCACTTGGGGAGTCCTAGCCTCTCCGAAATAGCTGTAATGTGTTCTTGTAATATGAGGTGTGACTATATTTGCTCTTTCATCACAGCTCAGCCTTGGATGTTCTTCCAACTTAGACTCACATTTTTATGCTAAATACCAAGTCCATTTAAATAGTCTTTCGTAGGAGAAGTACTCAGCTCTATTTTTCTTTTCCCCTGCATTACCAGGCAAAAATATTGTTCTGATTCTAATAATAGCTCTTTTTATTATTATTATTCCCTGTCTATGAAAATGAAAATGTTTTGTAGGCTCTCTGAGTTTATTTTTATTATGCCTTGCCAAAGTTCAGTGCTTTATTTGGGAGAAAAGATTTTAAAAGGGTGACAGACTGCTGTTAAAATTCTGCTATGATATCTTAATATCGCTAATCCACATTTCTGGCTTTTTCAATTTCTTGGACTAACATTTAAATAGAATGACGAACTCTAATGTCTTAGTTTTTAAAGCCAGGTTATTCACAGGACTGCCATCAATAAGCTCTCTTAAAGTTCCGTGTAGTTTACTACGTTATTTACCAGATACAAATGACGATTCTGTAATAAAGGAAGAAAATAAACACTGAAGTACTGATCCGCACTGCGTATTTTCACACATAGTTCAGTTGATTCTTATAATAATATTTGAAGGTAGGTAATACAGTTCAATGCACATTAATGGGTAGTAGACTCAGAGACAGTAAATAGTGTTGTAAATGTAACTCCTGCAAGGCTCAGTTCAAATCCAGATCTGTTTGACACTTCTCATATATTGAGTTTTCTCTCTTATAGCTGGTGTCTCAAGCAGGACTCTAAAAATGCCTGTTTATTAAAACCTTATTCATGCTCTAGTAAAAGTTTAGATTTCATCCTTAACTATGAAACTAGATATAGCTAAATACTAATTTTTTTTTTGTTCTGTTTTGGTATATCTACCCTTGAAATGAACACAAGTCTTCCTTTTCTCTACCTCACAGGAATCTCATTAGGATAGGGAGGTAATATAAGTTGAAGCTTTATAGAACACAGATACCAGATAGCCAGGATTCTTGGGTTTGGTTTTTAATATTAGTCTCTAGAGTCACTGATGTTTTTAATAGAAGCTTCTGTATGATGAACTGAACATAGTTGCCGTTTCTTGAAAGACAAAAATAAAAAGGAACATGGGCATGATCTGACTGGTGGTTTTAACCACATAATTTCATGCTGAGAGATCTTGCACTTGATTTGATTTAACAAGTATTCATTGTCAAAATGAAGTTGCAAAAATAAAATTTAATGATTATGTTTATGCCTAAGTAAACTTATTTTGGTTAAAAAACTATAGCATTCTTATTTCAAATATAGACCTTTTTTATTTTTTTAAAGATCTTATTCATTTATTCATGAGAGCCAGAGAGAGAGGCAGAGGGAGAAGCAGGCTCCTCGCAGAGCTGCATGTGGGACTCTATCCCAGGACCCTGGGATCACGACCTGAGCAGAAAGCAGACACTTAACCACCTGAGCCACCCAGGTGCCCTATAGGCCTTTTTTAAATCTCATTAAGCTTGATTAGCTTTCTGTGATCTCTCAACTAACATGATATAGAACTAAGACTTAATCTGAACACATTTTTTGAAGTACAAAATTCTTCATAGGGGAAGGAGGATACTTTCTCTGGCATTGATGATAGATGTAACCTTCCCCTCTCCTCCTCAGGAATTCAGATACCAACAATATCTTAATTATTTAATCTCAGAAAGTGACTGATTCAGTATACCTAGCTTGATCATCTGGAAAGAAATATTTCAAGATCTTTTTTTTTTTTTTAAACTCAAAGTAGAAATTATTAAACATGTTTTTAGGAATAACAACAAAAAGTGTCTAAGAGAAAGATTCAATCTGATTTTTGAATCTCAGTCTCTGAATATAATTTATATTTACTATCATATTTAGAAGATACATGTTTTTTGACATACTTATCACCAACAATTTGTATGTAACTCTGAAGACTTTTCAAACTCAGGGTCTTCTTACCCTTAGAAATGCTGGGAAAAATTTGTTTTAGGTATCAAACCTAAAATGTTGGCAGGATTGTTTCTTTCAACCAACAAATTTTTGGTATCACCTTTTTTAAGCATTGCCTTTTACATTGTATTTGCTCAAATGGTATTTTGTAAGTGAATTAATTCTGTAGTGTGCTTAGAATATAACTTCCTTTGAAAGCCTTCAAAGCCAAAACCAACGAACAGACCTACAAAGTGATAACAGTCTTGGTCCCAATGCCAGGTACAGCCCTCTAGTGATATAATGAGATGATTCATTCCTTTCTATTGTGAAAAAATAACTCCTGTAACTTCTAACACATTTGTTAATCTTTCATAAGAAAAATTGTAGGGTCTTGTATTAATCAACTTTATGGCTACCAGCATTTCAGCACTTGCTATATATTATCAGACAGGGTGCTAAGCTTTCTATTTGCATTGCTCCACTTAACTCCCACAATAACTTCATGAAACTGGTATTATTATTCCTAATTTTACAGACAAGGAAGTTAAGATTACAACCTAGCTAATGTGAAGCAGAGCTGGGATTCAAATCCAGGGCTTTCTAATTCTAAAAGCTATGTTCCTAAACCACTAACTAAAAGGACAGTGTGCACTATTGAAGTTCCAGGACACTGGAACACTATTTCAGTAGAATTTTGGTGCCATCATTTAAAACCTTTGATTAGAGGCAGATTATTTAACCTCTCTGAGCCTCGGTTTTCTCATTTCTAAATGGAAATCATTTATTCTATGATATTATTTTTTGTGATTAAAAAACATGTAAGGAAAGCAATTAGTACTTTTAGTGCATAATATTTGCGGAATAAAATTTATTTATTATGCTGCTAATTCTCATTTTAAACTTTAATATGCTAATAAGAAAATATTGTCTACTCTGTAATTGATCACCTCATTTGGCACTATATTTCCATTTTTTAAATAAGCCTAGAGAATCGTAATTTCATGGAATTTCTAATCGGCTTAGAGAAAGAATTTTATATATTTAATTACAATAAAATTCAACAGAATATCTCTTTAAATGTTGTTTTTCTTTTCATCCTGCTTTTTAAAAATTTAATATGCATAAAATTGGACATTTACATTGCTCATTCTTACCAAAAAAAAATACTTTTTAAAACAAGGGGATGTTTGTCTTGTCATGTACCATTATAACAACTCTGTAAGAGATGCCAGCATATGTTATGTGGGATAAAGGCTGGTTCCCATTTGATGGAAAGGTTGCCCCTGCACCTCATTATGCTAACTGAAAGACACAACATTATCTAATGCAGCACATGCCCTTATCTGTCCAATTACTTAATGTTAAGATCGCATTGCACAGTTGCATATATTCTTTGGATTCAGACAAGTGCATTATAAAATGGATGGTCCCAAATGAAGAATTAGAAGATGTGTTTGTAATTCATTGTAACCCGTTTAATTTTGACTGTAAGAAAGAGATAACAAAAGCATCCTTCAAAGTAATGTGCCATTATAAGACATACCCCCATAGCTAATGGATCTGCAGGTGCAGTTGGTAAGTCGATATCCTAAAATGGTGCATCTGAGTTTGTTTTGACAGCTTTGGCATTTATTTGTGCCAGATCAACGTAAGAAGGAAAAGAGAAAAAAAAAATAGTACAAGAATCAGCACTTTCATCCTTTGTACAGAGTTTTAATTTCATGTCTAATGAAGCTGTTCTGCTCTTTTATTTAGTTTTATTTTTAATTTTTAGCTGTATTTTATAAAATGAGAAATGGTGCTAAGAGCATAATTTGTAGCTAGCAAGGTACTGTTAAATTTAGTTGCTATCATTAGTAATAAAAGAGATAAATCTTTTTTAAAAAGTAGCAAGAAGTATAGGTTTTTCAGCCACGAGGAGGCCTGTGTTAAGCTTTAGCTTCTCTGCACGTCAGCAGTGTGACCTGGTTAGAGCTAAGTCACTTCTTTTGCAATTCATTTGCCTTCCCTGTCAAAAGAGGATAATGCTACTTCTCTGTATACTTATTTCAAAGTGCTGATCTGAGTATCCAGTTAGGTGTGGTATGTAAAAATCATTTCTGTGTTCTAGATGCATCTTTTATTAAGCTCAGCGTCTTCATTCAGTCAGCAAACTCTCACAAATTGGGAATATTTAATACATTGAATTAAAACTGGTTGTGCATATTTACTTGTTGCTGTATTAAAGAAAATGCATCATCAGGCCTGGAATCAAGATTCTATTTACGTTGCTATCTTTCGTGCTACAAAGTTATTTGTAGAAGAAAAAGGGAGGAACAGGAAGGGTAAGATGGTGGTTCTGGCAGTTGGGTATTCATAGAGGAGGATGAAAAGAAAAGCAGTGATCAAAGCCACAGTGATATTTGCACATTATAGATTTAGAAGAACCCATTATCAATTGTAGTTTGTTTTGTTTGAAAACAAAGTTCACATGTGCATTAAATTCTTTTATTTTTAATACACTGAGAGAGACTGACAAATAGTGCATAATTGGTTTGAGTCTTTCGTAATAATTTTACTGTGCATTATGATTACTTCAGTTTGTAGCATTCTTTTCTGCCCATCCAGCATTTCCTCAGGTGACTTATTTGTAGACTATCATTCTGTTGAGCAGTTAACAAATTTACTCTGTACCACCATTTAAAATTCCTGTTTAAGGGGCGCCTGGGTGGTACAGCGGTTAAGCATCTGCCTTCGGCTCAGGGCGCGATCCCGGCGTTATGGGATCGAGCCCCACATCAGGCTCCTCCCCTGGGAGCCTGCTTCTTCCTCTCCCACTCCCCCTGCTTGTGTTCCCTCTCTCTCCCTCTCTCGCTGGCTGTCTCTATCTCTGTCGAATAAATAAATAAAATCTTAAAAAAAAAAAAAAGGAACACATTTAAAATAAAATAAAATAAAATTCCTGTTTAAGATCAAAGCCTAGATTAATAAACAGACCTACAATTTCAGCTTGATAAGACCCTAAGACATGAGTATTTTTGTGAACTATCTTGGACCCTGTATGGTTTTTACCTGCTATGGAAAGAACATCAGTTTAACATGGTAGATGCATGAGGAATGTTAGCAATCTGCTCCACCAGCAGAACAGGAGATCATAAGCGTTACGAATAACTACTCTCATTTGAATATCCAAATATTATGCAGTTAATTTGATTTTGTCAACAACTAATCAGAAAGAGTATATATTTAAAAGTAGAATAAAAGCAGATGTTGGACATTAATGTGTACTTTAATTCCTTTCGCGTTCTAGAATCTAGAGCATTCCGTTTATAACCATTTGAATCTCTTCCTAAAAATTTGGTTTTAAATCACAGTGAAATTTTGATGCAAATTAAAGTGAAAGGTTACATTCATGGTAACATTATTCTGTAAAAATGGCTGTACAAGTTAAGCAATAATTAATAAGAACTAAGTAGTCAACAGTTTATTTTGGGTCAGGGGCCTGTCTTCACATATTCCATGATTTTCACAGTTTAGAATTTGTTGTAAACCAATCTTTATACTGTTAAATAAAACACCAAAGCTCAAATAGGTGTTTATATATATGCAAATTATCTAAGCTTCCAAATCTAAAAGTAAAATTGTCTTTGTTTTTATAAACTGAAAGAATAATTATGGCATTGACTTAATTTTCTTTTTAAATAATTTTTAGTTCTGTGATTGAAATACAGAAGCACTCTTCTTCTTTTTTTTTTTTAAGATTTTATTTATTTATTCAACAGAGATAGAGACAGCCAGCGAGAGAGGGAACACAAGCAGGGGGAGTGGGAGAGGAAGAAGCAGGCTCCCAGCAGAGGAGCCTGATGTGGGGCTTGATCCCATAACGCCAGGATCACACCCTGAGCTGAAGGCAGACGCTTAACTGCTGTGCCACCCAGGCACCCCCAGAAGCACTCTTCTAAAGCTCATTAGGGAATCACTGTTAGACTGAACTCATGGCAGAAGGGCAAATATAAAAAACTCACTCTGTTTAACCTTTCCCAGTAAAATAATATATTGTTTATTCATGATTAATTCAATAATTTTGTATTTTTCCTAAGTATTTTATTAAAATCTTTTAAATGATTTATAGTTAAAAGGAAGTTTAGTTCACTGTTAAATTACTTTGGATCCGAAAGTTGAATAAGCCTGCCTTGTGCTTAGAGTGATTTACTTCCCTGAAAGAAATCATGATTTGCCCAAGTTTTCCTGATCACGCAAGGCTGAATGCAAACATAGAGCACCTAGGTGCTCAGATTCTTGTCAGATATGTAGGTTATATTTCAATTCGACCTATGAAAAAAATGTCCCATAGCTGCTAAAGCTACAACTGAACATTCAAAGCTAAATGGAGGATATTAAGTCAATAATTAACCCAAGGTACGAAACATTCTATTAGGAAGTACAGTACCTTTATTACTGTATTAACATTATGAGCTCAGTGAATAATCTTTGAAGAGCAGGTCAATCTCGACTGACTTACTGAAGCATGTTAAAAGAGCTTAAAATAAACATTATGAAATGGAAAAAAATATTCAATCTAACATAAACATATTCCATTTTTAGCTCTGTTCTAAATAAAGAGGCTAATATTGATTATAGTGAAAGGGATTACAGTGAAATGTTTTGGCAAATAATACTTCACCTGATGAAAGCAGTATTTGATTCAACAAATTACAGTATAATAAATTATTCTAGAGTTATTTTTGAAATTATTTGCCTGTGACCATAATAGAGTTAAACACACAAAATTTGATTTATTCATTGATTATAAAACAGCATGTTCTTTGTTTCTTGTAGCATGTAGAGTTTTAACTTCAGAATATGAATTATGGGGTTTAAAGGGTTTCCAAGAGTTATTTTAATGTCCAGCCTTCTATATGCATTTTATCTAAAGTGGTACAATTATCTTTTAACACCTCTGTGCACTCAATTTTTATTTCTAACACTTATGTGGTGACAGTTGAATAGTAAAGTAAAATCTCTCAAATTCATATTAATTCTTAATCAGAAATGGAAATCATCATATGGTTTATAGACATAAAGAAACCCATACATGTTTATTTCTGTGCAATTAATGTGCATTATTCAACAAAGAATTTGCATGGTTAACATAGGGGAAGTTGTAAAGTATTTATTCTTGAATCACAATTATTTGTTGGGATCTGCAGCTTAGGGAATGGATGCATTGCTTTGAGCACTCTGAGGAAGGTGTGGCTATTTCCTATTGGGAAAGATCTGGGGAATCAAGGAATAACTCATCTTTCATATGTTCTTTAAAATGTTAACAGATCTGGGAATATCTCAGACTGAGCCACAACAGTTGTATGTAAAAACACAGACCATTCATGTAGCTGAGTAGCTGATCTCTAACTGCCTCCGGTGCAAGACAAACTATGCTTTATCTGTACAACTCCAGTTAGATGCAAATCCAATAAGACACAGCATACAATAAGATACAGGATGCAAATCTGATAAGATATAGTGACTATCCTGAAGAACTTTCAAGGAGAGAGAATAATGGGGAAAAAGCAAAAACAAAGAAGAGGCCATTGGACTTGGCAGTTGGAAGCAATTTTGTCATTTTTGAGAGAGTGATTTCAGTAATATAAAGAAGTAGAAAACAGATTATGGATTGTTAAGAAGTGGTTAGTGAGTGAAGTACAGAAAATAGCCATATATCAGTTCTTCTTTGCTGTTCAGTGACAGGAAAGTGATGACATGGAGGGTAAGTGGAAGGCAATATTACAGATAATTTTTAAAGATGGAGAGACTGCAGAGTAGAATCCAATAGAATGACTGAAAACTGAAGGATGGTATAAGAAGATAAGAGTATGGGAGAGTTGGAGTCCCTGATGTGGCAAGAATCTAGAAGAGATTTAGGAACTGGAAGTGAGTACCAGCAACGATATTAGATCTCTAATACTTCCAGATATTTTCAGGTAACATTATCCAATGTTAGTGAAGAGGCACTCTTTAACAGTTATTTGTAAATTAAAGCATAAAACTAACACCACAACAGTAAATTATTAGAAGGTCATATGGTTGAAAAGTAAGAGCTGTGAAATATTTTCCCAACAAAGGGGATCTAATCTTTCAAAATCATATTAAATGAAAGGACAGATGGGGGGAAAAAAGGATGTGTGTGGGAGGAGGACAAATTTGCTTTGTTACCCCTTGCTGAAGAAAATCCATACTCTCCTATGGCACTGAATCAATATTTGTCTTGGCAGTAAAACATATTATATACAGACTACAGCTATTGTGAGCCATTGTTATTATAATGTGTGGATCCTGTGTGCAGCTTGTCTCTCCTAGTGAAAGAAAAAATTCATGGTTTTTGTAGTGAATAACTGTAGTACCAGAAAATAAATACATAACCTCATTTTTCATTGTTTCATTTGTTTGTTTGTTTCAGCACCTAATGTGGCTCCTTCAGATGTCGGAGGTGGGGGTGGAAGCAACAGAGAGCTGACCATAACATGGGTGGTAAGTATCAATAAGTTGCATATAGTAGAGGCTGCTTTACTGACACTTAATCTCAAATCCATTTTGTTTCCTGAAATAAATGGAAACAAAAGACATTGCCCAGGGTTAACTGTTTTTGTTTTGTTTAAATATAATAAGTAAAATTCTAATGGGCAATTAGGGAAATTATCAACAAGTAGAAGAAACTGTGAGTTCACCAGAGATTTCAATGTAGGGTTTTTTCTCCATCAAGTGAGTACAAAGAGAAATTGAAGTTTAAATGGAAAGTAATCCAATCTTATTCCACATATGGTTGTTATTTACATTCATTTGTTGATTTATATCTTAACTGAGTCAAACGCTTTCTAGTGAGTGTACATTGACCACGTTTATTCATGTCAAGATAGAATTAGAGGCCAAGGATATTGGCTGTCGATTTGTTTTCTTTTCATTACCATATCTACCACCTTTTCTTGATTTATTATAATTACCTGGAGAAAAGTAGGAATTTTGTGGTTTATATAGGAATAATATAAAAATTATTGCTGTTATTTTTGGTGAAACAAATTTTTTACAATGTGTTTTAATTTAAGTAAAATTAGAACTTTATTTTCTAAAAGAAAATTACAAAGGAATGCCCTTTATAACCATAAATGTAAAACTTAACAAAATGTTGGCAAATTAAATCCAGCAAAATACTAACAGAGTGATACATGATGATGAACTGGTTTATCCCAGAAATGCAAAGATGGTTTCACATTCACAAATCAATTAATATTATTCATTATGTTGGCACACTAAAGGAATGAAACCATACAATCTTCTCAGTAGATCCTCATTCATAATTAAAACTTATTCATGATTTAAAAAAATTCTAAGTAAACTAGAAATAGAAGGAAATTTCCTACACCTAATAAAGGGTATTTATGAAAAATCTCACAGTTAATAAAAATGCTCAGTGGTGACAGGGTAAATGTTTTCCTTCTAAGTTTGGACACAGGGCAAAGATATCCCCTCTTAATGTTGTAATGGAGGCCCTAGCCAGTGAAATAGGGCAAGAAAATGAAATAAAGAACACAATGTGTGTTAGTGCAGAAAATTGTAAAGAACCTATAAGCAACTATTAGAACTAATAAGCACATTTTAAAATGTTGCAGTATACCTGGTCAATATTCTAAAGCCAGGGGCGCCTGGGTGGCACAGCGGTTAAGCGTCTGCCTTTGGCTCAGGGCGTGATCCCGGCGTTCTGGGATCGAGCCCCACATCAGGCTCCTCCACTATGAGCCTGCTTCTTCCTCTCCCACTCCCCCTGCCTGTGTTCCCTCTCTCGCTGGCTGTCTCTATCTCTGTCGAATAAATAAATAAAATATTTAAAAAAAAAATTCTAAAGCCAATTGTTCTTTTATATTTTATTGGTTTGCTGCTAATAAAACTTAAAACAAAAACAAAAAAACAAAATTGCAAGATTTATACTACATGAATTCAGAATTTATTAAAGCTACATCAATTAAGACAGTGTGATACTGGCATAAGGACTGATAGATATCAATGAAATAGAGAGCCCAGAAATAGACTCACACTCATATAAACAATTAATTTGCAAAAAGGCACCAAAGCAATACATCAGGAGCAAAGAAAAACTTTTCAATGGAAGATACTAGAATAATTGGATATTCAACTGGAAAATGTTTATCCAAAAGGAACCTGAATGTTCTTCAGCATTGTTTTTGTCCAATACACTGAACTGATGGACTAGTCCTTTTCTATTTACACATTAGTAACATATTATCAGTGAGTCAAAAATACTATTTATTATGGTAATATTTCTGCTGCAGGGGTACTATTTTTTTGTTTTGTAAAAATAATTTTTTAAGTTAGAAAGCAACAGGTTTTTTATTGATAGCTCCAGTATTAAAGTATAAAGTAAACAAAAATTACCCATGATCACACAACCCAGAAATCACCCAATTTGACATTTTGGGGTGGTCTTTCTAGTCTTCTACATATAAAGCCATAAAATTTGTGTAATGCATTTTTAAACTTAAAATTATTTTGCATGTAATTTTCTTTTTGTAAGACTTCTTGAGATTTTATAATTTTTATTACTTTTAATTTTTAATTATTATATTATATATTATATATTATATTATTTTGTTTTCATGGAATATGACAATATAACTTTCATGTCAACATATTTTCATGACATCTGTAATTGATTTTCAAAAGACAAATTTTAACTGTAAGCTTTATCCAACTTGCACTTCTAATAGACATTTATTTCTGGAGTATCTGCCAAGCTCATAATGACTTTTATTCTGTGGAAATTGTTCATTCCACTATCCCCTATCCAAAATGTAACTTTACTTAAGGGGGAGAAAGAAAGAAAGAAAGAAAGAAAGAAAGAAAGAAAGAAAGAAAGAAAGAAAGAGAAAGAGAGAGAGAGAGAGAGAAAGAAAGAAAGAAATGCACAATGCACAAGCAAGAATAAATTACTAAAATTATTATTTTTTTCTTAAATGCATGTCAGATTTTACCTGGCTTGCTATGGCTTACTGTGAAGTTCCTATGCAAAAATAGATCCTGGATGTTAAGGGATCCATTGGCCTAAAAGATTAAACAAACATTCTGATTGCAGTTGTTTTGCACTCATCGTGGTATGGTAACCCAATTTTAATTTATAACATTTTCTCTGGACATTCAAACCCCAAACACTTAGTTAAAAAAAAACTTCTGTATTGGCACCTGTTTGTTTGTTTGTTTGTTTGTTTTGAGGGAGAGAGAGAGCACACACATGCATGCGTGTGCAAGAGCAGGGAGAAGGCAGGGGTGGGGAGAGGTAGAAGGAGAGAAAGAATCTTAAGCAGGCTCTATGCCCAGTGCAGAGCCCATTGCCAGCTCCATCTCAAGACCCTGAGATCATGACCTGAGCTGAAATCAGAGTTGGTAGTTCAACAGACCGTCTGAGCCACCCAAGTACCCTCAGCACCTGTTTGTAAATTGGAGTTTGCTTTTGCACTTGAAACTTACTTTGATCACCATTGTAATCTATTATATATATCTGTCTCAGAAGTCACTTAAGGGACTTGTTGTTGAAGCATCCAAAACATGTTGTTAATTTTTTATGACCCATAGAGGAGTTCTGTGTCAGAGACTCTAATGTCTAAAAAACTCTGCATTTCAGCTGGATATTTGAAGTGAGAGATTGGTGGTAGAGAAGGCTGTGATAGTACAAACTTGTCTGAATTAGTTGACATTTACTTAGGTAACATGTTTATATAGCTCCATGTACCCATTAAATATTTTTAGTGTTTAATCACTGCAGATAATCAAAGAGCACAACCTAGACTCCAAAGGATTTTGAGAAGTGCAGAAAAAATAACAGGTTTTAATCTTTGTAAAAATCAAATTGATTTCTATAAGTGGAGATTTAGTAAAAATTGACTTCACTCAGTGCTCTGTAGTCATATCTTATTCTTGGCATTTAAGTTACATTCTTAAATAAGATTTAGAAATAAAATGTTGAATCTCAACTTATTTAATTTGTAAGTTTTAGTGTCAGTGTAACATACGTAAGTGCAGTTATTAGGAAAATTAGAATGCTTTACTCTTTTATATGTGGCTTGATTTTTTTTTTAACTCAGTAGGTATCTGTTTCAGAATAAGATGGGGAACTTATCAAAAATTCATAATTAGAAAGCCTATTCTAAAAATTTTAAATCAAGTCTCTGGGGATATATAGCCTGAGAATAATTATTTTTTTCCCAGTTTTATTTTTATTTGAATTTTTTCCCCACTCTCATTAGGGTTTGAAAACTCTGTAGCTGATCCTGGTATACTCTAAATTGCAAAAACTAGGGTGATAACTATCAATAAGAAAAATATTTAAACTACTGTAGAAACATTATATTTTCTAATAATGTAAAAAAAATCAAAATTTGTGCATCCTTGGGATGATGCTTTAGGATTTACATTTCTATACCATCATGTTTAACATAAGTAAATTCCAGCAACTTTACTTCAAGATTTACTTGAAGTATATTTACTTCAAGATTTTTCCTCATGATAACTTAACTTTGATTTTTCCAGTGAAAAAGTAAATATGCAATTTGCCTATTTATCTTTTTGACTAAAAAAGACTAAACGATGAGTGTTTACTAGAAGTAGCTTTGCCATTATTTATAAATAATGAGTTGTTAAAGCTGACATGAACTTCTTTATTGGGTAGTTGACATGTATAATAATAAGAAACTCAGAAAACAGTGCGAGACAGAGCACTTTCTTCAATACCGTGTCAGACAGGGGCCCCCAGCCAGCCTGCTACAAATGAGGGCAGTTATCATCTCTTCCTTCACCTTTTCTCTTTTTCCTTCTGACCAGTTTCCACTGTTTCATTATAAGACAGATATTCTAGAGTCTTGTCTAACTCTCTTACCATTGTATTTCAACTCTAAAGAAATTAATTTACTCATCCATTAATATTTCTTGAGGCTTTGTTCTAGGTTCTAGGGATAAAGATAAATGAAATTCACAGAAACTCTGACGTCATGAAACATATTCTAGTAATTGAGAGAGAAAATGACATGGATAAGTAAGTCTAATATACAGTGTGGATCATGGTAGTGTTAGAAGAAAACAAAGTAGGGAGGTGGGATATGGATATTGTGGAAAGAGTCTTGAAATGGCAGATTCTGTGGACAGGGACAAGTAAACAATTTTTACCTCAAGAAAGTGAGGGAAGGGGCCTTCTGTTGTATGGAAGCTCATCCTAGGCAGAAGGCGTTGAATTTAAAAAGGCCCAGAGAGGGAGCACCCCCTGAGATATTCTAAGAAGAGCATCCTTGGTAAGTGAAGTCATCACTTGTTTGAACATGTTTTCGCCCTGGCATTTTCAGGCAGCACGAATTTAGGAAAACGTTTTTTTAAAGTACATTTTAAAAAAGAATATGCTTCTCTGTGTATCGTTATTATTATTTGCATTGAATTTCCCTCTACTAACTGTATTGTTTAAACCTATTTAACATTTCAATTTCTATGTAGCCTTTGTCAAGAGAATACCACTACGGCAACAATTTTGGTTACATAGTGGCATTTAAGCCCTTTGATGGGGAAGAATGGAAAAAAGTTACAGTTACTAATCCAGATACTGGCCGCTATGTCCATAAAGATGAGACCATGCGCCCGTCTACTGCATTTCAAGTTAAAGTTAAGGCCTTTAACAACAAAGGAGATGGACCTTACAGCCTCACAGCAGTCATTAATTCAGCACAAGATGGTAAGTAAAAGAAAGCCCTTAATAATATGATGAAGGAGGGGAGAAGCCTAATCCATTGGTAGTCATTTTGTTTGCTGCCTCTTGTAACTTACTAAGATCTTTTCATAGTACTAGGCATTTAGTAATTGAGTATTACTTTAATCCAAATGAAAATGTCACTCTGTCCATTTAAAGACAAGAATGCTTCCAAAATCGTTTTCATCGTTTAGATCATGTCCATGATAGTTAGGAAACCTCCACTAAAATAATTGGCCTAGACAGCTGTTCCCGGCCTCTTGATTTTAATGTGGAAGTCAGAAATTCTCCATACTTGATTGGAACCTCGGTGTGTCTGTGCGTTCACAACATTCACCGCTTATACATTACTTAACATAACTATTTTTGGCAGTAAAATTTCCCCTTTTTAACAGCAAAATTGTGTAATTACAGCATTTATGTAACTTTTTGGTCATTTGTAATGCTGAAATTTTATTAAAGGGAATCTACATAATTCTATAACAAAGGAGTCAGAAAAGCAGTTGAACTTTTTTCTTGGAAAAGGCAAAATTTGTCTGGAAGACTATTTAGGGGGTAAATATATAGATACTGGCTCTGTTTTTCTAGAAACTTTAACTGATCTGAGCATGCTCCTAAAGGACTCTATAGATCTATGCTAAATAATATATAGCTTTAGATTACACATAATGACATTGATTTCTGTGATTTCTATTTAAGCTACTGTGCTTTTTATTATGATTTTCCTATTTAAAGAAAGATAAGACCTCCCTATTTTTTTAAGATCGCTTCATTATATCTCCATATTCATGGGCACTGTGTAATTATTAATGGCTAGAAAAGCAAATAGGGATTTCTTTGCCTTCTGACCTAATACATTTGTCCTTGGCCAAGTTCTCTTTGCACATGTACAAGAAGCACAAATAGAAGAGTGTGAAGAGAAAAACACTCTATTCATTTACCGTTTGCACTATTTTTACTTCAAAATAAACAATTAGCTATCCCATAGAACTCATATATACTCTCCAGTCATGGAGTTACTAGTTTTCATATTCATTAAAAATTTAATGTGCATTCAAATTATTCCATGGTCTTTATTGACAACACACACATGAAAGGAACCCTATATGTATATATGAATATATATGTGTGTAGGTACACACACACACACACACTTTTTAAGTTAGTTAACTAAATATATAGAAAGAATAAAAATAGAAATTATTTAAGTTTATAATCAATTCAGGACTTTTTAGTCCCAAGTAATAAATCTTACATTCTCTGTGCTTATTCTGATTCAGCGGAAATACGATAACTTGACTCAATGTTACCAGTTTGAACAATGTGAGTACATCTCACGGAGGAAATGAAAGTAAAAAGCATTTTACAAGTTATCTTCTCACCCAATATCAATTTTTTATTGTTTTATTTGATGCTAAAGTAGTCAGGCGAAAGGCCATGCTTGTCATCTCTTTAGTCATGGCCATCTGCATTTAATTATATTTCTTTCCTAAATGTTTCATGGGTCTCATAAAACCTGCATGTGCTGAAACTTGTATAAGTGTTCATCTTCTCTTTTACTGCTAAGAAATCAATCATAGTGCTACACGTTTACCTTGATTTAGAAAGGCAAGAGTGCTCATGTGCAGGACATTTTTAACATAAAAGAGGATTATGGCTTGTTAATAAAAGACAATAAAAATTGATCATTCTTGCTTAAAGATTTTCTTAGTTTCTTTGTGTAATTTTCACAGGGATGTAAATTACTTTTTTTCACTGAACAGAGGCCTTTTTGATACATACTTGACTTGATGCCCAGTTGGAAGATTAGACTTATAAAAGCTTTGCTGAGCCCAAAAAGCAGTGGATGTCACAACTTGCTTCTAAACCCAAAAAACTGTGCATAAAAGAGAAAGAAGAAAGTATCTCTACATAGTATCTTTAGCTCATGTAAATACAAAGTATGAGAAAATTGAAAATTAATTGTAATGAACAATGTTTTATAATTAACACCAAATTTCCTATTTTTGATGATGTAGTTGATAAGCTAATAATAATAATTTAATCTACATCCATGGGCTTTCTTAAGCAGATTAGTTGGAAGAAATGCAAAAAAGAATTAGTACAGTTCTTGCTCACAGATATTGGAGAAATCCATGAAGCTTTCCATATTTTTTTAAAAGTGTGTCTGTATATGGGTATGTACAAGTGTATAAGTCTATAGTAACATTCCTGTAGATGTGTGCATATATCATTGATGACCATGAAATAAAGTAATAGTGGTAAAACTGGAGAAAAAGATAATAAAATTGTTGGACTTATTTTATTTTACAAATATGAAAACTACTTGAAAATATTAAAATACAGTTTAATCTATTCATTCAGCGAATGGTGCTATTTGAATTTTGTTATATAAGCATCTTATTTAAAAATATAATGTTCTCATCAAATTTCAGCTCCCAGTGAAGCCCCAACAGAAGTAGGTGTAAAAGTCTTATCATCTTCTGAAATATCTGTTCATTGGGAGCATGTTGTAGAAAAAATTGTGGAAAGCTATCAGGTGAGTTCAATTCTTATCAAACTATATACATTTATTCATAAGTATATTAGCATAAGTTTTCAAATATGTTACATCTTTCAGTCTTCTGTAGCCATTGATTTATGTGGCAACCAACACTATAATCTGTTTTTAATATGTTAGGCATTTATGAGCTAATTGTGAAGAGTAAGGCAGAGGTTCCTAACTGACTTACCCAGGAGAGAAGTAGAGTCCTGTGCATTCACAAACAGCCAAAATAAAAATGAAGGTAATAACACTCATGGTTAGACAAGACCTTTTGAGACATTCTCATAAAATGCTGGTGAATTTTAAGTTTTTTGGAAATCATTTAGGTAATTTATAAAAGCATCCTTAAAATGTTTATTCTATTTGTCTCAATAGTTCCACTTCTAAAAGTCCCTATAAAGAAAGTAACTATAAAATATGCCAAATATGTGTCTCATAAAATAGACACATATTTTCATAAGGGATCCTTCATAACATCACAAATATGTGATCTTATGAAGGTAGAAAATTGGTAACATTCAAAATATCCCAAAGAAAACTTCCCTTGATTGGAGTCTTTAAAGACCAGTAGGAATAACCAGATAGAAAGGGGAGGATTTGTATTAAAGGGAAAAAGACCTGGAAAATGGAAGCTGGAATGATAGTTGGGGTCTTTAATACGATGCTAGCAAAATTTAGATGTGATTATGCAGGGGAAGTGAAATCATCTGGTATTTCTAAGCACAAAGAGTGAAAAGTAAGAAGAATTGGCATCATCCTGTCTTTGCAGATGAGCAAATGGATGCCAGAGATTCAACAACTTGCCTCAGCACAAATTAAGTGTCAAAGCAGTATCTAAAACTCAGCGTTTCTGAGTCACAGTTCAGGGCTTTATGCCAAACCACACATTCCTGCCTGTTTTAGGCAGTGAATGGACAGTGAGGGCCCTTCTGAAGCCACAGGCAGTGAGCTGCCCACCCAATCAGCTAGCCCTCTCAATTCTGGTGCTCTCCCTTCTTCATCTGTCCATATAATATTAGCTCCTCTGGGGCAGGATTTTGTCTGCTTTCCTCTCAGTGCCAAGAACAGTGCTGGGCACAGAGTAAACACTAAACAGATACTGAGGGCTGATAGTGATACTCAAGTATGATCAAATCAAGTGTTACAATCTGACCTTCTTAAAGCCATGTTTCTGAGATGTAACCACAAAACCAACCCGAGGTTTAAGTGTTAAACATGTAAAATAACAGGAAGCTTTTTTTTTTTTTTTTTTTTTTACTGTAGGTTATGTATGATTTGGGTACGTCTCAAACTGTCTTCAGATAATCTTTACAAGGGTTCAGCTGAAGTTATTATGAAAAGAGTGAAATGGTAGGAGTGAACTAGAAAGACCCAATATTCGTAACTTATTAATTGAAATTAGATTTACAGCTAGTAGAAAAGGAATGGGAAAAACAGAGAAATTCACGAGCTGTTACAAACCCCTGTGATAAGCAATTTCAAGGTTTCTTGGGAGAAGACATCAATATTTGGAGTCATCTTTTGGACCGTAGCATTTTTTCTTATTTCATATTATTCATTTTTAACTAATAAAAAAGAGAAAAAAAGATCATTTAATATATAACTCACTGAATTAAAATGCTAAATATGTATTTTGCTTTTTAAAAAACATTGGCTTTGCCTAAGAATTACGTATTGACTATTTTATGACTTCCAACAAACAGAGAACAAAGGAAATATGAGGTGGGAAGCAATACTAATAACCAGAATATATGTTTTTTTTTAATTGGAAGTAAGCATCAAATAAGGATTTTTAACTAAATAGTCAGCAAAAAATTTTTAGCAGACAATATTTTCTCAGATGATAATTTTCAAGGAAAAAATGTATGCCACTGAGAAATTTAGTTTCACAGATATCTGACATTTTGCAACTCCATAGTAAGTAGAAACTGAGCAGATACAGGTTGATATCTCATCTCTATCACTGAGGAATTTGGTACAAAACTTATTTGAAATTTCTGAGCTTTGGTTTTCTCACCTGGAAAGCTGGAGAGAGAGTAATCATGCCTCATAGAACTGTTGTGTGGAATGAAATGGAAGCATTGAATGCTTTTCCCTATTCTCTGTCATTGGATATTGGAAGACAATGATGAGGATGATGATGACAGTGATGAAGATGATGATGATAATATTAATGATAAGAATAATAACATTTGTTGAGTCCTTACTATAAAACAGTTAAGCTTATTGTATTGAAAGTACATGATCCTAGGGAATAGACGCTATTATCATCCCTGTTTTAAAGATGAAGAATTTGAAGTTTAGAAACATTTGACTGGGTAATAACTGGCATAACCAGATTTGAACCTAGGTCTCGCCTCTCCAAGTAAATTAAAAATATTGGAAGTAAATCACAAAATTATTGTTTCCATTTGTTCTTTCTTAAAAACCTTTTGACTCTTTGACACGGAACAGTGAATATTGAAGAGACAAGCTTGAAAGCTTAAAAGAGAGCATCTGTAACGTTTCTTCTTCTTTAAGAAAATGCCCCTGTGAGAGAGGAGGGTGTTGCTTGACTGAGTATAATGTGGTTATTGTTTCTATTTTAAAATATGATGGGAGAAGCCAGCGGTTTAACAAGATAGATGATTGAGAAAACTAATATCCCAGTGCACTTCCTATAAAAATGTACTCAGGGTCTAAGTTATAAAGAAACAGGGGGGGAGGAAAGTAACACATTAGAAAATAAAATAAAAAGCGGAGAAGCCCAGCTCCTATGTGCCTGACCCCATCTCAAGGTTAATTTCCTGATATTTCAAGTGAGAACTGTAGGCGATTGAGTTTAAAAATAATCTCTTCCCTTGTGGTTTTAAAATATATCTCAGTAGAGTGTTTAAGTTTTACTCATTTTTTCCTCTTGCCTAGTTAAAGAGCTCCCCACCTCTAACCTTTATACTACAAGGTTTTCCTGCAGCGTAGATGAGCTAGAAGAATGTAAGGAGTGCTCACCCAGCAGGTAAAACATTTGCTTACCTTAATGAAAACAAGCAAAACATGCTATCAAGAATAATGAATGCAAAAACTCTTAGCAGCTGAGTCAGAGATTAATGCAAATGATTGGTTTCACAATTACCTTAAAAGATGATCAAACCTGAGCAATCTGCTCAAATGCTTTCAAAGGTTATTTTATTATGGTGAGCATAAACTAATATTTAGGAAGCGCTTTATTTTCTTATTTTGATGAAGACATGTGTCTTCATCGGGATCTCCCCAAAGCAGTCTGACACACAGACGTGGGAAAGGTAGTGTTTTGTTGTTGTTTTTATTTGTTTGTTGGTTTTAATACGATCCCAAGGAACACGTATGAGGAAAAAGCAGAGTGAACAGGAAAAGGGGAAGCTCGAATACAAAGATGCTTTATCTTTTTTGGCAAACCCTTACAAGAAGCTAATTGAAGCCTACATAGAATTGGTTGGTCCGGACACCAGCGGTTGAAATAAAAGAATTTTGAATAGTTCCCAAAAGGTGTATTAATACATATTTGAATGATTTATATTATTGCTATTCCTTTCCCATGGAATATGCTAATAAGCAAAGAGGTCTGGGATTTGAATAATATAGTTATTATATAACATATTTTTAGAGATTTAGATTTTTTTATGTCAGCATCTCATTTTTTTCACTTAAACAACTGTATTAAAAAATTTTTTTGGAAACACTATATTAAATCTTTAACAAAGAGTAGTCATTTGTCACATGATATTTTTTCAGAAGTTTCAGAACCTACAAATCTGATACAAAGGCTTCTCAAAGTAGAAAATAATAAAATGGAGCAAGCTTAATTTTCAAAGGTACTAAACATCTTTAGGCACTTCCATAATTGTAACATCCATTTTTATATTCTAAACCCCTTTGGAGAAAATGAAATTAATAGAACCATTTTTTCCTGCAAATTTCTTATATTTTTCTGTTAAAGGATATAACTGTATTATCTTTGTGCAAAAGTGGCATTAATGTAGCACACAAATTAATGGAAAGTATAATATTCTTTTGCTAAAGCTTTTCTTTTTAGCTTCCTAACACTTTTGTAAAGAGTAAGCTTTCTTGGGGAAAATGATATACTTAGATCTCTCTGTCCGAGATATTAGTGATTTTATGTGAGCTTAAACATTTTGATCTCTTCCTTTATTTTTTTAGTGAGATCTAGGACAGCAAGGAACGTGTCAGCTTGGGTCTTCACTGCATTCCTAGTGCCTAGCACAGTAACTGGGACAAAGTGGTTACCCATTAACTATTTGTTAAATGAATGAAAGAGTATCATATATCAAATGCAGTCCTATGCCCACAGTCGAAAATAAATAATAAATACCTGTCTTCAAAGAGCTTCTGATTTAGTCAGAGTAGAGACAGACAAGTCACGAGGCAGTTTCATAATTGTTTAATAAGCACTATGACAGGTTTACAATAGACAAAGGATGCCATAGGGATTTTAGAAACATGTAGAGAAAGAGTGAAAATTATAAAATGCCACAGCATTAAATAGAAATAAATACATCTTTTGTTACTGTAACAGATGAAGATGAATGTGTGGTTTACTATCCATAAAGCAGGACCTGCTGGATGGATGGATGGATGGATTTTCTAGTTATGCTAATCCATTTCTACTAATTCATCCAGGCTCTCTTTTGGTCTCCTTAGTGATTAGTCAAAAGCAACACATGTGTTCTGCTCCATGACTACAGGTTGTACCCTTCACTCCAAGTGATTTTCTCACAGATGATTGTCAGTATTTCACCACATTGAGAGACTCGGTGAGATGATCAAGATGCAACAGCCCAAGTTTATTATCTATTTGGAAATGAAGTGCATGACCAGTGGCTAGTTCAGTGGGAAAAGTTGGTGCCATATATTTCGTAGATGTATCTACTGTTTATTTAAGTGTACTTTGAAAACATTGTAAGTTATATGTAAACATATACTTTAAAGAGAGACAGATTATTAAATATTTTGTCTCAGATGCTTTCATTTGTAAAGAGTAACTATACTGTGAAAATTTCCAACTCTCATATTCTAAAATAAGGAAATCTATTTGGCACACTTAATAATTCTTTCTGCTCCCTAGTTACAAAGGCATAGCTAAGTCACTGCTTTAATTTATTGTGATTTTTAATGGAGACCGACCATATAATCCCTGCTAAAATTAGATGAATAAAGTCATTTCTCATTTCAGATATAGGTGCAAATAGTAAATTAAGGAAAGCTTTGTTCTTTTCTTTTGTGTTGCCAAAATGCCTCATGGAAATTTGAGAAGGCAGACAAATTTTGTCACTTTAATTCCTCATTTTAGTACATAGCATCTTCTAGAAATGGCCTTTATTATATTAATCTGGTTTAGAGGCTTCTCTTCTTTAAACTGGATAGAAAAGTTGTTATGCTGGAATGAAGATTTTAAAATGTGATATACATCTCTGTCAACAAGCATACATGTAAAAATGCATGAATTTCAAAGACTTCGGTTTTAATTGCCATAATACATTCTAGATTTGTGTGAAGATAATGTATGTAGATAATACTACTTTAGTGCCTAGCATTTCATTAGAATATAAATGTTCATTTTATTTCTCTTCAGGCAAGCAATAGAAGAGGCCTTATGTATTATCTAGTTCAAATGCCCCCTAAAATACAGGCCGTCCTTCTCAGATGAATGTACTCACTGTCTGAACACTTTCAGAACCCAGAAATATTCCTTTTCAAGGTGACTTCTCTCCTTAGAAAGTCTTTTGTCTGCCAACTGAGATCTTCTCTGGAGACATTTGGTGCAATTCTACTTCCTTCTTTCTGAGGTCATCCTTCTGGTCAGATGACAGGAATGCCAAGGCGATCCTATCAGAACCAATAGGAAGAGTATTATTGACATGAGAAAAATGAATACTAGTAAACAAAATAAAAATATTGCAAAGGAAACCAATTAGCAAGTTAGTAACTAGCCTTTGTTCTGAAATGTGCTCATTCTACATATAAACCTTACGTAGTTACCAAGTGAATTCGAGCCATCTAGTTCCATTTTATAATGGCTTAATTTGTTTTATGTAAATGAATCATTCAAGATTATATAAATATTAGATATTATTGTCTAGGCACTTTGGTTAATTGTGAAATTAAATTTCCATAACTTTATAGACAGGGAATCTAAAATATATAAAATACCAGTATGTTTAAAATATATAAAATGCCAGTATGAATATAAAATATATAAAATACCAGTATGTGAAATTAAATTTCCATAACATTATAGATAGGGAATCTCAAATATATAAAATACTAGTATGTATATATAAAATACCAGTATATATTTAATCCTCTCCTTTTTTTTTTTTTTAAAGATTTTATTTATTTATTCGACAGAGATAGAGACAGCCAGCGAGAGAGGGAACACAAGCAGGGGGAATGGGAGAGGAAGAAGCAGGCTCATAGCGGAGGAGCCTGATGTAGGGCTCGATCCCATAACACCGGGATCACACCCTGAGCTGAAGGCAGATGCTTAACCGCTGTGCCACCCAGGCGCCCCAATCCTCTCCTTTTCATTTACAACTTAGACATACAGACCTCTGACCAATAAAACAGACTTATTAGAAGGGTGAAAATCATAACTCACAACTTTTACTTAAACTTAAAGAGACAGGGAAGACTGTCATTGATACGTTGGTTGGTAAAAGTGATCAGTTCTAATCACAACATGGATAACATTTTTAAAAATAAATTTATTTTAAGGATAAATAAGTTCCTCATTATTAGGCATAATTATTATTAGGCATAATTTTTCTTTGATACTGGCCTCAATATAGTTTCAAAGGAAATAATTTTGCATACATACTTCTAAAATGAGCTAGCAGAAAGTTATTATACTGGCATGTTTAGGCCTCGTAATGACTGTTTTGGTCAAAGTTTATTCTTGTGAAACTGTTTTATCAATGACTCATAACAAATTTGACATCCTATAAACAGAAATAAAACAGGAAATAAGTGATAAAAATTATTGTGGAAATACTTCCAAAGACTAGTGTTATATTTTGAAGGTAAATCATATGCAGTTTTTTGTTTTTTTCTCTTTTTTTGTTAGTGTGAGACTATTGCAGGTCATGAGGGGAGCCTGTGATTTGTCTTTGACATCTTTAATAGATCTACATTCTATGCCTTGCCATATTCTATCTAACAGAGTGTAAGTAGCATTAAGTAAGACTTGCGTGTATGACACTCAGCCAACATCATTGGTGTCAGAACCAAATGAAAAGGATTTTCACAATTGAAATGTCTGAATCATGAAAGAGTCTCACTAAATTTGAATGTTTGCAGATTCGGTACTGGGCTGCCCATGACAAAGAAGCAGCTGCACACAGAGTTCAAGTCACCAGCCAAGAGTACTCGGCCAGGCTAGAGAACCTTCTGCCCGACACCCAATACTTTGTGGAAGTCAGGGCCTGCAATAGTGCAGGGTGTGGACCACCCAGTGACATGATTGAGATCTTCACCAAGAAAGCACGTGAGTTTCAACATTTGCATTTTAGACTCGTCAAAAAATACCAATTGATTCAATCATGATGCAGGTACATTTCAGAGAAATTTACTACCTAGCAGTCTTAGCACACTCAGTTTTCAATTTTATTCTTTACAATCACCCAAGATTTAAAAAAAAAAAATTGTTAGTTATTGTATATGATGAAAAAATGTGGAGAATGCCTTTATGCATTTAATGTTCTACTATAGAAATAAAATTACAGAACCTCTATTTGTAAAGACTACCCCCCAGAGTTTTGTATCATTAGATAATTAATTTGCCTTCTCTGTTATTATTTTTAACTTTACTTTATAGGGCTGTATTAACAGCCTGAGAAAATTAAAATTCTGCTTATTTTCTATATTTTTATTTATAAACCTTTGTCATTGCATAATGCAAATGCAAGTTAAATGTTGTAGCATTCTGTTTGCTCTCTTATTACCATATGTTCTCATTGTTTATGTAACAAGACTGCCTACCCTGGTTGGATCTTCTAGGCATTCTTGCCTCTCTGGTTTCACTTTGATATCTCCTTCTTCAACTCACATTGAATATATAGAAGAAGAGAATTTATATTTGAGGCTCTAGGAAGTTTTGCAAGAATTTAAAGACATGAGTGCTATTAGGGTTTGACAATTTATGAAATCACTTGGGGAAAAGGTTAACTGAACACGGTGAGATACCACACTTTGGTGTTGGACTTGGGTTTCAGATCGGTTTTTGCCACTTACTAAATGGTGACGATAGCCAAATTACCTCACACCTTTAAACCTGTTTTCTAATTTGTAAAAGGAGCATTCGTTCCTGGGGCACTCGTTCCTTTGTTCTTTTTTCCATTTATTCATTCATCAAACATACACTGTGTGCCCATCACTGTTCTAGTGGTTGAGGACACAGAAGGGCTCAAGCCAGATCCAGAGCCTCTTCTCATAGGATTTACAGCCTAATGGAAGGACGTGGAAAAAAACCTGACAAATAAGTATGTATGATAATATCAGATGACAGGGCAATAAAATGAGTAAACAGATAATAAAATTGAACGTGACTTGGGTGGGAGCTGAACCCCAATTGAGTAGTCAGGAAAAGCCTCTTTGAGAAGATGCCATTCGAATCATATATATGAGTACATGAGTCATAGGAAGGACCCACACTATGTGACAATTGGCAGGGAGGGGACTCTTTCAGGTAGAGGCAATAACTAGTGTAAAACCTTAAGGTGGGAATAGTTTGGAATGCCTGAAATGTAGAAAGGCCAGTGGGGCCAGGGTGTAGGCTGGAGGTGAGAAGGAAGAAGTGTGCTGGGATTGACATATGAAGGGTCATGTTAGGAGTTAAAGTTTTTTCGAAGTCTCATAAGAACTATTGGAAGATTTTAAGGCAGAGAGTGATATCTAATTCATATTTTTAAAAAATCATTCTGGCTTCTGGATGGACAATGGCTGGTGATGGAGTAAGAATAAAAATAAAAGAGCCAATTGGGGACAATTTTAGATGGTGGTTGGAATTAAGTGATAATGGATATAGAGAGAAGTGGAAAATTTTCTGCAGAAAGAGTTGACATCTTGGTGCTGGTTTAGATGTTGGCATGGGTGAAATGGAAGACTGAGTATCGGATTTTTGATTCAGAAACTGGGAGTTCAATTGTGTCATTTGCCAAAGATGGGAAAGACCCAAAGAGAGGAAGATTTGGGAGTACATGGCAAATGTTCCATCTTGATTACATTTGAGAAACGTTTTAGACATTCAAGTAAAGAGAGGCAATTGGACACATTTGTCTAGAGGTAAAGAGAAAGATTAGACCTGAGATAAAATTGTGAGTTCTTCAAGCCATGGGCCCAGATGCAAGATTTAGGGAAAAATCATAAATAGAGGAGAAAAGGGTGCTCAGGATCAAGTCCTAGGTCATGTCAACATCTAGAAATTAGGCAGAGGACATGGAGCACAGGATGATTAATGAGAAGGAGCAGCCAGAGAGGTAGGAGGAAACCCAGATGTTAAAAGAACATGAATATAAGAAAAGAACAAGATTCAGAAAGTGATTAGAAGATCAACTCTGTGGAATGCTATAAAGGTATTAAATCTGAAAGGAATAAACATGACATTAGATTTGGCCAACTGAAGGTGATTGATGACCTTGGAAACAGCAGTTACAAAAGGCTGGTGGAAAAAGAAACCCAAGTAAAGAATAATGACAAGAGAATAAAAGATAATTATATTACCTACCTCACAGAGCTGTGGGTACCTTAATGAACCCAAGGACCTAAAGTGCTTAGTCTAGTGCATGGCATGTAGTAAGCACTCATCAAAATTAGCTCTTGTTGTCACATCATTATCATCACTGACTTAAGGCAGTTTGCAGAACTGAAGTTGGATATGTTGGCTGTCACTTGCATATTATTACTTTCCACAGCTCCAAGCCAGCCGCCAAGGATCATCAGTTCCGTAAGGTCTGGTTCACGCTACATAATCACCTGGGATCATGTGGTTGCACTATCAAATGAATCGACAGTGACAGGATATAAGGTATGTAAAAGATTACTGGATTATTCCCCACATGGGCTTTATTCTTACAAAGACTGATTGATGTTTGGACTTGATTGATGTTTGTTGCACCAAAACCCATTCAGCTTTCTTATTCTAGCTGTACAGCAGAACCAAATGGCACAGTACCATGTTAAATTTTGAAATGCGAAAAGATCTTCAGTGAATTCTACAAAAATGCTATGTCAAGTGAGCAAGATAAATGGACAAACTGATTTAAGGAATAGAGTTGTTAAAATAATCAGCACATAAAGCAGAGAAAGAATCCATTTTTGTTTGGCAACGATTAAGATAGCCTTGCCTAATGCACAGCAAACTGATGTATTGAGTTACATTCCATAAATGAGCATAAAAAGGAAAAAAGAGAGACAGCTGGGTGGCTCAGTTGGTTAAGTGACTCCCTTTGGCTCAGGTCCTCATCCCTGGATCCTGGATCGAGTCCCACATCAGGCTCCTTGCTTGGAGGGGAGCCTGCTTCTCCCTCTGCCTGCCACTCCCCTGCTTGTGCTTGCTGTCTCTCTCTGTCTCTGACAAACTAAATAAAATCTTAAAAAAAAAAAAAGGAAAAAAGATTATTTCCATATATTCCCTGTATCACACATCTTTTATTGGATACCAAATTTTAGGAGTAATGTGAAAAAATTAAATTGTGAGGCAATGTTTTAAGATGTCTCTAATATGTTGAAAGAGCCCTAATTTTATACCTATTCCATAAGAAAAAAAGCACAGACACATTTTTTCCCTCTCTTCATTTTAGGACATTAAAAAAAAAAAAAAGATGCTTAAGGAACTTCCCCTTGGATCACCCTAAAAAATAGGTGAAATCAACTTTTGTGAATTAAAAATAATATGAATTTTCCAGCTAGTGTTACACATAGCTTCCTAGAATTTTTTTATTATTAATGAAAGTCTAAAGCATTTTTATTATGGTTTTAATGTTTTGGCATTGGCTCATTAGTCCACTTTATTAAATATACATATTTTGGTACTTTTTCAGGTACTCTATAGACCTGATGGCCAGCATGATGGCAAGCTATATTCAACTCATAAACACTCCATAGAAGTCCCAATCCCCAGAGATGGAGAGTATGTTGTAGAGGTCCGTGCACACAGTGATGGAGGTGATGGAGTAGTGTCTCAAGTCAAAATTTCAGGTAAGCCAGTCATTTGAGACACATTTCCATTAAGTACTTGTAAGTTTTTAGGTCATATAGATTCTCAAGAGTAAAGGTAGGATTGCTATGCACACCAATGTCAGTGTTTCCCTAGGTAAATTTGAAATGTCATGGATGTCCTGAAACTTGGTATTTCTTCCCTTATGAGTCACAAAAATTATTTTGCAACATACCTCATGGTTTTGATTATTATCTGGATGACAAAGCATAATTAAAATGCCATAATGCAGGTATGGTAATAGCATTGTATGGTAACAGATGGTCGCTACACATATGGTGAGCATAGCATAACATCTACGCTTGTTGAATCACCACGTAGTACACTTGTTACATTGTATGTCAACTATACTTCAGTTTAAAAAAATACCATAATGCATTATAGTTTGACATAATTCTAGACCATTAGATAATAATATCCAAACTTCTCTTACAACAAAAGGAAATTCACTGAACTACTTTTAATACTCTTCTGACTCCTTTTTCTTTGTCCTAAACATATTAATATAGTAATAAAACTGACTCTGGATGGTAGCTCCTTCTCTTACCATCTCTCTCTGTGTCTCAGCATATCTGTTTTTGTTCTGCAAACTCTATTTCTCACAGCATTGGTTAATCCAAAATAAATACTTGAGGCAGTGACTTCCTCTCTTTCTGGGATTTGTAGAACTCTGTTAGTTAAATTTTGATACTTTTTTCTCACCCTGCATGATATAGTTTAATTATAAAGAACTAAAATTGATGTTAATTTGAGAGTTTTATGAGACTCTGAAACACTACGAGATGTTGAATTAAAGATAAGAATAACTGATTTAGGGCGCCTGGGTAGCGCAGTCGTTAAAGCGTCTGCCTTCGGCTCAGGGCGTGATCCTGGTGTAGCGGGATCGAGTCCCACATCAGGCTCCTCTGCTATGAGCCTGCTTCTTCCTCTCCCACTCCCCCTGCTGTGTTCCCTCTCTCGCTGGCTGTCTCTCTCTGTCAAATAAATAAATAAAATCTTTAAAAAAAAAAAAAAAAAGAATAACTGATTTAGAAAACAATGCTAATTTATAGCTAAATAGATGAATGTTATATATTTAATAATTCTTTAATGCTTAAATTTTTAGTCGGAAAATAACTGCACAAAGAAACTGTAGAATTAACATTAGAAAATGTCAAATATTTGGCGACTAGTACCATTCTAGAATTTTCTTATTTAAGTTTAGATTTATTTGCAAGTCGTTTAAATTAGATTTTCTCATAAATTTAATTTATGCTGAATTTTTCTTAGTTTAGACATTGTTATTATGTCTCCTTAGGAAATTTGGAAATTACAAAAATTTGAAAAGAAAAAATCAGTCATATTCCAAATATCCTAAATTAGTTACAATTCATGTTCAGTGGAATTTACTTCTAGTAAATATATACACATATATAATTTTATAGTTTTGTTTCTATTGAATGTACCATGTTATATCCCACTTTAGTGAGTCATATTACATGAACAGTCCCCATGTCATTCAAAATTTTGTAAATTTCACTTAAAATTATACATAATATTCTTTCAAATAAATGTGCAAAATTTATCTACCCATTTCAATTTTCACTATAATAAAATACTATTTTGAATACATTTTTTATAAATTAATCTTCCCACTGCACCACTTGGATGGTAGTCTCTTTCTTTTTAGCCATTACTAATTTGTTAGGAGAAATGGCATCTTTTTGTTTTTAAAACAATTTCTACATTCCGAACTTTGATAACACATACTTTCAATAGTTTCACACTTAACTCAGGCTGTTCCACTCAAGGAAATCAGCGGGAAGTGTGGACATTATCTCAAGGGTGGTGAGGTACAAAATAACCCAGTAAATTGCTTTTGAAAACCAACCTTCCCTGTCTAGGCGTCTGTCACAGCCCACTGTTGCTCTCTTCATTTCCTTGCTCTTCATTTATCATCCCTAATGTGGAGCAGAGCCCAGGTTCTGGGGTGTAGACTACAGAAGTTTGTAGTGACTGGAGCGTCAGCATAGGTATAACTAGTGACGTGCTGGTTAATGGAAAACAACAGACTCCCCTGGGGTGGGAGGGAGCCCTGGTTTCATTTGCCAGTTTCCGTGGTGTATTTCCATCCTGTGTGATTTCAAGCTTCCCACATGACATCATTCAGTGTGGAGCCAAGAAGAGATGCTGAGTAACACACCGTTAATGCAGGGACGGTGTGTTGTAGGCAGAACCTTAAGAGCACTGATAACATTACAATGCAGTAAAATAATTAGGAAGTGATGCGTTTAGAGAATTGACTACCTTTGTTTTAAACTTTCTCATTAATTAATAAGCTTATATAATTTCAATTTTAATAACAGTGGTTTTTAACAACTTGTTCATAAATTTCCTAAAAAGAATTAGCAGTTGGCTGTGGGGAGGTGGTAGGGACCACCTGTAGCACACCACCATTATCTCCGACATCCCAGTGGACATAGCCCACGCCACGTACAGAAGGCACGGAATTCGCTGCTTTTACAAACCTCAAATGTACTCAGAATTCTTCCTTTTTTTTGCCAACTAATGGACGACATTCTTATGAAGGCAGAATTTCTATTATTTATTTCTTATTCTAACCATAACTGTGCAAAGAAACTATACAATTAACATGAGGAAATGTCAGATGTTTGGTGGATAGTACCATTCTAAACTTTTCTTAACTTAGGTTTATTTGCAAATTGTTTAAATTATTTGTAATGAGAGAAACATGTAAATGCAAATGGAAATTTTAGGCTTTCTTAGAAATTTAAAGGACTTAATACTTTCCTTTGTTTCTATTTTCATGACTAAAATATGCAGTCAGGAAGAGAGTACATCGCTAGATTTTAATGTTAATAAACATTATTATTATTTAATAGTAATTAAATTCTGTTAATTTATTTGCTCATTTATTTATTCATTCACCAAATAGACACTAAATGCCTGCAGTGTGTCAGGCACAGTTCATATATTTAAATGTGCTACCGTATATATATTTCCCCCTCCCTCCTATTCCACATCACTATTATCCCTTGCTGGCCCTACTGTGATTTTAGTGATTCTCTTGGCTTCCAGTTTTGACCTCCTACAGCCCATTCACTCTGCAACAGCCAAATAAATCAAATCATGCAATTCTCTTCTTAGAAAGACATCCATAGGATAAAATCTAAATTCCTTACCATGGCCTATAGTGCTCTATAATAATCTGGCCAAACTCTCATATCTCAGTTAAGTGATTTCATCTTTGTTCCATTGACATTCTTTCTCTTCTTGAACATACACCACTGTTATCCTTACCTTGAAGCATCTGTACTTGGTCTTCCTGCTGCCTAGAATTCTTTGAATCTTGGCATGGCAGGTTCCTTCTTGTCATTTTTGTTTCTGCTTTTAATGTCACCTCCTCAGAAGATTTGTATGAACACCAATTTAAGAAAGTTCCCTATTCTATGTCACTCTTTTATTTTATTCATAATATTTATAACTATTCAAAATTAACTGATTTATTAATTTATACTGCTTATTGTCTATCTCCATCCTTACTTGAACATAAGCTCCATGGGAACAAGCTCTTGTCTGACTTCTTTAACCTTTGAATGCCCAGTACCTAGGGGACATATTTGGCACATAACAGTGTTTTAACAAATAATTGTTAAATGAAATTATGATTTCTGCATTGAATAAAATTTAGTTATAAGAACAGTTTGGGCAACTTATATTACAGTTTATATGTCTAGAATGTTGACATACTTCCCCATTAGGCACATGGTTTGTGTTATGCCATGAGCTAATCCACAATTTCTTATAAAGCTTAAGTCTTCATATGAGAGATAATCTAGAAAATTATTAGACATGGTAACTTGCCTCTCCACTCCTCTCTGACCTGAACACTGTTACTGCTGTCTTAATACATTATTCCCTATCAGATGATTACAGCTCACATCTAGGCAAATGTAACACCACAAATGTTTCATCAGAAACATACTATCTCTAAGAAATTCCATATTATCTTTTAAGAATCTTTTGTTTTTATCTGTCAATGTGAGCTAAATTAAGAAAGTACAAATAGCTACAAAATATTTTCAGTATCAATTTTAATAAGCTAGTTTGCCTTATTACATATTCACTATTAATTTTAGAATTTAGATTACCATGGATCTGTGGTCATAACTAAATATCCACAAAGAAGCATGCAATTCATTAATTGTATGAATGTGCATATTTTGAGCTTTTAATTTTCTTTCTCATTTTAAACAGACAACAGATATCTTAGTCAAGTCAAGGAAGACTTTTAAGAGCATTTTAGAGGCCAGACTTCTTCCTAAGGACAAATCATAATCATTTGAAAACTTTAAGGTGGTAGGAGTAACATGAGCCAATGTTTGCACTTGAAAAATCACTTTGGTGATTGTGGAAAATATATATAGTAGGGAAGAAAGATGTAAGGAGATGAACTACAAGGTTATCATTATAGAATGATTAAAAGGTGATGATGGTCTGGACTGGAAAGAGGGCAGTGGTGAAGTCTAGGGTGGGTTCTAAAAGAACAAGGCATCTTTTCCATTTGATTTAAAGTTGCTATATATGCATTGTGTTGATTTTGTAGCTTCTAATAAATCTGTAATTTAGTCTGATGTTACCATAGATGATGTAATCTCATCATTTAACCTACTACTTTTGGTAAGTCCAAGTTATTAAGTTAGACTATATAACCAAAGCCACTGACTTAAACACTGATGAAAAACACATTTATGTTTTCACTTTGTCTTCTTCTTCCCAGTAGCAGGAGAGGAAGGGCTAGGAAGCCATTCTCTAGATACAACATTTAGATGTTAACTCCGATACTCTGAAGCTCCCTTCTCTAGTACCTAAGTAAGTGGTACAATATAAAAGGACCAAGAAGATAGTTGGGGTGGTTAGATTTAATTCATACATTATGAAATCAAAATGCTATATTGACATCATCATGTTTCCAGATACTTCCTCTGTAAGCATTTCAAAAACCGAAACTATTTTGAGCATCTAATCGTGTACAGTAACCCATATACAGAAGGAGAGGGTAGTATAAAAGGTGATCTTAGGATTACTTTATCCTGCCTTATTTAATGATAGGTTACTATATAATTTAGTGACCACCCAAATCTCTAACTTTGTAAATGTCCCATATTATTTGGGAAAAATAGCTTGCCATGAATAAATTATCTATCAACCTGAATATTTGGAATGGTATATACTCTCTGAGAGTTGAATGCCATTCTTATAAGTCCATCATCATAATTTTAAAAACATGTATTTGGGATTATGGCACAATCAAATATTATTTAGGAAATGCTACCTCTCCAACTATTTTGAAGTAGTCAAGTAGTTTGTTTTCCTTTGCTGTGTTTTGTGTGGGATCAATTTGAGAGTTCAAGTGAATGAATTCAGCCTATGTATTTCTAGGCTGACAGCTTACATTTATTTTATTTTTTTTTAAGATTTTATTTATTTATTTGATAGAGACAGCCAGTGAGAGAGGGAACACAAGCAGGAGGAGTGGGAGAGGGAGAAGCAGGCTTCCAGCAGAGGAGCCTGATGCGGGGCTCAATCCCAGGACTCCAGGATCACGCCCTAAGCCAAAGGCAGATGCTTAACGACAGAGTCACCCAGGCGCCCCTGACAGCTTACATTTAAAATGACCTCTAGGGGCACTTGGTTGGCTCAGTCAGTTAAGTATCCAACTCTTCATTTCAGCTCAGGTCATGATCTCAGGATTGTAAGATCGAACTCCAGTTTGGCCTCTCCTCTGGGCAGGGAGCCTGCTTAAGATTTTATTTCTGCCCCTCCCCACCCTCTCTGTCTCCCTTTCGAAAAATAAAAATAAATGAAATAAAATGACCTCTAAAATATATATTCCTTTCATTAACTTTAAATTATGACAATCCACTTAAAATCTTTTCCAACATTACAGCTCTACCAGCACTTCTAATTTTGTAACATTTTCATGGAGGAGAAATTATCTGAACAAAATAATGTTTTGTGCATCTCTGAACTTCACTTAAAGATAGCACCTCTGCATCTAAACTAACTTGAGTTTTCTTACATCTTCTTCAAGGTTTCTTTTAGCTATTAGTGAGTTAACATATCAGTCCCAACATATTATCTTCATTTATTTAGACTTGAAATAATTAGTTTGGGAAACTCCTCTGTAGAGTGCATTATAAGAATAGAAAGAAAAATTAAAAATAATCCTCCAAGATTTACTTACTACCAAAATAATTTTAGTTTTCGAAATACGATCTTAGTCTATGAAGTTGTACTTTAGTATTAGAATGTACAGATAATTAATTACAAATAGTAATTACAATAATCAGCAAGCCCTCCTGAAGCTTGCATTCTCGTGGATATCAGGAAAAATAAAGAACTAACATCAAATAGTAAAATCTCTTCATATGTAGGTTTAAGGATTATAAGGAAAAAAATAAGTGGCTACTGTAGAGAATAAAAGAAGTAGACTGATTTCAATAGGATGATCAGATCAAGCCTCTAAGTAGGCAATGTCTGGGCTGAAATTTAAAGGAAAGGAACTGGCCTTACCACAAAAGGAGGGATGACAGTCATAGGTACAGGGAGTGCAGGGAAGAGCCCACCATGTTCTAGGAGCTGAAGGAAGGCCAGCGTGACTAGTATATAGTGGTGCAGGGTGCATTGGAGACAACAGAGGGGGAAAAACCATGAAAGGCCTGGCCTTGATTACATCTCAGACTCATTTTGTACTAGTCTCCTCTCATTCCAGCTTTCTTCCTCACTCCATCCTTGAAGGCTTGCATCAGAAATCTGTACTTATTCTGTGGGAAAACATCAGCATTCTTTCAAGGATGAGTGATGCAACCTGATTGGGGATCATTTTTGGTGTAGTGTAGACAATACGTTGGTGTGGAACAAAGGGGAGTAGGTAAAAAGAGAGCAAGTCCGAGAGTCCATCAGAATAGACAGGTTCTCTTCCAGAAAGAATCAGTTTATGGGATAATTTAAGCTTTTTTACTGCTCTGAGATGCAAAGTAAATTACCAGACCTTTTTCAGGACAAATGACCAAAGAATGGATAGGGAGACATCGTATAGACTTCCGAGAGGAAAATGTACATTTTAGAACGTTTCTTATACAAATTATCAAAATATGTAAGATTTAGTAATAAAAAGATTGGAAAAGCAAAATAATAAAGTTGCTGGAGAAAAATGCCTAGATCATCTTGTTTGACTCCTTTCCAAGGGTTGGATTTCCCTGCAGGACTTTCATGGCGTATATTCTCTCAACCTCAGTTTAAATGCTCTCTGTGATGGGGAGCAAATTCACCATTGTACTAGTAGCCCTTAGATTTATCAATAGTCAATATATTACGGATCTCTGATCAATTCTGTAGTGATTGAACTAGTTTCCGATAAAATCTAGCTCATAGGATCAACCGATAGCTTTCTCTAAAGTTCTTCCTTTTCTCTTCTCCTTCAGTGAAAGATGATTGATCTTTCAGGAAAGATGAAATGTATCTGGATAGTTTAATCAAGTATTGAATTAAATTCTTAAAAGAGAAAACAAAACCTTTTATAAGAGTTGTTAGAGTGAATGTCTGCTGACTTGGAGAAAAACAAGAAATTGCAGTTGAAAGGAATCCCTGTTGGTGGTCCATCTGTCTGCAGCTCCCAAGTGGGGGAAGCACAAGAGAAGCCCTGAGGGCACTGGCACCCCCAGTACCTCAGACACCCTAGAGGCCCGGAGTCCTGCCTCCCACTGCAAGAACAGCAGTGGCTTCTGTGTTTCCATGCCCTTCCAATTCCCTACCCTGACTCTCAGTGGCAAGAGCATCTAGGAAATGTAGTTTTTTCACTGTTTTACCTCAGAGACAGACAGAAGAACAGAAAAAGCACAAGAAATGCTGCTGAAATTTCCAGAAGAGATGTAGCACACTTTCTCTAAAAATAACTAGTTTTAGATGATAATATCAAAACTAACAAGAAAACCCCAGCCAAACATGGATTTTTATGAAAAAGTTAAAGAAAATAAGTAAAATGGCTCTTCATTTCTAAATTGATTGCACGATATAGAAATTCATATTATTAGAAACACCATTAAAATTATAGGACAAGAAAACCTATAACTATTGAAGCTATATCACAAAAATATCTAAAAGGGAGATTTACCCAAGATACAGAAAATAATGATTAATACCGCTTGATCACCTATAATCACAGATAACAATGTGGCTACTATATTTAGTTACTCTCCACATTTTCTTTTTCAGGGTTATGACAACATCATAATGGACAACATTGCATAAAACCTTTTATTCAGAATATCCAATTTTTTAAGAAAAGTTTCCTAGAAATAAAATTACTGGATTAGAAGGCAGAACGTCTCAAAGGCTTGGCAAATATTTGATAATTGCCAAATTGCTATCCAAATAGCAATGCCCATATTTTATCATTAAAGAATTTTTACTAGCATTTTAGTATTCAAAAATTCTTTGTTAATTAAGCAAAAATACTATCTCATAATTTTTATTGTTTTTAGTTACTGTTGAGATGAGTATATTAATATATTTAATAGCTACTTATAGGGGCGCCTGGGTGGCTCAGTCGTTAAGCGTCTGCCTTCGGCTCAGGGCGTGATCCCGGCGTTCTGGGATAGAGCCCCACATCAGGCTCCTCCACTGGGAGTCTGCTTCTTCCTCTCCCACTCCCCCTGCTTGTGTTCCCTCTCTCGCTGGCTGTCTCTCTCTCTGTCAAATAAATAAATAAAATCTTTAAAAAAAAATAGCTACTTATATTTTCATTTCTTGAAGTTCTGTTTATGTTTTCTATGTTTAATATTAATAATTTTCTTTAACATTTTATGATCAATCTATAAAGCAAGGTTATTAACATTTCCATGCCATATTTGTAGTAAATATTTTTTCAAGTTTGCATTTGAATGTTATTGATGCTAGATCAATATGGTTCATTTTTATGCAAAATAATGAGTTCTCATTACAAAACACTTCAAATATTTATTGCACATAAACAAGCCATAGAATAATAGATACAATTTAAGTCCACTTACGAAGTCCAAAAGCAGCAAATAATGAGGCAATGTTTAAAGAGGTATATATATGACATGTAAAACTTCCCCAAAAGGAGAATGATTAACACAAAATTCAGTACAGTATTGCCTTGTGGGGGGCAGAAGGCAATCAGAAAGAGGTTCATAGGGGGGTGACAGTGTTATTTCTTTGCTTGGCTGCTAAGTATGTTGTTGTTGTTAAATTATAGTTTTTAAAGTACTAATTTAGGTAACTTATTTCAAAGTTGTAAAAGTTAAAAGGGGGTTGAAGAAGTTGAGGAGTAAGAAAGTTTACTGAAGTTGGCCTTTTACAGGTGTGCATTAGCTTGCTAAGGCTACCATACGAAGTGCCATAGACTGGGTGGTTTCAACAATAGACTTTACTTTCTCACAGTAGAAGTCTGAGATCAGGGCGCCTGGGTGGCTCAGTTGTTAAGCGTCTGCCTTCGGCTCAGGATGTGATCCTGGCGTTATGGGATCAAGCCCCACATCAGGCTCCTCTGCTGGGAGCCTGCTTCTTCCTCTCCCACTCCCCCTGCTTGTGTTCCCTCTCTCGCTGGCTGTCTCTCTCTCTGTCAAGTAAGTAAATAAAATCTTTAAAAAAAAGAAGTCTGAGATCAGGATGCCAGTAGGGTTGGCTTCTTCTGAGGCCTATTTCCTTGGATTATAGATGGCCGTCTTCTCCCTGTCTTCATGTGGTCTTCCTTCTGTGTGTGTTTTTGTCCTGATTGTTTCTTCTTATAAGTGCACCAGTCATATTGCATTAAAGCTGACCCTAATGACTTTATTTTAACTTAATTACCTCTTTAATGACTATCTCTAAATAGTCACATTCTGAAGTACTTAGGGTTAGGGCTTCCACATGGGAATTTTGAAGGGACAAAATTCAGCCTATAATAAAGTTATTGGTAATTTCAAGAGAAAAACTTCCATTAAAGAGTGTGGGTGGAGGTCTTATTTTTCTAAGCCAGCCTCTCAGAGCTTACTTTCTAAAGAGAGGAGGCAAGATCAATCAATCAATATGTAACAACAGATAGTGATAATATCTGGATAAGAAACTAAAGCAGAGGGAGTTAGGTAAGTACTGTTGGAAGACAGCGAAGGCTGTGTTTTCATTAGGAGGGGGAGGAATGGCTTGCTCTGATGGGATAACACTGAGAAAGAGAATCAAATGAAGTGAGTGAATGGTCCATGCAGTTATCTGGAGAACAAGTACTGCTGTTAGAACAATACAAAGCCCTATTCTAGGAGAATGTTTGGATGTTCAAGGAACAGCAAGGAGACCAGTGTTACTGGGGCTGGTGGGGGGAGAGTGGACACAATTAGGGTAGAGAAATAGATGGAACCTGAATCATCAGAAGGTTTACAGGTCCTGGTTAAAGACTTTGGATTTTACTCTAAGTATGATGAGAAGCCCAATATTGAAGCATTTTAAGATGGGAAATAGCATGATCAGATTTATATTTTACAAGTCTTATTTTATCTGTTCATTGGAAGGAAGTAGAAATCTCATGAATGGTGGGGGGAAAAATCTCTGTGAATTTCTAGAAACAGGGAGAGCGGTTAGAAGCCCAAAGGTGACAGTCCAAGCAGCAGAGATGAAGTCAGCTTTGACTAGTATGTTCACAGTTGAAGTGTGAGAAGTATAGCCGGATTTATTTGGAACAAGACCCAACAATATTTTCTGATGATTTGATAAGGGATGTGAAAGAAGACTTGGCAGAATTCAAAGAATTTAGATTAACCAACAGAATCATCTGCTGAAATGGCCAACAGAATCATCTACTTTAATGGAATCATCTACTAAATATAGATGACTGGAGAAAATAAGAAGGAGTTCAAATTTTGACGTGCTAGTTCATGCTATGTCCATTAGTCATCCAGGTGGAGATAGATTAAAAAAAGAAGAAGAAGAATCTAGCAAAAGTGAGAAACCAGCTGAGGTCAGATAACAAATTTGTCAGAGAACCAAGTGGCATAATTATGTAACTATCTGCAATTCATACCAGCCTGGATATAGAGATAACAGATGGTTGTTGATGTTGCCCAAAGTTGGCAGCTTGCATGGTTAATATAGGAGGAGATCAAGGGAAAAAGGATTCATTACTTCTAGTTAAAGAATAATTTAAATAGCTGAGCGGAGAGTTTGTATCTATTAAAATGTTTTCAGCTGTCAGTAACAAACCCCTCAACTCAAAATTGCTTAAGAAATAGGTGACCTTTAGGCCTTAGTGAAATCATCATCTCAAAAATTTCCTCCCACCCCCCTGCATCTCCACCTGAGATGTCTCAGAATCAAGTTCATTTAAGATTCATTTTCTCTGTGTTTATGACTGCAGCAGAGCTAGTAATCATTGCATGCAGACCTCATAATGTCCAAGGAGGAAAGGGTCTGTCTCTGTTCAAGCTCCATCTTAAAATGAAGGACCTTTACCAGAGACTCTCAGAAAATCTTTTCCATATTGTCTAGAACTGGGTTTCCTAAACTAGTAAAATGCCATTTCTACAGTTGTTCCAAGTGATCAAGATTTATCTCATGGGGCGCCTGGGTGGCTCAGTCGTTAAGCGTCTGCCTTTGGCTCAGGGCGTGATCCTGGAGTCCTGGGATCGAGCCCCGCATCGGGCTCCTCTGCTGGGAGCCTGCTTCTTCCTCTCCCACTCTCCCTGCTTGTGTTCCCCCTCTCTCTGGCTGTCTCTCTCTGTGTCAAATAAATAAATAAATAAATAAAAATCTTTAAAAAAGAAAAAAGATTTATCTCAGGTCTGGGGATGATAAAACGTTCTTTAGGGCGTGAACATTTGAGCAAAAACTGGAGAGTGTATTGGCAAGGAAATAGAAAAAGCTTTCTACTTAATATCAAAAGTTAAGTAACAAGGTGAATAATAAGGTAAATAAATAAAATAAATAAATGAGGATATAGGAAAATGAAGAAGAGGAAACTAGGTCAAAGAAAAGCTTCATAAAAGGACAGTAGAGGGATGAAAAGTTACAGGAAAGATACAAAGTTAGCTTCAAGAGAAGACAATTTAGGCAGGATTGTTTTTACTGAAGTAATAAGGAATGGTAATCAATGTGAATTTTGAGGATAAAACAAGAATTAATAATGTTGAACAAATCACCAACGATTATATTAAATTGAGAGAACTCTGATCCAAAGTCAGTAAACACAGTTTTATCATTAAACATATATATATGTATATATATATAACTACCACTTTAAAGAACATCTAAATGGGTAAATAGAAATGTTTAAAGAATAGTTTAAGTAATTACATCATAGGAAAATTGTAAATATTTTTGCTTTATTTTGTATTTTAGATTAGATACTCCACAATACCCAAATCTGTGAGACAACTCCTTCCCCTCAAAGGCTGCATTTGGTGATGTTTTCTAAATTTAGAATGTTATACTAGGAGGGTAGAATTTGGAAAGAATACTGCTAATGGAAACTAGCATGAAAAGGGACTCCTATAAAAGTAAGTGATCTCGAAGAGTTGAAAATTAAAGGAATTTATCATTTTTTCCTTTGAATTTTTATTTAAATTCTAGTTACTTAATATACAGTACAATATTGGCTTCAGGAGTAGAATTCAGTGATTCATCACTTACATACAGCACTCAGTGCTCATCATAACAAGTGCCCTCCTAATACCCATCACCCATCTAGCCCATCCCCCACCCAGACTCAACGATAGAGAACAAACTGAGGGTTGATGGGGGGAGGAATTTATCATTTTTGAGGAATGTAATTACACAGAAGAAGTTTCAGAAAATGAACCAACGGTCCTAAGAGAGATACCTTCATTCAAAGATGAGCTTTATTTTTCTGAATTTTGGGTGTGAACAAAATTCCAGTTTTACTAAACAGTAATCTATTTTTTCATCTTGTTTGCATAATTCCAAGCTTTGTGGAATATAAAGTTTCTACAAATTTTATGATGGGTCATAATATTTTGCATCAATAAATTGGTAATGAGAAAATGAATAATCTTGTGCAGTGACAGATCTCATATGTATAACTTTCATTAGTAGTAAGCTCAATTTTGCACGTTTATGAATGTTGATACATTAGTGGCATAAAAATTACATTAAGATATTTATTCTATCTACACACAAATGGAGTAGAAATATTCTATAGTCCTAAGGAAGGAATATTAGGATAGATGTACCTTCCCTCAAATCATGGGATATTGCTTTATATTTTCTCCTTAAATAAAAGCAACAAATAAGTGAATTAAAATAATTATATTATCTTTAATGATATACAGATCAACCATCAGAACACCATTTAAAAATTAATTTTCCTTTGGAACATTATAGGCTATGTTGAAATTTGTAACCCTTTCAGGAAAATATAAAGATAGTTGTTTGTGCTGAGAAAGAGAGTTAGTTGAGTTTTAAATTTTCGCACTGGATGTTTGATATTTGCCCACAGTAACACAAATTTTAAAACTATTTAGAAAAGAAATGAGTTAGTCATTATTAAAACTAAATTCCTGGAAATCTCTCACAAATAGAACTGGAAACCTTTAATGCTATAATAAGAAGGAATATAAAACACTTAAACTGGAAAGTGATATATCAACATATTAAAATGGTCCATTTGATACTACCTTAGGGACCAGCTTCAGTGATTTATGAAAGGAATGTTTAGGTCTCAAAGTACTTCCCAAAGTTAGGTAAAGCTAGAAGCCAGTCCCCTTGGTAGATTATTCACAGTATGAGAGCAGTGCAATGAAGCAAAAGACATTCCAGAGGCACTTTTTACAGTCACCTTCTGCAAAATGAACCAGACCAAGAGGAAATAAATCATTTAGAACATGTTCCAAAAGTATTAATTTCCTCCAGCAAGTTGTCTTTCTTCGATAACCTACTAGTCCAGGCCCTGTATAATTGACTCTCAGCTCTAAAGCAAATCACCAGCCTTAGTCACCCGGCCGAGGGAAGTAGGAGGAGTGTTACAGAGGACCGTCTTGAAGACCCTTAGCCCATAGGCAATGCTTCAAAGTTCAGATGTGTCCAAAACTTGTGAATTCTTTAGATATCAACATCTTTGTAGATAGATGATCCTTCCAATGCCGGCCTCTTCATTCCTCTTTCTTGATGATCTTGTCACCTGTTCATGATCACAGTCCAGGCGAGTTCACAGACTTGAATGTGAATTAGAACCTGAGTGGTCCCTGAAACTTGAATGAGAAAAAATAACATGGTAATTTTCATTAATTTCTAAATCAAATTCATTATTCCTTCAAATATGAATTTAAGCAATAAATCACTATCACCAATAGCATCCACAAATATTCTCATATATTTCAGCTGTAATAGTATCACTTCTTCAAAAATATGACATTAGACCTGATCTTAGTTCTTGTTTTAAATGTGCTAATAAGTACACTACTTTAATGTGTTAATAAACATATATTTGCTTCCTTGATATTTTTATAAATGTATTTCAATATACTTGGTTTTCCTTTAATTCTATATATCTTACGTATGTGAAAGCATTATTTGCAGCATTCTCAGAGATTTACAGTCTGCCAAAGTGTTTATGACACACAGAGAGGCTTAGAATCCTTGCAATTCTTGATATGACTAATAACGGCAAAAAAATAAAATTTTAATTTTAAGCATTTATTTTCTGACCACTAACTCTTATTTTTCTAGTTTATTCCTTGAGATCTCCTCCCAACACCACCATTTCTTCCACCCTCTCCCACCCGGACCTTCCATTCAACCTATTGCTTATTTATCCCTCATTCCACTCATGTCCTCAGTTCCCTCCCTAAAGAGCTCAGATTCCACAGCCCATAATTAAAACCACTTCCTTATCTATACTTAGCTGCATTCTCCCTTTATGCTCCTCACATTGCCAAACCCAAACTCTGACTAAGTACAGATTTCTGTTGTACTATGTGCATGAATGCAAGCAGAACTCTATGTGCTCCTGCCAAAATCTCTCTATGCATCCCCATCCCCAACATTTACCGACTCCCAAGCACTATTTGCCTGGAGACCGTCAGGTCTAATCATGCCCATAGGTCTCATTTATGGCACCAACCAAAAGAAGTCCAGGAATTCCTGATTAATACAGTGCTGGGTGCTCCATTTTCTGACTCCTTTTCTATCAATGCTTAACTCAAAAAACCTTCCCACTCTGCCCTCTGGAATTCATTGTCAATCATCAGCAAAGTCTCCTATAATGTCCATCTCTTCACTGAACGTTGTTTCCTTCCCCTTCTTTTTTTTTTAATTTTATTTATTTATTTAAGAGAGAGAGAAAGAGAGAGAGAGAAAGTGCACAAGTGGGGAGGAGGGGCAGAGGGAGAAGCAGGCTCCCCACTAAGCAGGAAGCCTGATGTGGAGCTCGATCCCAGGACCCTGGGATCATGACCCGAGCCAAAGGCAGATGCTTTACCGACTGAGCCACCCAGGTGCCCCTTTTTCCCCTTCTTAATTCATCTGAAACCTTGCTCTAATTGTTTCTCCTGCAGTTTGTTCAGACCCCCTGGATCCTGGGCCTGGTGGCAGGGTAGTTATCCTTCTTGCTTCTTGTTGCCTCCATAGTATTCTCCTTCTTTCTTGCCCAGAAAGCCCTGCTTAGAATCTTGTATCATCTGCTTCTCTCATTCATTTTCCCTTTTTAAAGTTTTCTACCAATCTTCTGGATCATTTCTAATCATTCCTTGAGAAGTTAAGAGCCCAGATGACTATCAGTGTCTCCATAACTACTTCTATCATACCTTTTGTTGATTTCAATACACATGTAGATGATCCTTACATTACCCTGTCCTCTCAGTTCCTTGAAATACTCTGCTCATGTATGTTGAACCTTCCTATGGTTCTACTCTAACCTTATTATTGCTGCTTTTATAATATCAAAGACTCTAGTCTCTGACCACCACCTATCTTCTCTTTCATTTTTTTAGTTCTCTGACTCCTAAAATTTTTTTGACCCACCGGAAACCATAAACCATTGGTCTTACCACTTTTTCTATGTTTCTCTCTTGATTTCTTCCATATCTAGCTTAAATCCCACAGCCATATATTTAATTACTTCTGTAGAACCTCCCGTTTTCTTTCCTTCTCTTACTTCATTATACTCGCTTGGCTATATCATGGATTAGGTCCAACTGTGATTATACATCTGTGTGTACACTCTCAAAGCTAAAGGTGGCTAGAGAAAAATAATCTTGTACAGTTTCAAGCTTTAAATGCTGAAAGCTCTCAAATACAAGTCTCTAATTTACTCAACTGCCTAATCACTAACCACTATTTCTACTTAGATATATAAAGTAAACCTTCCCCCTGGCCCATTATATTTCCTTTTCCTACATTTTTACCCATCTCAACAAAACATTTCCAATCATCCTTGAAGTCATCTTTTTTTCTCTTACATACAACATTCATTTCACCAAGAAATCCTATTGGTTTTACCTCTAAAATATATCTAAAAACCTCCAGGTCTGCTGCCACCCTCATGGTTCAGTGACCATGCTTTCTCTCCAGGATTATTGTATTAGACATCTCTGTTCTCTGCTTTTTGCTTAGCTGGCACCCTATAATTTATTCTCAACAGAATGACCACGGTGATTGTTTTCACATATGCCAGCTCTTACCTGTGCAAAAACTTACATTGACTAGTCTCTTAGAATGAGACTAGGTCATGTTCATATTTGTATTTTGTCTGATCTGTGTCAACCTTGGCCATTACTATTAACTCCCTAGCTCATGAAACATAAATCTATTTCTGTGAGATTCTTAATTGGTTCTCCGATACCTTGCAAAATTTGACTCCTCTAGTCAAGATGCCTATAATATTCTAATATATTTTTATTACTTATATGCATTGATTATTTAGCAAAGATATAGTCAGTTCTTTATATGTGGTATGGGATTTAATGTCTACCTTTTATATAAGTAGTAAGTAATGAATAAATTACCTCCCATTACTGTGGATAGTAAATGATAAATAGGTTCTTACTATTGCTGTGAGTGATGAATGAATACAACAAAATCTATTTTCTTATACCTTAGACTTTTGCTACCCAATTCTAAACAAAAACATGATTGGGAGAGACAATCCTCCATATCAGTGTTTTTCAAACTTTTTGCATTATTGCTATCTCTAATAAGCCCTTTCACACATTTTTTTTCTTAGAAACTCTTGCCACTCATGACATTTTAATACCACAGCTATACTGCATACCTGGTAGAGTAGTCCTTTGGAGATGCAAAAACCATGGTAATATCTCAGGTCTTTTCACCCCACAAGATCATTTTCATTTTTATAGGGGCCATATTGTCCCTGTGGAGAACGAATGCCCTATGGAGATGCCTCCTTCCATCCATTCCCAAGAGATGCTGTCATTTTATGAATTCATCAATCCAAAATTTTGGTAAACTGTGTTTTTTGAAGACATTGTTTTGCATCCTCATAGGATTACTTTTTATTGAATTGTTCCTTGGTATTTTGCTATTGGCTTACACTGAAGAACATTATAGAAAAAAACAACAAAAACAAAAAAACAATTTCACAAAATCTACTACCATATTATTCCATGATTGTAGAGGATATGTTTTGCTGTGCTAAACAGTGTCCTCTTTTTAGGGAACCATGATTAAAAATTTTCTCAGGTAAGGCTGAACCTAGAGAAGTGAGTTACCTGGGCCAGGCTAATAAATAAATATTTAATAAGATAATTTAATATTTAACATTAAATTAGTAATCTTGAAAATTTTTATACAGTATTTAGTGGAGAGGATGAGATCTAATTAGAGGAAAGATTTGAAAGAGGACTACTGTTGTCTAAATTCTAAAAAAAATTCATCTACTCAACATCACTCCCTGTCCCTGCCATACAAAACAGACACTCAAAAAGGAAAAATACATACTGTTAAATAATCCATTCTCTCTGTAGGCAACTTGGATATTACTTATTAGAGCATATTTATTAGAAGTCTTGTTCTATCCATACACACTCTAAATATCAATCTCTTCCTTCAATATAATACTGTCCATGAAAAGGACTTGGGGTGGGGGATGGAAGGAGAAAAACAACACCTCTGGTAAATATAGTTTCCTAATTTGTTGCATTTCCAGTACTGTGTTAGTATCCATGATGGATTGTTATCCCAGGTACCTGCCCACCTGAACTGTCCTTTAACCTGTGTCCATTCTCTGGTCTCAGGACCAGAAGTCAGAGAGCTTTTCTTGAGCACATTACCTTTTTTTTAATCTTTTGGATAACGAACTTAATGACTGATGTATTTCTCTGTTGCCTGGCCAAAGCTCAGGTATTTCTGACATACCGCTAGTAAAGTATATAGACCATTGTATATTTTAGTTAAAAATATGTGAATATATCTCATATTTTTTAAAAGATTTTATTTATTTATTTGAGAGAGATAGCGAGCAAGAGAGAGAGAGGGAGAGCAAGAAACAGACTCCCTGCCGAACGGGGAGCCCGACGATGCGGGGCTCATCCCAGGACTCTTGGATCATGACCTGAGCGGAAGGTGGATGCTTAACCGACTGAGCCACCCAGGCGCCCCTGAATATATCTTATCTTAATATATCTTGTAATTAAGTGTTTTTAAAATAGCGCCTTATAAATATTCATAACAGTAGTAGCATTAGTGCATGTTGTTGTTGCTATTTTGATATCATTATCTCTTAGTTTAATTTTTCCTAAACTTATTTTCTTTTTTCTCCATTTCCTTATTTTTCTTTTAGCATAATTTATGTATCTTTGTAAACTATCCAAACCTTTTTAGAATGAAGTAGCATTTTAAGTAAATATTTTTATTTTATTCTCAAAAAAACCTGACAAAGCATTTTGACTCAATATTTATTTTCTCTGTTAAACTAGGAAAAAAAGTTATCTGAATAAATATTGATATGTTAAAATGTCTCGAAAACTCAGATCATAAGTGATTAAGAGCATGTACTGATCTTCAAGAACTATAAAACACATGTATCAAATTTCTAACATATGCATTATGATTAAAATATAAGATAAAAAGAATTCTTTAAATATAGAAAGTCATAAAGACTATATTCTAAAATGTGTTAGCCAATAAAATCTAGAGAAAATGTTAAAAATGAAGGGAAATTGATACAATTAAAAAGTGCTTATGTATTTATATGATAATTTTCATGGCAATTGGAGAACTGGCACATATGATTCTAAGATTACAAAGAAATTGTAATCCAAGGAGAAACCTAAAACATAAGGCAAACCAATTTAATAGAGAAAGACTGGAAATAGGAAAAGTGGTACCACTAAATATGAAATATATAGCCATCATAATTCTTACATATATTCTTCCCAATACCTCAAGTAACATAGTAACATTATATATTCTGAGGTTTTGGAGAGAGCTTTGGTTTTTATAAATGAAAGGACATTCTTTCTTTTTATATAGTCATAAGTGGCTGTCTAAACCCCCAAACATATAAATATACTGTCATGGGTACCTGATACCCAACATGGATTTGATGTAGAGAATAAAGTCCTACACAGATAAAATTTATTTAGCTTCTATTTCTTTTGTTTTCACTGAATATATTTTTCTGCTGATAATGCAGAGTTGGTCTTTTAGAAGATTGCTCCTTTCTGGGAACACTGGTTATTTTGTAATTTTGTTCATTACCTTGCCTTTTGTAAGAATGATTTTAATGGTTGAAGACATCTTTTTTGCCATGTACAATTTTTTGTGTCTTTCCTAGGATTAAAAAACTGTCTTTACCAAACAAATTTTAACTGATCTTTAATAGCTTTAAACTAACTAAGGTATATTTAAAAATCATTTCAAAAATGATACTATCTCATATCTGTTGAGTTATCACTTTTGTAGAACTTTGGGTTCAGCTAAAGAAATAGGACAATAATTTAACTTACAATTTTCCCATTCTAATTTTTATCATTTTTTGTTCAGTTTTCAAATGAACATAATTTATCACTAAGGTAAGAGCCCCAATAACTCTATTGTCTTATTATTCTCTAATTTTTTAAGAGATATTTTCTATGCCAACCATTAATTATATTCAGAATTTTTTTAAAAAAATCAATATATTATGATCAAATAAAAGAAATAAAAAAGGAAATAATTCTATATTTGAATTTCATATGTTAATTCCCTCTCCTCAGAGTGGGAAAAGTTACATTGTTCTCTAAGAAAACAAAATACAAATGAAGATACTTTTTTATTATAGTGTGAGTATTTGAAATTATTTACTATTTTAAAATCTCTTTACTGTTCTTCCTGGAAGATTTATTTTACTGAAATTGAAGATTAAGAAAGTGAGTTATAGGGGCGCCTGGGTGGCTCAGTCATTAAGCGTCTGCCTTCGGCTCAGGGCGTGATCCCAGCGTTCTGGGATCGAGCCCCACGTCAGGCTCCTGTGCTAGAAGCCTGCTTCTTCCTCTCCCACTCCCCCTGCTTATGTTCCCTCTCTCGCTGGCTGTCTCTCTCTCTGTGTCAAATAAATAAATACAAAATCTTAAAAAAAAAAAGAAAGTGAGTTATAAATTATAATTGATAAAATAAGTAATAAATGCCAGGATTTACAGCATTTATATTAAAAGAAAAATAAAACATATGTATTACAGGCAATATTAAACTCAGAATTATTAGTATTTCCTAAGGGTATTTGATTATAAGCATTTTTCTATAAATTAAGTAAGAATTGCTGTTAAAATCTAGTATTTTAGATTATATATATTTTTAGAATATAGGATATATGAGACAAAGTTAGCTAGACAAAAGATGGAAAATCACTGTAAGGATATGATCAGAGACATTCTCTGCTTTGGCAAGGAAAGAAATGGTTATTCTCTCCTTACTTTATTTGAACAAACTTCCTGTCTTTATAATTAACCTATTGATATATATGCAATAGTACTTACAAAAGTGCTTAGCAGTTACTCGATTATTTTATTAAATCAGCAGCAGCTACTAATGAATGCTACAAGCTAGCACATGAATAATGTGCTTCCCACAGTATAATGTCTTCACATTATATTATTATCAATTACCATGTTATATTTAAATAACTCATTTTTTAGTTTCTAGATGTACTTAAGTGTATTTATACGATTTAGGGAGTATCAAATCATGGAATACTTTTTTGCAAATTTAATAAATTCCCATTTATATGTGTTAATTTAAAAATACTTGGTCTCTATTGTTGATTGAATTTTCTATACAGATATGCCGTATAGTCAGTGAACAGTATGTCTTTTATAGCTTGTCCTCAGCCATTTTTTATTAAATACATGCAACATCACAAGATTAGGCACGATTTCATGTAGCAAATGTTTCTGTTGTGGCTGTTTTCCCAAGTTAATAACTTCTCTGACATTTGAACAACTATGTTGGAAATATAGCCTAGCAGAATGTTTTTTTGATGAATCTTGTAATATCAATGAGAATTTTCCAGGCATAAAAGGGGGTTCCAGTCCAAGGAAACAAATGTTGACTCTGAGAACACATAAACATGGCATCCTCTTCAGTGCATTTTGGGATGTGACATTCAAAAAGGATGGTAAGGTAGAAATAGTTGCCATATAGGTTATATTCAGATGTGAAAAGGGGGCAGATTGAACTTGTGGGTTTTTTTTTTTTCACGTTTTACTTTTTCTTGTGTTTAAATTAGAGGTGATGAAGTCCTAAATTACTAAGGCAGAGACAGTAGAGAGAGTGAAGCAGAGAGATTCTAGAGTTGTACTGGAGATAGAATCAATTGTACTTGGTGACAAAGTCGATATATTGCAAATGAGGGTTAAAAGGTTTTACAAATGACTCTATGTTTTCTATTATGAGTAATAAATGCATGGCAACATAATTGACTCAGCTAAGTAATTCAGAAATTCAGAAGGATAGGCACATTTTATAAGAATAATGACAATGATGGAACAGAGAGAATATAGGGAGGGAGAAGTGGTTCTGTGACAAACTCTGAAGAACTCTAACATGGAAAAACCAGGTCAGGTAAACAAGAGGTAGGGTGCGGTCCAGGTAAGATGTACTATCTCAAAACAAATCATAAATCTCAAACTTACTTCTAGATTTTATAATGTTTGTCTCAATACCTAGAAAATTAATTATGAGTTATTTCAAACATATTAGTATATCATCAACCAATGTCTCAAAGTCCCTCTTTATAAAATACACTGTCAAGAGGCATAAAGACACAAGGTGTAAGTCTTAAGGGAAGAAAGACAGTAATAACTTGAAAAATTCTATAATGAAATGACTAGAAGAAAACTGGCACTACCAGTAGGAATACAGACAGATGTTGAAAGAATTTCAATTTCCACTCACTGTGTGGGAATTTGGCTTGTTCAGTATAAACAAAATGGTTTCTTAAAGAATTTCCCAGAATTCCTGGTGGTTAGAAAGGAGTAACTACTCTGCTGGTTTTTAAAATAAACTCCTTGCGGAAGTGATGAAAGCCAATCTTCTTTTTTTCCATTTTTTTGAATTTTAAGAATTTGAAAAGAACTTAAAATTTCAGAGTTTAGCATGTGAAGGTAAGACTGAGAGTGAGATTTCTGGAAAGAGAAAGAATTCTGAAAAATGTATAAACAAAATGAAAATTCTATGCAGGTACCATCCAAAGTGATTGGATTATTTTATATCTTCTGGATGAGAAGCTAAACAAGCACAAACTTAGAAAACTTTTAGAGTAATCAGTGGTGAGTTTCAGCCAGTAACTCCTTATACATTTCAGACTGTTGTTAAAACAGCTGAGAAATTGTTTCTCCTGTGGAAGTGCAAGAAGATTCGACTGGTTGTAATCATTATAATAGTTGAAGAGAGCCAATGAATTTGGACGGTTTCTTATAAGAGCTTGATGTGCATGTGGAAAACAGACAGGCACCAATTAGTCCTTGCTGATAGACAGATGACACTAAATCCTGCAGTGAGGCCCAAGGTCGGACAAATGAGTTCAGGTTCATATTAGGACAGAAAATCTTAAACACCAAAGTACTACCTCAAATAGGTGAGTCACTCATTTGTCATAGCCCCAAAGCAAAGATGAATCAAGAAAGATCAAATGAGACTTTGGTCACAGTTTTACACTGGGAAAGCTTCCAGGGTAGTCGTGTCTCTGAATCACCATGTGAAACCATTGGAGAACTAGGATCCTTGACTGTTTTTGATATGGAGCTGTTTAGATATTGGTAACAATTTCCAACTCTCAGCTCATTATGTTAGGGAGGTTGGATCACTGTACTCTCTAGCCACAGTAAGAGATATTCATGAAGTGTCCATGGGATAGGGAAAATAGCACTGGAGTTAGAATCAGGTTTCAGTTCAATACCCAATTTTACTTTTACTAGGTAGGCAAATCTGAGCCTTAGGTTCCTCATCTGTAGATGAGGATGATGATGCCTACTTCAACTGTGTATTATATGAATTAAGCAAAATAACATGTTACAAACTTCCCCAAACTGAATTGACACATAATAAATTATAAAAAATAAAAACAATCCTTTGAATGGATATTTGTTGTTGATACATGATGGGCCAGCTATCCAGAAAACTTAGGAATCAGGTCATGATCCTGCCACATGATAAGAGTAAGACTTTTGGGTTCCATTGTCTCACATAAAAACAAACACTGTGTCCCACCCTGACCTTGAACATGAGTATTATAATCAGCAGAAGCTCATTTACCCAGTTTATGTAAAGGAAGAACTGGGAAGAACTCAGTAGGCTTTATGGGAACACATATCTGCCTGCTTCCCTTAGTTTGGATTTCTTTTGATTGGATAAAATTATAAGTTTAAGGAAAATTGACTGTCATGGACCAGTAGGTTTTACTCTTACTCTTTATTGTCAATAAGCCAAAATGCTAGCTGGTCTTCCAAAAGCATACAGAGGCAAAGCTGTACAACAAGCAAGTGTGTCTGTGGGGGAGGTGCAAAGAACAGTCTTCCTTCCTCTGTAAATAAACCCAACAGCCCATGTTTCTATAGCTCTTGAAAATGTCTAAGAAATTTTAGTCACAGATATGCTCAAGGGGTTCCTCAAGCCTAGCACTAAAGGGGAACCATTAGCCTTGGCAGGGGTCACACACAAATTCTTAAACTTTCTGGCTCTACTTGCTGTCCTTTTAACTCAAAAGCTGATTGAGGAAAGGGAAGGTCAAGGCAGAGGAAGAGATAATTTAATATTTGTTTTGATGAGTATAGCAAAATAAAATAGGCATTTAAAGTCCCCAGTCTCAGGGCGCCTGGATGGTTCAGTTGGTAAAGCAGCTGAGTCTTGATTTCGGCTCCAGTCATGACTTTGGGGTCATGGGATCAGCCCAACATTGGACTCTGTACTCAGTGGGGAGTCAGCTTGAGATTCTCTAATCTCCGTCTCATTCTACCCTTCCCCTGCTCGCACCCTCTCTCTCTCTCAAATAAATAAATAAATAAATAAATAAATAAATAAATCTTTAAAAAAAAATAATACAGTCCCGAGTCTGTTTAACTTTAATCAAGGTTGAGGAAAACTGATTCTTGTGGTAGTTTAACACATTCCACAAAGCCAGGGCTACCCATGTAAGAATGTTCTAATAGTTATTTCCAAAGCCAAATGTAAAGATGATCTAAAAAGCTGACTCTGGTTGTGAATTAATCACAAATAAAAAATTTGAATGCTATTCGTTAACGGTTTTATAAAAGTCGAAAAAAAATAAACCCATGAAATCCATTATACACATGTTGCACATTTGATAGAATGGGACCCAAATACTGAGGTCTGGGTCTCCTCTGTCTCACCCCAGGCTCAGCATATTCTCATAAAAAATTCCTCAGGGGCACCTGGGTGGCTCATTCGGTTAAGGGACAGACTCTTAGTTTTGGCTCAGGTCATGATCTCAGGGTCGTGAGATCTAACCCACAACCAGCTCCATGCTCAGCACGGAGTCAGAGTCTGCTTGACGTTCTCTCTCTCCCTCTCCCTCTGCCCCTCCCCCTACTCTCTAACTAAATAAATTTAAAAATTCATGAAATAAGAATTGTTTTAATGAACAAATTATATTTCATATTTCAAATTTACAGTTATCAGATGACTTTTACTATACATTTTTAACATTGTTTTTTTCACTTAATTAGCACAAACACCCTGTTATGTATTACACTTCCTATTTTGCATTTATGGAAATGGAGACTCTGAGGGCTTAAGTACTTTGTGAGGGCAAATATATTCAAATATATTCAAATAGGGCACTGAGGGCAAATATACTCCAGTAGAACTCTTCCTAATGCGGAGTCTCATGCTCTGATGAAAACATCACCTTGCATTTCTAAAGAAGTAGGTAAGCTAATTTAAAAGATCCTCATAGTTATAGTCTCTTCTTGCCCCAAAATTATATCAAAATTAGGTTATTTGAACATATCTTTGTTGATCAATAGGCAGTTGGAAGTGACTCTTACATTTCCCAGCAAAGAATTGGTCATCGCTGTATTGGAAATGCGTGTTTCTTTCTCAAAGAGGAAGTGCATCCTGGCAATCTAGCATTCTGACCTGGAAAGGGCCAGAGTCAGCAGTAAAGAAAGAATACAACTGGCAGGATAAGCTGCCAGCAAACCATGTACCCCTGCCAAAAAAACAAAATATATATATATATTTTTTTTGTTTGTTTGTTTGTTTGTTTGGCATATGGGTTTAAAATTGTCAAACAAGTAGGAGCAGCAAGATTAGTGGGTTGCATGAGTTTGAAAAAAACCACCAAAGCCACTGTCACTTACATGATCAAACTCTTAATGTGTCTTTATAAACTAATATCAACTTTGTTTACTATAAATGAGGGTAAATATGTAAAATATGTTTGTAAATTTTATGGCTCAATGCTTAATATTCTTAAATATGTTATGGTTTGCTTAGAATCATAGACTCATGACCATACTAGGAACCTTATGACTTATAACATTGAACCCTATCATTTTCCAGAAGGAAAATCCACATCCCTGACAAGTAAAATAGCCAAAGATCACACCAGTCTCAGAGCCACATCTTGAGTCCAAATATTATTTTGCCTGAAGTTATACAACTAGCTATTGACAGAACTGGAAGTGGGCCTTAGGCTGTCTTTCTTCTTCTCCACATAGCTTAGTATTTTCCAATTATAGGGACATTAAGAAATAAAATTATCAAAAACAAAATAAGTAAGCTGATATACACGGACACCATAAAAAAAGTAGATATTAAAAGGAAAGAAAATGATGAAAAAATGTGGAAAAAGTCTGCTTCATTTTATTTTCTGATTTCTCTTTTGTTTTCTTTTCCAGAAATTCTTAAAACCAACTGGGGTAAATATCCATTACTTCATTTTGTCGAAGGCAGGTAGTTAATGCTTATAATAATTGATTTAAAATTCAAACATGTCTTGATATTTTCCTCCAGAGACCTATTTGAAGCAAGCCCAACTAACTACCTTTCTAAAAAGCCACCTCCTCTAATGTTAATAAGCACTAGACAATTTATAAAAATAATTTTGGTATATGGCCTAAAGGAAATTTTAACATTAACCTCACTGAATTGTAGGCATTTTATTACAAATGTTATGCCAGTTGCCAGGCAAGTAAAACTGTCCTGGTTTATAAGTTTTTCAGTTGTATAGCTCAGCTTTATTCTAGATTTTCATTATTGATAATGTTTAGACGAGATGAAGAATGGGATAGGAACCTCAGGGTGGTGGGTAAGGGAGTCATGAAAGAGGAAGAAGAAAAGATAGGGTGGAATTTATAGAAAGGTATCAGCAAAAACCAAAATTTTCATAAAATCCCAATGTTCAAGACAAATTTTAAAATAATTTGCTTTTGCCTCAATGGCTTCACATTGCTTAGGTGTTCAGTCCTGCAAGAAAATTGGATTGCTTAAATTTTGTTTTAATTATCTTTGTAAGAAAACTCGTCCAGACTTCAAGTTACATTTCCGTATCTCAAACTCAGAAACAGCTGTTCCTCCTTTAACCTTTGTTTTCACCCATATCTGCCACATGATTTAAGAAAAATAAGCATCATTTTCCAAACTAATTCAATAATCCAATGGAGAAACAGATATAATTAGTTTACTAAAGGGTATATAGTTAGTAAAAGATAGATGGAGAATTCCCAATTGGTTAGGCCAACCAAAAACAAAACTCTTCACCACTACTTAACCAGACTAAATCCTTATGATTGATTGAATTTGTAAAATGACAAACTCCTTCTAGGTCTTCCTGTACAAATAAATTAAGGTCAAAAATGGTGATCTTACATAGACCCAGCAATAGTGTTGTATTAAATTTCTTAGCTCATTCTTCATGTAGTTATCACTGTGGCTGGAATTCCAGATCTTAGAGTAAATATATCCATACATATCTGTGTACTCCACCCCGCCGGGGAAAAAAAAAAGTAGCTTCCAGGCTTACAGTGTCTAATGCTGCACCTATCCTGAGTGGCTTTAATGATTGCTCATAAAAATAGCTCCATTACTGTGACTAGATTACAGAAATAAATGGTCCTTAAGTCCTCAGTAGCTAAATAGATCACTTGCTTTTCTTATCTTGATTAGCCTCAAGCAATTAGAAAAATACGTAAAAGTTAAGGAAGGCAAGTTAGGTGAGCAATTGCCTGAAACATACTTTTCCCATTACCACAAAACACATTTTCCAAAGTCATGGACGAATGTTATTCTTGTGACATGTGTCTTGACAAAATCTTACATAGTCAACAAATTTAGGAGATAAGGATTATTCTATTTTGCTTTTGGTGACTCATTGTGCATTTGCACTTTTTGTTGGAGTGTATTCTCAGTTTTTCTCAGAACTCCTGCTTTACTTCTTTTTTTTTTTTAAGATTTTATTTATTTATTCAACAGAGATAGAGACAGCCAGCGAGAGAGGGAACACAAGCAGGGGGAGCGGGAGAGGAAGAAGCAGGCTCATAGCGGAGGAGCCTGATGTGGGGCTCGATCCCATAACGCCGGGATCACGCCCTGAGCCGAAGGCAGGCGCTTAACCGCTGTGCCACCCAGGCGCACCTCCTGCTTTACTTCTTGATCCCCATAGCTCTTTCACTGGGGAAAGTACTAATCCTCCCAAGATCAGAATGAACATTGACGTTTTCTAAGTCCCCTTGCCTCCCTGGCCACAGTGATTAGTTAAGGGATGGGAACCAGTTCCAAGCTCGTTCTATCACAGAAATCCACTAATTCAGCCATAGTAATTGGTCTGGGAGAGGGTGTATGACCCAGACTCTGCAAATCAGAATCTTTCCTTGAGAGTTTTCTCACTAGAGTTTGGGTGAAAAGATGTCATCTTATTTGCTCTTGAGAATATATGGCCGTGAGCTTGGAGCTCTTGTCTATCTTGAGATGTCTGTCTGAGAATTTGAGACAATATGCAAAGGAAGAAGAAATGAAAGTCAGAAACACGGAAGACACAGGGGTTCACATCTCTGGTTGTAATTGTTCCAAAGTCGTATGACATTGGCTCTTTAGTTGGGTTCCTGTTGCTTGAAACCAAAAATCCCAAATACAGTGCTACAGGGGAGATAACACTTGAGCTGGACCACGGCAGGAAAGTTCAACATGGCCAGTCTTGATAGCTGGAAGGACTTTCTAGGAATATTTGTGCTCTAGAAGAACATGTGTGTGATTGGGGAATAGTAAGTAGACATGTGTCTCAAATATAAGTTATATGCAGGAGACACCTGCTTTTTGTATTGTTTGCTTCGCTTTCCACTCATCTACTTTTCAAAAAATACAGTGCGAGATATCTATAGCAAGAAATAAACAGCATCAAATATAGTATGAATTACAACAATTTATAGAAGTTTTCTATTAGCCATGCATTTTCTGAAGTGCTTTACATAAGGCAGCCGTTTTCAAACTGTGATGAGCAGACCCCCACACGTTGTATGGAGTGACAGGCTTGGGGGATTACAGGTACCAGCATGAACATAGAGGAGATAAAGGCTGGTAGTCTCCTGCTCCAGAAGTGTACAAATAAATAAGGTCAGAAATGCTAATCATACCTAGACCCAACCATAGTGGTTTATTACATTTCTTAGCTCATTCTTCATGTAATTACCACTGCTGCTGAAATTTTCAATAAAGCATCCCTGTCCTTCCTACTTCAGTAATGAACTTCCACATATGATTGCTTCTAAAGAAAGGTTATGCTGCTAAAAAACACATAAGAACCATTGATAGGCATCTTCTCAATTCTCACAATAAAGCCTAAGACATATTATTATCCTCATTTTAGAGTTGAAGGAACTAAGGCTTAAGGGATTAAATAACATGCTCAAGATAACCTGGCCAGTAGAAGGCAGAGGCAGGATTTGGACTTTGCTGTTTTTGCTTGGCCCCAGAGGCCTTACTCTTACCTGCCACACACTCCTACTCCCAGTGTACCCTTACGGCCCTGACCGGGACAGTGACCTGCTTACCGAAGTTTGCCTCTTCATTCTGGGAAAACCTAAATGGCCTAAGACCAAGCACAAACCCAACAAAAGTGTGACAGGTAGTCAGACTACCTGTACTGGATGGGATGCAGCAAGAAACAAGCCGGAGCAGTCGTGGGGCACCGCTCCGGTGGCAAAGAGGAGCTTCTTGCATAAGGTTTGTGTTC
>NW_024425119.1:32656392-32920975 GCF_017311325.1 Ursus maritimus
TGAAGCATTCAGAACGGGCTCTCAGGGAGGTAGCAACCAGTTCTGGATCTGCTGGTCCTGAGACCGAGACAGGAGAAGCAGGGATTAACTAGGGTTGGGGCCATCATGAAGGGAGGGTGGTTGAGCAATTGAGTATTCCCGGTAATAGATGGGAAGTAAAGCAGTCCTGGGCATCCCTGGTAACACAGCACTAGCCACTCAGTGAAGGGGTCGTTATGGCATTTTGACCTTGGAAGTATCTCCAGTTCAGCGTAGAGTTGGTATGATCTGTGTTTGTCACACTAACCTCAATAAACACATGAGGCTTTGTTCTTTTTCCATCTGAACTGGTTTTTCATGCTCAGTCCCAGACAGACTTATACACTTTCACTTCTCTAAGCTTGCTGCTATCCCAGCAAGAGTTCTGTCGAACTCAATAAATTTCAACAGCAAACATCTACTGATATGTACCTAATACACTGAGTGTATATTAAGCATGCTAACTTTAGGCAGTGGGGAATCAACCATCTCATCTTCCCTAAGCCCAGGGCAAATTATAAGCCTGAAAGACAATTTGGAAGATCTCTGGACAGAGCAGTAAAATAAATGCCTTTTAAAAAAAATATTTTAAAGTCATCTCTACACCTAATGTGGGGCTCGAACTCACAACCCTGAGATCAAGAGTCACATGCTGTATTACTGAGCCAGCCAGGTACCCCGATAAATGCCTTTTTGTTATATATTGTTAAAGATTTTGTTTATTTATTTGAGAGAAAGAGAAGTAGTTTCCCTGCTGAGCAGGAAGCTGGATGCAGGGCTTGATCCCAGAACCTGAAGATCATGACTTGAGCTGAAGGCAGACGCTTAACCGACTGAGACACCCAGGCGCTGATGCGTGTTTCTAATATCATCTCTCTGATGGGGGAAAAATGATTTCCTGAGGAAAAGAATTAATGGGAATGGGTAATCCCCTTCCTTTCCCCAGGTCCCTAAAAGTTAGAGAGATTATGAAACAGAGAGAATATAAAATGTAAAGGAATACCAAGGGTTCCACTACAGGTCAAGTGGTTTCCTTTGCTTTCTTCTTTAAAACCCCTTGTTCTGCCCCTTTGCCATCTCTCCCATCTTCTGCTCTTAATCAGAAAAGGCTCAGGGCTTATAGCGGGAGGAATTATTTATAACCTTATGGGTCAAGTACGCACTATATACTGCACTTGGTATTAGTCAACACAGCTGAAAATACAATTTGGATATATTCCTTGTCCTGAAGTTGTTCAGAATCTAGAGGTATTAAGAGTTGTGAACACAAAAACTGACCCCACAAGAAGAAACTTCCGTCATACAGCATCAGCAGCAGTAGCAATTTAGATTGGACCATGGTGTCCAAATTTAAGCATCATGAAAGAGATTTGTATTAAAAACTGACTAGAATGGTTCTCTACTTATCATGAAACTTGTGAAGATTATTAAGCACTATTTAACTTTTAATTGGAATTTCCCTTCTCAATATATAACTCTCTCCAGCAGGAATCCTTCCTAAAGGAAATAATTAATCAGGGCAGTTTAGGTTAAAAAAAATCAAGAAAATCCAATGAAAAAGATACAGTACTCTAAATTGACATTACCTTTGTTCTGACCGGGAAAAATGATTCACAAGATTGATGACTTATTCATGTTTGAGATGCAATAAATATGTGAGAGCAAAATATATGTTTACTGCATACCACTATAATTACTGACATTATACTTGATAGCAGTATTATGATATACATTTTGTTAGATATAAAACCAGTATATATTGAAAATGCTTCAAGAATGTAGGGATCCCACATTTAAAATGACTTTAAATAGTAATTCAGTTAGGTCTCTAATTTGTGCTTGGAATGTGAAAGAGAATTGAAGATGAAGACCACAATTACATAAGCTTGAGCCATTAGAGAAATTAAATATAACACACATAAACATGAAGACTTTATTTAAAATAAATCAAATATCCTGATGTTGAAGCCACAAATTATGAAACTGTGTTTGGTTTTCATACTAACACCAAAACTCCAAAATGGCATCCACAATTGACTACACTTCTTTCTGCAGCCACAGTTCCTATGAGCCAACCCACATACTCAGGCAAGTACATGAACGTGTATCCGTCCCTGGTGTAATTTGTGGTCAGAGGACAGAGCAAAGACAGACCCTGCAGTCACTTTCAGACAAAAGTCTTCAGGACAGATCATTTAACTTAGGTCAAACATTGAAAACTAATGTTTTTCTGTGTGGTTGAGGTTTATTATTGGTCACCTTATCAGAATAAAATTACATGTGGGCTATGGCTTATTTTAAAAGTATCTATGTAGAAAAATAGAATGAAAAAATACTATGTGAATACAAAGACTCTTTTTGAAACAACTTAGGTGCTGTGCTTTCTCCTATGTCATTAATTTTCCTTCTGTGCCTTTAGAAGCGTGGAGTGTCCCTATGCATTCCTAGAACTGGTCCTTTTCCAAAGCTGTCTACACAAAGCGGCAAAAAGATAGAACGAGTATGGCCTCTGGAGCCTGGCAGATCTGCGATGGAATCCTGGCTCTGCCCTCTACTGGCCATTGGCTTTGAGCAAGTCATTTTACTTGAATCTGAGTTACCTAATCTATAAAATCAAGCTAGTAAGACCTACCATCACAGGTTGTTGTGTTGATATCATAATATCTATAAAAGGCATGCGGAGTGTGTGTCTCACGGCTGCAGAACAATAAGCAGTAGCTGCCATAGTCGCTGTGAGTGTTCTCGTCGCTGTGGATAAGGTTACCCCGCAGCGGCGGCAATGATGCGCTCTCAGCAGCTACTTGAGGGCCGTTTATATTGCCCTTGTGGCTCCGCCTTCACTTTCCACCCTCACCGTGCTGCTCATTTCTTTATCTGTGTCTGATAATACTGCTCTTATGTTTTCGTGCAGCGCTCAACGCTGCTGGCAGGGCACTCGTGAGATACCCGCGTGCAGAGAGATACGATCATCTTCCAGCCGGTGGGGAACGTGAATGTGCTTTTATTGGCTAGAGATTCAAGAGAAATGCTGACTCTTCCTAATATAAGAGGAATATTCCAAAGGGCTGTTTGGGGCCACTGTTAACACGGGAGATAATATGGTTGTAAGGTTTCAAATTAACTTCTACAACTTGACACAAATCTCTTATATTCACGAGCTGTTGATTGTATTTTTTAGCTCAGCATTGGTTCCAGCAGCGTGTTCTCTGAAGATGTGGGGAGTGGAAAGGAAGAGTGCGCCTTCTCAATCCCATTTTTTAGTAGCCTTTTCTCACGAATTCAGTGTGGGCAAGACCTGCGCCCATTAACTTGACCACAGGAGAAGCCCTTCTGGATGTAATTAGTGGCCCAAGATGTCATATAAGCCTATAGTACATTGTATCATATTTATTTTTAATTTGTAACATAATATCTCAGGGCAATTTTTCCTTAGATAAAAATTTGAATAGATTATTTACCATTATCAACAATATATTCCTCAAATCACTGTGTGTAAGCACCTAAACGTCTTAAAACCATTGAAATACGAAATTATGCAAAATCTATCTAGTATACCCATGATATTTTTATCCCAGGTAACATTATTAGTATTTTTAGTACAACTTTTTATCTAACTTTTTTAACAGCTTACATATGTGTGGTTGTTTTTCCCACTTGTTTGTTTGCTAACTTACATATGTTTCTTGACTTAACATCTTCTGGTAAGAAAACAAACATTTGTGATCTTATCATAAATGATTTATAGGAACGTGTGATAGAAACAGCCACGTGCTCTCACACACGAAATTCTTGATCAAATCTTTTTGTTTTCTTTAAATCACTGAAGTACACAGAATTTTTTTTTTTAAAGGAACCATTTGTTTTGCAGGCCTGCATACCCTGGCCTTCTCCAGAGCAGGGTACATGAGAAATAGTGTCATTCTCAAAGAAATAATACACACATTTGTGGTTACCTCACAGGTGTGTCGACCCTATCACCAAGTCTTCTCGGCTTACTGCTGCCTGCGCTTGGCATCGTCGTCTACTTGGCAATCTGAATGTGGTGTGACAGCTGCTGTTCCCAGCCCAGCACAGAGGACACCTTCATCCCTATGATGACTACAATTCCTCCCAGTTCCTGTGGCTCTGCCCGAAGCCAAATAAATCACACTTTAACAAACTATCCAGCTGATTTACAACACACGTCATGACTGAGGCATTCAGGAACCTTTCATCCAAAAGAATAAACTTTTAAGTGGATATAAAATAATTTTTAACTCGTTCCAATATGCCTTATAAACCACTTAACCTGATTCTGTGACAGTTGCATGATTTAATCCAATGGGACAAGTTACAGTGTTCAATTCAATACTATAGGCTGTAGAGTGAAAGTAAAAATCACCATACACAGGTGCTTTAAACTTAATAACAAGTTGTGAAATATAATAGAGGTTGAAATGTTGATCGTATGTGGTAAATGTAAGAGTAATACAGTCTCTTGTACTATTCTCTGTTTCGGGTCCTACATATTTTTGAATGGCCCCTATCATTCATGACATTTTGAGTTGTCTTCACAAAAGATAGAGTATAACTGAAACATTTTGACATAAATTCCATGAACAAATGATTTTACTGAATGAGTTAAAAGATTCTGAATATTGAAAACCAATTCTAAAATTTGTTTCCAGTTTCTTATTTTGGAAGAAAGTAATTTTCTAAATATTTGCCTTTCGAAATCAGTAATACTTTTAAGTTCATTGTTTAGTAGTAAAGTTAACATACCATATGAAGATTTTTCTTTACTTTTATATTATATTCTGAAGTTATTTTATGCTTTTCTTGTCATCAATTTCAAACCTCAAAAATCACAGCTCTTATCTAGAGTATCATCCTATTGCTGTATTTATTCATATGCGGGATGATGAATTTTGAAAAGTAGAGTGCTTCCATTTTTTAATTGAGATGTGACAGTTTTACACAGCTAGGAATAAATGACAGTTAAGTGAATATCAGCGTGATCTAATAATATTCTAGTATCTTTGTTTTTGTGCTTCATTTCTAAGTAAAACCTTTCGTTATTGAAGGTATCAAGAAATCACCTGTAAGTTGGAAAAACTGCAATATACCTATCTTATTTTTTTTAATTTAGTTTTAAGCTCATTTCCCACTTCAATGCAATACTGAAAACTGGCTAAAAATACCAAATCAAAATATTGCTAATGGTACTTTGAAAGTATGCATACTGGAAGGCCAGGAGGAGACAAGTAATGTGTCTGTCCAATGGTGTCTCCCAAGCATTGGTGCTTTAGGTTTTTATAAGTTGTAAAAAGGAAGATGCACATTTCTTCCTTCTCCATGGTGTGCAAGGAAATGTGTTGAGTGTGGATGTGAAAGAAATGGAGAAATAAAGGATTAGCTGGCTCATAAAATAGTGCAATGTCTGATGATTCAGGAGGTATAATCCTATTTTATTAGCACAACCTTGCTAGCTAATTAGAGATAGAGTTTATCTTTTTAGAAAGGATACCTTATAGGTTCATAAAAAAATATTTACAGGAAGCAAAATAGATCTATTACTACTTTACCCCCCTTTCTTTCATTTGTATAATTTTTGTACTATATATCTATGTGTAAATGTTTAGAGCTTTCATTATGAAAATATCAATAAATATTTCATTAGTTTACATTCAACTCTTTGTTATAAAATGAAACTTTTTAAAAATAAGTGAAATGGATGATTTCCCAGTGGAAGTATGTCAACAGTCTTAAAATCATTACCAGATTTCATAAAATACTTAATTATTTGAAAGGGAAACAAAATCTCTTCATACTTTAGGGAAACGAAAACTCTGTAAGCCTTCTGTACAAATGTTTGTGTTTTCATTGTTACACTTTGGGGTTTTCCTTTTGCAATGTGACCCATGTTGGGCGTTTTTATATAATCGACAACAACTAAATCTTTTGCCAAATGCATGCTCGCCTTTTATTTTCTAATGTAGTGCAATAAAGAGCAAAACTGGCTAGATTTTGCATGAAATGGTTCTGAAAGGTAAGTAAACAGACTTTGGAGGTGGGTCGTTTAATTTTAAATTTGTGACAGAGATAAGGTAGATTAAAATCTCTCATACACTGATAACTCGAGCTTTTCATTTCCTCATACAGTTGTACAAATTTGACTGGGACCATCAGTTTTCAACTGTTGTCAAACTAACTAATGTATCATCTGCTTAAGACGCAAGATTCTTGATTAAACTTTATATAGATATAGACATATCTGTTGTTTCTTTGTATTTCAGGAAAGGTGATAGTAGTTTTATTTGATACTGATAAATATTGAATTGATTTTTTTAGTTATTTTTTATCATTTTTTCAATGGAGTAGTATAGGACTGTGCTTTGTCCTTTTTATGAATGAAAACAAATTATAAAGAAATAAATGTCTTACTGTTACCCAAGAAATAGCAACTGTCCTTTCAATTTACCTGAAGTTGAAAATTCATTTTTAGAAGGTTTTCTTTATAAGTTCAATAGCACAGAATAAATATTACTTCTTAAGCAACAGTTAATTGTTTGAAAGGTTCTACAAAAAATATACACACAGACGTAAAGAGACACACACACGAGCTTGCATGTGCGCACACGCAGGTGTTATTTCATTGAAATAAGATTACCTAGTAGGTAACTTCAATTTTGGAGATTTCAATAATTATCACTCAATCTAATGCTGGACACTAAAGCAAGCTGCTAAATGCCAGAAGAAGAAGAGGAAGAAGGCGGGGAAGGAGAAGGAAAAGAAGAAAGGGGAAGAGGAGGGAGAGGATGGGGAGGAGGAAGAGGAGGAGCTAGTTCAATCCTGAATAAGCTGGTATTCTAATAGAGGAATTTACATAAAAGCATGAGTCTACAGACAGGTCTGATACAGGTAAAGCCTTCTCTGAATCCTGATTTGGGCTAAGCCCAAACTCCTGAATCTCAGGGCTCCCTGTGTTCTGCCTTATGATCTTCTGATTATGATTTCTCATTGGCATTCCAATCTCCATTCCTGTTTCATGAAACTTGCTTCCACCCTGGATCCTGGTTTCCCTTTTGGACCCGGCCTCTGTTTCTTGACCCTAAGTATTAGATTACTTCCATTCTAATATTTTGCTTTTGGTATTTGACCTTGGATTGACCCTAGCTCTAATTCCCCAGGCTTTGGGAGATCAAAGCTGCTTTCTGTGAGAGAGTATTCCATGTTAGTGGTTCTCAAACCTGGTTGCCCATTAGGATCACCTGGAGAATTTGAAAAAATAAAATAGAGTCTCTGGGTCCCAGTCCAGACTTATCAAATAAGAACTTGGAAAGTGAGGAACAGGAATCTGTATCTTTTCAGGTTGTTCAGGAGTGTCTGGTAGGGAGCCAGATTTGAGAATCAAAGATTTCGATGATTACTACAAGCTACATTAACTGACATTTTTAACTGAATCAACAAGATCAACACGTATACATACTTACAGGGTCTCTTAAGGGAAAAAAAAAATCCATTTTCTTGGCTTGTCTAAAATGCTAATTTACTGATGACTGAATTTCTTATCTTTTAGTTACATATCTTATGTATCAAAATGTTATACACTTTTAGTCTAATAAAAATATCCCAAATTATTTATATCTAAAATCCAAGCAGCAGACTGAAATGTACTTCAGAAGATTTCTTCTCTAAAAGAATGTGGATTTCCTTTACTCTTTTCTTTTTTTGTGTGTGTGTTACTTGGTGACTTAATTAAATTTTAATACTTAATTTCCTGAGTCTATAATCTTCTGAAGGTTGTTAATAAAAAGACTGTTGAAAGGTGTCCCCCCCCAACTTGAACTTTTTTTTTCAGAATAGAAACACAGTGATTTTGGGTAAGTTGACTTTAAAATTAGTTGATGGGAGGCCATGATTAAGTTTCTATATTTTTATAATATCTTAAAAACAGGTTTCACTTTTTAGTTACTAGTAATAAATTTGTTACATGGGGTAACATATAACAGTGTCTATGATGCTATTACCAATTTGGTCGTAGAATTGTCAAGCTCATCCTAAGGCAAAATTTTGAGGTAAAGGAGCTTGGTCTTCACTTACCCCGTCGCCTCTGTCAGGCCCCTTTGTTTGGGTAGAAGCTGCCTTGAAAATAGTGCTGAATACCTCATTAGTTTAGTTATAATAGTTTCCTAGGGCTGTCATAACAAATGACCACAATCGAGAGGCTTCAAACAACAGAAATCTATTCTCTCGCAGTTCTGGAAGCTGGAAGTCTGAAACCAAGGTGCCAGCATGGTTGGTTCCGAGTGAGAATCTGTTCCGTGCCTCCCCTCCTTGCGCTTACACGCGATCCTTGGTATTCCCTGGCTTACAGCGGCATCTCGCCATCTCTGCTTCCATTGTCAATGGCATTCTCCTTATGCGTCTTTGTGTCCAGATTTCTTTCTTCTTACAAGGAAGCCAGCCATTGGATTAGCGCCCCACCCTAATCCAGCGTGGCCTCATCTGAACTCGATGACATCTGCAAAGTCCCTATTTCCAAATAAGATCACAGTCACAGATTTCAGGTGGATATAAATCTTAGGAGAGCGTTGTTCAACCCTGTATTCTTCTCCTTTCTGCTTTTAAAACCTGTATGTGCTCCATTAACACTGATGAGGGTGTGATTGAAATGCTGCTGTAAGCATGCTTTCAGAAAACATTTATGTTGATAACATACAACAAAGTAGATTAACCTCAAATGCATTGTGTTAAGTGAAAAGAAGCCAGATTCAAAAGGCTGTGTGATTCTATCTATATGACATTGTGGGAAAAGTGAAACTCTAGAGACAGAGAACAGGTCAGTCATTGCAAGGCATTAAGAGGAGGGAGAGAGTCTGATGTAGGAACAGCATGAGGGAACTCTTAGAGGTGATGGAAATAGTGGGAGGGACCCAAATCTATACATTTGTCAAAACTGATAAAACTCTACAGCAAATAAGTTTTACTGTATGGACACTTTTTAGAACTTTAAAATAATGCAGTTATGAAAGGATCGTGGGCATTGGATAGACTTGTGATCATATTCTAACTCTGTTACTACTTGTGAGACCCTGGACAAGTAATGTGGCAGTTGGAGGCAAAGTTTCCTTTTCCATAAAATGAGGATAACACTCCTCAGTCATTTATAATTCTTTCAATTACAAGTGATAGACACTCAACTCAAATGGAAGGGAAAAAAGGAATTTATTGGCTCAAATAATAGGACCTACAAGATGGACTTGCTTTAAGGCCTTAAAACATGTTGCCAGGGAACACCCTCCATCTGCTGATTCTGCGTCTCCTGCATACGTTGCGTTCTCAGGCCGGCCAATCTCGGGGCAGGAATCCTGGGTGCTGGCCATCCACAGCCTCCAGCCAGTGGTCCAAAAGGAACAGAGACCCTTTCTAACATTTCCAGATCTCATTAAAGACTCAGACTATCGCCGGGAGTTTGGTGTATTTTATTTAGCTATCGTGGTCCTCCTGTCCACCCTTCCGGTCACTAGAAGGTGGCAAATACACTGTGACACAAGTGGGGCCCCAGGACCACGTGCCGTGAAGGGCCATCAGGTGCTACGAGCAGGAGAGTGCTGGGCTGGTAAAAACATTCTCCACGCCACTTCTTCCTCTTAAAGTTCTATATAATTTATACAAATTTAAAAAGACAATAGAGTTACAATGCCTGACATTTAATAAACCCCCAACAAATCTCAAGTCTTCCCTCCCGCCATTACTTTTCAATAGATACACGCGGTTTAGCATTGAGGGCTTCTAAGACTCCTCGTTCAGGACCGCTAAGCTCTCGGTTTACAGTGAGCAGACTTTTGCGCACAGTCAGCTCGAAGTTAGTTCCTTCCTGACCAGGTGGAGCTGATGTAGCTGAACTGAGCGCTGTATGAGTGTAAAACAACAGGAGAAAAGTCCCGTCGGTCCTGATCTTCCTTTTACGACATTTTACAGGTATACCATTCCCAGTGATGAGGGTGGTCACCACTGTCAAGCGGTCTCACCTATACTTGTTCTCATTATTTCTAAAAAGAATGATGTGAAAATCTCGGTACACACTTCAAGGGATTTCAGAACTTCATTGGGAAAGTTTACTCACATAGGCCATCATTCCAATTCATCAATGGGAGGGGGCGTGCCGCAATCAAGTACTAACGACACCCCTATCATTTTAAGTGAACTATGGAATTTATTGCTACTGGAATGCTGCGGAAATACAACCACAACCCTTCAGTAGCCTGTAGCATAAACAGTAATTGCTCCCACGTCTGGGTCGGCAGCGGGTCGGGTACATGGCTTTGCCGGTGTGCACGTGGCTTTCTCAGGTGCTGGAGAGCCTGCGCTCAGCGGGAGAGATTGCGACAGCTCGGACTTTCCGGCAAGCTGGCTCCGCCCCCTTCGCCTTCAGCCTTCCGCTGTCCAGTTCTCGAGTGAGGGAGTCCGCAAAGGCGCGCGGAAAAAATCCAGGTGAGAGAGAATGGTGGCCTGAAATCTTCCTGTGGTGGAAAAATGAAGAAAGGGGACAGACTTTATCGGCATTTAATTGACCAAGTTAAGAGAACTCAGGAGCTGATTGGATTTGGTGAGTAGAAGAAATGAAAAAAGTTAAGTAGCATTTACTGGTTTCAGGTTTAGCTGTTTTTCTTAGAAGTTAACCGGTGGTTTCAAACGGTTTCAGAAATGGTTGTGAGTGTTTTTAGGTATTTACACTGGATTTTCATAATAATAGCAATTATATTATGCTTATATTGCTCATACCCACGACTAGAAAACAAATAATAAAATATCTGAAGGAGGACAGCTGAATGCATGATAGCCTGAAATACAGTAAAAGTCCGAAAAATCCTCTTAAGGGCTAAAATGACTCGCTTACGGAAGCAGAAATAAATCAGATTGCTAAAAATTTCTTTAATTTTTTGGTGGTTTTTAAATAATGAGACCTCAGACACCTTTTGAGAACATGGTCACATAGATATTTTTAATGGGATAAATTAACATTCCCCTCCTCAATCTGCTGCGCTCAAAAACACTGCCCAATTGATTAACTGCTTACATATTTGCCATTTCCAGAGTCAAATACTGGGAAGACAACTGCTGGTACCACGTGATTTGAGCATTGCCAAAAGGACCATCTGTCTGACAGATTTTAGATTTTTATATTATTATATCTTTTGGCCTTGTGTCCCTTAAACTCGAGGAAAGCACAGCTGAAACCAAACAAATCAACCATTCACAAGTGATCCAGGGTGATTACAATTATTATTAAAATGTTACCTAAATACATACAACATAAAATTAGTTATACATTTCTTGTCCTTGTAACTCCTACTAAAGCAAGCTTGTAAATTAGACAGAGCTGCAAGGCTAGCAATATTGAAATTAATAAGTGATTTAATATGATCTTGGATGTTGTTTTACCAAAATTCGTTTGCCACTTGCAGCCCCGTACCAGATGACTGAACTCTCCTATCGCGGCTCAGTCCTAATTGCTGTGAACCCTTTTGTAGGTGGTGCTGACATTTGGGCATCACTTAGGGCACACTCCTCATTTACCAGCGAGCGCACGTCTGCTTATTTTTTATTAGCCAGAGACAATAATGTGGTGCTACTTGGCACCAATCAACTGTAAATACGACCTCCAGGACTAAAATGACAGGAAATATTAAGCTCTTCAGGGGTCATTCAGAAGATCAGAACATGCTTAGGTTATTTTTTAAGATATCATCCAAAGAAAATCAGCAAATGATCAAATGTTTTGAACTGTCCTTGAGAAGTCTCAGAATTTGTAAGAAGCAGTTTCTTTGAACAGGCTCAGGTTGAGAAACAGTGGATTAAGACTCGAGAGGCAAGAGTTAAATGCAAATATTATGTGTAAAGAATAGTACACCAAATTTTTTTTTACACCCTCACGCATAATAAGCTGAGAAGCTTATAGCTTTAAAGAAATGGAAAGACAATCCTCTTTAGTTGAAGTTAAGGGGTTAGGAAATGGTCATACATAAAGCATTTGTAGTCATGAAAGGAAACCTTTGAGAGTATTAGAAGGCACTAGGTAACAAACAGTCCAAAGTGGCTGTCATACAAAAGAAAGAATGAAACGATTAAAAGGGGTCTGATGAAGAATATAAAGCAAAATTTAAATATTTAAACATTTTGTTTGTGGCATTCGTAAATATTATAGATGCAGTTCTATTCTATTCAATTCAGCTATGCCCCTGTGGAATTAAAGTACTCAGGACAGTAAAGAGGCAGATTCCTAAAATAAACAGTTTCAATCTCCAGAGAGATCATTTACCCTGCTAACAGAGGCAAACCAGCTCTCAAAAAAGATTTACTGATTGGCATTTTTGGCATATGAGACACTATGGATTCTGCATATTCATGACGTTCTCTGATTTGAGTAGAAATGCCTATTTTTTTCTTTAAATAATTCTATTATGGAATGTATATTTTAGAAATGGCTAATCTGGCCTGAAATGGAGTATTCTGAGCAATTCAGTTTGGGAAGGATTTTACCATTTGAAACATCTTGGGAAATACAGTAGCTCTGTGAAAAAAATAATTTACTAGGAGTCTTAAACCATAAATTTGAGTTACAGATCTAGTGATGTTGAGTTGACTGCGTGATTCCTATGGGTTTAAGCCTTACTCACTGTAGTAAGAAAGCACAAATATTCACTAGCTCACCCGCTCTGTATCATTAAATCATGCAGATGAAGAAACTTCGTCCAATCTGCATCCTAAACGTCAGCAACAGTAAGATTAAACAAAAAGAGAAATATGTTATTTCTCCCTTTAATTATTCAGTTGGATCTCGCATGTATCATATAAAGAGTATTTCTGTCTCACCCTAAATATGTGCTTGATCCTACAGTCTGGGTGCTAAGTCCTAATTACAAACAAGCTACTTCTGGGCTTCAGTTGCAGAATGGAAGAAAAATACACACTATTTTTATAATACTGTTTTTATTATCCCAGTCTTTGAAAAAACATCATTCTGGTCTTTCTTATTGCCACCCCCAAGGAAAAAACCTATCCCCAGGACTTTACAATGAATGTATTTTTCTGTTTATTTAGCATAATCAAGCACTCCTCAGCCAGAGAAATTGTACCTCAAGGCTGCTGCGGAACTATACAAAAATCTCAGTTCATTAATGATCAAAAAAAGAATGTGACCTTTCCAAGGCCCTAAAATAGTTTCTTACTAAGAATCTGTTTGGGTTTCTTGTTTTGTTTTTTTTTCTTCCTTTCTCTTCCCTCACACTTTTTTTTTTTTAAACTTCCAATTAATCTAACAATATTTGTACCGGGGATGATTCTTCAAGACAAGCAGAACCAACTTGGTTAGATCTCCTTTTCTTCCCATGACACGGTCTGTTGCCAGGCACTCAGGAAAGCTTGGTTTGGGTGGCCATGCTAGAGAGGCTTAAAATGCCATGTGGGTGGACAAACCCAAAATCAGAGTGGCTTCACACTTCTGTCCCCAAAATAGCAAAAGGAAGCTCCCTGATCTCCAGCCTGGTCCATCTGCTTCTACATCAGGCTGTCCTTCGGGTTGGGTTCCTGAGTAGCTAATCCCTTTTTGCTCATTCTTTAGAATCTGCTATGGAAAATGTCATTTTGTCAATCATTCCTTGGATTGCTTTTATTTACCCAAGTGTTCTGATAATACTTATAAAGAATTTAGGGTTCTGGAGAGTTCCTATGAGGTTTCTATAATTGCAAATATGTGATTTAAATATATAGCCACTTTAAAAAAAAAACTGAACCACTGACAGTTCTGCAATTACTATTTATAAAGGAAATTTTAAAAGATGCGAGATTAGACACTTCTGGCTGAGGAAGTAGACCCATAAAATCAGAGGAAAGTGGAGAGGTTAGTAACAGAAACCATACACTTCTCATGAGCTGAAGGACACCTAGTGCCACACTTGAATATTGGAATGCAGACCCTTTTAAAGCCATTAAAATATATTTTCTCATTAATTATTTAAAGAATGTACGAGATTTGGTTTGATTTGGTTGTATTTTTAGTCATTATCTCTGAGAAGTTGATTCAAAAGATTTAGAACAGATATGAAGACACATAGAGACTTAACTTGAGTTTTCATAGTGAATTTCTGGTTATCTTCTCCCACAACCTGTGGTATCCAGGAAATGAGCAATTGTAGACCACATGTAACATAATAGTGCATTAGATGATTTCCAATGCATAATCTCTTAGGTGGCAGAATTGATACTGCTTTAGAAGACACTGCCATTCCCTTTGATAACTATGTTAGTTTCCTGTGACTGCTATAACCAATTACCACAAACTTGGTGGATTAAAAAAATGGAAATTTATTCTCTCAAGTTCTGGAGGCCGGAAGTCCTAAACCAGTACCAGTGAACTGAAATCACGGCACTGCCATAGCTTACCTCTCTCCGGTGGCGCTAAGACAGAGGTTCCTTGCCTTTCCAGTTTGAGAGCTGATTGTATTCTTTGGCTTGTGTCCATATCATTCCAGTCTCTGCCTCCAATGGTTACGTCACCTTTTCCTCTTCTGTGTGTAGTCAAATCTCCTACCTCCATCTTATAAGAATGCATTTAATTGTATTGAGGCCCCACTCTGATAATCCAGGATAATTTCCCCATCTCAAAATCCTTAATCACATGTGTAAAGTCTTCGCCATATAAATTAACATTTACAATTGTAAATTTGGATCACAGAGGTTAAGATCCGATATCTTTGGGGGCCATTATTCGGTCTACTACAAAAACCATCTGTGCTTCAATTTATGCTTCTCTTCTTGGAGTGATGGTCCCAATAATTAAATCACCAGAAGCAGTTTGGGTCTAATACAGTTAACACTTGATGTTAATATTTGGAATAACAAAACTTTCAAAATGTTATACCATACTATAAATTATTTGGTAAGCTTTTAAACTGTTTTGAAAAAATGTTTCCCAGAGATGTGGTTTTGCAAAAGTTGTTTATTAACATTTATTTCTCCCCTGAATCAGTATATTTGCAACCTAGATTTCCCCAAGTAATCAGCCTCCAGGACTATTTTATTCCCACTTTCTTTCCTAATTCTCCTGAACATAGAAGAAATAAAATACAAAGCTTTACCCTTCATTAAGTATCTACTTAATGGAACAATTCCTTTTATGATCTACATTAAACATTAAGTAGGTGGATTATAAATCTGGAAATTTCCTACATACCATCAGTCTGAAAATGCATTCCTATCACCTGCTACCACTGATGATTTATCTCCTGTTGGAACTGACATGGAAGATTTGTGATCCTCTTTCTGTTGCTATTCTGCAAAGAGGACAATGGAGAAGGGGTGGCTTAGAGACTCCATTAAAAAGGATAGAAGAGAGTAAAGGACTTAGATGAAGCAAGGACAAAGTTACCTCCCTCGTAGAAAGGCCAACATTAAATGTCAAAATAATCAAGAAAGGTCAGAAGTTGGTGGTTCACAGGACTGGCTATAGGAGAGAGGCTGGAATGTGTGTATGACTAGAGTGACAGCATAGTTTCTGGGGTAGAATCAGATATATAGAAAAGTCTAGTAGTCCTGAGAGATGAAGCTATGACATGAGAGAAAAATTAGGGATCTTACAGAAATGAAGGAGAAAAAGACACCATGCCCTCCGTTAAAAAAAAAAACCAAACACAACTGTCAGGGCACCTGGGTGACTCAGTCAGTTGACATCTGACTCTTGATTTCAGGTCAGGTCACGATCTCAGGGTCCTGAGATCAAGCCCCACCTGGGGATCCACATTTGGCACAGTGTCAGTTTGAGGTTCTTTCTCTTCCTCTCCCTCTGTCCCTCCTCCAAATTGTGCACGCATGTGTGTGTGTGCACAGATGTTCTCTTTCTAAATAAATAAATAAAATCTTAAAAACAAACAAAAAACAAACAACAAAAACCCCACAACTGGTAAGTGCTGGGATGATAGCAAAAGGTCCTCTCAAACTAAGAACACTATCCATAAAATAAACAAGAATAGGAAAAAGCAAGTCACATACACATAAAACCACTTTAAATAATTAAAAAATATACATCAAAATACTTCTGTTGAAACTTTACCCTGCCCCCCCAAAAATCATGGAACTGAAGAAACGGTAAGAGAACACTCCAAACTTAATACTTTATCTTCAGACAGCTACTTAAGGATAAAAAAAGTACCCTGAAGCAGAATACAAACATTAAGAGGAGATATCGAGGTGGGAAAAAACCCAGGAAGAAATGAAGTGAGAATTGATTGAACTTAGCAAAGAAATAGAAGAAAATGGCAAAAGTCATATGATAGATGAAGAATAAATTACAATATGGGGTGAAGGTAGAACAGAGTCTACTAAAAATTATGAATAAATAAAGGTAATTGAAGGAAAGCTGAAAAATAACTGAGAGCATGCAAATGAGATGAAGAAAAAAATAAAAGGCATCAGAAGAAAAGTCATGTCAGAGAAGTGGTTAAAATGGAAAACAAAGAATAGTCAACATACATACAACTGGTGTCTTTGTAGAAGAAAATTAAAACAATATAATAGAATTAATATGTAAAGCTATAACACAAAGTTTTCAGAAATAAAAGAAAATCTTGGTCTTTACATTAAAAACACACAGTGTATCCAGAAAATGGACTAGGAATAACCAACTCCAAGACATAATCTGGTAAAAAAAATATTAAACTTTATAGATGAAGAAAACAATCCTCAGCACTTCCTCTTGAGGAATTAACCTACAAAGAGAAGAGAATTAGACTAGCATCAGGCTTCTCCAAAACAACATACAAAGTAAGACAACAGCTGCATTTCAAGAAATGTAAAAAAAGAAAATACTTTCACTGTCATTTAGATTAAACATTCTTGTGATTTCTTTTGAACCATGAGTTATTTAAAAATGGTTTGTTCAATTTCCAAATTTGTAAAGAGTTTTTAAGTATCTTTTTAAAATTGGTGTTAATTTATTATTGTGGTGGTCTCTGTTGATTTCAGTCCTCTTAAATTCATTGAGACTTATTTGACAATCTAGCGTATGGTGAATATTCCATGTGCACTTGACATAAATGTGTATTCTGCTGTTTCAGTATAGCATGCTCCATAATGTCATGGAACAAGTTGGTTGATAGTCTTGCTTCTTACCAATATTCTTACCAATATTCTTTCTTGCTCTATGATTTACTGAGAGAGAAACATTGAAATATTTGATTATAATTATGAATTTAGAGACTTCTTTCAATTCTAACAGTTTTTGTTTGTATATTTTGAAGCTCGGTTATTGGGTGCATACAATTAGGATCGTTATATATTCTTGACAACTTGATCCTTTTAGTTTTATAAAATATCTTTCATCTCTGGAAATATTTCTTGTTTATAAGTTGTCTCATACTTAATACAGCCACCTTAGTTTTCTTGATTAGTGTTTGCATAGTATACCTTCTAGAATCATTTTATTCATTTATTTTTACCAATTTACATCTTTACATTTAAAGTGCATTTCCTGTACACAGTACATCTGTTTTACGGTTCCTAATTTCTATTTTTAGGCCTTACCACCACTGTTCTCATCTCTTTGCTTTTGCTTACTGGAATCTTCACGAGTCAAATAATTTTGTTCTTGCAATTTGCAACATGAGTAATAGGATTATCTGACCTTCATCTCTTGTGAGTTTCTGGCCACAGGCTGAAAGAATGTCTAAGCAAGGACATATGCTCTTTCCTCTCTGTTTTCACCTATAACAGCTCAGAATAAGGTTTGTCTCTTTCTTGTACATATCCCCTGAAAAACCCAAGAAGTGGCCAACACTTCGCTTCATTCTGACATTTTCCTACTCAGTAACATAAAGCTTAGAAATCACTTTATATAAAATGCTACAGGAGATGGTTTAATTAGCTGCTTTGCTAAAGCCTAACAAGTTCCTCCGTTTTCTAACTTAGGATTTTCCAGTTCAGTTTCTCAAAATAAGATTAGCTGTAGCCACAGATATCATTGGCTTAAACAATATAGAATATATTCCTTCTCCTGAAAAGTCTGGAGGTTAGCAGAGGAGGGCTGGTTTGCTAATTTTTGTTCCACAAAGTCTTCAAGAATTTAGGGCCCCTTCCAGTTCATCAGTCTGCTATCCCTAAGGTGTAGTCCTTCATTTCTAGGTCTAAGAGCGTTCCAGGCGGTAGAACAGATAAAGGAGCAAAAAAGAAGAGGACAAGGGCATGTTCCAGGTCTTTTTTGTTTGTCTGTTTGTTTAAGTGAGAGCACACGCATGGGGGGGCGGGGCAGAGGGAGAGGGGGAATCTTAAGCAGGCTCCAAGCCCAGTGTGGGAGGGAGCAGGCTCAGTCTCAGGACCCTGGGATCATGACCTGAGCCAAAATTTAGAGTCAAATGCTTAACTGACTGAACCACCCAGGTGCACCCCAGCTGTTTTTAATGAAGCTTCCTGAAATCTACCAGATGATGAAAATTCATCTTCTTCCTAGAGAAGCTGGTAAATGCCTTTTTCCCTGAGGGGGCCACGTACCTTAACATGAAGGCAGGGCTTTACTGTTTTATCTTACTTTTTACTGCCTTACCCAAGCCCAAAGTTGGCCTGCATCTAATGTTTGTTTGGCCTGCATTGTTTAACTTTTTCACTAGTTGTCAATTAATTTCATGTAAAATATTGGATGTCAGGCTTTTCTTGAAAATGTGACAGATCTGGAAACAGTGGGTCATAAGCTACATGGAAATAATCAGCTTGAGTTGAAAACATTCTCCTTTTCTAAAGGACATCAGCACTGTGTAGGTAGTAAACTTGCTATCAACCCAAACTCCTAACTACTAACCAGTTTCCTGCCCCTGGAGGCATTTGTTCATACTACCCCTGTTGTACACACTTCCCCCAGGCTGCCCATTAATTACCTTATACGAAGGAAAGTCACTTCGTAAAGATCTTGATTTACTATAAGCAACTTTAAACACCAAAGCTGGTTATAATTTAATTTTTTAATATGCCGAAAGTTGTTTAATCTTAGCTTTTACTAAAACATATTTAGATTGTTTCTGAATTTTTATTACATATAATCTTGTACATGCTTTTGTATAGTATGTACATATTTTTATTTTTTATATGTCTTATTATATAACACACACGCTGAGTAGTTACCTCACGTGGTGTGTCATTAAATCCGATTAGATAATCCAACTAAGGCGCTTAGAGTGTCTGAACATACCGTAAATGCTAAATAAGGGAAGACCTGAACGATCAAGTCTCAGAAATTACAGAAACTATGACATTGCTAGATATCTATGGTGGAATGATCATATTTAATCATTTCCAAGCTGTACATTTTTTCATAATTTAACACCTCTAAAATGGAGTCTCACCATCGTTGTTGGACAGAGGTATCTTTAAAGTAGATGACCTTGTGTGAGCATGTGAGAGATTGGCTGTGATGTGAATATCGTCCTCACTGGTGAGCATGGTTGGCACCACACATGTTTGGTTTAATAACATTTAAATTTACCTTGATTATACTACGAATTGTTATTTATTTAAAATTTACTGTGTATGCAAAAAGACATGAAAGCAGCAGCAGTGCATAAATTTTGTATTAGTGAAGTTAATATTCATTGTTGAAGAAACCTCCATAAGCACCACATTTGCTGAATGGATATCAGTAGCTGGAAAGAAAATATCTGAGACTAAACAGGGCTCCATCAATTACCCTCTTTGTAGCCCAGAGACCAGAACATGGAGAACTCTGAGCCAAAAAAGTGATTTACAAGAGGGTTCTGAGTCAAATAGTGGTTCATAAAAGGAAGATGATTTAAGTGTACCTCAGTTCATTTGTTTTACTGTAATTTTTCTTTGTAAGTGCAAGAGTGATGTATGACAAAAATATATTTGCTAAGTACATGTAAAGGAGCTCATTTAATCTAAAAAATGCTAAGTGGAAAGAAATCATCAGCTGTGAATTGGGTGCCTGTTTAAAAGTGATGTGTATAGTCATGGTGTACCTTGCGTGGCTGGCATCTTAGACTGAGGAAATCTAGAAATGGACAATTTCCTTAGTGCTCCAGTGCTTTTAAGGCCTGATGTAATTTTAATCAAGATTTATATTCCAAGAAGGGCACTGACCTGCCTTATTCAAGTCACATGCTAATTCTTCGCCTTGGGAAGGGTGGGTAACAAGATTTAATCCAACGAAAATGGGGTAGATTCCTAAAGGAATATCAAAACTTTATTTATATTTATATTATTTATATTTAATAATATGCATTATTAATGCTTGTAACTACAATACTGACAGGATGTTTAAAAGAACTGAAGCAATTTAAATTAACCAACAGTTCCGAGAATATTCATTTCTCAAACTCTTCATCAACACTGGATATGACCAAACTTTCCTCAATTTGATGAAATCAAAAAGATATATCACAGTTGTTTTCATTTGCATTCTGCTGCATCAGAGTTAAAGTAAGCATCCTTTACATGTTTTTGGTTATTTTCGTTTTCTCTTTGCAGATGTTAAAAATTTTGCTTATTTTTCTATTGTGTTTTTGTCATTTCCGTATAAATAGACATGATGGAATATTCTGTTTGTTTTCTCTTATATGTTGTCACATATATTTTTTAGTCTATTATTTTATTTTAAACTTTGTTTACATGATGCTTTCTCATACAGGTATTTGCAATTATGTTATTGTCAAGCATATAGATCTCCCAACCTATAAAGGAATGGTAGTTAAGCTCAGCAGAATAGATTCTTCTGAAAGCAGCCAGCGTAATTAGGTTTAGGGCAGCTAGAGAATGGAGGCAGATATTCCAATATGCTGAGTAGCTAATTCACTGGGCTAAGAGTCAGAGATTTCACCTAAGACTTCAACAGAGGAGCTGGTCCCCTCCAAGACTTTCAGTCTTCAGCTCCGTCCTCCCTTAGGCCTTGTGGGAGGTAACAATTCACAGAAGACATCCTCCACCGGGTCATTATTGATCCTTGGGGACCCCAGAATTTCGAGAACATGTGAATCCCATCAAGGTTAAACAATCCAGGTGCACTTGCAAACACCCTTACCTCATACTGACTTTATTCCAAGATTTCCGTGACATCTTTAGAAAAAGAGGATCATAAATATGTGGAACATTGGCCTTTAAGAAATCTCATTTTTTTTTCTTTTTGTGCTAAATTTCTACCTAAATGTAATATTTATGCCAAATGCTATTTATTAAATATTTAAAAAATACTAACAGAGATGGAAAATGTGTACATAAAACTTTGTAATGCAGAAAATAAGACCAGTATTCATTCAACCAAATATTTTGACCCAGTAATTAAAAATATTAATTTTTAATACACCCTGAATTTATTTTTTTGTATTTTATAATTGGTTTGTTTAATCTACAAACAACATTAGGAAAATTCTTAACTTCAGAAATAATGTTGTAGAGGGGTTTATTTCCATTCATACAACATAAAAATTTCTCTTTATCCTTTATGGTTCAAAGAGAGGGTCTGTTTGTAAGCACGTATTATAAAACTTGGTAAAGTTATGGAACCAAACACTTGAAATGATGTAGAAGAGAGGGAATCATTCTGAACCAAATGTATAAAGCATAGTTACTTGCAGTGTCAATCTCATCACAAGGTCGTGGAATGTTTGCAAAAAAAAAATTCCAAGTTCACGCAATAATCCATTTTTAATGCTGTTGAATAAGATTTGTGTGTGGTACTGGAAACCACAAATAGTATTATTTTTGAAAAGCAATTAATATAAATCAGTGGTATTACATGGGTATCAACTGAGTAACTCATTAATATAAATGCTTCTTCCCCAGTTATGGGAAGAGGTGTTGATTATTCTTAGAGGAAGTTAAATTAAGTAAACTCTAATATCTAGGGCCTTGACATTTTGCCTAGTAAGCAAGAGATATTTTAAACTAATCCATGAGATTGGTTGGCTCAATGCCATTATTAGCTCAGATCCTGGGTTGCTGAAGGGAAAAGTTTGTCCAAAGAAAAAGTCATCCTCCCTGGGACAGTAAATGTAGTTGAAGCAGGTACCATTTAAATTTCCAGAAATAGAAAAATTAAGCCAATATATCTGAGAATGAAATTCCAACATGTCCAATAAATATTTTTGGAAGCTCTGTAAAATGCCTCGTAAACAGATCTAAGTAGTAAGAAAGGTTTTGCATTTATGCTGAATTGGAACTTACATGATTCTTTGTGTTAAACTCTATAAATTAAATCTATGGCCAATACTTATTCATTCAGAGACTATGACTTGAAGATTAGTCCAGATCCTTTTTAGCCAGAGCCTTTGTAGCTCTGTCTACAATGACATCATCATTTGAAAGTTGACTTTCACTCCTACTCAGCTATCAAAAAGAATGATTTCTCAACATTTGCTGCAACATGGACGGCACTGGAGGAGATAATGCTAAGTGAAATAAGTCAAGCAGAGAAAGACAATTATCATATGGTTTCTCTCATCTATGGAACATAAGAACTAGGAAGATCGGTAGGAGAAGAAAGGGATAAAGGAAGGGGAGGTAATCAGAAGGGGGAATGAAGCATGAGAGACTGTGGACTCTGAGAAACCAACTGAGGGCTTCAGAGGTGGGGGAGTGGGATAGACCGGTGATAGGTAGTAAGGAGGGCACGTATTGCATGGTGCACTGGGTGTTATATGCAACTAATGAATCATCAAACTTTACATCAAAAACCAGGGATGTACTGTATGGTGACTAACATAACATAATAAAAAAATATTATTATAAAAAAAATACATTCCGAGTGACTAAAAAAATGTTATTTTTTATACTTTGTTCTACATTCTTAAATTAGTCAAATCACTGGATAATGCATAATTCGTCTTGTTTTTTTTTTTGGAAAAGGTGACTTTGAAAACTGACCTAGAGACATTAAATAATACAAATGTTTTAGAGAAACATCTCAAAAAAACTTTCTTCATCTAACAAATTAGCTTTAGACTAGCACTGTCCTTTAGAACATTCTGAGACAATGGAAATGTTCTATGTCTACACCATACAAAAGGCTACCCACTAGCCATTGAGTACTTGAAAAGTAACCAGTCCAAGGAGAAACTGAATTTTGTTTTACTTAATTTTAATACATTTAAATTTAAATAGTCTCATGTGACTAGGGACTACTCTGTTGGACATCACAGCTCAGAGCTGTAGACTACCTATTCAAATAGCCAAAGGGCCACTAATTATCTGGTAATATAAAAAAGAAGAAACAATGAAACTAACAGAAGCAACCCATTTCCTCTGGGTCAGAATGAATAAAGACACCGCATTAAGTGATCCCAAATGGACTAGTTGGTCATTTTATTTCTTACCTGTGGATGTTTTTTGATGTCAAATATTCTGCTAATGAATAATCCAGTCTCATTATTAAATGTGATAAATTATTGTCCATAAAAGTGATTATATTCACTTCTTACTTTCTCAAACAAAAGAATATGTTAATCATCTTAGACAGAGGAGTTTTATTTATAAGGTTACCACCATCAACATGGTACATATAGGCATGCGTGGTCACGAATCTGGTTTGGAGATGAGTTTCCCAGAAGTACTTTCAGATATTTGCTTGCTATTATGCAATTTTTTGTTAACATAAAATAAATGGAAAACACTTTCATAATTTGTTCTTTGTTACCCTTAAATATAGTAACTCACATATATTTATTTGATTATAAAATTAAAAAATATCCAAGCCATTTGGCATAAAAAATAAAGTTTAAAAGAACACCTAACTATTCCATCACCTAGAAATAACTTATTAAATTTTCAGTTACCTGAATTCCAGACATTTCTTTATTCATACATATACATGGCAGTACGGATATCTTAACTGAGACCAAAATAATAATCTTAAAATGGAACTGCACTTATTTCTTTTATTTTCAAAATTATTACATGCTATTTTAATTTTTTAAAAAGCCAAATTGAAAACAAAAACAAAAACGAAATGGATTGAAGGTTTGGTGATTGTTTCTTCATCAAAAAAGATACCATGACCTAAAATGTCTGCCTTTCTTTCTTTTCTTTCTTTTCTTTCTTTTCTTTCTTTTCTTTCTTTTCTTTCTTTTCTTTTCTTTCTTTTCTTTCTTTTCTTTTCTTTCTTTTCTTTCTTTCTTTCTTTCTTTCTTTCTTTCTTTCTTTCTTTCTTTCTTTCTTTCTTTCTTTCTTTCAGATTTTATTTATTTATTTTGACAGAGAGACAGCCAGCGAGAGAGGGAACACAAGCAGGGGAGTGGGAGAGGAAGAAGCAGGCTCCCAGCGGAGGAGCCCGATGTGGGACTTGATCCCAGAACGCCGGGATCACGCCCTGAGCCGAAGGCAGATGCTTAATGACTGCGCTACCGAGGCGCCCCTAAAATGTCTTTCTAAACTAAATTTTAAAGGGTCATGAAAACTTACAGGTGTTATATCATTTTAAAAACTGAATAGTTCAGGGGGCCCCTGGCTGGTGCAGTCGGTTAAGCGGCTGACTCGGTTTCGGCTCAGGTCCTCATCGCAGGGTCTTGAGATAGAGCTCGGAATGGGGCTGCGTGCTCAGCACCAAGTCCGCTAAGGTTTCTCTCTCCCTCTGCCTCTGCCCCTCCCTGCGCTGTCTTGAAAATAAATAAATAAATCTTTAAAAAATCTAAATAGCTCAATTGCAGGCAATAGTAACTGAGTGCTTATATAAAGATGAGGAAATGAGCATTCAAATTATTTCTCCCATCACCAGCCTCCTGTTCTTCCATACAGCTAAACACATTATATGCTTGTGGTTTTCATTTGTTTGTTTTTGTTTTTATTACGTTATGAAGATTTATATCACTTATACTCTATTCTGGAACTATTTCAATTCCTAATAAACCTCTGAAACACCCTACACCCAACAACAAGCTCTCCAGAAACTGAAAACCTGCCTCCCACAATCTTGTCCATCTTGGTTATGGGCAACTCTACAATTCCAGTTGCTCAGCCCATGTAACTCTTTCTGAGCCCTCTCTCTCTCCCTCGGTGCACATCCAGACTACAAACCTTGTGGGCTTCACCTTCTAAACACGTCCAGAACCCGCCCACCTGTGCAAGTCATCATCAGCCTCACCTGGACATTTGCAATAGCCCCCTTCACCACCTCCTGGTTTGGCCCTTGCGCCCCTCAGTCACTTCTCAACACAGCAGTGGGAATGATCCTTTTATAAAAACAACACTGTTCTGGGGAGCCTGCATGGCGCAGTTGGTTAAGCATCCGACTCTTGGTTTCTGCTCAGGTCCTGATCTTAGGGTTGTGAGATCAAGCCCCCTGGGGCACCACGCCCAGTGCAGAGTCCGATTGAGATTTTCTCTTCCTCTTTCTGCCCCTCCCACCTGTGCTCGCTCGCTCTCTCTCTCTAAAATAATAAATCTTTAAAACACACACACAATTCTGTCAACTTTTTGAGGGAAACTCTTAAAAGTTTTAACCACAGCTTTCAAGGCCCTGCACAATCTCACCCTGTTACTTCACCTTATCTCCTACTGAAGTGGCCTCTTCACAGAGACCGGGCACCTACCTCATGGCTCCCCTACATCATTTCCTCTGCCTACAAGCACTTTGCTTCAATCTCAGAGTGGCTCACTCCTTCTCATTAGGCAGGTTTTCCTGGGATGCCACCTTTTCGAGGTGGCCTTTCTTTCCACCCTATTTAAAATTTAACCCTCCCTCCAAACGTTCTCTCCACTTCCTCTGGTTTCTTTTTCTCCATAGCACTTATCACCGATAACATATTACACTTTGTACTTAATTCTTTTCCCTTCCCCATTAGAATGTAAACTCCACAAGGACAGGGAAATTTGCCGGTTTTGTTCACTGTTTTTACCTTCAGTACCTAGAACAGTAGCTGACGCATAGGTGCTTGATATCTGTTCAAAGAGAAACAAATACTGGGGGGCACCTGGGTGGCTCAGTCGGTTAAGCGTCTGCCTTCTGCACAGGTCATGATCCCAGAGTCCTGGGATCAGCCTTGAGTGGGTTTCCCTGCTCAGCGGGAAGTCTGCTCCTCCCTCTCCCTCTGCCTGCTGCTCCCCCTGCTTGTGCTTTCTCTCTCTCTCTGTCAAATAAGTGAATAAAATCTTTAAAAAAAATAACAAATAAGTGAATAATTGAGATTAATTTCTTTGTATTTTTGTCAATGGTTATTTATATCATTTCTGTATGTATAAATTCACCCATCAACCCTAACACTATTGCTTCTACTTTCTTGAGCTCTTTATTGTGAATTGTTTTTTGTCTGGGTAGATTTTGCTTTTGTTTTCTATTACTGTGTAACGAATTACCACAAACTTCGTTGCTTAACACAACACCCATTGCTCGAGTCAGAGTTCCGTAGATCAGAAGACAGGCACAGTGTGACTGGGTTCTGTGCCCAGGGTAGCACAGGGGTGAAATAAAGATGTCAGACAGGTTGAGGTCTCATCTGGAGGCTCTCAGTCTTCCTCCAAGCCATTCTAAGTGGCGGCTGGGTTCATATATATACAGTTGTAGGACTTAGGTCCCTGTTTACTTGCTGAATATCAGCTGGAGGCTGCTTGTCTTCCTTGCCACGTGGCCCCCTCCATCTGCAAACCAGCAGTGTTGCACCCAGTTCTTTTCATGCGACACATCTCTGAGTTTTTCATTCTGCAATCAGTTTGAAAATGCTCTGTTCTTAAAGGTTCATGTGATTAGGTCTGGCCTACTTGGATAACTTCCCCCTTTTAAGACCAACTGCTTGGGAAACTTATGTCTGCACAAGCTCTTCGAGGCAGTACCTAGACTGGTGTTTAATTGAGTAACTGGGAGCAGGTGTGTGCCTAGCGGAGGCTGGGAATTCCAGCAGCCATCTTAGAATTCTACCTACCACAGGTTCCAATGATAAGTAAGATTCTTTCCTTCTCACAAGAAGGGTTTGAAGATCTGTCTCCCTGAACTGCTGCAACTTTGAGAAACTTGTTTTATAACTGGGTAAACAATTATTGATTTACAATATATATATGTTTTTTACCAGAAAGCTGTAGACCTCTCCCTTCTAGGTATTACACTGCTCTTCTTCCTGCCCGTTTCCCAGTCGTCTTCTGATTTCCTGGATTTAATCTTTCAGTCATTGGGTTTTCTTTCAAGAAGGAATGGATCACGAATGCCATATTTTTGGAGGTTTTAAATCATGTTTCAAAGACACTTGCTCATCAAATGGAAAAATGGCTAGACATGATATTCTTTCTGTCAAGACTTGGTAAACATGATCTGTTCTCTTCGGATACTGGCTACCACTAGAAAGCAGCTTGGTCTCTCAAGCCTGAAAAATTATTTATCTTTCAGGTTCAAACTTAGACACATCTCAGTATTTCCATCTTTTATATAAACATTTAAGAAATGAATTCAAGTCTTATGTCAAACAATTTTTTGTATCTTCAACTACATTTTATTTCAGAGGTTTTAACTTCAAAAAAAAGTAATTATCCTTCGGAAGCCTATTTGTCTACTTTGTTTTCAAGATTTTCAAGCTTTTCCTTAGGTCATTAATTGTGTTTTTCCTTTCTGTTTTTTTTCTTCCTTTCCTCAAATTCAGGATGAAGCCCTAGAGAATACTGGGTCTGGGTGGTATTTCTCTGTCTCTGCTAGGATGCGGCACTGGTAAGTATGAACATCTGCATATAAGTGTTTATCACTGGTTTTCCTCCAGGCTGCTTACTTTACGCCTGACTCCACTTCTCTTCAAATCGTAGAGTATAATGAAAAATTCTCAGTTTTCTCAGACTTCTGATACTACATTTAGGGGTGGCAATCTACATAAGTATAGAAACTGCACTAAGTCATGGGGGAGAATTTTGTTTCTTATTACATTTTGAAAAGTGTTAGTCAATTGTACCCTTTCGCCGGGGAGGTTTTTTTCTAATTTTTATATTTTGACTGTTGGTTTGTTTGCATTATTTGCTTTTTGAGTTTTACCTTTATTATGATGTGTAAGGCATAGGGAACAATGCAAATTAATTGTACGCCTCATTGATTTATTGCCATGCGAATAATTTTCCCCAGAACAGATGATTTTCGGGAGCTGAAAGTACTCTTCCTCCTCGTTTTGATTACTACCCCTTGCTCTTACTGAAGGATAACTGGTATCCTGACTCCTAACCCAATAGTTAACATGGGCCTGCTTTTAAATATTGTATGAATAAGATAATAGGATATGCACTTTCTCTGCTCTCTTTTAGACAGTATAATATTTCATAGCAACATAAAGCGACATAACATTTGTGAAATTCACCCCCTTGCTGCCAATAGGTATAGTTTATTTGTTTTACTTTATATGACATTCTATAGTTTGTGTTTGAGTGGACCATCATTTAGCCGTGCTAGTATTTATAAGCAATGGAATTGTTTCCAGTTTGGGCCCATTACAAATAATACACCTGTAGAAATTATTGGACATGGCCCCCTGTACATTTTTTTGTACACTTCTGTGTGTGAAAACTCATTCCACTTAGGAGTAGAATGAGTCACATGATATGCATATGCTCAACTTCATAAACAATGCTGAATGGTTTTCCAACGTGGTTTTACCAACGTACGCTTCCACTTACAATGTATGAAAATTATTGTCACTCCACATACTTGCCAACAGTTAGAATTGCCATTCTTTTTATTTCTAGCCATCTGGTGGGTGTGTAGTCAACTTACTTGCAGATTTAAGTTTTATTTTCCTGATTTGGAGGGAGTGATGTTGGATATTGTTCTAAACTATCTGTTGTCAACCTGGTATTACTACCAAGATATTTTCTGCATCACAGAGAAGCCAGATGACATTTCCAAGAACTTCCTGTTTCCTTGGTTCTGGGTTAGAGTCTGACATAGAGTTCTTTTTTTTTTTTAATTTTTTAAAGATTTTTATTTATTTATTTGACAGAGAGAGAGAGAGATAGCCAGCGAGAGAGGGAACACAAGCAGGGGGAGTGGGAGAGGAAGAAGCAGGCTCCCAGCGGAGGAGCCTGCTGTGGGGCTCGATCCCAGGACCCTGGGATCATGCCCTGAGCCAAAGGCAGACGCTTAACAACTGAGCCACTGAGGCACCCCTGACATAGAGTTCTAAGAAGGGCAGGAAAGGTCATATTCTCTAGGAGAGGTTGCAGCCGGACTGATGGAGATGTATTGTCAGCAGTTTCTTGGTTGGTTCTTGGGCACCACTTGCTTTACAGATGCAGCCTGAGAGATGGTGGGAGCTTCTTGGAGCTTTACTTCCCGGCTGTTTACATGTTTGTAGAAGTTTCTAATTCTCTGTAGGAAAGACCTTCATACCTCAAATACATAATGTGGCTTCTGTTTTCCTATGCAGAGCATTGCTGGTACCAATAGCCTTTCACATGTTTATTGACCCTTGAAATTCTTTTGTGAAGTGCTTGTTCAAGTCTCTTGCCTTTTTTCCCATGCTGGATTATCTGTCTTCTCCTTATTAATTGGTAGGAGACTTTTATATTATTTTTAGATGGTGTTAAAGATGATATAAATACTTCTCCTTCTCCATGGCTTGCTTTTTTTACTTTCCTACATGCTTTATTTTGATAAAGAGTACTTAATTTTGAAGTAGTTTAACAAATTTATGATTAAAATTTTATGTTTTATTTTTAAAAAGCTATTTTCTAACCAGTAGTCATGAAGATATTCTCCTATGTTATCTTTGTTTTTCCTTTCACACTTATGTCTAAAGCTTAAAATCTATCTGGAAAATTTTTTTTAATAAGACGTGATGAAGAAGTCCCTTCCCCCCCCATATAGCTATGCAATTGACTTAACACTCTTTATCAAAGAGACCATTGTTTCTCGCCTTTCTCTAAAGTGCTAACTTTTGCACAAATCAAGTGTCTGTATTTATGTGGGTCTCTTTATGGGTTGTACATTCTACTGTTTTGACCTATTTATCTATTCTTCAGTCATGTTTTTCTAGAAGCCTTTCCTGAATCCCTCAAGCAGGGCTAAGGACTCACTTCTCTAGGCTATAGATATTGTACAAAATCTCTATAATTATTGCCTGTAAATTATTCTCCTGCCTAAAATTATTTAGGCTTCATTCCCATTCTCCTAATTCTCCCATTCTTCCTAATATGGACAGAGATCCATATTAACTGTCTTAAATAACCAACACTTAGGGCAAATGCCTCTTATATAGGCTTATTTTTAGAAAAAGGGAGTTGACATTTTAGCCTGGTATAATATTGGTTTACACTATTTTCCTCTAAGTCATTTCTATAGACTTCTTTCGATGATTTTAAAGGACTTAGGGACACATTTTAGAGCAGCATTAAAAATAGATGGGGATTCTTTGGGGAAATGGTTCTGTCCTGGTGCCCTGGTGATTTTACATGACTTCCATAGGCCCTGTGGCCAGTCTTGACCATGGTCTAACCCAAGTCTTGTTGGAGAGTCCTGTGGCTCCTTGTGGAGCAAGGAGAGGTAAGCCTTGTAAGAAATTTCCATGAGGCAGTTTCTCACCCCAGTCTTGTGGAAGAGTGCCACAAAGCTGATTCCCATCCATCACTCATGTTTCAGTTGAGCACAGGACTTTCTAACTCACTTCATCCACTGGAATACAGCTTTAGGCTTCTATGTAAGTTAAAAAACTGTTTAGTTGTGGTTTAGAAGCTGATCCTCAATGACAGAGTGACTCTTCACCTGTGTCATCTGTCCTGTGACCCTTCTGGTTAAATGGCATAACGTAGGGCGGGGAGCTAACACCAGGCTGATCTTATTTTGCTTTTGTGTAAGTTGTAAACTGAATCTATTTGACATCTTTGACTTCTTACTGGCCAAATCTATGGAAAGGTGGCAAGACAGCCTAGCAATTGCAGTACTCACACTGGTGGTCCTCTTACCACCATGTTGATGTTTGGGGAATATTTGACCACTTGATAGATTCTTAAAATGGTTAGCAACCTGCTGCAAATTCTGCCAGCTGCCAACAAAAATGCTTAAAAATATGTTGTTACAGATTAAAAACTCCTCAGTAACATTTAAAAAAGAACCTACAATCGACCTGTTGGAATAGAAGCCACAAAATTAAACAATAGAAAGGATGGGTGCCAATGTGTATCAGGTTCATTTATAGGGAAAGTCACGCTTCATATCTCCTTCGCTGCATGGTTTCTGTTTCACACACAGGAGGTCTGTGCCAGGTTCTTTTCTATCAGGACACTGGCAGTCCGTGTTTCCTCTTCCTGCTCACCAACCTGCTCTCACCAGACAATCACATATATACTCATCACGTGTTTAAATCCTTTTCACCCTGCAGTCCTCAGAGAATCATCCTCTGAACTACTATCTGTATAACACTCAGTTTTCTAAAGTTACTTCACACTTTCCCTTCATCAAATTTACCACAATTTATCTTTAAAGATAAAAGAGAAAGCCACAGATACAGAAAAATTGATTGTTCATGTTTATCTTCCTAGACTGTGAGGTTCATGAACACAAAGATCATAGTTTTTATTTATTTGGCCTTTGTCGCCACTGTATTTCCACCCCTTAGCTCGTGGCATTTAGAGGAGCTTAATAAATATTTGTTGAATAAAGAAAAAAAATGATGGAATGATAAAGCAGAAAAGTGAGCCACAACCTTTGTTTTCTTGGGTGCTAATTCTTAAGTGCTGTATTTCTCCCATCCCTTAAACTTTCCCTTTTCCTGCTATCTCTAGGCGGGGATTTAAAATCCCAAAAGTGTTTGATAGAAAGCATGTGGTAGGGTGGAGTGGTGGGGACTGAGCTGCGGGTTTGGTGCAGAAAAGTGACGCCATTGAAGGGAGAACAGAAGGAAGAAAGGCGATTGGCGATGTCACATTGCAACTTCGGAAATAGAATCTTCACAAGTGAGTTATGCAGGTAGAGTTAATGTCAGAAAAATGTGGAAATGTTTTAAATGAGTGGATAGTTTTTTAAAATATTTTTTTTTCTTAGGTTTCATGTCAAAGTAACAGGCTAAGGAATTACAAGATGTTCCCACATCAGTCCTCAGATCTGAATTAGATATTGTTTTTAGGGATTGCAGCTGTATACATCAAGAAGCCATATATCTGAGTAGTTGTGATCATCACCTGAGGGGTAAAAGAGTCCACATCAACCAAATAAACAGAGCAAATAACCAACTGTAGTTATTTGCCTATATCATGTTCTTTGATGGTCTCTATGAAGCCAACAATGAGTTAAAAAAATTAAACATACAATAACCTTGCAATATTGCAGCACAAGGAAAAAAGGACCAGTATCCTAAAGATTCAGGGTACTCCCAATGTTTTTAAACCAGATGAAATCTTTAGGAAATTGATACCCTAATCTAAGAAGAAAGGACCCTGACCAGGGAGCAGAAGCAATTATAAAAGTGAGTATGAATGCTGAAGTTACAGATAAGAGAATATAGAGGTGATTGATGTAACTGGGGTGAAGGAAAATTTATAAACAAAAGATATTAACGAAATAACTAAGTAACAATGAAAATCAGAGGCTAGAAGACAGACAACAAGCTCTCTAGGAGACAGAAGAAAAAGATAGATGAACTCAAGTATTACAGTTATTCTTGAGGAGACTACAAGAATTATTAGAAAATAATCCAAAATCTACCGTGCAAAATTTCTAAAGGCAACCTTCCTCCAGGAAAAGTAATAAAAGTCATTCAAAGGAAAAAAAAAGTATCTCGAGGTACATGGTTGGGAGGACAAATATTTGTGGCACCCAAGTTTCACCATAAAAAATTATAATTATTTTTATTAAAGCATGAAGATGGAGAAGAGTAGACTCATGTGGTGGATACTGGAGGGTCCACAGGGGAAAAAATAAGACCGTGGACCTAACTAACTCAGATCTCAAACCAGGGGAATTTACTAATATGTAGGTTTCAAACATGCCTCTTTTTTTTTTTTTTATCCACTCTGCTTTTGATCTTCTACGTATAAAATTTATATTGACGTTCTCTCCCATTACCTGTAAAAAAGCCATTTTGTGAACATGCTAAAAAAAGATGTTTTAAATACTCCAGATGTAGTTGGCAGAATTAAGGAGATGGAGGCAGTCTAGCATAACAAAATAAGTAAGAATTAAAAAGTGGGAAATCATTTTATAAGGAGTTACAGAAATATTGTGGATTGTCTGTGTGTACCTTTAAAGAAATGTAAACAGTATTCTGAACACTTGCAGAGGGTGACTTACTAGAATTAATTTGATAAACCTCTTTAAGCAATGAATTATTGGCGGTTTGTGTGAAAGTCTAAGTAAATAAATCATAGAAAACAATTACAGGATAAAGGGATAAAGACAGCTGTTCTGCAAGTAGCATAAAGCCCAACACAAAATAGTATGTAGCATGGATCGTCATCCACCTAATTGCAGTAATGTGCCCATTTTAATCTGTTTAATAACATGGATTCACTTTATTATGTTTTGAAATGTAAGTCGTATCAGTTCATTGACCACAAATCTTTAGGTATTTTTCCTGGACAAAAAGTTGGAAATCGTAGGAGAACCACACGATCTCCCCACCCAATAGAACAACTACAATCATTTTGTTATAATCCCATCTAACAATTTTGCATCCATTACTTAACTTGTTTGCAATCACTGTACACATGTAATTTTATATTTTGACATTTTATACTGAATACTAGATAATGAGCTTCATGTTGCAACATTGTCTTCCTAATTATTTCATTACATAATTTCCCATGGACTAGATTGGTCCTAATTTTTTCATCCTTTTTTCTTCATTTTAACATTCAAGTTGCTTCCTACATAGAACACAAATCATGTACACCATTTTTATTTTATTATTTCTTAAAATGGTTTTCATGCATATTATTACCATATCAAAATATATTAAATATTAGTCTTGATCTATATTGCTCAATTAAACTAAAGCATGGTTTTGCCCCTATGCATGATAAGAGTATAAGCTTTACTCCATGTTTGTTATTATTGAATTTAAAATTTTTTCCAGTTTGAAAGTTGTTGTTTCATTATATTAAAAACATCTTTGAAAATTGACAAAAGTGAAAATTTTCCATATATTTATTTGTTGGTTTACTATATAATAACATTTACTTCTATTTATTTACAATCCAATAGCTAGGAGTAGAATGCAACAAATCACACAGCCAGAATGTAGCAGTGACAGCAGAGGTGGAGAGGATCTAGATATTGGACTTTGGAAACCTGGTAACTCTTGTTAAGAAATGGCAAAGCATTTGGTCAAAATGTTGCCTACTGTACTTTGGAAGGTGGATCAAGTTCCAGCCAAAAGGTAAATAAGTGGGGGGGGGGGGAATCAGAATGTGGTTGTGTGCAGGCTGCTTCTTGATACTTCCAGTAGACAATTTTATCAAAAAAATTTCTGCAGTAGGGACGCCTACTGAGCCTGAATGGCTCAGTCAGTTAAGCATCCAACTCTTGATTTCGGCTCACGTCATGATCTCAGGGTCCTGAGATCAAGCCCCGCATTGGGCTCCTTCTCTGCCCCTCCCTCCAACACCCCCTCGTTCTTGCGTATGCACACACACTTTCTCTCAAAGGAAAAAAGATGTCTGCAGTAAACTCATGTTAGAATAAATTTAGCCTGCAAGCAGAGACAAAAGGTAATACAGCTTTGTTAAGAAAGATATTGCGTGTGGCCTGCAGTCTAAAGTGACTGAGAATCCAGGAATTTGAAATCTCGTTGTATAAGAAAAGTCAATTGTATCTGTGTCCAAATTGAAATGGCTAAGCATTAGAGCACACCACCCCCCCCTTACAAACCATGAGACTGCTGATAAAGGCAGGACTCAGGGGGTTGCCTACTACTTCCACTCACGATTTCAGAGTTGCTGGGGTATGGGGATGAGAAGAGGGTCCAGAAACCAAAACACCATGGTCTGGGTCTAAATAAGAAATTTAGCATGGTTACCCCCATCTTAGTTCAGGCTCCCATAATAAAGTACTATAGATTGGGAGGGTTATAAACAATTGAAATTTATTTCTGGAGGCTGGAAGTCCAAGATCAGGATGCCATTATGCTCACGTTCTGGTGAGAGCCCTCTTCAGGGCTGCAGACTGCCGACTCCTCGTTGTCCTCACATAGAGCAGAGAGAAGATGCGCACTCTCAAGACCCTAACAGTGCACTAACCCCTCTCAGGAAGGTTCTGTCTTTCTCATCTAATCCTAACTTCCTACTTCCCAAAGGCCCCACCCTCTAATACCACACAGTGGAGGGTAAGGTTTCAACATTTTAATTTTGGAGAGACAGACATTTAGTCCATAACATTCTACCTCTTTCCCCCAAATTCATGTCCTTCTCACATGCAAATACATTCATTCCATCCTAACAACACCCAAAAGTTTTGAGTCATTCCAGCATCAACTCTAAAGTCTGAAGTTCAAAATCTCATTTAAATCAGACAAGGATGAGACTTGAGGTACATTCATCTTTAGGCAAAATTCCTTTTCATCTGTGAACCTGTAAAACTAAGCAAGTTATGTTCTTCCAAAATACAATGGTGGGATAGGCATAGGATAGATATTCTCGTTCCAAAGAGGAGAAACAGGAAAGCAAGAAGGGGCGATAGGTCTCAAGCAAGCCCCAAGCCTAGCAGGACAAACTACATTAGATCTAATTAGACCGATTAGAAATCATCCCCTTGGGCTCGATGCTGTGCTTTCCAGGCCCACTGGGGTAGCTGTCCCTTCCTGGCAGCTCTGCACCCCCAAGGCTCTGTCAGGTGGCCCTGCCCCCAAGGCTTACTGGCAGTGAGGCAATAGTTTCCCTATTTTGAAAGCAAGGAAGGAGCCCTGCTGGTCTCTGAATTGCATTTAGGGTCATTCTTCCATTGTCTTGAACAATAGAGCAAGTTCAGAGGGGAACACTTCTATGAACTTGTCCTGTGCAGTCCAAGAAATCCAACAGCCTTCCTTTATACACTCCTGTCTCCCTCTGTAGTTCAAACGAGCAGTTTCCTGCTGGAGTGGCTGATTAAGTCCATTGTCCCCCGAGCATACTGATCTCCTTATCAAATAGATGCTTGGCCACACCTTTTAGTGTTCTTTTCTGAATATACTTTCTCATTTTTGGCAATAGGGGTAGGCTAAACCTTTTAGTTCTGCTTTCTCCTTGCTTAACAATCCCATCTGTAAGCCCTTTCCCTCTTCTTACATTCTACTATAAGTAGTCAGAAGACAAACTGCACCTGCAACACTTCTAGAAATTTCATCTAAATATCCAATTTCATTGCTCGCAAGTGCTACCTTCCACAGAACACTGGCACATGAACACGGTTCAGCCAAGTTCTTCACCACCTTAGAACCAGAATCTCCATTCCTCCAGTTTCCAGTAACGTGTTCCTCATGTCTGTCTGAGATCTCCTGAGCACTGCCTTCACTGTCCATATTGCTGCCAATATTCTGTTTGGATTAGAGATTCTCTAGAAGAGGGAGGCTTTCTCTGCAGCTCTCCTCTTTTCTTTCTCATTCTCCCTTACAGCTTTGTTCATGGCAATGGCGGCCTTTTCTAGCATACCCCTGAAAACTCTTCTAGCCTCTGCCCGTTACCCGGTTCCAAAGCTGCCCCATAGATTAAGGTGTTTGTTACAACGCCACCCCCACTTCTTGGCTCCAACGCCTGAGCTCAGGCTGCTATCCCAAACACCACAGACTGGGTGCCTTACAAACAACAGAAATGCATTTCTCACAGTTCTGAAGGCTGGGAGGCCCAGCTCAGGGTGCCAGCGCACTCCTGTTCTGGTGAGAGCCCTCTTCGGGGTGGCAGACTGCCGACTTCTCACTCTATCCCCACATGGCCAGAGCAGAGAGAGCAGCAGTCTCTCTCCTGAGCCCCACAGGACATTAATCCCACTCGGGAGGGCTACCCTGCCTCGCTAATCCTAATTACTTTACAAATGCCCCACCTCCTAATACCATCACAAGAGGGGCCACACTTCAACATACGAATCTGGGAGGGGGGGATCACATTCATTCTATAACAGCATCACATAGAACTGACCAGAATACTTTCTAAATTTCTTTAAATGCATACAATATGCTCCCTTGCCTGCCCCCCACCTTAGTGCTTTCATCAGTCTCTGCTCTCTCCATTCTCCACTCCTCCGCGGAAGCATGAGACTCCCATTTTCCAGTGCGTGTAACTTTAATGACAGTTCGTTTAGCTTTAGAGCTAGCTCACCGTGACTGTCACTCCCCGTCTCCTTGTGCCCCGATTGAACTTCTACTCATCTTGGCATCTATAGGAGTATCTCTCATAATGTCATAAATAAAATAAAATTGTGGTGAGATGGAATTGAAACAAATCATCAGAGAAACGCATCTCCTGGTGGTTCATGATGGTGGAGAGGGCGCTTTTGTCTAAGCGGGACTGTTCCATGATATTTTCCCTGTTCAGTGAGGACCGAATTCATATTTTTATTTAGGTAAAGTACATACACCGTGGAAAGAATCCCCCCTCTCTCTTTCTCTCTCTCTCTCTCTCACACACACACACACAAACTACTTTAGACCCATTATTACTTGAAAGATGTTAGCAGAATGTAAACGTGACCCAAATTCAACTACCAACAAATTATTGAAAAATCACTTGGTTAATAACTGGCTTATTGTTCTGCCTGTCCATACAATCATTTTTTCTTAGTTTTCCCATGTTTCTGTTATTCCAAGTTGTTGCTAAGATAGCATGTGTGAACCTTAGAAGGCCCCTTTCCGCAGGGTAACCCCACAGCCATCAGGAAATGTTCTTGTAAGCGAATGAATGGCACGGCATGAAAGGCTCAGACTTACAGATTTTATGCCATTGCAGATATAGATCCATTCCCTGTCTTAAAATGACATGGTGCCTTTTACAGAACAGCAAGCCAAATGTGATCATATTCACAAAGCAACCGGCTGAAGAGCATGTGGAATGCTGAACAAATAATAAACAAAAACATAAATGAAACTGGGCATTCTGCCTAGAAAACAGAATCTGTGTGCAAGCAACACAGATTCAAGCCAAATTTTAGACCCTCTGAGAGGCCATTCAACTGTGCTTGTCTCTAAACATGGAGCCAAAGAGGAAATAGGTGAATTTTCTGTCAGTACACAGTGGGAAGATGTAAGGTGTAGAGATCATAAATCTGCTTCAGGAAAGACTGAACAAAAGGATGAAGATTCAACCGAGCTTCATCCCTAATTTGACAGGTTGTCATGTCGAGCTAGGAACAGCTACCAACATCCAACAGCAAGTCCTAGGAATCATTTCATGGTTGAGCTCCATATTTTATAGTTTCTTTTGGTTCATCAAAGGCTACTTTTTGTAGCAGTGTGAGACCTCAAAGGCTAGAATTGGTATTAAATGACATATATCTTATATCAGATTATGTAATGGAAAAATCATTTTCTTCTGGTCCCATCTGTATTTTTTTTTTAATTTTTGTTTTTTTTTAAATTTAATTCTGGTCCCGTCTTTACAACAAAGTGAGCCATTTCACAAAGTCGGAAGTATGAAACACTCTGTCAAGATCAGGTGCTCCTGTGGTTAGAGTTAGCAAGGAAGAGGCAGTGCGTTCCAGGCAGAATGATGCTCAGTCAAGTTGTGGAGCCTCAGTGTAGCAGTAGCAAGTAGCCAGCCACAGCAGGAGACGAGTGGTACATTTCTCTGGCTGGTCCAATTTGCTTTACAGATTTTTTTTTTTATTTTTTTTGGATACAGAGAGAGATAGAGCAAGATAGCACACGCAGGGGAAGCAGCAGAGGGAGAGGGAGAGGCAGAATCCCAGCTGAAATGTCCACAATAGCTAAATTGTGGAAGGAGCCGAGATGCCCTTCAACAGATGACTGGATTAAGAAGTTGTGGTCCATATATACGATGGAATATTACTCAGCTATCAGAAAGAACGAGTTCTCAACATTTGCTACAACATGGACAGCACTGGAGGAGATAATGCTAAGTGAAATAAGTCAAGCAGAGAAAGACAACTATCATATGATTTTTCTCATCTATGGAACATAAGAACTAGGATGATCGGTAGGGGAAGAGAGGGATAAAGAAAGGGGGGGTAATCAGAAGGGGGAATGAAACATGAGAGACTATGGACTATGAGAAACAAACTGAGGACTTCAGAGGGGAGGGGGGTGGGGGAATGGGATAGACCGGTGATGGGTAGTAAGGAGGGCACGTATTGCATGGTGCACTGGGTGTTATACACAACTAATGAATCATCGAGCCTTTATCGAAACCGGGATGTACATGTATGGTGACTAACATAATATAATAAAAAATCATTAAAAAAAAAAAAAAAAAAAAAAAAGAATCCCAGCTGAGCAGGGAGCCCACTCAAGGCTCGATGCCAGGACCCCGTGATCATGACCTGAGCCAAAGGCAGACACTCAACTGACTGAGCCACCCAGGTGCTCCTTTACAGATCTTTTCAATGCTTCCACTAGTCTGTAACTATTAGTTCAGAATAGCCATCTCTTCCTTTGATGGCTTCTCAACTTATTTATCCACAGGCAGCTAATACCTTGCTGTAGTTACTATCTGAAAATTAGGGGAAACAATCTTCTACATGATTTAAGGTCCCATGGCCTCACTTTCTCTCCATTCTGTTCCATCATGTCCAAATCTCTCAGTTTCCATGTACCTGCCGAAAATTCTACAAAAGTTCACTGTAAGAAGCTGAGAATTTCAATGTCTTTTATTACCTACTCCTGCTCAAATAATCTACATTTACTTCCCATTAAATTCTGGTCAGGACATCTCTTCCGTTTTTGGAGAACATGCTTACCAGTACTACCTCCCCCTGAGCTCGGTCTCCTTCTCCTGAAATTTCTTTTTCTCTTCCTCCCTCATTATTCTTTGCCCACTCATCAAGGACAGGACGTCTTGAAGTCTCCGCCAACTTTTGCAGCCTGTTTACTCCTGTGAATCCATTTAGCCCTTTCCAATTGTATCATGCCACTTAACACTTGACTATATTTTGTCACGAATATTTTATATTTCAAGATGGCCCGATTAGATTATAATTGGGCACAGGAAGTTTTGCATAGTAGATGCCTCAAAATGCAACCTGACTGATACATTAATTGAATGGGAGGGAATCTAGAAAGTGGTTCAAGGTCTGAAAATACAACAAAGCCACTTCTATTGAACATTCAAATTCATAGACTTGCCCAGTATCTCCCTTGATAAAAACCTATGAGATTTCGGATTGTACCTCCAAAATTACAATGAATATCAGCAGAGATAAATTTCACTTGAATCCAATTTGTAGCCACCACTGTAAAGGAAAGAATTCTTTAGAATAATAAATTGTTCCTTTTGAGTTTTATGATAGGATGTTCAAGAAGTTTCCTTTGGAAAAAAAAAAAGTTTCCTTTGAGGGTTAAGATATGATTTAAATATATTAGTGATCCACAGATTAAGTGTTTTAGTGATCCACAGCTCTAAAATCAGAAGTGTGGCTTCCTGAAACTCAAACTATCCATCTGTTTCAGTGTAAACTGTGCGGTATATGCACAGTATGCATTATTTATATTTAGTATTTAGATTTTCAGGACTGAAAAAAAATCATACCACACCTAGAAAGGGTGTGAACACAGAATGCAACGCTCCTGGAAAGGTCTGCATCTCAACAATATTTTTGATCAAAAGTTGTTTCTATGGTTACAATATTATCACTCTTATCATGCACGGTGGACTAAGCCACTATATTTTTTGTGTTACTTGGTTATTGAGATATGAAATTCATGTAAAGCCAAATAATGTCTTTAAGAATAAAGCAGCTACATCTACTGTACTTTTTCTGTTAATGAGAAAGACTGTTGCTTTAAAGTTTCATGTAATCCAGTCTTTTGGAAGTAGATATGGCTGGATCCATTCTCAGAGGAATTATCCATTCTAAAGAGCTTGATTTGAGGGACTACATTTATTATTTGTATTTTATTTTGCTACTAACCTATTAAGTAAAATGATACCATGCTTCAAGGAACTGACTCCATCCTGTAATTATGCAGAATACTATTTGTGACGTGGTATTTATCACCTTTTTCAAAAACAAATGTAGGCCTGGTTTCTATGGAGAAATCTAGAGAGGAGATGAAGAATAGGGGCTTCAGCACTGAAAGGAGTATCTCACTGCTCCTGACAGTTTCCAGTGCTATCACCCTAATTGGATCTATTTTAAAGGGCCATGGCATGAAGTCAGACTAAAAAGATTTAGTATGGAGCTGAAATGTCACATGCCATGTGCCATCCATTCACTTCCTGGATAAAATAATCTTAGCAGCAGTCTGGAGTAGTGCATCAGCTTGGGCTGGAGCACATGATGTGTGAAAGTTTGCAAAAGTGAGGCTGAAAGTACTGTCTGAAGGAAAGGACAAGATGGCAAGGGTGAGGGAAGAGGAGGACCTCAGAGGGTGCAGTCTCCCTGCAGCACCCCATTTCCTGGCAAGAAGCTCCATAGGGGAAGCCAGAAGCTTCATCAAGATCTAAAGTAAATTGAACAGCCAGCAAGCAGTCTACAGGATTAGTTTCCTAGTTATTGCCTCCTACAAAGAACTTTTGTTACCATTTGAGGAACAAAAGCACATTTATATCCATCAACTTCCATTACTCAAACCTCCCTGCATTGTATCTGTTGACTACATATTTACAGATTAAGTGGAATGGGTGTGAATATCAGTAAGTGGCTGCAAAGTGTAACTAACAGCAGTGGTGTAACATAAGGGAACACTAACTTGATCCCCTCCACCCTTCCATGCCAAGAACTCCAAAATGAAGACCACTTTACAATCCCTGCACCTGGACTCTGTATTAAATTTCAGGTGAACCTTTATATAAATTTCACTTTAATTGAATACCAAAACCGTGAAATGAAGTCCCCCTGAATGTACTATGTGGACTCAAGGCGAGTTAGATGCTTTGATATGATATAGTTATATATTAAGTTATATATTATCAAAAGAAGCTTAGAGCTATTCTATTTCCATGTTTATTCTCCAGGTAGTCATTACAAAATTTAGTGTTCACATAACTTTCCCAAAGGAATCAGTGTCTCTGCATGGCATTGTGATAGGCATGGCACCATGAAAAACAATAATGGTAGTTGTACCTGTGATTTATGGATCTGGGTGAGCCATATGATATATATGGCATTAATTGAGCTGGATGAAATCCAGAGGAGTCAAATACTCATCTTCCCATCTTTGCACAGAAGTTCTGAATTTGGACCTGCCAGAAACATTATTTATTAGCACATTAGATGCTTCATGCTCTGAAATATTCCAGTCTCTCAGTACTTTCTGCTGAAACCTTCGAATGTCCCTATCAACTCTTCTTTCCTTTTACACTGTTTCTCTGTGTCTTTCTTCTCTCTCTCACAGGTGCTACACAGGGTTGATACTTCTTGTCTCAATACCTTTTGTTTTTATAAATTTGCAATACCTTTGTTCTTATAAATTTGCATGCTCAAGAAAGTTTGGGAACTTGTGATCATGTTTACCTTGTTTTTGTTGTTGTTGTTGTTAAAAAAAAGTCTGAATTCACAAGTCCTCCTCAACACTATGTCTTCCCTACTGAGCTCCAGTTTCCTTCTCTCAACCTCTTTTTACTCTAGGGGGAGAAGAAAGTATGATTTAGCCAGTCCCTATTATGTGACTGGCACTGTCTTAGATATTTTGCCTATTTGTCTCATCTAATCCGCATAACTGCTCCAGAAAATGTACTCATTTTAGTTCTTTCTCTGTTCAGACATCACTATGTCAAGTAAGCCTTCTAGATCAAGGCCTTATCTACATAAAACTGTCCAAATAGGAACTGCTCCTATCATCCCAGTCCTCTTTTCCTAAGTTATTTTTCTTCTTGACACTTATTATCACCAATCCTATTATAGAGATTTTGTTTGATTATTTTGTCCCCCCTGCTATAGCAGAACCATCATGAAAGTAACCATTGTGGTTGCTTTTTTTTTTTTCTTCCCAGTTCTATCTTCATAGCTTAGGAGAGTAGCTGATGCATAATAGACGCAAATAAATATCTGTAGAATGAATGATTAGATAAGTGATTAACCTCAGGGAAAGAGCCAAGACTCTGTCGTCCTAACGTCTGGGCTCAGCATCCCAGAGAGACAAGAGAAGCTAGCGGTCAAGCGTGTGGTCTTGGAGTCAGGCTGTTTGGCTCGGACCCCAGCTTTCCCATTCATTAGCTGTGTGACTTTGGATGAGGTACTTAATTGCCAGGGTCTCTAGTAATACTGGAGATAATAATAACAACCAGCTCATGGCGTTGTGTGAGAGTTGAATTAATTAACACTATGTGTTTAGAAGAGTACCTGGCATTCATGTTAAAGGTTATCATTAACCTCAGTTCACAGATGAAGAAACTGAGTTTCAGAGAAGTCCTACAACACATTAGGTGGGAAAATAGGACTTGCAACAGAACTGCTTCAGATGCCACAGATGATTTTTTTTTTTTTTTTAGTGGACAGTTCTTTTCTCCAAGCTGCATTTCTTCTCCTCTTCTTCTTCATTTTCTTTATACTTTTAATAACATTCTTATTAAAAATAATAATTGGAATTTGAGTATGGTTTAGATGTGAACATTTTAGGTTGTAAATAGTGCACTTCTCTCTTTAAGCACACCACTGTGGGAAAAGATAGAGTGTAGAAAAATACACTTGGATATATAAAAGGAATAATACTTTGTAATCCCATTTTCCCCTAAAATCTTCAAATACGGAATGTTCTACCTACAAAGATAGCTCTGAATTGCTTACTTGAAAAACGCTTGACCATGATGTGGTATGCTCTCTGAGTACCACAAATACAGATCCTTGTATAGTGTTAATAAGGCCCCTGGGTTGCTAATTTTATGAATTTTATCTTAGTCCTTTCTTTTCAGCTTTGTAGGTTTTTAAAATGTGTAGTAGTATCTACCTTTTAATCGAATCTAAGTCATTTGACACCTATAGCAGTTTTGTACACAGCTTTTTTTTTTGTTCAGACAATCCTTTCTTCAGAAATTTACTGGGAAGTTCGATATAGAAAATACTTAAGTGCAGTTACTCTGAAGTAAGATGGAGTCCTGTGGAGTCCAGCTTCCCCAGCTGCACCCCCCCTCCACCCACCCCACAGACCAGCCCTCCAAAACACGGGGAGGACTCAGTGCAAGACCTTCATTTCAAAAGAAATGTTGTGAAGTTCTTATATAGTAACTTCTCCTTAAATGAGATTTTAAAAAGCAATGTAGCATTTAAACTGACAGTTTTAGAAGCTTCAGATGAGCTTCAAATCAGAATGTTCTCTTTGTTCCCCCTTCTCTCACTCTAAGCTTGATTTATTACTGTCGTTTGCCTTTTTAAAGAAACACTCAGTGATTTCTAATTTATTCCAATTATGAAAGCCTTATCTCAAAACCCATCGCTGTCTTCTCACTTACCTTTAAAATGTGACCAGCAGTCAGGCAGACACGGTAACCTGGGTTGATTGTACTGAACATCCGTCTCTTTCCTCCCATCCCACCTGTCCCCCTGCCCCAGTATCATGTGGCGTGGCTGTGTAAGGGGTCCTGCGGGGAATATGCTGGAGCTGCAAGCTGTTCTGGTTTTCGCGCACCAGAGTTAGGACAGGAGATCAGCCCCCCCCCCCAGCTGCACGCATACGCAGATGCACACACGCGCACGTGCGCACACACACACACACCACAAGAAACAGTCCCGCAGCCGCTTCCCTGGACAAGGAGAGGGGAGGTCTTGGGGCAAAGTGACTTCCAGGGCCTTAGGGTTCCAGAGCAAGGAACTAAGGGCTCCCAGACAGCCTGCTCCCCAGCATCAACTACTGAATGACAGAGTTCCCTCAGATCAGGGATTCTGCCCCCTTGGAAAATAATTACATGTGAGAGTGCAGTTAGGAACCCTTTCCCTGACAAGGAGGGCGGGAAGAGCTTAGAGGCTGCCTCTCATCGTCACTAAACATCCATTTTGCAGTTTCAATAGGGTGGAAGTTTATTTAAAGCAGGTCAAGAAATTGAATTTTTTTCTTTCTTTTCTTTTCTCTCTTTTTCTTCCCACACCATTTGCCCTCTAAAATATATCACTGCTGCAAATAATTTAAAATTATTTCTAGCGAGCATAGGACAATGTGTAGAGTTGTAGAATCACTATGTTGCACACCTGAAACTAATGTAAACTTGTGTGTCAACTATACTGCAGTAAAAATAACTAAATAAAAATAAAATTCACTTTAGTTTTTTTCTCATAATCTCTAAATGTACAAAAATTGTTTCATGTGTTTCAGGTGTACAATTGTGAGTTTTGTTTTCCCAAGATTGAGTATTAACTTGATGTGTTTGTCTAATAGTATATCAAGTAGAACAGAGCCATCAAAGACTGATATTGAGAAGATGGTGATGGGGTTTATTGGCCCTGACCATACACCGTATAGAAGAGAATATTTTCAATTTCCTTTAGTGAACAGTCTTCTCTTAAATATGTCCAATTTCCAACCTGATACTTGATTTATAATATTAATTTGTTAGCAAATACTTTTAAAAAGTAAAATGCCAAGGTTTGTTGAAAACTAGTCTAGCTACAATCATAAGATAAATTACTACAAATAGTATGGCAGCTTTGTTGTATTTATATTGCTAAGATTTAAACACTATGAAAGACATTATTTAACACTGATAGCAACAATTGTAATTCTGTGAAACAGAAGTGAGAAAAGACAAACACAATGGAATGTCTACATATCCTTTCAGAGGTGTTTAATTTTCTTTCCAAAAACTCTTATTCTTTAATAAAGGGCACAATCCTCTGCAGAGCACACACACCCACCCCCCGATAGAGGCTTAATGACTGGTTTTTGTGGATAAGGGGGTGATGATAAAGAATGAGTGGGGAGAACTTAATAAATATTTTGTATACTTTGTGTTTAAAAGAATTTAACTAGCTGTAATCAAGAGCTTTGTGGGCAGTTGTAACTACAAAGCTCATTAGGTGACCAGTAGCTGCAATGCTATCCCATACAGATCTCCCTTAGATTTGGATTAGAGCTGATTAATGGCATTTTTTAAAAACAAATCCAGTTTCATTTGCTGCTTGGTTTCACTTCAGGTCTTTCTGCTGCCACCTCATCCATCATAAAGCCTGGGTTGCCTGCTGGGATAGCAGTTTCCCAAAGGGTTGTTAGAATGGTGCACCATGTGAAACTTCCTTCTCTGTGTTCTTAAGGAATGTCTTTGGCCCATCCTCCTTGCTTAGAGTTGCTGTATACCAACCGTACTCTGTTAGCTGTTCTCTCAATAAATACAATGTTATTAAAATTAAAACAGTGCCTACATATGTTGGATACTTAATGTGCTCAGCACAGGGCCCAGCATTTTAGGCACTCTAACTTATCCCTAAGACACAGATGTTGGAGTTAAGGTCATTTTTCCATGGTTAATATTAGCTAATCAGGGTCAAAAGTGGGATTCAAATCTAGATCTGGTTCTAAAACCTGTGTGTTGTTTTAGAGCTAGACAATATGTTACCTCCACACACCCAACCTTCGTCACTGTGTTAAGTTCCTTCATTCCTGGGTTTAACAAACATCATTAAATATCTAAAGTAAGGTGTTAGAAATAAAAATGCATAGAACAAAATGTCTAGCCTCTTGGGTCTTTCCACATAGTGAGAGAGGGGGAAAAAAAGTTAAATGGGTAGGGAGGAAAACACAATTCAATCCTTTTGAAGTACCCAAGGATAAAATTCTCAAATGATGGTGATGTTAGAATTGATTCCTGAAGGATGAATAGGTATTGGGATATAAAAAAAAGCATGTTGGCTTTGAAGAAGAACATCAAAGAGCACAAAAGTGGCAAAGCTTGAGAGGTAGACAAAGTCACATTTTGCTTAACATTCTAATAAGAATGAATTATATTCTAAATGTAGATATAGGGTAAATATAGGAGTATTTTAAACAGAATTTCCATAAGCCTGAATTTTTATCAAGATACTATAAAGTATATAAGGGAATATTAAGCCTCCTTGAAGACTGACTGAATTCTGGATCTCAATTTTGGTAACCCCCTTTTCTTCTAGAAAAGTAACAATTATTTTTAAAATAATTATAATTTTAAAAAACTCTATGGCATTTGTTTTTCCTTTGATCATATTTCTTCCTTTAGAGTTGGGTAGAAAGTTAAAAGAAATTTAAAAAGCAACAAGCTTCTGAATGAAAAGGCATCAGTAGAATATTCGTAAGTGAGTTCTAAGAAGTACTGGGGCTGTAATTAGAAGAAATGGGCTTCAGTTCTGCCTCCACTAATTAGGAAGGTTCTTTCTTCTTTGTAAAAATTGGGATATTTTTTCTATGTATCTCACAGAAATAATATGAGCCTCAAATGATAATGTCTGTGAAAGTGCTTTGTGAATTATGCAAGTACCAGAGGAGTGAGCTTGAGCTTCCAGCATGTGACGACGTTTGAAGTAGAGGCCTCGTTTGCCTCAATTGGAGAGCCTAAATGTTTTGGTATGGTTTATAGTATGGTGATTGTCATGCTTAGCCCTCATCAGAATAGGCAAAATAAGATCGCTACTCTTGTGAGTGTCATGATCAGGGAAATATCTCCCTTAGTGATGGTCAAAAAAGTTACTGAGATAGGAAAGAACTCATGAAGTAGAGATATGGCAAGGGAGGTTCTACCAGCTTCCCCCTCCCCCCCACCCTTGTGTATGGCTATCAGTCTTCCAACAGTCAGCCAAGGGCCTCCAGTTGATACTGGGACCCCAGTGTGATCCAAAAGATTTTCCTATATAAAGCTTTGCCTTTGGAATTTGCTTCCCTTTTGAATGTGGCAGAGCGGAGGACAGCCACACTTATAATGAATAGGGAAATTATTATAACGACATCATTTTAATTTATTTGGAGCTATTAATTTCACCCTGCATGTTAATGACTGAATTGTGTACCCCAAATTTACATATTGAAGCCCTAAACCCCAATGTGACTATATCTGGAAAAAAGGTCTTTAAAGGAGTAATTGAGGTGAAATTGGAACATAAGGATGGAGCCCTAATCTGGTTGGATTGGTATTCTTGCAAGGGGAAGAGACACCAGAGCTCTTTCTCTCTCTGGCTGCATGTGTCCAGAGAAAGAGTAGGTGAGGACACAAGAAACCAGCTGTTTTTGCACCCAGAAACTCATATCCCATTTTTCCCCTAAACAGGGCCTATTTTTTTCCCCAGCTATATTAATCAATCTACTCATATATCTTTCAGAGGAATTATACCCTTCTTTGTCTTTACTTGCTATTCCCTAGGATGCCTTTGCCATCATATTTGTTTCTCCAAATGCTAATCATCCTTTAAACTTAGCTTATGCATCTGTCTTCAGGACTCTTCTCTTCATCTGTCTGTCTGATTGAGTGGAGAGCACTGTGTTTCTATTACATCTAAAGCATACCTCTATCAAAGCCGGATTATGTTTTGCTATAGATCAGAATTGTCTTACTCATCCCCAGTAAGCTCTCTAAAGGCAGTAAAGGGCAAGCTCTCCAAGGATTCTCATCCCAGCAGTTAACACCTAGCTTTTTAGTAGGTTGCTCAGTAAATATTTTTTGATCTATCTAGTGGATTACAAGGAAGGGACATAAGGAATTAAAGTAGAAAAAGAAATGAAGAGAAAGCACGTGAAAAGGAAAAATGATAGCCTCAGTTGAGAATAGCTTGAGCACAAAAGCATTAAGGAAAATTAGAAGAAAGAATGGAAATTTGAATGTGAGAATATGACAAACGGTTTGCAGAGATTGAGCACAAAAGCATTAAGGAAAATTAGAAGAAAGAATGGAAATTTGAATGTGAGAATATGACAAACGGTTTGCAGAGATTGAGCACAAAAGCATTAAGGAAAATTAGAAGAAAGAATGGAAATTTGAATGTGAGAATATGACAAACAGTTTGCAGAGAATATGACAAACAGTTTGCATCACACCTAAAACTTTATATGGATGCAAAATATACAAAAGGATAGACTACCTGGCACACAGAAAGAGCTCAGGATGGAGGAATATTTAATAGGTAACTGGATAAAAAGTGAAGGAATGGGCAGTAGAGTACAGGGTAGAGAAGATTAGAAAGTACTGAGGATAAATTTAGGAGTGAAGAGATAAAGCAATAATGACAGAATGTGGCTGATACTCCGTATGATGAACTTCCAAATGATGACTCGCAATGGTGGATTTCTTAGACACTCTAAGACTAGCACGTGATCCTCCGAGTAACTATCCATTTCACTCATCTTTAGTAATAATGATTACTTAAATTTGAATGGATTTCTGTTTTGTGAAGGGCATTAATATGTATAACTATTTAATTGTACAATAAGTATGTGAGGCAGTTGAGACAGTTCAGGTTTCCATTTTACAAATGAGGAAGCAGAGGATAGACTAAGTCATTTGCCCGCTAGTACTTTCCAGTCCCTGTTGGAGCTAGAGTAGATCCTTGGATCATGGCAGCTACCCACTTTGCAGAGAAAGACAGCTTCAGGTGCCTTGACTAGCTCTGAGTTAAAGACCTGCTAGTCAGATTTATCCAGCACATAGCTCCAGTCACGTGCATTTCTAATTAAATCAGATTGTTTCTTTTTCATTGTCTATATAATGTGCTTTGATTTTTTTATATCCAGTGCTTTTAAAATGTCAGAATTTTTCAAGTATACCGCGACACTGCCCGCGGAGCTGCGGCACGATTAGGAAGGACGAGGCACAGACAGGTTAGCTGCGAAAGAAAGCGTGGGTGCAGGGGACGACCGCAAGCATGCAATCGCCCCAAACAACTGCAACCTCGCATATTTATTGGCGATAAACAATCAAATACAATCAAGGGGAGTCTCGTGATCCTAGTGAATAGTAGTACATCACAGGGAAGGTCACGGGAGTAGATGATGTAACGTTAAGCAAGTGAGGCCTATTCTTAAATATGTTTCTATGGACCCCGCCAGCTATTGTCAAGAGCAACGAGGTTTCAGTTGGGGCGGCGTTCCCCCCTTAGCAGACCAGGCCTTCCTGGCCGCTTGTTATCTGAGGGGATTTCAGGAAGGGCAGCATTCCACCCTGAGCAAGCCGGCCATTCCCAACTGCTTGTGCTCTGACATTCACGCTAAAGCCCGTGGGGTCACAAACATGTTTTCCTATTATATCCTTAGCATAAGCTCTCGGCCAGGGGCTGCTGGACAAGTATCTTTGTGCTACATTTTTGTAATTTTGTGGCAATATTCCCCTATTAAAATATTGCACCTCATAACCTTGTCCCGGGGAGGTTTTATTTGCACAAACCCCAACCAACAATGTTTTGTGAAGATTGCCCATCTAAGAAAGTGAGGCGATCCTGTTCTTTTTCTGGTTCCCCAGCTGAACCAGTACAATGGGGAAGAATTTTCAAATAAAAATAAAATATATATGTCATTTCTCACTGGCATAGCTTCAGTTTTGAGGCTCTTTCTTGTGGTTGCCAGTATCTGTCTTTTTTAAGGAGGAGGTTCGGAGAAAGAAAACACCTGGTCACATACAACACATTTGTACCTCCACCAACTCCAGTTCTGTCCAGCTACACACATAAATCTAAGATTAGAATTCCTTCGTCTTATTAGCTGCCAGTATTTTCTCTTTAAATATCAGAAGAAACTCCTTGTTGATTTTTCAAAATACCCAAGGCATGCCTACATTTAACAGAGGAAATAATTCTACATCTAACATCTTATTGTATTAAAAGGTCTATTTTAGGGATATTTCATTCAGAAAATCCCTCCAAAAAACCTGAAAACAATGTTTTTCAAGTCTGGGGGAAAATGTAGTCTTCCTTGAAGTTGGAGCAACAAGAAAAAAATGTGAAAGCATACCTCAAAGGGCTTTTGTGAAAGTTAATGAGCTAGTGTTTATAAAACATGATGGGAATCTGTCTTGAAAGGAACACTGTGAGCAAAATGGTTTAATATTATCATATATGCTCATATTACAAAGATTTTAAATTTGCAGGTTGAAGGGTGTGCAACGGAAAGTTTACTGCTTGGTTTAAAAGTTCCCAATTAGTACTCTACCAGTTGGGGTCCACACTGAAGGTGCCTAGCTTAATTCAGATAGCATGCTGTTAGACCAGTATGGAGAGAACAGGTTCCCGCTTCGACTTTGCTTATTTTTGTCTTTTAGACCAAATAATCTCCAAATATTTTAGATGAAACAAATTGTTCCAATCTTTTGCCACCTACCTACAGCGTTGGAGCAGGAATATTTGTAAATGTTGACATCATGACTCCTGTGAGAAGGAGTTCTATTTATTAAATTTGACTCCTCTAGTTGCTACAACTTAATTTCTGTTTGCCCGATACAAAGATGATAATGTACCATAGAAAGTTATCACACCGCATAACTTCGTAATGAGAATCGCTGTAAAGTTTCAGCCCCAGAGGGACCCAGAATTAAAATGATTTCTAAGTAAAATGCTGTTTGACTCAAATCAAGAGAAAATTTGGAGAGTAGATAGAGGGAAGAAAGGAAAGGGCAGACGGGAGAGGGGAAGAGAAAAATGGTAACGTTTTCTGTCTGCTACATCCTTCTTTACAAGCCCTTTTCTCATGGATAAGGCAATTTGTTCAGTGGCGAATGCTGTGCTTTTGTCTAGCCTTATTCCTTTCTTCAGGGAACCATCTTTTCTGTCTCCATGTGTTTCTGGTGGGACTGTCAGTTATGATGCTCCACCCATTCCTAGAGATGTATGTAAGACCACCCTTCACCTGCCGTTCGCTGCTCCTCAGGATATAGTGATCAGTATAGGGACAGGCATGTGACCTAGGCTGAGGTCATCAGTCTTTCTGGAAACTACACGAGAGGATCTCGGCTCCCTTTGGGTTATAAGATATAAGAGTACAAGGTGGAGGTTACCAGCATCACTCTCTCTGTGTACAAAGAAAAAGGTTGCCTGAGATTTAAGCCCATAGAAAAACCTATGTAATATCGTTTGAGTCCCTGTTTCTAACTCTGCTTGGGCTTCGCAGTTACATGAGCCAGGTGTTTTCTTTTCTTTCTTTCTTTTTTTTTTTTTTAATTGGGCTAATTTTTGTTGAATTTCTTGCAACCCAAAAGATTTGACTAATACAACGTTTAGATGAATTTTTCTCGATTAATCCTCTCAAAAGCCTACATTTACAAATGAGAGGCTTAGGGAGGTTGAGCAAATTATCCCAGTTCACATGTAGGAAGTGTCACAGCCGGATTCAAATCCACACAGTCTGACTGGGGTTCCCTTAAACACAATGCCAAAGCCATTAAAAGACTGGATCACGTGGGGCTGGTATGCATGCAGATCACACTCATTTTCCTTTTTCTTTGTATTTTTTTTTATTTTTTATTTGTTCAATTATTTTAGTTAGCATATCTTTATTTCTTTTTATTCTAATATACCTTTCATTAACTTTCAAATGGAAGTTTGTCCCTTGTCAGTAACAAAAACTCACTTTCAGCAACTGTGAGAGCATCGTTGCATATATAACTTGATAATTTAGAACTATTTCCACTGAAAAGAACACATAAAACAATGACTTATAATTCTCAATTTATATTACTGATTTCATGTAGTTTTATAAATTGATCGCATTTCTTAGATTTTTTTCCTCAGATGTTTTGGGGAGATGTTGAAAGAGAATTACTAGGCAGCAAAAGACTTCTGTGTCCCCAGTATGCCTCTTTCTTTTCTCAATAAATCCAGCTTATTCTTTCTCTCTTTGGCTCACAAAATCTCTGTTCCAGTGTCATGCTCCCCAAATCTTGTCATGCATAACTCAAAAACTTCCATTTCCTCACCCTCTTTTATATTTCCTCCTTGGTTCTGCTGTTCGATTCACTGCTACCAGACTTACTTGGAATTTAATTTTCTGCCTGCCTACTTGCTCTGCCACACGTGAAGAAATTGTACTAACTAGGGCCTTGCGCCCTTCCCAGCCATGAATACACAAAAATTATGACATGACCTATAGCCTCAAAGAGCAATATGTTTAGTTGGGAAGACAAGCATGTTAACAAAATTCTGTAACAAAGACATTAGTCTTATGATATAGGTATATTCAGCTTAAAAAGGGGGCCCAGATATAGGAGCAACTAACACAAATAAGACTCAATGAGAATGTTAGAAATCAGTCATCAAGGACAGACAAGAGCTGTTAAAGACATAGTTGGAGAGGAAGCAGTGGTGTCAAACAGAGGCAAGCCAGCCATATAAAACCAGAGATGTAAAGACATGAGGCATGAAGGAATTTAGCTTGGGTCACAAAGATAATTTTGAAATGCCTATCCAGTTCACAGTGGACCCTTTAACAACATCTCCCTCCCTTGACTGTTCTATCCATAGTAGTCGGTTCCTCAGAAGCCATATTTATGCAGTAGGTCCTTAATTGCACTCCTGATTATGGTTCAGTAGACCAGAGTACTTACCTGATTCAAGTTGAACAAACAAGCATCCCATCCACCAGTTTAGAATTTAACTGAAAAGAGAAAGAAATAGAACAAGAGATTTCCAACCATTGGATCTGTACTTGGGAGTTTCTCTAGTGCACCTGCTATGTGGAAGAAAGAAGCAAGGAAAGCCATGAGGAGAACAATGGAACAGACTGAACAGAGGGAGTCCTGACCCATTTATTGATACATCAAAATGCCTTACAGGATTATAACATGGGAGACATTGTGAAGGTTCAGAGAGCAGAAGGATAAGAAATAAAAACGCAGGCTGTTTTCATGAAGCCAACAGCTTAATGCAAAGGAGAGACAGCACAAATAAACAAGACAACAAATAGTGATTAAACTATAGTGCAATAAATCAAAGGAATGTGGTAAAGGATATCTTGGGGACTAATTTGGATTGGGGTTCAGAGAAGGCCTCTATAAGGAAATAGCAACTAAGCTAAGATCTTAGTGACAAGAAAAACTGGTAGAGATATGGGGAGAAAATTTTCAATCTGAAATTGAAGAAGGGAATACATTACATTTAGCGTGTCAAAGACACAGAGGGGTCAGAGCGATTGGAGCTTAATGAGAGAAGGCAAGAATAGTAAGAGGCGACAGAGAGAGGGAAGCAGGGACCAGATGAAGTAGGACCTTTTTGCCAGGTTAAGGATTTGGGATTTTATTTCAAATTCAATCATAAGCCACTGAAGATTATTAAGTAAGCCAATGATATTCTCTGTAAAGTGTTGAAAAATCACTTTCACTTGTAAAATAGATTGTGGTGAGAAAAGAGAGAAGTGAGGAAACCAGGTCACTGATAACCTGAAATAGCTCAGTAGAGAAGACAAACTTTTACTACCAGGCTGGTAATAATGTTGATGTAAGAAATAAAACATTTGGGATACCTGGGTGGCTCAATCGGTTAAGTGTCTGCCTTCACCTCAGGTCATGATCCTGGGGTCCTGGGATCAATCCCCGTGTCATCATCCCAGTGTCAGGGAGGCTTTCCATCCCAGTGTCAGTTTCTGCAGGGAGCCTTTCCCTCTGCCTGCAACTCCCCCTGCTTGTGCTCGCTCTCTCTGTGTCAAATAAATAATAGTAATAAAATCCTTTAAAAAAAAAGTTTTAAAAAAATAAAACATTTGGAGATAGAGAAAGGACTTGCTAATAGATTGAAAATAGATGATGGAGAAAAAAAGTTAAGAATGGTTTCTAGATTTGGGGATTAAGTAAGCAGATGAAGATGCAACTTTCTCAGACGGGTATGACTGTTAGAAAAACAAGTGAGGCGTTCAGTGTGGTAAAATCAGAGCTTCTGTTTTGACTCTTCTGAACTCGAGATGCTTATTGGACATCCAGGTGGGTATGTCATGTGGGCAGTTAGATATCTGAGTCTGCAGTCCAGGAGAGCAATCTGGGGTGAAGATATAAATTTGGTGCCCATCATCATGTAGGTAGTGTTACATTTTGAGCTGCAAGATACTACCTAGACAAAAGCATAGATGGAAGGAGAAGCTCTGGGCATCTGAAGATTAGGAGAAGGAGAAAAGTCAGAAAAAAAAACAAACACCTGAGAAATAGTGACGGTATGGTAGAAGGAAAACACTAGAATGTGACACTTCAGAAGCCAGAAGAAAGGGTTTCAAGGAGGAGGGAGTATTTATCAATGTTGAATAGTTAGGGAAGTTGAGCAAGATGAGGACACAGGTACGGCCACTGGGTTTGGCGAGGAGGGAGACTTTGATACGTTGCCAGTACCAGTGCCAGGATGGTGGTAGAGACAGAAACCCTATTGGGGCATGTTGAGGCAAAAATAAGAAATGATTTGGTGAAGGAATTAGATTGGTACAATTCTTTCAATGTTCTGTTGTTAAGAAGACCAGAAACAGGCTGGAGGTGCTGAGGAAGAAAATTCCTACAATGTGACCCTGTGCCTGGGAGATGAAACAATGAAACACTACAGACAGTGAGACTACTGCAGCCAGAGAGAGGGGACATAGTCGCAGGTGTGGAGTAGGAGTTGGGGTCCTGAAACAGGGCTAGGAGATGGGAATGAGGAGGGAAGGAGGGAAAGAGTGATCCGGGGTTGTGTGGGGGCCCCTCATCTATTGTAGCAGGACAGTCAGCACAGGGTGCTGGTATAGATGCCAGGAGAGTGTAGATTTGGGGAGAGAAAAGTGTGGGAGTTCCTGCCAGATCCTTGTTTCTCCTTAAGGGCATTGGCTAAGAATAAGGAAAGAGGGTGAAGTTTTGGAACTCCAAGAAAGGGAGACAGTTTGAAATCATTGTTTCAGAGAATAGGAGAGCAAGCATTCTAGGGTAGTTTGCGGGATTCCTGGCCAAGATGAGTCCTCACTTGAGACTTGCGGTCATGAATGTAAGGTGAGACCAGTTGGTACAGATGTGGTTTTTCCAGCAAGATTTATTTGCTCAAATATTGATAGGGAAATAGCTGGGAGGTGTTTGCTGTGTGTTTGTCTGAAGATTGATATAAAAATCCTGGCAGCATTTGAGTTTTTGATGATTATAAAAGTCAAAGGTAAGACCATGGGTATTGGCAAATAAGAAGAGGTGAGAGGAAAAAAAAAACCTTAAGTGAGGCCAAAGAATTAAGAATCTAAGGTAAGAGAGAGAATACCAGCAGATACTGAGTCAGCAAGAACTGTCCCAGAGTAACTGGTGGAGAAAATAGGGAGCAACTTCTAAAGTCCGGGACGGAAGGGGAGGGGCCAGAGGTCAGCACCAGACCCTTAGAAGGAGTGGCAGCAATTGATGAAGTCTCTTGGCATAAACCTCAAAGGGCCTGACGTATTTAAATGAGAAGGATAAAGACAGTTCAGAGGGAAGCAGCTTTGGGGAGAAAGAGAGATAAGCACCTACCCCTTTGCTGAGCCCTGAGGTCTGTGGAGGGAAGGGAAGACAGACACTTTCCACTCTTGACCTTTGCCTGGCATGCAGGGGCAGCAGGAGACGGCCATCTTCCCTTGAGAATAAGGAAGGAGAAGGAACGTTCAGAAAAAAGTTACCATAAAAGGGGAGTTGGCTACTGATCTGCATGTTCTAAAGGGCACAACACAACGGATTTGGACGGTGGAGAAGGTGACAGATTGGGTCCCAGCAGCCTCTGTGGCGTTAGACTGTGAGCCACATGAGGAATGTATCTTACATCCAAGTCCCAGCACACGTACCAGCATGCACGCAGGTGTTCACAAAACCAGCACTCTCTCAGTACGGGTGATGTGCTCTGACTTTATATACAAAGAAAATGCTATTTTGGACCCACTAAATCACTTTTAGTGATCACCAGTGTTTAAACACTTGTAAACTACCCTGTCTTCGAAAAAACTGGATTGGCTTCTGCTTTTCCTTTGGGTATCTCAGAAGTTTCCCTGATGTCTTCTAAAGTGGTTCAGTTGTTCTCCATCTTCTTTCCTTATTTATTTGCTCTGTGGTATTTATAACCTGCAATTCGCCTGCCTTCTGTCTAGTTATTATTGTCCACAACCTCTCTAAAATGTGAGCTTCGTGCAGGCAGTGGCCCGGATATCCTGTCTGTCTTTTTTTTTTTTTTAAAGATTTTATTTATTTATTCGACAGAGATAGAGACAGCCAGCGAGAGAGGGAACAAGCAGGGGGAGTGGGAGAGGAAGAAGGAGGCTCATAGCGGAAGAGCCTGATGTGGGGCTCGATCCCGGATCGCCGGGATCATGCCCTGAGCCGAAGGCAGACACTTAACTGCTGTGCCACCCAGGTGCCCCTCCTGTCTGTCTTTTGACCACCAGTGCAGTACCTAGTGCCTGCCTCACACTCTCCACGTAAGGAGTGAACCGGTGGATTATTGAGAATACCATTTTACATGTTCTAGGCTAGAAAATTGCTAAGTTGTCTCTAGCATGAAATTTTAGACATTTACCATGCTTGCTAAATAAATACCTTGGACACGGTGCTTCACAAGTATTTCTTCATCCTTTTGCTCCGTCTCTATGGCAAACAATAAAAAGAAGAAGAAAACCCTGCTAGGTCTTCACCATTTGTCCCTCCAGATTCACCTTCTCCCCCTTTCCACCCTGTCAGGGGACCCTTTGTTGACTGCTTGTCCTCTGGCTTCCACGTGGGCCTGGCCCAGAAAGGCACCCACAGGAGATCCAGAACTAGGAGGAACAGAAACCAAGTGTCTGTTCACCTGCCTCTCTGACTCTGTCCCTTTGGGCGCTAGTTGAAGTGGCCATGCTCCTGTCTGGGAAGCTTCCTGGGGTTTCTGTGATTGCTGCTTCCCTCTGTGCCTTGAGGCCTAGAGGTGGGAGCGGTCCTCTCCCCACTGCAGCCACCATACCTTGTTTCATTCTCCCAACACTGTGCACATCTTTCTAAGTACTTTCTTCAGGAAACTCTCCCAATCACCTCATGGGAGTGTACCATTTGTTTCCTCTCCGAACCCTGACTGAAAGAGAAATGTTTTGTATTTGAAGTATTACAGTACTGGGTGCCCGGGTGGCTCAGTTGGTTAGGCGTCTGCTTTCAGCTCAGGTCATGATCCTGGAGTCCCGGTATGAGCCCCACATGGGCTCCCTGCTCAGCGGAGAGTTTGCTTGTCTCTCTGCTCCTCACCCTACTCGTGCTTTCTCTCTCAAATAAATAAAATCTTTTTAAAAAATAAAATATTACAGTATCTAGGTGCCTCTGGGTTTAAAAGTCATGCCAAGGGCATTTCTGAACAAGTCTATAGATGCCTCAGAAGATAGATCCTCCACTCCCCACCTCTACCCTAAACTCACCAAATGCAGAGGGTGTTTTGCAGCCACAGGCAAATATTCCATCATCACCATGCCAGGGTCATTCCTTCAACCGAAACACATTTGCCAGCTACCTACTATGTGCCCGACTAGGCTTGGCACTAAGACACAGTCAAACAGGTTGCAGTGGCTGCTGTCAAGGAACTTAATATATTCTTGTGAAAATCCTAACCCCTGGTTGGCATTCAAAGCAAAATAAGGGTTGAGGCCATATTTTTTTTTTTTAAAGATTTTATTTATTTATTTGACAGAGATAGAGACAGCCAGCGAGAGAGGGAACACAAGCAGGGGGAGTGGGAGAGGAAGAAGCAGGCCCATAGCATAGGAGCCTGATGTGGGGCTCGATCCCATAACGCCGGGATCATGCCCTGAGCCGAAGGCAGACGCTTAACCGCTGTGCCACCCAGGTGCCCCTGAGGCCATATTTTTAAACACAAAAATATCTGATGTGAAAGCTCTGAAAAGAGCAACCAAATTCATCAGTATTAAAGTGTCTCAATTTGGTAATTAGGAGATATTTAGTGTTCTGACAGATAAAAAGTAAAAATACTAGTTCTTTTTGAAGCCTACACTTAGCAGTTATTTGATATAAAATTAAAAATCAGAAAGAATATATGCACAAATGTATCTTTTTCCTTAGAGGTTCTAAAGAGTAAAACAGAGATATAAAGCAGAAGGCAATTATTTAGATAATCTGGGACAAAGTATTCTTGGATTAGGTAAGGGACTGTCTTCAGTGTAACATGGTCTTCAGTGTAACAGCGTTAACATCAAATATGAAGCACTTGCACTTCTGACTAAAGATCTCTTAAATGGTTAAAATGGTTGGTATGTGTTGTGGGTAAATTGTGTCGCTTCAAAAGATAAGCTGAAGTCCCAGTACCAGGCACCTGTGGATGTGAACTGATTTGGAAGTGTAGGGTCTTTGCAGGTGTAATCAAGTTCAATGAGGTCATCCCATGTTAGGCTGAGTCCTAAATCTCACTGGTTACTTTCTTAAAAAAAAAACAAAAACAAACAAACAAAAAAAAACAAGAGAGAGAGGAGAGAGAGAGAAATTTGGACATAGACACCCACAGAGGAAAAGGTCATGTGATGATCATGGAGGGAGAAAATAGAGTGACAGCTACAAGCCACAGCCCGCCAAGGATAGCCCCTGCCACCAGGAGCTGGGAAGAAGCGAGGCAGGATTCTTTCTGAGAGCCTTCGAGAGAGCACAGCCCTGCTGACAGGACTTCAGGCCTCCAAGACTGAGAGAATACACGGCCGTGTTTAAAGCCACACAGTTTGTAGCACTTCGCTACAGAGGCCTTAGGAAACTAAGACAGTTATATGAGGTCTTCACAGATGACCAAATTTTCCTCATTCATGGATAAAGGCGGCCAAGTACATGAATTCCATCAAAACAAACAAAATATGTACATTTAGAAGCAAAGCATAAATGGATCACGAGTCCACCTGCAGAAGCCTGCTGGCGTAGCTACACTGAAGACATCTGCAAGGTCCAGGACACATCGCTGATTGGACATGCAGCACCGATTCGATGCTAGCCCTGCAGTCCCAAGGAACATACACTTCGTCTTCAAATTGGATCATTTTCATTTATGTTAAACAGGGAGGAACTAACACTTAGAGTTTCTCTGATATGCCAGGCCCAGTAAAAGTCACTTATTTTTAGCATGTAATCTAATCCTTGCAATGACTCTGACACAGAAATGTAACATGTTCATTTTCCAAATAAGGAAATGATAAAGAAGTTGCCCACGTTATAAACTGAGCTGCCTGAGATCACACAGCAGTAAGTAGCAGGGATGGAATTTGAACCTACGTGTCTGAGGGGCAGATCGAGGTTTTGTGGGGCTGACAGTTTATACAGTGTGTGGGGATAGAGGTTATTTAAGCAAAAGAAAACAAAACTACAAATCAAAATGCCTGTTTCAGGCAAGTAAGGGGTCCCAGAACGTAAGCAATGTTTGCTCAGTTCCTGACTGGGGGCCTCTGATTTCCAGGCATTTTCTTCCAGGCATTTTCTTCCAGGCATTTGATAAGTAATAAAAGTTTGTTATAGAAAAATTATAAACTACAATTGATTGTTTTTTTAGATCACTCAAAATTCTACCACCCAGAGTTAACTGCTGTTAACTACAAATTTTTGTATATCCTCCCAAAGATCTTTCTGTACATTTGCCTTTATGGTCTGATTTTTTTTTCTACTTAATATATTATGGATGTTTAAAATATAAACCAGACTTAAAATCACAATACTCCCCCATTCATAACCATCTAATGGCTTCCATATTCATTGGGATTACTTTCATTTGTATCAAAATAATGTAAGTTGTTAATTTAAAAAATGAAATACTGCTGGGAAACTTATAAGTAGTAATAGGAACCCCCTGTCACAGCATTATCAAATCCCATACCCTAAACACAATGCTTTTAAATTCTTTAGATCTTTCTTCTTGTGTTTCCTCTAAAGTTTAAATAAGATATTTATACAAATTCTAGCTCAGATATTATCTACTGACCTTCCTATAAGGAATAGATGAATTTGGTATTTTTACATTCCCCTTCTCCAATTTTCTCTCTTTGTACTGTCCTAACTTTTCAGCTTAACTTGATAGTCAGGATTTAACTTATTTCAATTATGTTAACGTTATTTACTGTGGAGCCAAGAGACACACCTTTTCTCTCTTGTGCCCCAGCACCTTTTCTTCTGGAGTTAAAAATTGTCTGCTTACTTTTGTTATTCCCTTCTTATCAGTTCTTCAGAAATTGTCAAAAGAACTCTCAAACCCTGTAAGCATGACATTCCACACGGTCTTACATGAAATAACCTTCCAACCCCACTTTGTTGTTGTTGTTGTTGTTTTAAATAAAGATATGCCTACTGGAATTGACTCCACTGCTGTCCTGAGACCTACCTGGGCTTCTCTCTCTCTTTCTTTCTTTCTTTTTTTCCAGATTTTTAAATTTATTTATTTGAGAGAAACACAGAAAGAGAGAACAAGCAGGGGGCGAGGGAGAAGCAGGCTTCCCGCTGAGCAGGGAGCCCGATGCGGGGCTGTATCCCAGGACCCTGGATCATGACTTGAGCCGAAGGCAGATGCTTAACCGACTGAGCCACTGGGTTTCTCCCGTATGCCCCTGGGTTTCTCCCGTATGCCCCTGGGTTTCTCCCGTATGCCCATAGCTGTTGCCTTTATCCCAACCTGCAACAGAGAACAATTGTTTCTCTATTCACTCCCTGATTTTGGTGAGACGCATCCTACAGTAGCTTCCAAAAAATGTGCATATGGAAGACAAATTCTTTGAGAACCTCGTTAGTCTGAAAAGTCTTCATCTTACCCCCGCATGTATGTATAGAATTCTAGCTGAGAACTAATTTTCCCTCAGCATTTTGAAAGCATTATTCTATGATCTTTAAGCTTCTAGTATTGTGGGGAGTCCAAAGCCATGCTAATTCTCAATCTTGTGTAGGAAACCATTTTTTTTTTTTTTTAAGATTTTATTCATTCATTTGACAGATAGAGACAGCCAGTGAGAGAGGGAACACAGCAGGGGGAGTGGGAGAGGTAGAAGCAGGCTTCCAGCGGAGGAGCCCGATGTGGGGCTCGATCCGAAGGCAGACGCTTTAACGACTGAGCCACCGAGGCGCCCCTAAGAAACCAGTTTTCTGTAAGCTTTAGAGTCACTGTTTTTCCTGTCCTTTTCTGAAATTCCTCATGGTGCCCCTGGTGTCATTGTTTTTCGTTCATTGCACTTTCAGTGATATCTCCAGGCTCTCATTTGTTCCATCCTAGGAAATTTTCTTATGTTATTTCTTTCATAGAAGTTTCTCTTCCCTGCTTTCTCTTCCTGGAACTCTTTTTTATTTTATTAAAGCTGTGGAACTTCCTGATTTAATATCTGATTGTCTTCTTTCCAACCATTTTCTCATGTCTGTCCCGTTTCTTGTTCTTTCTGATTTCTTCTGCTTTATTTTCCAACACTTTCATTGACATTTTATTTCTGCTATCCTATTTTTAGCCAGGCTCTTGCTTGTTTCTGCATGTTCCCTTCTCCCTTCAAGGCCCCTTTTTAGGCATCATGCTCTTGTTTCAAGTATACAAAGTATGTTCTCAGTTTTCTGGCCATATCTATAGTGGGTGGTATTTCTGTTTCCTGCTTTGTTTATGTTTCTTCTAATATTCTCTTTTACTGCTTGTTTGCTTTCTGTATTTCATATGAAAGTCTCTTCACAAAAGTAGAAACCCTTCCCTACCTACTCAAAACATTTAAGAGGTGGCACTAAGAAATTAATTGACAGTTCTATGTGTATGGGGATAAAACTCATCAATGGATAGATTTCTCAGAAAGTGGTTGAGTTGTGTGCAGGCTATGACCACTATATGCTGGGAGAGTCAGGAGGGAAGCAGGTGTAGTGGTGTGTATGCTGAACTGCACTCTTCTTAAAGCTTCACCATTATTTTTCAACTTTTACTCAGTTTCTCTGTTTCAGTATAAGAGTTGAACTTTCCAGTTAAATACTGCAAATGGATCTGAGATGTGCCATGAGATATTGATTTCCTAAGATCTTGAATGGCCAGATGAAGCCTGGGTGGGGCCTTGGCGAAATAACCATACTTTCCAGTAGACCCAACAGTCTTGGTTGACAACAGTTGCCTCATCGTAGTTAAATAGCACCCTCCTTCTCTTTTAAATGTGTCCTGATTTGGATGATAAATTTTATGATCACCAGGCTGTCACTTAAAACAGCAGCAAGGAGCCTTGCTCAGGGTCTCTCAAGGGTGGCATGTGTTCCCTTCAATTTCTACAGGTGGTAGGCGTGCTGAGTAAATCCAGAATTAGCAGATTTACTGGGTTGTATCTCATCCCCTTGAGATAGCCTTCAGCAGCCTGCTGCAGACTGTCCCCTGACCATCATAGACAAGAATCCCACGGAGCTGATAGAGGAGTTTGTATTCTGTTATTCAAAGAGCCTCCTGGCAGGGACTAGGGAACAGGGATGCTAGGTGGGTATCTAGAAGGTAGTCTGACTTTTTATTTCCATTTATTGAATACTTTATTTGCAGTTTATTTACTTGTATGTATATAATTATGTATAATGCCTTTGTAGTCCTTTCAAGCTAGATACAGGGAGACTGCTCTAGCAATGCATACATGTTCTAGAAATTAGAGCTCCATCATTTTCTTAAAATAATTTGTATGACAACATTAAATTAGAAATCAACTTTATTCAAAACATTATAAGTAACTTTAACATTTTATTTCAGAACAAGGTTAACAAGGGGAATAAGTAATGTATGACTGCTTGCAGAAATATTACAGTTAAACAAACCCATGATATCCTAAGCTCTTTTTAACATAGAAGACCTGCTCTGTCCTGACCAATCAGATTAGTTTTCCATCACACTATCCCATGGTATGAAAGAACACTAACAAAATCTGTGTTGTTAGCCTATAAAATGCTGAACAGCCAGTTTATTATTATTATCACATTTAGTGTTCAACTTTACTTTTTAATAGGAGAAAAACATAGTTCTAATTTCTTGAAGTTTTTTTTTCTATTATGATACATCAAAATAGTCACTAAATCCATATTTGCAAATGGCATTTTTTAATGACTATGATTGCTATCTGAGTGCTTTCAGGATGTTCTAGATAGTATGCAAACTTTTTCTCTCTCTCTTTTTCACTAACTTTTCCAAAGATTGATGGCGCTTTTTATCCAACAAATTCACTCATTCTGGTCTTTGTTTCCTTTTCTCAAATGGTACCAATGACTTACTTCTTGCTGATCCAGTGTTATTTCCTATCTCACTCAGGCTGCCTTGATATTGTTAACTACTTATGCACTACTCTTAGTATCTAAGATGAATAATTTTCTTGCATCTCTCAAGGTCAATTATTGCACTTTACACATGACTCCATCTTTGGTTCTTCGTTTTGCCTCTAAATCCAGTTCAAGCTTCTGCATGTTCATGATTTCAGCTTCCATTTGAGTGCCAATGCCTGCAAAATGCATGGCTACCTAATACCACTTTTCATTACATTAAACTTTTGTGTTCTAAACAACTGGTGGGGTATACAGTTGCCTTGTTATGTGCCTATTTAGCTAGGTGTGTGTGTAAATCAGCTTGTAGGAACGAGGGACTACTGAAATGCCATCCTTTTGCACATCCCCTCAAACTTTACCTTCTCTACAATATTATTTTCTGATCATTCTAAATCACATAGTTCTTATCCTCAGATTTCCTATAGCATTTCATTTTTAGCCATTGAGCTTTTGCTTTTTATCTTAAATCTACTCACTTTCTTTATGCAATCATATTGTAAATTCATGGGTAGCAAAAATCATATCCTCTACCATTATATCCCCTTGCGTGCCCTTCACTGGGCAATGGGTAAGTAGTCATTAAATACTCATTGAAAACTTTTTAATCATATTGGTGGGATTTCCCCCATACTTTGGATTCAATTCAAACATCATTTAATACGTATCCTTTCTTAGTAAAAAAATTACAAACTAAGACTTTTTAATCTGGTTACTGGCCTTTAATTATGCTAACTGCTACTATTAAGTTGCATGACTGAGCCAAAGAAAATACTGACTGTTGGTTATTTTCTGACTGGTGATTGATGAAATGTTATTAAGTAACGTTAGGTCATATTCTTTGTCAGAATGTGACTTGGTATTTGGCAGCTGCACCATCAATTAGCAGTACTGCTGATAACCTCTATTTTATATAGCAAGCAATTTGTTTTTCCATACAAGCTGGGAGAAGGAGAGAAGGAAATGATAGTCACTCATTGCCACAAGTCATCTGTAGTAAGAATACTAGATAAAAAAAATATATTCTTTAAAGCTTTTTTAAAAAAATCTTTAAAATATCTAAGTGGTTAGCTACATTTTTAGGCATGCATACATGACCATCCTGTAGGATTTCTGATCTATCATTAAGTATTAATTTTTGTATTGCCAACTTTTAATCTAGCTATTTGATGCTTCATTGCTTACCTAAAACTTTTGAATCAGAGTCAAATATCCATGTCTCCATACCAAGGTTCCGGGAGCATTCACATTGCCAAACCAGAATTGCTAACTTAGCTTCTTTCCTCCCCCCTTTTCTGAAATACATTCTACTGAAGTAAATTCAGACCTCAAAGCTTTTTCCCAAGTACTAAAAAAAGGGAAAAAAGTATTTGTTTAATATCTACTATGTGCCAAGTAATATGGTGGCCATTTCTCAGAAATTAATAAGTGAAAAACTTAGGCCCTGAATAACTCATACCAGAACAATATGTAGCTCATTAGGTACCAATCTAGTTTTCAATCTTCAGTCTTTTTCATTCCCAACTTTAATTTCCAACTATTGCTCTACCACTAACACAGACATAGGCTTCCCTTTATACATGATTGGAATCATAATTGATACTGCTATTCTAGGGCTAACATTCAACAGTAACTTTTATGACCATATACTAGTAAAAGGCCATAGTCTGTAATGTCGATTGATTAATACTACATTGGTATAGAAGTAACTCAAAAAGTCTAAGAGGGTAAACTATTTTTTAGTTTTCTGAGTAACTTATAATTAACATTCAATCAATAAGAAGAATCATCTACTTTGGAATTAGACTTAAAATCATCTGCATTAGTGGCATAAGTTCAGTTCTGCTTTTTCCTTTAAAGATAAGAATTTTAGAGATTTTCCACTTATCCAACATCTTTTTTATGTTTACCCAAACTGTCAGTTGGTGTGGAGAAATATAAATTCAATATGGATTTCTAGAGTAGAAAGAACATATCTCAAGCTTCAAAAATAAACATACATATAGAAGTATGTGGGGAGAAGGAAGAGCTTTTTTGATGGAAACTGAAGTATATTGGATAAATAATAAACTCCAAAAGTTCTTATCTAAGGAGTCACTGTTTTTAAAATTACTAAACTAACTGATAAGAGAATAAAGGATTAAGGCTTAAAGTCAGATTTACAAAATCTAACAGGCTGCTATAATTGATTTAATGCTTTCTATGCAAGTGAACACACTTTACAGATACAGTTGGGCATTAATATCATTAACCTCTTCTCCTTGGTAGACAAGTAATAAATATTAACCAACCAAATATTAACCAACTATTCTAAGACTCAACCCAATCAGTAGCCCCATTTTGCTATGCCTATAGATGTATGTGTATTTTTATTGGTAATCCAGACATAGATTCAATGCATGGTCATACATGAATTTACAGAAAATAATGCAATCCATAAAGAGTAATGGGTATAATGTACAATGAAAACCAGTGCATTCCATGTAATTTGGGGGGAAAAAGTGCATTTTTCTGAATTACATCTGTGTTCAAATTCTAAATTAAAGTTGAACAACTTTAAACCACTATTTGAGATCAACAGTGGAAAACCAGATTCAGGCAGTAATATTTTAAAATAATGTGGACACTTTTTTATTCATTTATTTCCAAATAAGCCCTGTATACAAGTACACCTATCTTTTGCTTAATAATTTTAATTCGTTCCTGAAAACTTATCTGCTAGGTGAAAATTTATTAAATGAAGAAGCATTCTCATTAATCCTAAATGGGAAAAATTAGTAGATATCCCATCCCACACAAGATACCCTAACAGTTTTTATAGATAGTATAACGTGTCAATTGAATGAAAACAAATTTATATAAGTTATAAAAATTCTGAACATAAATAATACCTTTGTACATAAGAAGTAAGGTAATTGAGGTTTATTTTATTCACCAAAGAAAAGAATACTTGGTAGTGGTTTAAGGTTGGTGGAATTCGTGGAAGAGGGTAACAAAGGAGTCATCCTTCAAAAGATGGTAGAAACTCAAGTAACTGACTTCTCAGCAAGTCTTCAATATAAGTCCCATGTGCTTGATAACAACCCTAAGCTAAACATGAAGGCCTTTTGAAATACATAGAAATAGCATGTAGTCAAACAGACTGAGAATTTGTAGAAGATGGTCTCTCTTCATCTCTCTTGGTGGTGTACATTTGCAAAGCAAAACATTTTAGGTTCATCCAAATATGTTCCAAATGACAGTCTTTGTTTTATGTGAAACGGTGAACATATTATAACATATGTAGTATATGCTTGAGAGAAAAAGAAAAAGTATTTATGGAATCATTGTCCAAAAAGTGTTATAACTTTTCAAGAGCCATTAGGCAAAAAATGATGAATAAGTCTATGGGGAATAAGTCTATATAATTATGCTATAATCAGAAGAAGCATACAGCAATTCAGATGAAAGGTGATGGGGCTCAAATCAGACTGGCAACTGTGGCAATAATGAGAAATGGCTAATTATAAAATGTGCTAGAGGATTTTCTATAAAGGGCCTATAGATAGTAAATATTTTAGGCCTTACAGTCCAGACAGTCTCTGTTGCCATTGCAAAAACAGCCATAGGTAATATATAAAGAAATAAGCAGAGCTTTATTCCAATTAAACCATATTTATAAAATTGGTGGCCATTCAGAAAGGGCCATAGGCCATAATTTGCCAACCCCCTCTAGAGAATCAAGTTTTTAGCTAGGCTATGACCTTCACATTAGACTGGGCTACTTTAGTGGCACATATTCTTTTAACATTAATAGGTTCAGAATTGGAAGAAGAACACAGAATTTCGTTCACCCATACCCTCAAAGTGCATGCTGTAGATAACCTCGTGAGTGTAAAACTATCATAATAAAATTCTTAAAAGTTATTTCGGATTCTTCAGAAAGTAAACTAATTTGTATATAATTCAAGAAATGTTTGTGTATAAAGAAATCTATAGAGAGCAATATTTAAAACTTTCTTTCACTGTAACTGGTAAGTTTAGGTTCATATCCTTATAAAATAGTATCTTTTATTTTAAACAGAAAATGCCTGTGATTTTTTTTTTTTCAATTCAAGAGGTATACAGGGAGGAGGGAAAGGTGACATGCAAAATTTTGACATTGCTGAGATGATTTACTTAGGGATGTTTGCAAGGTTGATTAAAAAGTAATTTTAAAATGGAATTTTAAAATGGAAAAAATCAATGACTATTATAAGAATAAATCAGTCTACTAAAACATAAGAAGCAATGACTCCTTTTAAAATGTAAAGGGAATCGGGGGCACCTGGGTGACTTAGTTGGTTGAGCGGCCAACTCTTGGTTTCAGCTCAGGTCATAATCTCGGGTTCCTGGGATAGAGCCCCATATAGGGCTCCATTCTCGGACGGGAGTCTGCATCAGGATTCTCTCTCTCCCTTTGCCCCTCCCCACCTACTCTCTCTCTCTCTAAAATAAATAAATACATCTTTAAAAAAAAAAGTAAAGAGAATCAGTGTGGTCAGATACAGCAGGTGAGAAAGAGGCAAAACCCATAGGTCATGGGCAGAGAAAAGAAGGTTCGTTCTGGAGCTGGAGAATAAAACAAAGGAATGTATTTTCAAATAGATAATGATACTGATGTTTATTATCATCAGTTATAGGAATCTAAGTACTATTTTATGCCAACACAGAAAAAGTGTGTTATTGATTAGTGTGCACATCAAAACAATCTGAGAAAAAGGAGGTAGTAAGATCTCCCTTCAAAAGGTTCTTTGTGGTAATTCTACTTCAGACAGTGTTTTTAGATTAGGCTCTAAACTCAGGCTGAACACTGCCAACCATGATAACACAGAACAATTAAGTTTGGGAAATTTTATGAGTCAATGGACAAAAAAACCCCCTATCCTATTAAAAGCATTCTAGTGGATTATTTTCTGAATGTTAAGATATGTAAAATATGTTTACCCAAAACGGCTTAAAATGTACATTTTAATGTGAGTATTTCACCAATTTCTTTCTATGTTGAATTTCCATAATTCTTTTAGCCATTGTAAAAACTAAGGAAACATTAATTTGGAGAAGTGCCAATCTACAATTTATCAGTAGGGTAAGACCTATGGAGACTTAGACACCAAAGCTCATCAGAGAGCAGGTTTTAACATACAAATGAGAACAGAATTTTTCAGAAAAGCCAGAGTTAATTTTTGACAGTTTGCTGGATATAATTAAATAAAGTGGGATTACTAGCAAGGAATGTTGTTGTGAAGTTTAGTCATGTGCATTTTGTTGTGATTGATATTTCATTACACATTATTTTTCAGTTTCAAATTATATGATAGTTTAATAGTTAGATAATTTCCTTGCAACTTTCTCAAGACTACTGCTAACTTTATTAGCAGCTATTCCAGAGATATGTGTCTGCTAGGCCTCCAACTGGTTGTACAAGGTGATAGGTAAGTGTGTAGTCAACAAGGTGCCAATGGTAGCCTTTATCAGATTAGCAGGGGACAGTTAAAATTGGAGGTGGAGAAAGACATAAATGGAAGTTAAATAAAAGATGAAAGACTATGGAAAAGATAGGATTCCATCCCAGACCGCTTCACTGTATTTAATCCTTTGTTCCCACTTTGCCTACGTCACTGAGGATGCAGACAGTAGGATCACGCCAAATAAGCAAAGGCATTAGAGTTGAAGGTTGGGGTGAAGAAAAAAGAAGGAATCAATTTTATGTAAGCTATATTGGTGACCCAAACCTTACCTACATATCCCTGTTATTTAAAAGGAGATGGAAGACTGATTTTTCTACTAAAATGTTGTCTGTTAATTTCCTTTACTCATTCAACAAACATTTGTAGAGCATCTACCATGTCGTAGATAGTGTTTTGGCACCAGAGTTACAACAGTGAACAAAAACTAGACAAAAATCTCCACTTTCATGCAGGCCCTTACAGAGTGAGTTAAATTAAGAAAAATGTGTATTTTATTGAAACAAAAGACTTTTTAAAGACCAAGATTCTCACAGACCAGAAGACAAGTATTTTTACTAAATATAAAGCTATGCCCTTTATTTAATTTCTACCTGAAGCTGAATTTCTACAGAAAAATTCTGAGAATGATTGGTGGGAAAATTACAGGTAACTTGTTTCTTAATTAATCCTAGAAAAAATTAATTATTTTCTCACTGAAATTTTCTATCCTATTGAGTTGACAATTTTTTTACATAACACTGATATTAGAGACCTGGATGTTTCTGTTCAAACATACCTGAGGAAGAGGTTTTTAAAAATATTATGGTGGGGTAAAAAAGGATTGTAATCATCCAGTTGACATTTATGTAGGGTCCATGGGTATTATAAAGTGTAATCAAAAATATAGTTATTTTGTGTTTAATCTTTAGTTTGAAAAGATATTTGTATGGAAGCAAAACAATTCTTGGTGCTAACCTTTTCAAAACTAAGAAGGGCAAAAGCGAAATAGTTTAAATGTAGAAAAAAAACACATCAGTCCTCAAATTAGTTGATATTCTAGCCTGTGGCTTTGGACAATTCATTTAAAGTTCTGAGACTCAGGTTTTTCATCTGTATAGTAGTGATAATAATTCCTGTTCTTCCTCGAGGAATTGATGTGAGAGAAGATCAAAGACATAAAAGATGTAAATATGTTTTTATAAACACTAAAGTCCTAAAGAAATTTAAAAAATCATTGTTGCAATCTATAAAATATTATTGAGTATAATGTAATGAGAGCAATTTGAGTCAGGTATTAAATATATTTGTTTTTTAAGCTTTTTTCACTTGCTCATTTCTTATTTCTAATGTGACCCCTGTGTAGACAGAAGACCCAAAAATAATAGCAAAATGAGATCAAATTAATGTTTGTTGTTCAGACATATTTATTGATTTTTAGCTTCCTTTTCTACTTTGCTCTTCAGAAGACATGCAGGATCATTTCCCCTGACTTTTAGAAAGACATCTTGTGCCTATGTCAAGCAGCAACACTTATTGTAATGCTGTTCACAGATCCTTTAGGATGCTTGGCTTAGCTTTGGGGTGAGCCAATTGCATTCTAATGGAATGATATTTAAACTTCATTTCAAAGTCCTAATTCCAAGAATTAAAGTAAACACTCTGGAAATCCTCTGATGTACTTTTTTCCCCTCCCTCATATTTCTTTCTTTGTGTTTATAGCTGGGTTCCTCTTAATTCTTCACGCTTCACTTTTCCCTCCTGTTAATGATATTAGATGAACGGTAAGGACCTTTCTTTTATTCTTATAGATATAATTTTTCAAAATTAGTTATAATTAAACAGATTTACTGGAAGGTATGAAAATCAATCATTTATAACAGAAAGCCACTAAACAAAAATCCTATTGTAGTGGAAAAGTTTTCTGTGGACATTTGGGGAATTTCTTTCTTTCTTTCTTTTTTTTTTAAGATTGTATTTATTTATTAGAGAGACAGAGCATAAGCAGGGGGAGGGGCAGAGGGAGCTGGAGAAGCAGGGAGCCTGACATGGGGCTTGATCCCAGGAACCTGGGATTATGACTGGAGCCAATGGCAGACACTTAACCAACTGAACCACCCAGGCAACCCACCTGGGGAATTTCTGACCATCCACAGCTTAAGCAAATTGGCCGTTCTTCACTCCTCCTTCTAGCGAAGATGGTGTCTCTATATGAGATCAAGTTTATAAGATCAAGTAACAATAGAGCAGGGTGTAGGCCTCAGATTCATAGGTACCCACTGAGAATGGTGCTGGTACCTGCCACTGAAATCTGGGTCTGTGGAACTTGTGGCCTAATTTTAGTACAGTTAAGGCCTTGGAGGGTGACCAACCCATTCTGGTGTTTTTCAGGGTTGTCCCAGTTTTAACACTGAAAGTTCTCCTTCCCAGGCAAACCCAACCAATTGGTCATCCTTGGGCTTGATGTTCCTCCCCCGGCTCCGTTCTTTTTAGTGCCACAAATAGTCAGAACGGTTCCTTCTCGGTCCACCTCACCCTATGTCTGCCCTATAGTTTCTGTCTAAGGGTCACCCACCCCTCCTCTGTGGCAACCGCTATTATCTCTCTACTCATCTGATTTTCTGTGAGCTCCTACTTGGAGCACCTGACAACTTCTAAATCCATTTCGTACTGCATGGAAGCAGAGGAGAAAAATAGGGAGGGGAGGTTGCTGTTTTAAGCCCTGAGCATTTATTTCCAAGGGAGTTTGAAAATATTCCCACTCTGTTTTCTCCTTAGATGATAAACTTTTCCCTAGATGATAAACCACATGGCAGGGCTTAAATGCTGGAATTCAGATTTAGATTGGGACAAAATTACTTAATATTTGTAAATATTATGCTTCTTCACAAATATGCGTCTTCACTCCTCTTTTTCTTTCCTTGGGATGTTTACTGGACAGGTCTGTTGTTGTTGCTCTGATAAAATAAAAAAGACAAATGTATAATAATCCTTAGATTACCTGTTTGATAAGGAATACTTTTTGCGAAGGGAGGCTTTATAATAGTGCTTTTTAAATGACAAAACAAAAACTACACACTTTGCTGATATATGACCATACCTCTTTGAGAATGTTTTATTGTGGTCAAGCCAAGAGTTTGGGCGTCATCAGAAATAATATAAGAGGTCCAGGTAAACCATTGTAAAAGAGAGGAAAAGTGTATTTTAGTAATACCTTGCCCTTATATGTCATTTTTTCCCATTATAAATAGTGTCCAGATCTCTTGTCCTAACTCAGTAATACTAATATTTACATAAAAAGAACAATTAGCCAGACACTTTACGTACATACTAACTCAAATAATATCTCTCCTACAAACTTCTGTGTTAACATAGGAACAAAATAAGGCAATGGAAGTGAAGTGACATGCCCAAGGACACACCTAGGAGATGGCCGAACCATGATTTAAAAAGAGGTGGTATAGGGCACCTGCGTGGCTCAGTCAGTTAAGCGTCTGCCTTTGGCTCAGGTCATGATCCCAGAATCCTGGGATCAAGTCCTGCATCAGGCTCCCTGCTCAGCAAGGAGTCTCCTTCTCCCTCTACCTCTGCCCCCTGCTCGTGATCTCTCTCTCTCTCTCTCACATACACACTCTCTCAAATAAATACAATCTTAAAAAAAAGAAAAAGAGGCAGTACAGTGGTTGAAGGGTGGTTTGCAAAAAAAATATATATCCACATCCTAACACCCAGAACCTGTGAATATGTCGTTATTTGAAAAAAAAAGGGGGGGGGTTTGCAGAGGTACTTTTATTAAGGATCTTGAGATGAGGCGAGGTGGGTGGACAATGGGCTAAATGGGTGATGACATTAAGGAGGGCTCTTGTTGTGATGAGCACTGCTGTTGTATGTAAGTGATGAATTGCTAGATTCTACTCCTGAAACTAATAATGACACTATATGTTAACTAACGAGAACTTAAAGACTTGAAACATAAAAAAAAATACATTAAAAAAAACCAACTCTGATAGACAACATCACACTGAAAAAAACAATAAAAATAATAATGTTACCCATATATATATTGATGAAAACTTTGAAAACCATAATTATTTTTATGCTGATTTTTTAATTTGTTTAATATTATTAAAAGATGAAAAATTCCCTAGAAATTAGGTCTAAAGTTATTTACTCTATGGAGCTAAATACTTGAAATAAGTTCACTGCTCTGATCATTTTTAAGTGTTCCACTTTACTTTGCTCATGTATTTCAAATAAATGATTTTCATAACAGCACACACACACACACATACACACACACACACCCCTTGAGAATATCTGGATTATCCAGGTGGGCCCTAATTCCAATGACAAGTGTCCTTATAAGAGACACACAGAGGAGAGACAGAGAAGAGGAGGAGGCAATGTGACCGTGAAAGCAGAGGTTGGCATGATACAGCCACAGCCCAGGATTGCCTGACCTCACCAGACCCTGGAAGAGGCAAGGAAGAAAATTTCCCTAGAGACTTCAGAGGGAGATGGTCCTGCCGACACTTCGATTTCCGAATTCTGTTCTCCAGAAATGTGAGAGAATAAATTTATGTTGTAAATCAACCAGTTTCTGGTAGTTTCTTGGGACAGCCCTAGGAACTAATAATAGGTGGTCTGGCTCCACAGTCTGTGTTCTCAATCCCTGAACTATACTGAGTCTCCGATGGGTGCTCCCTAGCATTTGAAACTTCTATTACTCTTGTCCAGGATATTTGATTCTCCATATTTGCTTGACCACCCTTTTACATTATACGGTAGTGTAAACTTTGTGATGAATCACGTGACCATTACGTGTAGGTTGATTAGGTTCTTTTTTATTGTATAGTCTACATAAAATTTGGATAAAAATTAAACTTATCAAAGTGATTGTTATATCCTCAAAGAAGGTAATATTTTCCCACAACAGGCAATATGAAATCCACTAATGAACACACAGACATGTGATAGACAAATACACCTTTGCACATTCAAACACACACAGGTATCTAGACATCTGTCCTCTCTCAATCACAAATTAACCTGTGTTAATTCAGTAGGTGGATCTTGTTCCCTTGTTGCTCCTCTATTTAGCATGCCTTTGACTTACTGAAAGTAACCTTTTGTTTATTTCTTAGTTATTTGTATGTCTTTCCTGTAAATGATCTTTGCTCATTTCTTTGTTAGGAATTTAATAATTTTCTTAAAGCTATAACCTGCATACTTATTACTTACTTTTGTTTTATTTTATTGTTAATATCCAGAAGTTTTGAAAGTAGTGTAGCCAAACCTACTGAGATTTTTCCCTAGTTTCTTCAGATTGATTTCCAGAAATTTCAATATTTAATTATTTAATACATGTGGGACTTATCCAAGCAAATGGAGATTGGTCAAAACTGAAATGTATTCTGTTCCAAATATGCAAGTAATTTTCCTAATGTCATTTACTGAATACACACATACTTTGGAGATACTGTGAGTTTGGTTCCAGACCACTGCAACAAAGTGAATATCATGATAAAGCAAGTCAAATAAATTTTATTTCTCAATGCATGTAAAAGTTATGTTTACAATATACTGTAGTCTATTAAGTGTGCAATAGCATTATGTTTAAAAAATATTGTATATACCTTAATTAAAAAATACGTTATTGCAAAAAAAGCTAACCATCATCTGAGCTTTCAGAGGGTCAGATCATGACAACAAATATCGTAATAATGAAAAAGTTTGAAATATGGGAGAATTATCAAAATGTGATGCAGAGATACGAAGTGAGCAAATGCTATTGGGAAAATGGCACCAACAGACTTGTTTGATGCAGGCTTGCCACAGACTCTCAATCAGTAGAAAACACACCATCGGTGAAGCACAATAGAATGACGTATGCCTATACTCCACTTCTTTCCCAGTATCTGTGCTGGACGCTAGGGTTAGATAATTTAGGAAGTCTTGGGTTAGGCTTAACTCTTGCAGTGTTTGTGTGGAACCCAAATATCTACCTTGTCAATTCTCTCTCCTTTCACTCTTCCCCCCAAAACCCTCCAGGTTCTACACTGGATCTCGGAGGCTTAGGGTGTCTCCACAGCCCAGAGGGATCTTCTGTATGTCTGTGTTCTGTCTTTCTCTCTCAGCTTCTCTTAAGGTTTTCTGTATGCCTTTTATTTAGCTATACTCCCATAGTAGAAAAATTAACAAAGAGAAATAATTTTTAGGCGCTCTCTCTGGGTATGAAAAATAGAACTGATAAATAGCTTTAGAAACTATCCTCTCATAGCGAATATTCAGCAGACTTAATAGAGGACTAAGTCAGGTAGAGAGCCTATTTGCTTTTCCTGGTTTTAATTTAAGTATGGATTAAATCAATCAATTTAATACCTAAATGTCTCTGTAGTCATTATATGAATCTACTGTAAGTATGTATAATTAATGCAGTCATCTTTGGGAAATATGCTTTGGTGATATGCAGACATGCAAATTGAATTAGAACTACTATGAAAAGATTAAAAGAGAAGTTGTTAGATGGATATGCATGAAGTGAGACCTCCCTGTGGTTTTTTCTTTCCTCTCCCCTCACTTCCCCTCCCCTCGTCTCCATCCCTCTTCCCTTCATTTCTTGTCTCCCATACTCTGTTTTTCTTCTCTTTTTCTCTTCTTTTCTTCTCTTTCTTTTCATTGGAAACAGAGAATTGAATTAATCATAATCCTTGGTTCATGATACATGATCATCATTAATCTGTGCAATTCCCTTTTTTGTTTTCTTTTACCTTCCTCCTCCTTCGTGTTTTTGTTTTTGTTGTTTTTATTTCCACTCCCCACTGCCATTTCTTTCCTTCCATAATCACCTGCTCTAATGCATTTAATATGTGCTTTTGGAGATATAGATATATATATATCTATATATATATATATAGATATATATATACACACACATATATCTCCTTGAAAAAGGTATGTTATTTTATGAATGTATCTGGTTTTAATTTATTTTAAAAATGGTATTCTGCTACAGATATGCTTATGGTTATTTTTTACCTCAATGTGTGGCTTTGGGCCCAGCTGTATGCTATAGGTATAAGTAGATCATTGCTTTTGCCCACTGCAGAGCCCATAGGCGATTCCTACCACACTTTTCATCTCTCTTCTAGAGATGAGCACCTAGTTTCCCATAACTCCCTGGTCCCCAGACAAAGCTGCACCAAACCTCCAGGATCAACCTTTGGAAGAGGCTCCCAGGAGAGAGGTTTGCTGGGGTATAAGTGATGCCAGATTGTTCTCCAGATTTGTAGGCTTGTATTTCTTAGTATCTTGGCAAGACTCACATTAATTTGAAAATCTGGTTTTGTGCCAACATTTAGGGGCAATTAAATTTTATAACAGTGAGAAAAGTCAAAAAGAAATCTAATGTTTGAGGCATTTTAATATACAATGTTCTTTTAGACTATTTAACTGAAAACAGCAGTTTTGAGAGATAGTGCATGCAGTATTTAGTTTTATCCATATTTATTGATATGGGTCAGATTTTAGGAAAAACATTTTAAATGAATTTTACTTCATAGCGTTTTAACAGGAATTACATATTGTATGATTTATAGAATAACTAAAAATTTTATGATTGTGTTACATTTTACATTTACAAATGCCCTCAGATAAATTAAGTTTCCCCAGAGAAAACAACAAGAGCTGCCATTTATTAAATACCTCTCATGTATCAGGGAAATAAGCACTATTTTATTATTTTTCACACAATCAGTGTGTAAGAGTCATTATTTTGCTCATTTTACAGGTACAAATATTAATATTTGGAAAGGTGAAATCATTTCCCACAAGGTTGCATAGCTGGTATATAAAGGAGCTAGGATTCAGTTCAGGGACTACATTAACTACAAAGTCTTAGTCTTCACCAGGGACTTCCCCCAAAAAATAGATCACGTAGTGGATAGCATGAAGATAGTTTGGCTTAGTGGTTAAGAACAAAGCTAAATGTCCAAGTATGAATCCCAGTGTTGCCTCTTAAGAACTCCAAAACCTTGAGCAAGTCACTCAAACTCTCTAGGTCTCAGTTTCTTTATCTGTAAAACAAAGATGATGACAATGAGAATACCTACCTCCAAGAGTTGTTTTGACTTGTAAATGACTAAAATATGTTGAAAGCTTAGCGCAGTGTCTGGAACATAGTAAGCAGTCAATTAATTACAACCTGTTCTTTTTCCAAAGAGGACTGCTTTGGTTCAGACTTTTGTTTCTGCCAGAACCCTGTTCACCCAGGAGAAGCTGAGTACATCCCAGCTTCAGGTGTGGGTCCTGGTCAGTCTGAGTCAGTCAACATAATGACATGACCTTTGCTGGTGACTGGTTCTGGAATGAGTGCTCTAATGTGCAATTATGGACAGTGAGACTCAAGATTTGGGTGGGGGGGTTGGGAGATGGATTCTGGGAAAGCTCTTTGCTTGCTTTTCTGGGAAAAACTACCTGCTTGAGCACTCAACAAAACTCTGAAAATTAGTGGCACCTGTCCTTCAGCTTTGAGGGGAACCAACCCTAGAAGCAGCCAGGGTCGTAATAGGGCACAACCTGAGTTACTGAGGGCAACTTGAAGCCACTGGATGAACCCAAGCCTAACCCAGCTCTAGACCCCAACCTATCGTTTAGACCAGCATGAGTTGAATTTTTGGTGGGATGGATTGCTCAAAGTTGTATTCATGTGTCTGTAATTAGACCATGAATAAATATCATCCCTTTTTCTAGCTCTGAGATTTTAGTGATTAGGGATATGAACTACTTCGTTTTTCCTGAGTTTATTGAGGGAGAATTCAGTTGTCACAGGAAAATCAAGTTAAGTTGGAATGACAGATGTTAAGTTTTCCTAGGAAAGTTTGAATATATGATAAAGATTCTTGGAAATAGAAGAGGGATTACTCAGGAGGGCATTGTGAAAACAGCTGAAAATGGGTTAAAAAGATAAGCAACTGTGATCAAAATTTTTTACAAAGAAAGGCACTGAGTCAGAAAGGATTGAGGGGAAAACAGTTAATCCAACAGGCTTATAACTTGGATAGTGATTATAGATCTGATGGGAGCAAGCAACATGGAGCTAGGAGGTGGACAAGAAGCCCATGAGTGGCATTAATCAACCTCTCTATTACAATCAGAAACTTGGTGTGCAGTTGTGGAATGACTCTGCAAATGAATACTTTAATCATAACCTTAACTATGAACCAAAATTGCACATAATTTAAACTATCATTTATTTAACATTAAATAAACATTTGCTGAATACTGCATTGTGAATACAAAGTTGTGTAAAAAATTGTTCTTCATAAAAAGTACAATTTTAGCACAGCACATATTAAATAAAGTTAAATGATATCACAAAACTGGTGAACAAGATTTGCAACATAAATGAAAGATTATTCTTGGGGGTTTCAATAAATCAGATGGAAAACTCCAGAAGGAAGAAAGCGGTTTCCTTAGCTCATGTTCAAAGTTGCACTCAATGGTACACTCTTCTCTCTAGGCACATAACAAGAAATACAGATTTATTTAATGGATGTGGTGGGATATATACAAAACAAAGACTCATTTCTTCTCTTCTCAAAATACGACTGATAATTGATAACCTATGTTTTAAAATCCTCTTGCGAAGAATAACATACGCTCTTCTTTCCTCAGCTTTCAAAGACAGATGATCATAAACAGAACTTAAAAATGTTATACAGGCTGATAAAATTACTATCCTTAGTAGATAAAAGCTCATATATCAATTACCAAAAAAACCTCAAATATTATGATAAAAATGTGAAGAGTAAATCCCAGGAAGGAATACCCATGGACAATAAACATTAAAAACATCAAACTCTACTGGTAAACAAAGAAATGCAGATTAAAATAACATGATATTTCTTTTTTTCATTTTTTTGGAGGGAGGACATTCAGTGTGGTGGGACATGTATACTCACACTGCTCTCTGTATAATTTGATAAAATATTTCTGGAGTGCAATAATGAGGGTAAACACTTATATAATACTGTGCTTCAAGGTTCTATGTCATGTTTATTACACAATCTCATGACAAGCCAATGAGGGAGGAGTAATAATTATTCTCATTTTATAGATGAGAAGGAACTAAGTGAGGGAAAAGTTAACTAAACTTGTTAAGACTAATCAGCCAGTTGGTGGTAATGCTGGGATTTACTTTACCTTAATAAAGAATAGGAACCCTGAATTTGGGAGCTTAGAACTTGAACTTGCTTCACATATCATGCTGTAGTATGTAATCATATTGTAATATAATTATGAATGGTTATTAAGACATTAATAACTAAGACATTAATAACTATTCTATAGTAGATGTGGGGGGGAAAGTCTTTACAGAGTAGTGTTTCAGAGTGAGAGTTCTTTAATGAGGCAGCTTTTGGTTTAATCCCAGGTCCTGCCACTTTCTATTTGTATAAAATTGGACAAATTGTGGGGATAATAATAGTATCTACCTAAAATGGATCACTGGAGAATTGAATGGAGATTGTACATTGAAAAAGCATACGGCTGTGTCTGTCACATAGCAAAGAACTATTACATATTAGCTATTACAGCTGTTCTTGATACCTTCTCTCTTTGTCAGTGACTGTGATCCACAAAGATAAAGCACAAAATCAAGCTTAATTAAATGAAGGATTTAATATGCCTTCCTGTACAAAGCATCTCTCACAGCACGCTTCTCTTAAATAGGATAGTAATGTTACCCTAAGTAATACCTCAAGGACTTTAGAAAATCAGTCCATAGTTGATTTCAAAGTTGCCACAATATTTAATTTAATATCTCACTTTAACTTTTTTTTTCTTCAGAGTCTTCCTTGTGCCTGGTCTGATAATTCATTCCCATAGAGACTGTATAATTACTATAAATCACTTACTCTCTTTTGGTGTACATAATAGTTTTGTTCACCTTATTTTAGTCCTCTTAAAAATGGCATTTGGTACCGTTATGCTGCCCCTTCTAACTCTTCATTTTGCCAAAAATCATTGAAAAGCAAAATAACAGCAAATAACTCCTAATGGATTACATGTCAACAAACAGGGATGATTAAGGATTGATGTTGCTCTGTGTTCCCTGGGCTTCACTGTGTATTTTCCAAAGAGTAAAACCCATAACCAAAAGTGTCTTCCTCTGGCATGTTACCAGTTTACCTTGTAAAAATAGCTGTCTTGTTTTAATAAGCTTTCAAATACAGTTGACCCTTGAATAACATGGGTTTGAACTGCATGGATCCACTTATATGTGGATTGTTTTACAGGACTATAAATGTATTTTCTCTTCCTTATGATTTTCTTTAAAAATATTTTCTTTTCTCTATCTTACTTATTGTAAGAATACCACATATGAAATCTGTGTTAATCAACTGTTTATGTGGTCCGTAAGGTTTCCTGTCAACAGTAGGCTATTAGTAGTTAAGTTTTTTAGAGTCAAAAGTTTTATGTGGATTTTCAACTGTGTGGGGGTTGGAACCCCTAACTCCTGTGTTGTTCAAGGGTCAACTCAGCATCTCTTACTGTTTTTATCACGTTCAGAATTTTTAAATATTCTCAGGTTGACTGTGCTATTATCTCATGCTTTATGAACACATTTATTTATGCCACTAGCTTCAGTTCTGATCTTGGATTATTACACAAGAATATATCATGATAAGAACAAAAATGAATGTTAACTTCAATCACACACAGAAATATATCCCACAGTCACTATTTTGACCTGAACTGCTGGATATTTTTGCCTCTCCTATTAGCGTAATCTTATTTGACTACAGCTTAAATTTAGGTTACTTTGGAAAAATGCATTGGATTATAGATTATAATACTAATTCATGATAAATGACCAGGGATTCAGGGAAAATATATAAATGATGAGATTTCAAGTTCTTAGAAGATGTAAAAATTATTGTCATGTTAAAAACACCAACTTATGCTATATGAACATGTATGAAATAAAAATTATTTATTCAAAAATTTCTTTGAAATTCTTCAAAATTTCCCTAAATCTCTTCCTGATTTTATGATTCCTAATCAAATGCATGAGACAATATGAAAAAAATTACACATGAGTTGCTATGAAGTAATATCTATGCTTGGGGTAGGGAAAAAATGATCTTTCTCCTTTTTCACCTCTCCAATCATCATTTCTGAGTCTTGGAATATAGCATTTCAGTATCAGATCTGTTAGCATTTGACTTAACAATCAGTAGCTCTCAGATTCCCTATTCATCTTGAGAGTAGGGATGACTCAGAGCTAGGTTGGAACGCTGCCTCCTTTCACTGGAAACACCCGCAGGCATACTCTGGTTTCACTATTGCTAGGAATTAGCCCAAGGAATATAGCAAGTTAGTTTTTTTTATCTGTTTTCATGCATATATGACACTGGATTGAAGCAAAAACCAGTTTCTACGCTGAAAATACCCAACCAAATACTACTTACAGATATTTTGTTATGTCATGGTCTTTGGCCTGTCTTTCCTTTGCCTCTCGGTTGGCAAACATATGCTCAGGTCTGGTCTGAATCAAAGGTGACAGGCCTGGTGTTGGCCCCAACCTGCAGGACAGCTAGAAGTTGGCTTTGCCCAACAAGAAGGAAGACCGTGGCCTGCTTTTCAGCTTTTCCTCATGTTGCTAGTCAGCATGCAACTTTCACTAGCCAGAGATTAAAAGAAAATTATCATCAGTGAAAACAAAAGGGTATGCCCAAGGTCATGACGCAAGGTGCTATTTGTCTCATTTGCCAAAAGACATTTAAACGTTACTAGAGCTGCTTTGCTGAAATATTTGGGCATATTTTAAACGTATTCCAAGTGCTTTCTTTGCTTACCTAAGCTAATTAACTTTAATTAGGCTCCACGTTCCTCGATCACCTGAACTTTTCTAAGATATCACAGTTTTCCTAATATATAGAATAACCTGTGGTAGTCTGGGAAGTGAAATCATATGGTTTGGCTGAAGTGCTGTCACAGATTTATCATGCATTTCAGATGGGAAGAGTCCATGAGGTTCACCGGGGCGTGTCCATTCCCTTAGTGTTGGATTTCTGCAATGTTTTTCTCCTGGTACTTCACTATTTTGGAAGTGCCGTAGCTTGTATTTTCTCACGTAAAAGATTTTCCTAAGCTCCCTTTTGGCCTACTTCATTACTTGGCCTCACTTCACGTGTTCTCATTTTTTAAACTTGTTATTCTCTGTGGACAAGGTTTTTGACATTCATCTTCTCTTTAACAATCAAAATGTTATACATTCTGGAATTACTCATACCATAATCTGCTCACGTTCCTTACTTTTGGGATGAGAGTTGCATGGGTGGACGATGGACATCGTATAACTATTTTTATTTTTTTTCAAGTAACTGCAAGCCTCATTTTGCTCATACCTCAATAGAATATTTTTTAGATTCCATCTCTTTACTCTCTTTTTAAAATGTTCTCACTGCCATTATGTTTATTGTGAACCAATAAATGTCAAGCCCTAGCTATAAGTCATAGCTTTTTCAATAACCAAAAAAAGATGGAATAGATCCCTTCTGCCCAGAATTATTTGAATAAATTCTATAACATTCTGCTTTACCTGGTCTATACAATTCACGAGAGTATGTTCACACTGTTAACGTTAAATGATTTATTTGTCCAGGAATTTATCATTTGTTTATTTACCTGGCAAAAGATAGGTCAAAGGGTAGGAGGAAATTTGGAGCATTGTGGCAAATGTCACTTTATTACATATCTGCATGTATAAAATGTGAAACACGGCATCTTATTTTTAAACAAATTTAAAAGCATATCAAATATCTGGCAAGCCACTCCAGGATCCTCACTCATTGTTGAACTGCTCTAATAAAATCTCATCTTTCAACTAGAAAGAAGGCGCAGAAGGGTTTTAGTAGCCTCTATTATTAGCTAATTCTTCAATTAGCACCAAGGATTTAAAGGACAAAATCTGGAGCCTTTTTCATGTTTTTTAACTGATAGATTTGGTGCTGTACAAAAGTACACAGCTTTCTGGAAACAGCGCTCAGCTGGCAGTGAGGAATCATCAGTGATTAATTTAGGAAGCCTATCCGAAGCATGTGAAGTAGCTTCAGGATAATGGCAGCAAGTGGTGTGTAGCCAGGTGATGGGGTTGCTTTGCATTCCTAAGTTTCTGAGCATGGTGCAGGAAGCTGGGGAAGGAGGGCTTGCAGGGAACCCCTTACCGCATGTTTTCTGGAGGGCCTGGCATGCGACACAGTTTAAAGAGTCAAATGGAAGAAGGGGTAGTTTGGATCTAAACTGTATATTCACGGTAAATAAGATACTGTTATTTTGCTGCTTTCCTTCATAATCTTTTCCTTTAATGATCACATTCCCATTCCCACTGGTAAAATACCTGTGGAATTAGAAGATGGTTGGTGTGGTGATTGAACCTGGAGTCAGACTGCCGAATAACAGAATCCTGGCGTCCTCAGACGGTAGGAGGCCTTGAATGGCAGTTCAAGTTCTAAGAGGGTGGTGTCCTAGGGCGAGCACCTGGCCTTTTCCCCATCTTCCCTGTCAGTCTTCATCCCGCCTCCCTACACTCACCTGATTTCTGGATCGCGATTTGAGAAGCCTGGCTCTGTAGATACCTCACAGGGATTTTCTAAGGTCGCAGCCACTTAGCTGGTGATTTTGTAGTTAGCTGATTTGAGAGAACAGAATTGCATGTATTTCAAACACATTTACTGAAGATCCACTGGATGCGGGAGGATGAGAATTCACCGGAAAACCGACGGACAAAAATCTTGCTCTCCTTGAGCTTACATTCTGGTGGAATTAAAAGTTGTTTCTCAACATCTGCGCTGTGCCCATTATCAGCTCTGCCTGAAGACTGGGACATTGTAAGCTGGCCTCGGCTCTCCGCGGACAAAATTTGAAAGAAAATAAATTGCAGAGCCGCGAATGAGGCCAAGGGTGTGTGTGTGGGGGGGTGTCACTGAGGTGGCGTCTATTAGCGTCAATACGGCGGAGTCAGGGGACCCATCCAGAGCCTGAAAACTTCAAGCCAAACAAACTCTGGGATCCCAAGCCCCCATCTTTCTCTTCCCCTCCGAAAGCCACGGCCACTGCCGTGTGTGTGAGGGAAACCGTCTCAGGGGTAGCCCGGGGAGACGGGGCTTCGGAGAAAGTGGACTCGGATTTGCTCCCCCTTCTCCCCCTGCCGACTATGGGCTTTGCCCTGGAGCGCTTCGCCGAAGCGGTGGACCCGGATTTCAAGTGCAAGCTGTGCTGCCAGGTGCTGGAGGAGCCCCTGTGCACGCCGTGCGGACACGTCTTCTGCGCCAGCTGCCTGCTGCCCTGGGTGGCTCGGCGGCGCCGGTGCCCGTTGCAGTGCCAGCCCCTGGCGCCGGGCAAGCTGTACCGGGTGCCGCCTCTGCGCAGCCTCATCCAGAAGCTCCGCATCCAGTGCGACTACCGCGCCCGCGGCTGCGGCCGCTCGGTCCGGCTGCACGAGCTGGCGGCGCACGTCGAGCGCTGCGCCTTCCGCCCTGCCCGCCGCCGGCGGCGGGACGGCGTCTCGGGGCCGGGCGGCCGCGGCGGCGTGGACGTGTTCGCGCGGGGGGGCTGCGGAACGGCGCCGGGGCCCCGCCAGGGCGGGGGCGCGCGCGGGGGGCCGCCGGGCGTCCGCGGCGGGAGCGGGCGGGGGCCCGGGCCGCTAGTCCTCTACTGGAGTCGGCGCGAGAAGGCGCTGCTAGCGCAGCTCTGGGCGCTGCAGGGCGAGGTGCAGCTCACGGCCCGCAGGTACCAGGAGAAGTTCGCCCAGTACATGGCTCACGTCCGCAACTTCGCCAGAGACCTGGGCGGCGGCCACGGCCCGGTAAGCGCAGAGGGATCGGGCACCTGGGGACTGTTTGGGGTGGAAAGAGGACCGCTTTTTTCTGGTACTCTGAGATTCCTTTAGCGGTGACATCCTTCCTTACCGTGAGGTGGGAAGCATCCGCCCGCCCTGACCATACTGCATACACTATTAGTACCTTTTGGATGGATCAGTATTGCATTTGAGAAGGATTGTCCCCTTTCCACTTATATTAGGATTGGAACGAATTAAACAAATTCAATTCCAGCTTTTCGATGGGGAAAGAAGAATTAGGAAAACTCACTTTCACACCCCGACCCTTGTTCCTCATCTTTCACTCTCCTGCCCTACCCTCTCTGCCATTTTTTTGTACCTTTGGCCTGTGCCTAAAGCCAATCAGAAAAGGAAAGCCAGGAAGTGAGGACTTCCCCGACCCTGCCTCCCCTCTGCTGCTGCCCCAGCATCCCTGTGGCCTTGTCAGTCACACACCTTTAGCTCTGAATGACTTAGTTTTCCTGCCAAACTACCCATGTCGGCCACCTTCTACTCAGTGCAGGGGCTATCAGGGATGTGAGAAACCAGGAAAACCTTGAGTTGAGAGATTAACAGATGGGATTTCTTAGACCTGCAGAGTTTTCATTACCCTGACCTTCCCTAAAGAGTCCTTCACTGCCTTGAGATTTCATCATTGGTGGAGTGTGTGTGTGTGTCTGTGTGTGTGTTGGGGGGGGTGGTTTGGGGAACCAAATCTGAGAGCAGCCACATCCATCTGCGGTCAGACAGCCCTGGGCAGCGGCTGTTTCCCTTCTTTGTCGAAGCTGTTGGCCCCGAAATGTGCTGGTGGACTGCCCGCTTTCAGACTGAGTAAACAAGCCTCTTTGCAGCACCCCCTGTGAAGAGGCTTGTTTATAAAGCTGTTACTTCTCTTCTGGAGGACTTCTGCAAAGTGTTTGACATTGTTGGTTGCTGCCATGGTGAGCAGGGATTTAGCAGAACTTGCACTCCATTCAAGGAGCTGTTTTCATTCTTCAGCGTCCTGGGGAGGAGCAACACACGATGATTCCCGTTTGGGACTGCTTTGCACTGCCTCCAACCCAGGCATTGAGTTTAGAAGCTTCTGTCCTTGAATCTAAAAACAAAACAAAACAAAACAACAACAACAACAAAACCCCCCAACAAACAAACAAAAACAAAAACAACTGAAGTGTGAGGGACTAAAATGTTTCTACTTTGATAAAGGGAAGCACAATGCTTATTGAAGACTGGATGCTATCCCTGATTCTTCCTGTATCCTATTTAGAGCCAGGTAAATTTACAAAATGGGAAGACTCAGAAGCTCAGAAATGTGCTCTGTATTACCAGGTCTTGTTTCAAGGTTGTAGGGAAGCCATTGTTGATGGAAAGTAACAGCATCTGGAATTATGTGACAGAGAAGTCCATGCAACAAGTCAAGCTATGATTCTGAGAAGTGAGGAAAAACTGCCCATGGTTTGCAGACTGTCAGAAGGTTTCTCTCTGCTCCTCAGAAGTGTTTTTCCACTACCAGTAGGGGCTGCTGCGGGCACTGCTTGGGAAAAGCTCCTGGGAAGAGGTGGTGATGGTGATAGCAGTGGTGATGGTGCTTATAGAGTTTTACCATGAATTGCCAAATGTAATTTCCTAGGACAGTTAATAATACCCATAACCATGAATAAACCTTACCTAGTCTGGTGCTATTTCATTTTGTATTTAAATTGTTCTTTATTAATAAACAGATTGTAGATATAATTCCCATTTGTTTTACTATTATCTGGCTGCCAGAAGAAGAAATACAGACTATTTAACTTAACACAAATCCTTTCTTTTTAAAATTCTGTGGGAATTATGCAAAAACAAATTAGAATACCATTGAAAATTAGGATTACTGTAACCTAGATCCTGCATTACAATAACAATCCAAATATTACTGTTGAAAGAATTTTCTCAATAGCTCACTATTACTTCAATCCTTCAAGATTTTCCAAAGTGAAATTTTTATATAAAATAATTCTGAGATTCTTTATTTTACTCTACTATAAAAAAAAATAAAGATACCTGTAGAGTTACCAGAAATCTGTTTTAAATTACAATGAAGCCAGAATTAGATACTCTTTTAGAATAAAAGATAGATTGATGTGTGAAAACATAAAACCCTTTAGACATTTTTGAAAATTATTTTTTCTCACAAGCACTTTTTTTTAAATTCGTATATTCAAACTAAATTTAGGAAGAAATTAACCTTCTCCCAAATTCAACCATCCTTAATTTTAAGGTTTTCTTCTTTTCAAATGTTAATTTATTGACGGTTTTTTTTTTAAAGGTTTGTGGTAGCATCTATTTTTTCTCTTCTGTTCTCTTCTGTTCTCTTCTCTTCATTCTTACCTAGTTATTTTATCCCTTTTCTTCTAGGATGGAGAACATAAACCATTCACCATCGTGTTAGAAAGAGAAAATGACACGTTGGGATTCAACATTATAGGAGGTCGACCAAATCAGGTAACCTACCTTGTTCATGCATAACTCACTCTTTGATTATAAAATAATAGAAGACAGCTTTCATTTCTAGATTTTGAATAAGCTAAACAAGTGGTTTAATCTTTAAAATCATGCTTATGATCAAATATCAGATTCCTTAATGCAAATATTCCAGTACATACCCATATTTTTTTGAGAAAACAAAACAAAAAACCCAGCAACTAACAAACTTGTTCCTCTCTGCTACTTTAGAAAAAAAGAGAGTATGTTTCATAGTTTATTTACATTGGGTAGCCCCATTGGTAAACTTCACAATAATGTATATAGGCAATTTCTACTTGATAATATTAGGTAACTGGATTGCCTGATTATACCTTCTACTTATTAAGTCAGCTTGTCAGTTTTCAGAGGCTAACACAGACCAGGCATTTTATAATGCATGTTGATCGATGAAATAAACAGTTAAAATAAGTTGAAATAAGGGATCATTGTTTTCACAGTTATATAAGAAATGCCATGTTAAAGGAAGATAGTTGATTTGAAATATTGTTGGTTCAATATTTTCAAATCCTTTTTTTTTTTTTTTTAAAGATTTTATTTTTATTTATTTGACAGAGATAGAGACAGCCAGCGAGAGAGGGAACACAAGCAGGGGGAGTGGGAGAGGAAGAAGCAGGCTCATAGCGGAGGAGCCTGATGTGGGGCTCGATCCCAGAACGCCAGGACCACGCCCTGAGCCGAAGGCAGACGCTTAACCGCCGTGCCACCCAGGCGCCCCTCAAATCTTTTTTTTAAGTGAATGAATAATATTGTCTATATTGATGCCAATTGTTTTCAAGATGCATGAGTTATAAACTTAAACCAGATACTGTAGTCGAAAAGTTCTTTTATATCCTTCGAATACTACATCAACTTAATTTTCACCATAACTAGGAAAAGGTGGTAAAGTTTAAGAAAAAAAAAAAGCATGTTCTTTAATTTTTTTTATAAGCTGCCATGAAATTCTTGCATCCTGCATTGCACATGTTGTCCAAGGAAACTGTCTTAGAGTTGTTGGCCATATGCTATGTTTAGGTCAGGATGGCAATGACGTATTTCCCCCTTACTGTTTAGTATTTCAAAAACCTAGCAACTAATGACTGCTGTGCTTCTGTTTCTAGAACAGTCCCCATATATTATGAAAAGATAAACGTCTTTTCATCATATCTTTTTGTTTTTTCTTCCCCTAAGGAATATTTTTATAAAATGCCACTTACGTGGTTGACATTTAGATGACACTGGACATTTTTAAGAGGCTCTTCAGATTCACGTTAAGGAAGGCTAATTAAGGAGAAATAACTTTATTTAAACCGCCGTGAAGTAAAATGACATGTAAAATTATTATTATAGTATGTTGGGCATTTTACCTAGATAAGTTTTGCAACATAATTGTTTTCCTGTGACTGGCTGAAGTGTCCTATTTATATTATATCTGTTATATGGTTGAGGTTTAACTAATCATTAGGCTCATTGCACCTGGAAATGTGTAACAATTAGCCTTAAAAGGGTTCTCTTGCAGTTAGAGTTGATCTTTTGGGATTTTACACTTGAGCAAGCTCCTACTCTCCCCTGTGAATACAGTCAGAGCTATATTTCCAAATCTGTCACATCACTGGCTCAATTATATTTTCAAAACTGTGGCCACATCTCAAACCAAATATATAAGTGAGGCTGGATATGCCTTTTGTTTTCTTGTAACCTTTTTTAACTGCTACATCTCTTGAGAAGTAAGAGGTTTTATAAATAATACTTCGAAGCCAGTCAATATCACCTTGTACATACCCTTTCCTCATAGCTTTTTATGTATACTCAAAAACGTGAAGTAAATGGATAATCTTGTCAGAGATGTTGGACTCATTCATTAAAGCTGCCATCTTGATTAATGACTATTTGGTATTAAGTAAGTTAAAATTCAGTGCCAAATCCCCAGCTCAGAGAGGGAGTTACATGTTTAGGGAGGATTGACAATGTTACATTTACTAAATTGTCCATTAACCAACTAAAATTTTGTTTACATCTTTCTTAATGCTAAGGTTATATTTTTTATAGAATAATAAGGAAGAAACATCAGCAGAAGGAATTTATGTTTCAAAAATTTTGGAAAATGGACCTGCTGACAGAGCAGATGGCCTGGAAATTCATGACAAAATCATTGAGGTAAGACAATAATAGAACACCAATATGAGCCATGGAAGAAATATTTGGGCATTTGAAATTTCCAAACTTATTGTTTTACCTTGGTGTGGTACTTATTAGAGTATTAACTAGAGAATGTATCTATCTAGAGTATGTATCTAATCTATATCAATTATTAGATCTTAAGATAAAGAATAAATCACCTGAAGTTTCCAAATGTGTTAATGAGTATCTCTGTTTTAATGAACTGCTATCCCTGTAAACTATGAAGATAGTTGTGTGATTATTAAGGAATTAATTTTATATTATATTTCAAAAGATGATAAATCTCTGCTAAAGAACATTCTTGATGAGGAAATGTTACTGTCTTTGAACTTGTGATTAGTATGTTTTATAGAGAGTTTGAAATTATTTATACAGTACCTTTTACCATTTCTTAGTTTAATATGGTTATCTTGTTCATGTGTTTTTCCATGGGGAAAAAAATAGAAGCAGATTTTTTTTTCCTGTTGTGAAAACCTGGTGGGAACTCTTCATTTTCTCTATTGTGCGTTGTAGCTATATTGTTATATTGGGGGTTGACAAAGTAAATATAGATAAGTTAGTGAAATCTGGGCTGTGATAATGGAATTTTAGGTCACTGCCATTTACCACCAAAGTGCTTTTGAAATTTTAACTGGTTGAGATAGTATTATCTGGTGTTACTAAAAATGATTAGATTACTTTTATCAGTGTAATTATTTCCAATGTATTAGTAAAGGCGTAATAGGATTTTGGAAGGTTTATTGGACTCTACTATTTTGGAAGTATTTTGTTTATTCTAAATTATATAATCACTAGTGCTGTCTTTCTGAATATCTATATAAAATATCGGGTTGGAGATTTTTTTTTCCTATTAAACTTTGAGTAAAGTTTTAGATATTCATTCATCTGTGCATTAAAAAAAGTTGAATTTTGGATAATTTGACCTTGGATAAGAGTAAAGAATGCAGAAGAGCCAATAGCGTTTTTGTTTCGAAAAAAACTCATAACATTTAGAAATTAGCTGACTAGGGACTTTGGGGAAGGGCGAGGAGATGCTGTTTGGCTGAAAAACTGGGTTTTATCTGAAGAGGTTTCTTGTATGAAGATTTTCTCCTTCCAGTTGTATAGCCAAGAAAGTACAGACCTACTTTCACTGATGCTATCCAGTTTGTCTTGACAGTTTGCCCAGTGGAAATATTTACATGCTGCAGTTTGTGTAGTTAAAAATTTTCTATTTCTACTTGTGTTTGGGCGATATGATTTAAATGGCAACGTAATTTAAACAACAAAAAATTATCCTCCCTACTATCTGCCTTATCTCTCAAACATTTTGATCTTTCCAGTTAAATGGAAAATGAATGCCTACATTTGATCTTCTTAGAAAGGCAAATGGAACTGAATAGATATATTCAGTTAGCACACACATATACACACACAGAAATACATAATGGAGTTTTAAAAACAATTTATTCTAGCTAGGTTACAACGTTATGTATGTGTCATTAATGTTGCATCAAAAAGGAGGAAGAATTTGTTTTTTATATTGTGATATAGCACTTTTCTTAAAAATGCATTTTTTTTAATGTGAAGAGATAATTTGATAAAAGCTGTGGTTGATAAATTGAATGCATCTAGACATCTAGCTAATACTATTGCCAATATATGTCAAAATAACCTTATTTAAATTGTATAGGGAGCAAAGATCAACCATGTAAAACTAAATTATAATTTATAACTAGCTGCAGTATTATTATTTCACCTTGACATGCATATATTATCAGTTAACGATGAGCTTGAAATTTGTCTCAATGATAGAAATTTATCAGTATATCTTTTATGCTAGGGTACATTGTAATACGCATATTTTTGTTATACTTCTCTAAGGGATTCATGTGAACACATTGCAATTGAAAATGAGTTAGGTATGCATATTTTTGGAATGTTGTCTGTTAAATAGCATGAGATATTTTAAAAGGAATATTATTAGAAATCTCTCATATTCAGTTGTTCAGTGATGCCATCAGCTTTTAAAGTGAATAGTTATATATGTGTGTGTGTGCTCAGTGATTTGTTTATTGAACTAATTTGATGTGATGTTTTTTTTTTTAATTTTTGAACTTGAAATGGCTATGCTGGTTTATAACTGGTGCAGCAAATAAATTTGTTAGCAGTATACAGTACACAGTAGTTCATATATTATTAAACTATCCATGTGAGCTAATTGCCACAGTCTGACACATTAGTAAATGCTTTGAATTCTGTGATATGTGACTGGAATAAACAAGAGAAACTGTCAGACAATTCTTTTTTTTTTTTCACTTATAGTCAAGATATGCTAAAAATATTTTGTCTAGTTAATTGCTTAAAGCACACATTACAACAGGTTTATGAGTCGTTCTTATAAAATACAAAAATTTTCTTAAGTCATTCATTTGGAGGAGAAGGTAGATATGTTAAAGGTCTGGTTCTGTTGATAATTAAAGAGATTTTACGAATTCTAATAAAAAATTAGATTTATTTACCAAAGTTTAACAAAAGCCAGCAGCTCTAAAAGTATTATTTTTAAAATAGTCTGCATTCCACTGATGCTGGTCAAATTCAAAAGTCATAAAAGAAAAAATCATAGTCATAAATCCATGTCCTAGTTTTCACATAATACAAAGAAAATTCATTTTTGGAGTCAGTCTGCTTGAGCAAAATTATGTTTAGTAGTTTCTAGATGTTTACACATCCATATTAGTTAAAATACTTTTGGTGTATATTCAGAAAAGAAATCCGTTGTGTTATTGGAGTTATGGTATTAGGTGTCAGAGTATCACTGGAGACTAGAAAGGCAGGAGACATTGTTAAAGGCATTTTGAAACATGGCAAAAGTTCACATAGACCAGGAATTCACCAGAGTATACGTCCAAATAAAAGCATCTTTTGCATCTGTTTTACACCCTTTCCAGACTCAAAGGAACCACAGAAGAGTCTCGATACCATCAGAGGCTTGGGCACAATTCCGTAAGAGGGTGGCAGCATTACTGTGATTATCATAATGTTAGGGTGCCTGTGGGGTATGTGGGAGTTGAGAATCATAGTTCACTGCTGTTGTCAGCAGTTAGTCCTCTGTTACTATTCCTGTGATGCTGATAGCAGGCGGTACAACCTGAACCCCAGAGTGGGAAAGTGAATAGAAGGGTGGAGAGTCATTGACGGCTCTTTGTTCCCATTTTCTTCTCCCCACCCTTCCCCCACCCCCCAGCGCCTAGCCAGTGCTGGGTGACAGGAAAGTCCACCCTTCTAGCTTCTGGAGGCCAGGGAGTAGGGGTGGAGGTCTGTGAAGTCTATGGGAAGAACAGTTTGGAGCAGAAAGCAGAATTTTCTGTAGAGTCTATATGAAAGTCTCTTCTATTTATGTAGCTCGAAATTCATAATAGCATGCAGCACACAAGGCATATTCATTTACTTTAGAAACAGTTCCCACATTGAACAATGTCAGTGTCACGCTTTCTGCAAAGTGCTGAGTGTAGTACTAGCCATGACTCAACAGGACTTGACCATTCCCACCTGCCAGCTACATGATCTTTTAGTTCTGTAATGTAAAATCTTTTGCATTTTCCAGCACTGTGCTGCTAGAGTAAAAATCTTTGATGGTTATCATGTTTATTTGCCGAAGTCTCTGCACAGTTCATTTATAGGTGTTAACACAGGAAATGTAAATGCAGATCAGAGCTAAACATTTAGGAATGCTGTTGAATTGAGTCTACGATGTGCTACCCCTGCGTGTGCTTGATGGCACAGTGGGACTTACTACCTCATAAAGCGGCCGTGCTAATTTATGTATGCTTAGGAGGCATTCACAGGTTTTGTAGGTCACTTGTAAATCTGGTGGGCAATTAGGGCTTTGATAAATTGCTGTTTAATTTGAAGATGTCACTGAACTTTTCAATAACATATTATCCCACATTTTTGAAGTGTTTTTTAACTGTCCAAATAACATTGATTGATTGTCTGAAAGAGTTAGGAAAGAACTGAAAGCAATCATGTTAGTGCAATGAAGAACGGTAATTGTAAAGCAATATGTAAGTGCAAGTAAAGTATTTGTAATCATGATTAAATGCTACTTAAATTGACTGCAGTTTTATTTTGATATAGTTTTCATTATGTAATTGTATCTTTTAACATATCTTGAAAAGTATGGTGCTGCAGTGGGAGAGCATGAATCCTGGAATCTAGGAAATCTGGTTAGAATTCCTGTCCTGCCTCTTAAACGTGTGTGACCTTGAGCAAGCCACTTGTACCTCAGTTTCTATGCCATTCGTGTTTACTGTGCATGCAAAGTGCCTAACACAAGGCAGGTTCTCAGAACAAAATAGTATGAGCCTGATGTGTCTCTCAGCTTATGCAAGTAGTTTACTCTCCAGAACACAGAGACAGTGGGGTCAGGGCTGTTTTCCTTTCTTGGAGAATCTAGGTCACTCTCCCCAACTTCTAGTCATTCCCATTTCTATAGATACAAGCATTTGGATGAGTAAATGTAGGAAGTTTGAACTCCTATGTTTTCACATATTCATAAGGACACTTGGATGCAAGAAGGGCTGTGGGGATGACTTTGTAACTATGCACTTATGACTTAATCATTCAACAAATATTTATTAATTGCCTATATGTGCCAGGCAGCATCTCTGTATTATGGAAATAAATAGCAATAAGAGCCATTCTCTGCCCCCAAGTAGCTTGTGGTGTACAGGCCCCATTTTCTGCCTATACACGGCAAAGCAGGCCTTCATGGGAAGCTGTTTCTTCAGTGGTTACGAACTTAAATGGACATCACCAGCATATCTTAGTGGAATGACATTGTGGGTTTGTCCTAGTTTTCCTGTTCTCCCAGGAGTAAATTCATTTTAGGAAATCATGACGTCGGATTAGTAAAGTAATAGAATCTGAGTGTAAGTCAGCATTGTAGTTTCAGGAAGGAGCGTGGGCTTTGAACTGGGGTCTTGGCCTTGAATTGATACTAGGTTATCTCGGAAAGATTTTTCAAACTTTCTTTTTCTCAGTTTCTTTCCTGTAACTATCAGGGTAAAAATAGCTAGTCCCTCCCATCTTCTGTATTGATGATCATAGCATTTTGCCATTCTACTAAATTTCTGTTATTAATAAGTATTGTTTTATTTTAATTTACAAGGAAAAGGCTGGAAATGTCTTTATACCATCAAGCTTTATTGTGTTAAACATTATTTTATCTATTTTAAATCTATAAGGTATGAGGTTGAGTTTGAGGGATTTTTTTTTTTTTTTTTGAGTGCTCAGCTTCTGAGTAAGGAAACAGGACCACTGTGCATGTGGGGTCCCTGTCAGAAGGTCTGGCGGTGGTTCCCATTCTCCTCATCATTCTGTACTACAGAAAACCTCATCGGAGCACCCATAACATTATTTTTTTGTTAAGGTAAAACACATACATACAATGTTGTATTAGTTTCAGGTGTACAACATAATGATTCAATATTTGTGTATATTGCAAAATGACCACCATGATAAATGTCACTGGCATCATCATCATACATGGCTACAGAATTTTTTTTCTCTTATGATGAGAACTTTTGAGATCTGGTCTCTTAGCAGCTTTCAGATATGCAATACAGTATTATTAACTGTAGTTACCATGCAGTTCATTACATCCCTATGACTTATTTATTTTATAACTAGAAGTTTATACCTTTTGACTCCTTTCAACCATTTGCCCCAATCTCTGGCCACCACCAATCTGTTCTCTGTAGCTATGAGCTTGTTTTCTTTGTTTTTGAGAATTATACAGTATTTGTCTTGCTCTGTCTCACTCATTTCACTTAGCACAATGCCGTCAGGGTCCATCCATGTTGTTGCACATGGCAAGATTTCATATTTTTTTTTGTGGCTGAGTAATAATCCACTGTGTGTGTGTATGTATCATATACATGAGTATTACAATTTCTTTATCCATTCATCCATTGATGAGACTTAGGTTGTTTTTATATCTTGGCTATTGTAGATAATGCTGCAGTGAAGATGGGGGTGCATGTATGTTTTGAGTTAGTATTTTCATTTTCTTCAGATAAATACCCAGAAATGGAATTGCTGGATCATATAGTAGTTCTATTTTTAATTTTTTGAGGATCCTCCATATGGTTTTCCATAGTAGCTATAGCACCAATTTATATTCCCATCAGCAGTGCACAAGGGTTCCCCTTTCTCCACAATCTCAACAGCATGTGATCTCTTATCTTTTTGATAACAGCCATTCTAACAGGTGTGAGATGTGATCTCATTGTAGTTTCACATTGCATTTCCCTGGTGATTCGTGATTTCGAGCATCTTTTCATGTACCTGTTAGTTATTTGTATGTCTTTTTTGAAAAATCCAAAAGGCCTGTTCCTATCTCCTGCCCATTTTTAATCCAATTGTTTATTTTTCATTGTTATTGAGTTTTATGAGTTCTTTATATATTTTGGATATTAACCCCTTACAGATATGATTTGCCAATATTTTCTCCCATTCCATAGGTTGCCTTTTCATTTTGTTGATGGTTTCCTCTGCTGTGCAGAAGCTTGTTGGTTTGCTGTAATTCCACTTTTTTATTTTTGCTTTTGTTGCCATTGCTTTTGCTATCAAATCCAAAAAACTATTGTCAAGAGAAAAGTCATGGAAATTACCACCTGTGTTTTCTTCTAGGAGTATTATGGTTTCAGGTCTAATGTTCAAGCTTTTAATCTACTCTCAGGTAATTTTTATGTATGGTATAAAAAGAATGGTCCAATTTTATTCTTTTGCATATGGCTGTCCAGATTTCCCAGCACCATTTATTGAAGAGAATTTTTATCCCCATTAGGTATTCTTGGATCTTTTCTCTTAATTGACCATGTATGCATGGGTTTATTTTTAGGCTCTCTATTCCATTCCATTGATCTATTTGTCTGTTTTTATGTCAGTACCATTCTGTTTTGATTACTATAGCTTTGTAATATAGTTTGAAATCAGGGAGTGTGATGCCTCCAGCTTAGTTCCTCTTCTCAAGATTGCTTTGGCTGTTCAGGGTCTTTTACCATTCCATACAAATTTTAGGAGTGATTTTTGTTATTTCTGTGAAAAATGCCATTGGAATTTTTGATAAAGATGGTATTGAATCTGTAGACTGCTTTGTGTAGTGTGGACATTTTAGCAATATTCTTCCAATTCATGGACACAGAATATCTTTCCATTTATTTGTATCTTTAATTTTTTAATTAATGTTTTATAGTTTTCAGTGCTTGGGTCTTCTGCTTCCTTGGTTAAGTTTATTCCTAAGTATTTTATTCTTTTTGATGCAATTGTAAGTGGGATTGTTTGGTTGATTTCTTTTTCTGACAGTTTGTTATTAGTATATAGAAACACAACAGATTTCTCTGTATTGATTTAGTATCTTGCAACTTTATTGCATTCATTCATTAATTCTAACAGTTTTTTGGTGGAGTCTTAAGGGTTTTCTATATGTAATATGCCATCTGCAAATAGTGACAGTTGTATTTCTTTCTTTCTAATTTGGATGACTTTAATTCTTTTTCTTGCCTAGTTGCTCTGCTAGGACTTCCAATGCTAAAATAAAAGTTGAATAAAAGTGATGAAAATGGGGATTCTGCCTTGTTCCTTAGCTTAGAGGAGAAGTTTTCAGCCTTCACCACTGAGTGTGATATAAGCTGTGGGTTGTCATATATGACCTTTATTTGTTGAGGTATGTTTTCTCTGTATCCACTTTGTTGGGTTTTTATCATCAATGGATATTGAATTTTATCAAATGCTTTTTCTGCACCTATTGAGATAATCAGATATTTAACTTCCATTTTATAAATATATATCACATTGTTTGATTTGTGGATATTGAACTGTCTTTGCATTCCTAGAATAAACCCCATTTTATCATGGTGTGTGATTCTTTTAACGTATTGTTGTATTCAGTTTGCTAATATTTTGTTGAGGATTTTTTGCATCTATTTTCATCAGAAATAATTTTTTTTTTGTTTTTTGTTTGTTTTGTTTTTTTTTGGTTTTGTTGTCGCTGTTGTTGATGATGTTCTTGTTTGGTTTTTGGTATCAGTGTAATGCTGGCTGTGTGAAATGAGTTTGAAAGTGCTTCCTGGTCTTCTGTTTTTGGAAGAGTTTGAGAAGGATTGGTATTCTTATCTGAATGTTTGGTAGAATTCACCAGTGAAACTGTGTGGTCCTGGGCTTTTGTTTGTTGGCAGGCTTTTGATTACTGATTCAGTCTCCTTACTAGTAATTAGGCTTGTTCAGTTATTCCTTTTCTTCATGATGCAGTCTTGGAAGCTTGTCTGTTTTTAGGAATTTATTCATTTCTTTTAGGTTATCCAATTTGCCAATTTGCATATAATTGTTTATAGTAGTCTCATAATCTTTTGTATATCTTTTGTGTCTTTTGTAATGTCTCCTCTTTCATTTCTGATTTTATTTAAGTTGTCCCTCTTTTTTTTTCGTTGTGAGTCTAGCTAAAGGTTTGTCAGTTTTGTTTATCCTTTCAAAAAATCAGCTCTTGATTTCATTGATCTTTTCTATTGTCTTTTTGGTTTCTATTTCATCTATTTCTGCTCTGATCTTTGTTATTTCCTTCCTTCTACTAACTTCAGGATTTGTTTGTTCCTCTTTTTCTAGTTCTTTGAGATGTAAAGTTAAGATGTTATTTGAGATTTTCCTTGTTTCTTGAAGTAGGCATTTATCCTATGAACTTCCCTCTTAGAACTGCTTTTGCTGTATTTCATAAGTTTTGTTATGTTGTATTTGCTTTTTCATTTATCTCAATGTATTTTTTGATTTCTCCATTGACCCATTGGTTGTTCAGTAGCAACCTACTTAATCTCTACATATTTTTGAATTTTCCAGCTTTTTTCTTATAATTGATTTCTAGTTTCATACAATTTTGGTTAGAATGATGCTTGATGAATTCAATCTTATTAATTTTTTTTAAGACTTATTTTGTGACCTAATATATGATCTATGCTGGAGAATGTTTCATGTGCATTTGAGAAGAATTTGTATCCTGTTGCTTTTGGATGGAATATTCTATATGTATCTAGTAAGTCTGTCTTATCTAATATGTCATTTTAGGCCAACGTTTTCTTATTGATTTGCTGTCTGAATGTTGTATCCATTGTTGTTAGTGGGGTATTACAGTCCCCCATTATTATTGTATGGCTATCTATTTCTCTTTTTAGGTCTGTTACTATTTGCTTTACATACTTAATATTTAGATGCTCTTTTGTTGGGTGCATAAATATTTATACATGTTATATGGTCTGTTTGGATTAACCCCTTTATCATTATGTAAACCTTTCTTTTTTTTTTATTTTTTTTATTTTTTTATTAATAATGATTTTTTATTATGTTAGTCACCATACAGTACATCCCCGGTTTTCGATGTAAGGCTCGATGATTCATTAGTTGTGTATAACACCCAGTGCACCATGCAATATGTGCCCTCCTTACTACCCATCACCGGTCTATCCCATTCCCCCACCCCCCTCCCCTCTGTAGCCCTCAGTTTGTTTCTCATAGTCCATAGTCTCTCATTATGTAAACCTTTCTTATCTCAGTCTTTGTTTTAGAGTCCATTTTGTCTGAGTATAGCTACATCAGCTTTTTAGTTTGGGTTTGGTTTGGTTTCCATTCGCAAGGAATATCTTTTCTATTCCTTCACTTTCAGTCTGTGTACGTCCTTACATCTGAAGTGACTCTCTTATAGGCAGCATATAGATAGGTCTTTTTTGTTTTGTTCTGTTTTGTTTTTTGTTTGTTTGTTTGTTGTAAGCCATTCGACCACTCTTTGTCTTTTGATTGGAGAATTTATTTACATTTAAAGTAATTACATATAGGTATATATTTATTGCCATTTTGTTCATTGTTTTCTGGCTGTTTTTGTAGTTCCTCTGTTCCTTTCTTGCTTTTTCTTCTGTGGTTTGATGACTTTCTTTAGTGGTATGCTTACTATCTTTTGTGTATCTTCTATAGGCTTTTGCTTTGTTGTTACCATGAAGCTTATATGTAACAACGTATGTTTGTAACAGTCTATTTCAAGTTGATAATAGCTTAAGTTTAAATGGATTATAAAGCTTTACATTTTAATCCCCCCTAAAAACTCTTTTAGTTTTTGCTTACCTGGAAAACTCATTTTTCCTTCAATTCTGAAGAGTAATTTTGCTGGGTAGAGTACTCTTGTTTGGAAGGTTTTTTTCTCTTAGCACTTTAAATATATTGTTCCACTGCCCTCTGGCCTGCAATGTTTTTGTTGAAAACTCTGCTCATTTTATGGGGCTTTCCTTTATACGTAACAGATTTTTTCCCACTGCTTTTAAGATTCCCTCTTTATCTTTTTTTTTTTTTTTAAATCGGCTTCATGCCCAGTGTGGAACCCAACACGGGGTTTGAACTCACAACCCTGAGATCAAGACCTGAGCTGGGATTGAGAGTCAGACACTTAAGTGACTGAGCCACACAACTGTCCCAAGATTCTCTCTTTAACTTTTTTTTTTAAAGATTTTATTTATTTTATTTATTTATGTGACAGAGAGAGAGACAGCCAGTAAGAGAGGGAACACAAGCAGGGGGGGTGGGAGAGGAAGAAGCAGGCTCCCAGCAGGGAGTCCGATGTGGGATGTGGGGCTCGATCCCAGGACTCCGGGATCAAGCCCTGAGCCAAAGGCAGACAACGACTGAGCCACCCAGGCACCCCTAACTTTAACTTTTGACACTGTGGTTATAATATGTCTTGGTGTAGGTCTCTTTTGGTCTCTCTGGACTTCCTGGGTCTGGAAGTCTCTTTCTTTCTCTGGGTTAGGGATGTTTCCAGCCATTAGTTCTTCAAATAAATTTTCTGCCCCTTTCTCTCTCTCTTCTCCTTCTGGGACCCCTATAATATGAATGTTGGTCCACTTGATACTGTCCTATAAGCCTGGAAAGCTATCTTCACTTTTTTTTTTCCCTATCTTTTTTCTTTTTGCTGCTCTGATTGGATGAGTTCCACGGCATCTTCACTGATCCTTTCTTCTTTTTCATCTAGTCTACTATGGAACACCTCTGATAATTTTTCAGTTCAGTTAATGTATTCTTCTATTGTGTGACTTCTGTTTGTTTTTTTTTTTTTTTTTACATTGTCTTTCTCTTTGTTTAAGTTTTCCTTGTGTTCATTGATTCTTTTCCCAAGTTTGGTGAACATCTTTATGACCATTACTTTGAACTCTTTATTAGGTAAATTATCTAATTATCTCTGTTTCATTAAAGTTCCCCTCCCCTCCCGAGATTTTATCTTATTCCTTATTTGGAACATATTTCTCTGTTTCATTTTCCTTGCTTCTGTATGTTGGTTTATATGTGTTAGTTGAAACAACTACTTCTCCCTGTCTTGAAGAGTCGTCTTTGTGTTGGAGATGAAACTTACTGTTCAACCTTGCCCTAGCTCTTGGTTGTCTCTTGAATCTTTGTGATTGTTTAAGTAGACTGTTTTATTTTTAATAGCTCTCAGTAGTTGAGTGTGTGCCAAGACCCATCACTGTCCCAAAGGGAAGGATCTCAACACCTGGATTCGGCTGATTGGAAGACAAGCCCACAGGCAGCAGCTTTTTAAGGATGTAAATATATATATTCCTGTGGTACCACAAGTGTAAATCTTGCTGGCCACTGGAACAGGAGCTCTAGAGGTGTTCTCTGCTGGCAGTTGCAAAAATCAGGGCTCCGGATGAGTGTGTAAATTACTTTCTGGGACATACTGATGAGTATCGTGAGGCAAATGGAGAGTGAAATTATGGCATCCCCTGGCCTACAGTCTCTGAGAGCACCTCTGTAACCTCTAGATGTATGCCAAATCTAAGCCTGTTCCTAAGACCAAAGCTCCAGGACAAGAAAGTCTTTTTCAGAAAGACTGTGTGTATGTTTCAGTCAGCTGTTTGTGCAGTGCCCTGGGAGTGGGAGTGGTAATCTGCCAAGAACTGCCCCTCCAATTGTTAAAGTCCCCAGGAGCCCATGAATGTAAGCAGCTCTGGCCTCCAGAGCCAGGCACTCAGGAGGTGGCAGCCACAGAAACCAAGTCACGAGACATAAAAACCAGGGCACCAGGTGTATATGGAAGCTTTTCTTCAGGAATGTGGCAGAGGGAGAGTACAAAGCTGGCATCCTCTGAAAGAAGAAAAAAGAAAGAGAGAATAAAGAAGGAAAAAAAAGAAATAAGAAAAGAGAGAGAAATATGGTGCCTGCCAGCTTCAGCAAGGTAGAGGACCAGGGTGGAAGATGATACCTCCCTGTTAGAGCTTAAAAATGTCCCTCCCTCCCCCAGATGGGGAAAAATGTGGTGCCTGCTGGCTTTAGTGAGGCAGAGGGGGAGCAGGAAGATGGGACCCATCAGCCTTTAACCCAGGAAGTATCCCAGCCCACCCCCACCCCTCAGACCAACACATTAAAATTAACAAAGAAGTCTCTTTCACATGAAGCCTGGGCACTTTCCCAAGGGTGCTTCTGCACAGGGTCCTGGAGTGTGTGAGTCTGTGCGTGACCGCTTTCAGATTCATTTCTCAGTTTGCCGTAGCTTTGCAGGTCTCATGGGCGCAAGCCCCATTGGTCTTCAAAGCCAGGTGTTTGGGGGCTTTGTCTCTCAGGTGCCAGTCTTAAACATTGGGGTATCTGGTGTAGGGCACAAACCCCTCCTCAGGGAGAAGCTTTGGGTTTTGAGTTCCCTCCTGATTCTAGGTCAGTGCACTGGGATGAGAGGTAGGGATTACGGTGAGATTGTTTTTCAGCAGTTCCTATCTGCTTCCGTACCCTTTTCCTCTCCTTTACCCAATGTAATGGGATCACTGCCAGTTTTAGTTTTTTTCAGAGGAAATTATTCCATATATATCTGTAGTTTCAGTGTGTCTATCTATGGGAGGCGGTGAGTTTAGGATCTTTCTGCATTGCCATCCTGAACCAGAACTTCCCTGTAACATTATTGAGATTTATTTTAAAATGAGATTTTAAGTAAAATTTTGAAGTGGGCGATATGTCACTGTCTTTTGCCCTCCTTCACCCTCAATCATCCTGGTCATCTGCACCTTCTCTCTCATGGTCTTATTCCTTTGCAGCATTTGCCTTTTGGAAAGAATGTCTTTAAATTGGCTTTTACCAACAGATATTTGAATGATAAAGGGTTTCCACACTCAGGGCGGGGTATCTGAACTTTACCTGGAGGTAATGCCTTAAGGATTCTCAAGCATTTGTCGTTTTCATCTTGAGCACAATAGCTTCTTGAGAGAACTTGCCCTTCACCCAGTCTCTACCATTTGCAGCTCAGCTTTCCTGCTACTGTCAGGACTGTCATTATTTTGCTCCCTTGTTTAAGGTCCTTCATTAGCCTTCCGTTGGTAATAGGATAAAATCCAAATTTGTTAGGCAAAAATGGACCTTCAAAACCTTTTCTTTTAGGTTTTGTTTTTGTTTTTGTTTTTGTTTTCGCTTAGTCACATGAAACTCCCCCCCCTTTCTTATTCCTTCTTTTCCTTTAACCTGGTGTTCTCACCCCTCCCCCACATCTCTTCTATAGCTGGCAAATTCTGATATCCTCAGAAATCCTCCACTTCCTAAAGCCCTTCACAGTCCGTCCATCTGTAAATTTATCTCTGTGGCCAGTACATTTCTATACCTCTCACTTTCATAACATTTTTCATATGTTCTGCTATGTATTTATTCTCACAAATGTATGGGTTTCTTAAAAAAGTGGTTTTGGATTTTTTTGAACTTAATACTGCCAGCACCCTTCCTGCTGTCAGCATTGTGCCTGGCAAGCTACAGTCATTCTGTTAATTTTCTTTGAATCATGGAATGAACAAATGGATAGACCGTAAGCTCAAAATTTCAGGCATTATAGTCTAGATGCAAGGGTTTTCTAGGTGCCAGGAGGGCCGTCCCCAAAGGCTATCCCTGTTACAGCCTATTCCTTCTCTGAGTATTTATCTTTCGCAAGGTCAATCAGAAGTTGAAAGACTTAACTGCTTCTTAAGTTTCAAAATCTCTTAAGAACTGGTGATAACGGACTGAAACAATTGTATTTCTCTAGACTCTTTCTTCTATCCTGTAAATAAGAAAGAACCCAAGTCTACAACACAGGGTTTCAAATTCGATATATATAAGTGCTTGAATTGAATCTGAAGATGTGTGTCTGCCTTCACCCTAACACATATTTTTCATTATTGAACTTGAAGAACCCAGTAAAGCTGACTGTATTCACATGCCTGCCTGCAAAGCAGATTTGCAGAAAATGGCACTAGAGTGAACATGGAATTGAACAAAAACATGATTAACCACAGAGGAACTGAAAGATGAAAGATGTTTCCAATGTTTCTAAGCCTTGTAAATGGTTTGGTGAAAAGATAGAAGCTTCCTAGAGCACTGGAGAGTGGCTGGGGAGACTCTTTGAAGTTTTCATGGTGAGAGCTGCTTGGAATAATTAACAGTAGCCCCAGCTGTGAGGCATTCTGTGGAAGCTTAAGGAACAACTCACTAAGCTTATGCTTGGCACTTTTTGAGGCAAGTTTTAAAAGGTTGTGTTTTCATAGAATACATGCTGTTATATTCCTGGTAGATTCTGTTTTTTTGCAGACATGAACCATACATATACATCTACATTGTGATAGTTCACTGTGTATAGAAATGCAACTGATATTTGTATATTGATTTGGCATGGTGGAAATTGGGAGAGGTTCATGAAAGGATATAAACCTTCATCTATAAGATGATTAAGGTATGAGGATATAATCTAAAACATGGTAACTATAGTTGATAACATAATGTTTGATAATTGAAATTTTTTGAGAGTAGAACTTAAGCGTTCTCACTAAAATAACAAATAAGATGGAACAAGGGCCTTCCATATTTAGGAAGAATGTTTTGAACCAAGTGACAAGGCAGTACTGACTGTGTCTTGCTTGGCAGCCATTTTTGCTGATTAATATAATGAAAAATAATAGCCAGTACATATCAGTAAAATCACACACTCTTACAGGTATTAACTCATCTCATCCCCACAAAAGTCTCTGAAGTTGGTATTAGAGCTACTAGTAGTATCCCCGTTTTACTGATTAGAAAACTGAGGCACAGGGCTATATAGTAATTTGCCAGTGACACAGAATAAGAGTTCTTGGGTCTGTGCCCTCAACCGTCTCCTGATACTACATATTGTTAAGAGTTAAATGGATGATTCAAGGTAGATAATGTATATTAAGTTGAAGTCAGATTTTGATCATATTAATGGAAGGCATCATATGTTTGGCTACGGTGTTTAGTTTTTAGAGTGTAGGCAGTGAGGAGTTAGTGGTCATATCTGAACAAGGGAATGACATGGATAAAGCAATGATTAAAAAATTAATAAAAAGATTTCACTGGAATGTATAAATAAATTGAAAAGTGAAGGTACTGGGGACGAGGAGACTAGTGGGTGATCATTGCAGTTGTCTGTATAACAGGTAATGAGGGACTATAGCAAATAAAATAGAAAACTGCCAGAAGGTAGTGACAGCCTAGTTACTTTATTCATCATACTTCTTCTGACTGTTTCCCATTGTCTTCACTTTCTTACAGCATGTTCATCTTAATTCAATAGTGGGGCTCAGTGCTTATTTTTAAGTAAATTTTTATAGGAGAGTTACCGATAATAAGTGTCTAGTGTAATGAATGATCAGAGTGAAGCCATCCATGTAGCCAGCATCCAGATCAAGAAACAGATCATTATAAGCACCCCAGGGGTCTCCAATATTCCCATGTTCCATCATTACTTTCCTCCAAGATTGCTTATATTTGAATTTTGTATATATATAATCATGCCATAGGAGTTCTTTAGAGTATGACTTCTTTTATTTAACATTATGTTGGTATAATTCACTGATATTGTTGCATTTAACTATAGTTTGTTCAGTCTCATAGCTGTGTAACATTTCACTATATGACTATACCACAATTTGGTTGTCACTTTCACTACCGGTGGAACTGCTAATTCTGGGTTATTACAGTAATAGTCTGCACATTCTTGCATGTATCTTTTGGTGAATGTATGCATGCATTTCTGATATCCACACACACCAGGAGTACACTGCAGAATCAGGATATGTACGTGCTCAACTTTAGTAATTACTGCCAAACAGATTTGTTAAAATGGTTGTAGCAATTTGCATGCTTACCAACAGTGTCATGGTTCCAATTACTCCACATACTTGCAAAGACTTGCTAGTTTGTATCTTTTTTATTTTAAGTTGTCTAGTGAAGTGGTGTGCACAATTCCTCGACGTCTAATGAAGTTAAACAAGTTTATCTGTTTACTGTCCATTTCAGTATCCTTTTCTGTTCACCCCACAGTGAATGCAAAAATCCTACCTTTCTCTGTACCTTCAACACCCAGCACACTGCCTGACACGGAGTGGGTACTCAGTTGTTTGATGAATGAATTGATACATACAAGACTGTAAGGATAAAGCAAATTTAGCATCATGTTAAAACCCTATGCTTGATGTAGATGAAGTGTGCAATAAATATGTACTAAATGAATGTAAATAGCTTTCCTAAGTTTCCTTTAAACATATAGCTTTCACAAAGCAATTATACTCTTCCTGTCTTACCCAGTTTTCTCTCGAGGAAAAAGTGATTTTGTGTTTCTTTTGACATTATCACCCTTGATCATATTGGCATGCTCAATTTTTAATGTTACTCTTTTTATAAGGCCAGTCTTAACCTGTGTATATCCCTTCACAGTTCTTTGTTATAGTGTCATAGAGATTAATATGATCCCTAAATAAATATTCATGGCCTGGATACACTGTGTTACAAAGACTTTGACCTTACTGAATGTGTGGGTGTTATTTTTTCAGGGGTATAATTCTTTCCAACAGATAAGAATGATCAAAAAAAAAAAAAAAAAAAAAAAAAGTCTGTTTTTCTTCTTACCTGAACTTTCACTTAGAAATTTCTTTTTATAACCCAGAACTTTATAATGCTTTATCTGCTCTTAGAGAGAAATAATTTTTCTTTGGATCCAAATTAGAACTCTAGTAATGTCAGATCCTACTGATTCAGATTTAGGTCATTGAGGCATACTAAGGCAGCCCTAAGATAAAAGTAGATTTCCAGGCATACACGTGATAAAATAGAATCTTAGAGTCAAAAGAATTGGTTGGCTGAAAATTTTATGCAAGGAAACAATTGAAAAATGATTTTCATATAAAAGTAAAAAGAAATGCTGAATACTCTAGCAATATTTCACATAATTAAATATTTTATAATGTGGAATCATGAGCTACCAAACAAATTATCTGACTGTAACTAATACATATGTGTCCAATACAGAGAGAATTCATAAAATATATTTTAACACATATAGAAATCATGTACCAAATGGCTGTTTATATTCATCATAATAATGAGGACAACAGTGATTATAAAGGCTAATAATAGCTCTAATATTTATGAAGTCTCTACTGTGTGCTGAACATTCTGCTGAGAGTTATATATAATAAATATATTACTTCAATTAAAGGATGTCAGTGAATAACAACAACTTAAACTTGATAAGGTTCAATTTCATCATAATCAACTTTATTCTGTCCCGTGAGAAAATATGGGTCAGTTTATTTGGAGGAATAGTAACTGTGAACTAACATATAGTGGAGGCCTGTGTAGTTAAGGGTTTTAACAACTCTTTAAACCCACAAGTAAAGTTCAAATTAATTATAGTATTAATCAAGTTTACTGCCTAACAAAAGAATGAAGGAAATACAGTGATCATTATGTCTTTTCTTGTAGCATTTAGAGTTTATAATAGCTTTCACCGTTAAAAGATCCCAAAATGCGAAGGGGTACATGCACCCCAATGTTTATAGCAGCAATATCCACAATAGCCAAAATATGGAAAGAGCCCAGATGTCCATTGACAGATGAATGGATAAAGCTGTGGTATGTATATATACATATATATGCATATATATGTATACATACACACATACACACAATAGAGTATTACTCAGACATCAAAAAAGAATGAAATCTTGCCATTTGCAACAACATGGATGGAACTAGAAGGTATTATGCTAAGGGAAATAAGTCAGAGAAAGACAAATACCATATGATTTCACTCATGTGGAATTTAAGAAACAAAGCAGACGAAAATAGGTGAAGGGAAGGAAAAATAAAATAGGATGAAAACAAAGAGGGAGACAAACCATAAGAGACTCTTAACTCTGGGAAACAAATAGGACTGCTGGAGGGGTGGGGGGGTGGAGGGATGGGGTAACTGGGTGACAGGCATTAAGGAAGGCACTTGATGGAATGAGCATTGGGTGTTATATGCAACTGATGAATCACTAAACTCTACCTCTGAAACTAATAATACACCATACGTTAATTAAATTGAATTAAAAAAAAAAAAAAAGATCCTGAAATGCTTAGTGGATCATGTTACAGGTAGTTGGATCCTTAGCTATGAATTTCCTGTCCTTTTTCTGTTTTCAGCCTGACACACATTAACCTGGTGTCTACTTTCTCCTTTATTTTTAGGGTGTAACTTGTGAATCCTAGGATTCATAATGTCCTGAAAATGTCTAGCCTGCTAAAATAGAGGTTTTTAAGTGTAAGCTTTATGATAGAGAGTTGACTATTGGTTCAAGGGAAATTTTTAAATCCCATCCCAGGAATAACTTGAAGAAGAGAATTTTCTGCTTTGAGGGTATGATTACCAAAATTTTAATATTCATGATATTTTCCATATATACCTTTTTCATTAAAGAAATCTCCATCCCAATTTATGTAGTCTTGACCACATTTTTTTCCTAAGAGATTTATACTATACATGTCAGTAATATTTGTGTCCTTTTAGGGATTTAGCTTTGAATTTTTGTCACTTACTTAACCAGGAGCAGTTGATGAAACTTGATCTCTTAGGAATATCACAACTTAATGTCCTTGCTTATCATCTTTACCATATTCAGATTAATTCTTGACATGTGGATGGCTATGTAATATAAAAAAACTAAAAAGGGTATATGAACTTTTTAAAAGATTTTATTTATTTATTTGAGAGAGAGAGGGCACAAGTGGGGTGAGGGTCAGAGGGAGAAGCAGGCTCCCTGCTGAGCAGGGAGCCCAAAGTGGGGCTCGATCCTGGGACTCTGGGATCATGACCTGAGCTGAAGGCAGATACCCAATGACTGCGCCACCCAGGTGCTCTCAGATATTTTGTTTTAATAATAAAATTCTGAACCTCAGATCTGTAGGAAACATGCTCTGTAGTCTTTTTACCACCTTGAAAAGAATTTGACAGTAATATGCTTATTGTTTATTCTCTGGTGAAAAAGCCATATAGGAAAGAAAGTGAAGATGTTAATTTTTACAAATATTTTTTCTTGTTCTTTGTGGAGTTTTTTGTGTGGGTTTTTTTTTGTTTTGTTTTGTTTTTAAGATTATTGTTGCAGGGTGGAAGATTTTTCCAAAAGGTTTATATGTACAAGATAATGAATTCTTCACCTTCATTTTTTCATGTTCTAGGAGTTGTTAGGAGTGTGCAGGTTAAGTTATGAGAAGCTAAGGAAGTGCATAAATCTTGTGAATTTCTGTAAGTATGTGTATTTTGTGCATGCATGTATGTGTGTGTCTGTGCATTTCCTCTCTTTGCCGAGTCTGAGAGTAATGTGTCAGCACTTTGATATAAGGATCCTTTCTTATCCTTATTTTGGAAAGAGCTCCTGGGATACAAATGAGTGGCTGGAGTTCATGAACTGTGAGGAGTGGTTTATTTGGAGTGGAAATGTGCTAAAAAATAAAAATCAACATTTACTTTGTTAGTCTTCTAAAGGGTCATTTAGACACAGATGAAGACATCTTAAAATTATACATCACCTTCTTTATCGACAAGCACAATATTACTAGCAAGTTCTCTATTGGAAGTATTTAGGAAACAATATGAGTATTGATTGCTTCACATTATTGGTATCTTTCAGAGGGGAAGTGTTCAAATATACTTAAAATCTTACAGCATTCTTAAAAATGCAATGAAAGCATTGTATTTCATATTTATTGCCCATTTTCAGCAACTGGTGGACATTTTTAAAATATAAAAATGTAGGAAATGTCTTAAATTATTTGTACAATTGTTGACAGGAAAGCTATTGTGTAAAAATGTCATTTAAAATTCATTTTTTGGGGAGCCTGGGTGGCTCAGTCAGTTAAGTGTCTGCCTTCCCAGGGTCCTGGGATGGAGCCAGCATGGGGCTCCCTCCTCAGCGGGGAGCCTGCTTCTCCCTCTCCCACTCCCTCTGCTTCTGCTCTCCTTCTCTCTCTCTCTCTGTCAAATAAATAAATAAAATCTTTTAAAAAATAAAATTCCTTTTTCTTTTGTGGGAGTATTCTTGGAAATTCTGAAAGCCAAGTATAAAGGTGAACTTACACAGTGCTCAAAATGTAAGCTCTGGCTTACCTTGTTCTTTGTGTAGTTCCTAGTATTGATTGGTACATATGGGTTTTGCTGAAGATTTAAGATCTCAGCACTGCTCAAATGATTTCTAAGACTTCTAGTGCTTTTTTCAAAAGAAACTAAAGTCTGAAAATAGTTAACTCACTTTCATTCCAAGATGTTAAAATCTATTTCTGATTATTTATAACTCTTCTTTCTGTATCAAGTATTATTCAAATATAATCTCTAAAACATCATTAGTTTTATAGACAATTTATGTCTATACATTGTATAGGGATGTCAACAAATACAAATAATTCATAAATTGAAAAAAAAATCCAGTATTTTATTCCCTCAGCAAATACATATAATTGGAGATGTTATGTCATTGTCAGTAGTCCCAGCTGCCAGAGTTATCATACTAGGGTACTTTACAAATAGTCACTTATTGTAAGAATTGTCAGTATTCCTATTGTCCCGGGTGGGGGGTGGTTCATAGAGTGTAGAAAGATTACTGGATTCCAGGTTAGGATGTAATTTTCAGAAGCCAACAGGTAGTGGGATTATTCTCAGAAGACTATTTCAGATTCTGTTGTTTTAGGAGAAAACCTGTAGAATATAAGGGAGGGTGCTTATCTCCTTTGTTGTAGCCTATTTCTATTTCTTTCTTTCTTTCTTTCTTTCTTTTTTTTTTTTTTTTTTGGTCAAAAGCTTTTTGGATAGCTCTGTTCTCTCTAGCCTTGCCTACATTGTTGCAGAACCTTTTCTCAGAGGAGCTAATGTAATACAATTAGCATGAGAAGTGCTAATCACTTAAACAGGAAGATATAATCTTAATCAGAAGACTATTATCCTGAAACTGCAACCCTAACAAAATTAAGAGAGATGCAGGAAGAAGGCCACCTGTAGATACTTTCTGCCGATTGGATAATTGGGTGGTTCAGGCAGCAGACACGCAGCCTGGATGTGGGAAGATGCAGTTGAATTCGATGAGCCGTCTGAAGATCAATTTAGGCAGAGTAAAAGCCCCTATTTTAGCCAAAATCAAAATAAAAACATAGATTCAGGGATATGGTTTTTAACAAGATCAGAAACCCATAACGAGGACATTAATTGTTCCTTCAGCTCTAGATCCTTTTTTGCCTCGGGGCCTCTCTTTTTATCAGGTTCCTTTCTATCTGACTCCTGAAATAGGTAGATATGTCTTAAGTCTAATTTAAAGGAAGCTTGATTTGCATTTTTTCTATTTTCTTGCATATTACTGTAGACTAGAATAAACCTTTAACTGGGCACTGTGCCAGTCAGCCTAATGGTGAGAGAAGCCCAATCTGGTGTTAATTCAGTCTTGTTGTATATTAGTACATGTTCCAATATCTTTGTGGGCTACAACTAGATTATACAGTTGTTATGGGAACATAAACTCACATATAGATTTTTAAACATTTGTTTTGCCCAGACTAAAATACTGTTATCATATAGACATTATGATATCGATGCATTATTTTTCTTCCACCTGTTTTTAGTGGTTTTTCTTTTTTTCTTTTTCTTTTCTTTCTTTCTTTTTTTTTTTTTTTTTGTGCGTGTGAACTAGTAATTAGACAAGAAACTTCTTGTCTGGGTGGGTGGATTTTTTCCTTGTATTCTTATCTATTTTATGTCATTCTAAGGCTAGTGTCTTTAAATATGGATGGATTGGCAGTCTCATGTTATTTTTGATGTGTTTTATATAAGAATAATTGTCTGAAATCAAAGCAGTACTTTCTGCAACAGTATACTTACTCTCTAAAACTCTTCTTAAAAAATAAAAAAATATTCATTTTCTCATTTATTCAGTAAACATTTACCTAGCTTCTCCTATAAGCCAGCTACTGTAGTCGGTGTTCCTTACACTACACCTAAGGATCTGTAATTATGGTACAATGATAGAGACAGAAATTAAGCAGATAGAAAATTATAAATTGTAGCAAACATATGAATGAAAAGTTGTAGGTGTTGTTGGAGGAAATAATGGGGGTGAGATGAAGGTGGTTTTTATTTGGAAGATCAGGGAAGTCGTCTTTGAAGGGTGTTATTTATAGCATAACTTGAAATATGAATAGTCATTAGGCAGAGATTTGGGGACCGAGTTTTTTAAACAGATGGGTATGTGCAAGAGCTCTGAGGTGGAAAAGTGTATCATAGGAATTGAAGGAAAGCTGGATAGAAGAATGATTCTCAGCGAGGATCGGGACATTTTGAAGGAGCTGATTCTTGCCGTATCTCAAAAGCAGGATGACCATACATCTGGGTTACCGTGGGAAGCCTTGTTGATCTGACAAAATGATTCACGTGCACCTACTATCAAAAGGGCCTCAGGTTGATGTTCCATTGTATTGTCAGCCTACTTATAAATTAGGGTTTTGGTAAGCAGTGAAGTGACAGGATCAAAATAGCATTTGAAGAAAATTCTTCTGGCTGCGAAGTTGTGGGGTAGAGTTGAGGAATCAAGATGGAGACAGGAGACCAGGTGGTCAGCAGTGTGGTAGGTCAGCTGCCAGATGCCAGTGGTTTGGACCAGGGGTTTAGCAGTGGAGATAAAGAAAATTCATGGACTTGACATGTATTTCAAGGGCAGACTCAGGAGACCCATGAACAACAGGTCTAGCCATAGCACTACCTTTCTTCATTTCAGTAGAAATTCGTAAAGGAATGATATGCCCACTCTGAAATTATATTTTAACTGACTTCTTGAGGACATATGAAGGGCTTTCTTTTATTGGCATCCTGTCTCCTGATTAACCTGTATCAAGCTTTTGGAAAGCGTTGCTGTCAATAGTTGATCTAGGAAAATAGTATAGGGCGTTTGTTGGTTTGAGGCCAAAACTCTGGAGTCAGAGGGCCTGGGTTGGAATTCTAGCTCTGCCATCTGCTGGTAATAGTGCAGGAGAGTCACTGACCGTCTCTGGATCCTTGTTTCTAATATGAGCATAATGACAGTGTCCACCTAATAGAGTTGTTGTCAAGATTAAATGAGCCTAATATTTAGAAAAATCTTGAAGAATTTCCAGGCACATAGAAATCCTTGTTTTATGCAATTTTGCTAAATAATTAAAAATGGGTCGCTATGTGCTTCATAGTGCAGTTTGATCAGAGGCTTAGTGGGATAATTTTTGGTCTAAATATCTTATATACTTTATGTATATTATATAACTAATAAGTCCCTTATATATAAATAATAAATGATTATCTAGGTCTGAACTTGACTAGAATCCTGGTTGGAATAAGATTAAAGAAAGGGTTACATTTTCGAAAGAAAAATGTTTGTAGGCTTAATTTCTTGAGGCTATTTAGAGTACGGTTTTCCATCTCAGCCTAAAATTAGATCTATATTTACAGAATGTTAGAGTGGAAAGCTATTATAGATGGCTTTCAAAAAACACATTCTTTTGTTGTAGAGATGTAGAAATTAGGGCTTAGAAAAATTAAGTTACTTGGCTTTTTGAGAGAAAAAAAATGTCTGAAAAGCTTTAAATGTTAAGGACAGAGCTTTATAGCTAGTAAAATCTAATACTCTCACTCTCTAGATGGTTTTCAGTACTTTCAAAACCTGTGAGATGTATTTCTAAAATTAAAGAGACTCATGGGAGGTGTATGTACTCTTCCAGGATGGAAAAACAGCCTTCAAACACAGCTAGTTGGAAACACAGTAGACTGTCTCTCTTCTGTGATATGGAGAATGATGGCCCTGCTTCCCTGACCAAAACATTTCCCTTCTTACCGGTTACATGGCTTGAACTTCCACCATTAATGATGCATTTCAAATCTTTAAGATTTCTTTTTGTTACGTAACCTCTTAGTAAAATAAAAATTGCTTACTGGGGCATCTGCATCTAAGACTGTATCATCTGAGGATTTCTAGGAAGAGTTTCTAGAATTATAGCATAGAAATCACTATGATGGATTCTTGAGGAACTTGTTAAAAATGTGGACTCCAGATCCACTGAAATCATCTCTGAGCTATAGACTCCTCAAATCTTTCATATTCTCTCTATTTAGCTATTTTTAGAAGCCCTAGGTCTGTGTCATAAGCTCCTCAAGTTAGACTTCTGTATGCCCAAACTTGAGAACCACTCATGCCAGTGGTTAATTCATGGAAATGAGTGAAAGGGTGCAAAGGATGACCATTGCCTCCTTGATGGTGCTCCTGGAATGCCGTCTGAGTATCAAATTTATTATCACCAGTGGTGTTTAGAAAGTTTGTAATAAGCCAAAACTATGCAGTCCTATTTCTACTCTTAGAATATTAAAGCGGGTGAAATCACTTCAGCTTAATTTGCTTTCTGGCTGATAGTTCAAAGACCGTGTGGCTGATAGTCTTTGAGGTCTCAACTGATTTGTCTGCCATGATGATAATACAAATAGGTTAAGGAATTGTTTTTGCAGATACCTGCTATATCCATTTGAAGCATAACTTGCACAGTTTTCACCGGAGGCAAAGACTGTCTAGAGTTATCATTATACCTCTCTGCCTAATTTCATTTTTTCCCACCATTCTCTCATAGTTCTCCCCTATTAGACTTGGAGTCTGCAACTTACCTTCTTTGAGCAAACCTTGATTTTGAACAAGCTTCATAAACAGCCTCCCTTTTTAAAAAATCTCTCACTGAATTTAATACCTGCTCCCCAAATCTCATGTTGATGTGAGGATTTATTTAGATCATTTACATGAAAACATTCTGTGAATTGTATTATATAAATGTCAACTACTGTTACTGGTTAAGGACCTGAAAATTCCTGTTACTCCTTCTGTTCCTGTCGCAGTCATTCTTTCCATCATTTCTCTCTCAGAACTGTGGTCTCAATTATACTAGTTAACAGAAGTATCAAGGTGATGCTGGCTTCATGAAATGTCGTGGTTTTTTTTTTTTTTTTTTTTTTTTTTTTTTTTCTGAGAGAGCACAAGCAAGCAGAGTGGCTGGCTGAGGGAGAAGACGACTCCCCACTGAGCAGTGAGCCCTATGTGGGGCTTGATCCCAGGAGCCTGGGATCATGACCTGAGCCGAAGCCAGACGCTTCACCAACTGAGCCACCCAGATGCCCCATGAAATGAGTTTGGAAGTGTTCCTTCTTCTTCTTTATTTTAGAAAAGTTTGAAAAGGATTGGTATTAATGCTTCTTTGTGTGTTTGGTAGAATTCACCTGTGAAACCATCCTTTCATTGTTGGGAAGTTTTTTTTTTTTTTTTTAAAGATTTTATTTATTTATTTGACAGAGATAGAGACAGCCAGCGAGAGAGGGAACACAGGCAGGGGGAGTGGGAGAGGAAGAAACAGGCTCATAGCAGAGGAGCCTGATGTGGGGCTCGATCCCATAACACTGGGATCACGCCCTGAGCCGAAGGCAGACGCTTAACCGCTGTGCCACCCAGGCGCCCCCATTGTTGGGAAGTTTTGATTACTGATGCAGTCTTCTTACAAGTAATAAGCCTGTTCATATTCTATTTCTTCATGATTCAGTCTTAGAAGGTTGTATGTTTCTAGGAATTTATCTATATCTTCTAGTTTGTCAAACTTGTTGGATTAACAAATTCAATTATTTTAAATAAAATTTCATCTCTGGTACTAATCAGTAAGATCCATTGACATGGGCTAAATTTGGGTCAATTATGTACAACTAACATATATATATATATGAAGTTTATTTCTTTTTTTAAGAAAGAGGGAGCCTGTGCACATACACAGGAGGTGTAGGGGAGGGGCAGGGAGAATCTAAGCAGTTCCACACCCTACACGGACCTTGAGATCATGACCTGAACCGAAATCAAGATTCTGATGCTTAGACAACTGAACCACCTAGGTGCCCCAGTACAACTAATAATTCTTTTTTTTTTTTTTTGAAAGATTTTATTTATTTATTAGAGAGAGACAGCCAGAGAAAGAGGGAACACAAGCAGGGGGAGTAGGAGAGGAAGAAGCAGGCTCCCAGCGGAGGAGCCTGATGTGGGGCTCGATCCCAGAACGCTGGGATCACGCCCTGAGCCGAAGGCAGACGCTTAACGACTGAGCCACCCAGGCGCCCCTAATTCTTAATCATCTATGTATGCGATGTTCTCCTATTATAGAAGAAGCAATGAGAAATTAAAATGTAGTTCTTGAAATTATTGTAGAGATTTTCTGAAAGGAAACAAGAAATACAAACAACTCTAATGCAAGTTACAATATAATCAGTGGCAGTGTTGATATAAAAAGTGCTGAGGGTGGGAGTTTTTAGGGGAAAAAGTAGAAGATGCAGTTTAAAGTACTCACAGATGACTCCATAAAGACCTTGAAAGATGGCTGGGGTTTCAGAAACTTGTCTCAGAAAGAGTTTGACTTGAATACAAGTAGAAATCATTTCTTAAGTATATTTTAACTGCAAAATGCTGATATTGGAAACAAGGAAAATTTTTGAGTGTATTTCTCATTTGTCATTTTTTATTAAAAAAATACATGTCAGAAAGCCTACATACTCAGAATATTATATTAATGTTCTCTCTCCCATTGGATTTTTCTATAGTAGGCAATAATTGACTAATTATTCTGGGCCTGTTGATCTCATCCTCTGTATTTATAATTTATCTCAGAGCACAGAACAAGGTATCTATCGTGTGTTTTTTTCTTTAGGAAATATGGCATCTTCAAGCGTTAAATTTTTAAAAACAGCACTGAGTCAACATGTTAAGTTTAAATTAATGCACTTTTATTTTTAGAAGGGAGTCACTTGTCTTAGGAACATTTGTTGTAGATGCTTTGCATAGAAGAGCCCTATTCATACAGAATCTATATTTGTCTCATGAGAAAATCAACTTCTGAACATCATATCCTTCCCAAAGCAAATAGGGTAATTTCATTTTCTTCCCTGTGCTACGAATGAGTCTTTCATTTTCCTTTCTCATTTACCTAAGGAAAACTTATAGTTCTGAAGTTAGTTTAAATAGCAGATGAGGCAAAAGTGTTACTGTGTCTTGGCTTTCCATTAAGGCTCAAGTGGCTCCTGGAGTAGAGATCACTGACCCAAATCAGAGCAGTTGGCTTAATCAGGTTTCATCTTTATTTAAAGTCCATACAGATATCCAGAAGCGTCTCAGGTGGGGCCGGCTTCATGGGTGTGCACCTGTGCAGTCACACAGGCCCTGGACTTAGAGGGTCCTGCACGTCTTTCAGTGCTCTGCCATCATCATCTTGAGATGCTTAATAATTTTTGAACAAGGAACATGTTCCCCCACCCCTGTCATGTTGCGGGTCCAGCATATTATATAGCATCTCAAAACAGGAGGGAAGTACTAAGCAAGTCCTGTCATTTTTTAAAAAGATTTTATTTATTTATTTATTTAGGGAGTGAGCAAGCAAGAGCAGGGAGAGGGGCAGGGGGAGAGGGAAAGAGGGAATATCAAACAGACTCCCCCCTGAGCCTGGAGCCCGGAGGAGGAGGCAGGGTTCTGTCTCACAACCCTGAGATCAGGACCTGAGCGAAACCAAGAGTCAGATGCTTAACCCATGGAGCCACCCAGGTGCCCCTTAACATGAGGAAAAAATTAGCAGATTTTTGGAGTACCAATCAGTTGGAACATCAAATTTTCCCTAGAACATTGTAATTCAAAGAAAAGTTTGTTTGAAATAAGAAGGAAGATATAGGTAGGTTTGGTTTTAAAAAATCAGTTCAGCAAGTACTTACGGCAGCCTGAAGGACACCTATTCTCTGTGTAAAACAAAGACCATTTTCTCACACTGACTCCAAAGTCCCTGTTCTCCTGTTTGTTTGCTTGCTTGTCTTCAGTGACCCATGCAGGCACCCCCATCTTAGGCATTCTTCACATGTGCTGCCAGTGAGAGAGACAGTGCCGTTTACTGAGCCCATTCCCAGTTCACTGACTTCCTCTCTGTGCCCCAGGACCCTCCTTAATCCCATTCATAACTTCAGTGAAGAAATAATGAAGGGAGACGCCAAGTTACTCATAAAGACTGCCCACAGAGTGTCAGGTTCCCAGACCAGATGGAAAAGACTTGGACAGGTCAGGTAGCAAAGAGCTGAAACACGGTGAAAATGAATCCCTTCCCCAAATCAAAACTTTTGATAGGTGGTTTTTAGACTTTGCCGTATCTTCCCACAATTCAGTTTGTCTGTCTGTCCTAGTGAACTTAAGGAAAAAATTAAGTCAGTTTTAGAAAAGCAGGCTTTCTCGTGTCTGAATTGTAGGGATAATTAAAGTAAAAGCCCATTTCCTTTTTGTGTGTTGTAGGAGTGGGTGCTGCTCTCCTTGCTCATTGTTTCATTGGATTTGCATTTCAATGGACACCTCTCCCCTTAGCCAGGGGAGGGTGAGATAAAGTAGATGGGACCCATAGGGGAATCTGGTCTAAAAGGAAAACACCTCAAAGGCTGAAGAACAGGAGTCCTATTTCAGAGCAGACCTGATCACTGATGTTGGAAATGTTGACGATGGAAAGTTTGTTCTGTACTATAAATCTACATAGTTACAGGTGTGAGGCCCACTTCTGATATATGCTTGCATTCAGGCACATTCGTTTCAGCATATTTGTAAAGGGCTAGAAAATTGCTTACAATATAAAAATCTGATCGTCTGTATGGAGTGTTCTTTCAATAATGGTTGTTGGAAGCAGGAAGTGACTCCTCAAGGAAGACTCTCAAATTATTTGTTTATATCTGCTGAAATAAAATAATATAGAATAGATTTACTTTTATCGTGAGCCACCACTCATTTCCAGCAAACATGTATCACTTGTAAAGGTTGACTTATGTTCAAATATTTTCCATCCATGGCTCCTTCCACATTTTAATTGAATTTCTACTCCTCTATGGCAAGTTCAAATATTTGGCTAAAAGCAAATAAGCCTTAAATTAACTGTAGATGTATTTTGAAAAACTTAAGCAGGCATCTAGGAATAATCATATTCTGATGGGTGGAAATAAGTGCTGCCTCATTCGGCATACATTGACAGAGGCTGCTCTGTGTGTGTGCAGAGACACAGCCCCTGTTTTTTAGGAATTCCAGCGCTGGGTCTTAGATGCTGTGCTAGAACCCGAGAGAGGGTGTAAGCAAGCCGTAGTTCTAACTGGAGATGGTGGAAAGAAGCCAGGAGACTGAGGAGAGTCCTTGAAGGATGTGACCTCCAACCTATATTTTGATGACTGCGTAGGAGTTTGGGAGTGGCAAGAGAGGAGTGGAGGAAAGTGGGAGAACAGAGATGGGGAGTGGCAAGGAGAGGAAAACTGGGTAGATCAAGCTTCTTCCAAACGTTCTCTTTCTACTGTTAAAGTAGAGATCGAGGAGAAGAAATAATGTAGTGATAAGCTCTAGAAGTTGAAAGTTGGCATTCTTAGCAGTGGGAGTAAGCATAACTTCTTTGCTCGTCACTCGTAGCTTTGGCAATGTCCTTGGTAAGCTGAATTTTAACTGGTGCAAATGCTTAAAAGAAATTGGACTGTATGTTAGGTGAGGTATTAAAGCTGCTAACAAACCTGAACTGCCTTGAGGAGAGACAAAGTTTACTGTTGATAAGACATACAGTACTGTCTCATGAGTGTACTAGTCAAGAAGTGACCTTGACGTGATAAGAAATTAGCTGTGGATGTTTGCTGGTTTTGCAGAAAATGGAATCTTTTTCTTTAAATGAATATTTTAGAGCTATATCATGCCTTCCAAAAATTATAATAGAAATTCCATATATTCCAGCACATTTTTAAATACCGTGGCTTGCTGGTAATATAACCTACAACGTTGCCTGGCAAAATTCTAGAGATTCTCCTGTGTCAGTTTGGCTTTAGAGACCTGCCAGAATTTGTTCTCAAAGGGAAGACAAACCAGTGAGGGTGCTTTCTGTAAATGCTGCAAACGCGTAGTAGACTCCTAGGGATCAGTGGTGGAGTGGTAGAAAGGGAGAGTCTAGAAGTCCAGTTCCAAGAGTGCACAAGGATTTGTATCTGTTCCCTTACTTTATTTTCCTCTGTGAACTCTGTATTCCTTTGCTGCAGCTTGCATAACAAAGCACCACAAACTGGGCGGCTTAAACAACAGATTTTATTTTCTCAGGGTTCTGGAGGCTGGAAGTCCAACATCAGGGTGTGGGCAGGGTTGGTTTTTTTTCTAAGGGTCTCTCCTCTTGGCTTTAAATGGCCATCATTCTTCTGTGTCTTCATGTGGTCTTCTGAATATGTTTGTGTCCTGATCTCTTCTCCCTAGAGAGACACCAGTCATATTGAATAAGGGCCCAACCCAAACACCTCATTTATTTCTTTAAAGTCCCCCAGGACTCCAACATATGAATTTGAAGGGGACACATTCAGCCAATAAAGAGTCCTCAGTGCTTAGAGCAAGTATATGACAGAGCAGCACTCAGTAAATGAATACCTGTTTGAGAGAATAATAGGGGGAAGCTGATGTCAGAAGCTGACTTGGATCATGTGTACAACTATGGCAAGGAAATACATCTAAATGGGCATTCAGTTCTGTAGTCCCCAGCAGTAAGAGAATGGAACGAGGAGAAGGTAGTAGAAGAGACTTGGCAGTTCAGAAAGAACTGGGGCAGAAGTCAGGAAGGTCTCTTCACAGCAGATGTCTCAGCCTCGATACTAGTTAAATGTGAGTAAATGTGCTCTGAGGCCCTTTCCCCATGGAGCATGCCCTCTACCATGTAGTCAGCTATAAGCTACATGCATGCATCGAACATCATGGGCCACATGGTTCTTTTTGTTAGAAGTAGTCATGTCATCTGCTGGTCATTGCCTACTAGTATTTTGTTTTTGTGCTTGTGCAAATATCAGGATGTCCTTTTGGCATTCCCCCCCCCCCCCATCTACCTTGCTTACCTAGAGTGCTGATGGCAGCCATGATGTCCTTAGACAACCACGATGGGCAGTTTGAAAAAGAACAGGTTGCTTATGTATTGTAGATCACACAGGGATGAGTTTGTATATTTGTTTATACTAAATTTCATCAGGTTTTACTGAGAATTTATCCAAAAGGTAGTGAAATATTTATAACTCTTATAGAAACATTGTGAACTGGATTTTTATAGTAAATGGCCTCTTAAATTGATTCTAATATACCTCAAGTATATGTCTTTAGGTGTTTTTTTTCTGTAGCTTCCTAACTTGGCTATGACTACTCGTTTTTTAGTAGCTCATTTTTTGTAACCAATTACACTTTTAAGATTTCAGTTTTGCTTTATTAGGATTGGATAAAGCTTTCACAATAAGTAGATATTACAATATTTATTCATATCTTCTCAGAGTCCGTACTAACCAACACCATAAACAAAACCATAGTACAGACTTGATGGGTTTAATCTGTACCCAGAACATTACCATCAATATTTGGAATGTAATAATAAAATTACTTATGTGAGAGCTTATGTACATGTATATGAAAGAAGAAATTAGTCTTAAGAGTCAGATTCTTTTTCCTTCCCTATTTCTCTCTTTCCCTGTGTGTGTGTGTGTGTGTATGTCTGTCTCTGCCTCTGTCTCTCTCTTTCTCTCTGCATGTGTGCGTTTAATTTAACCAGTCACGTAGGAGAAATGGGTGAATAACGTACACCTCTTCTCCAAAAGCTCACCCTCTAGTCATAGAATATGGTACATCGACAGTATTCTATTTATTTTTAAAAAGTACAATTATTTTGTATGCCACATAGCAAATGCCAAATCGAAATTCTTTTTTGTTGTTAAAGTAAATGTTACAAATAAAATAATATTGATGCTGGGAATTGTTGAGCAATTAGATGCCGAGATGGTCAGTTAGGACAATGAGCCAACGTAATAATTAAGCCTTTATTCATTTATTGCAACAATGCATGCAAGAGGCAAAAAAAGAGCTGCTTGCTCCCCAGTGTCCCATTTGTCTCCATGGAAGGACTGAGTGGGTATCAGGTGGGTGCAGCACAGATGGGGAGAATTGCTCACTATTGAGGAGTTCAGATAGGACCCCTGACTCTTTATGGACCTGTCCATAAGGACCGGTCCAGGGCAGGGGGGAGGGGAAGGCTAGGAGTCAAAATCGAAAAAATGCCTCAGCCAAGGCCCTCCGCTAAGGAGGCCTCTGCCTGGAGGTGCCTGGGCTAAGAACGCAGACTAAACGCGGCTGGGGGGGTATTGAGGCCTTTGCTGCAGCTGTCTCCAGAAAACTGCTAGTTCTGATGTGGTTCTCCCCAGGAGGTCTGCCAGGCAAAGCTCTGTAGGTGCCTGTGGTTGACCCTGAAAGATGACACGTAGGATTGCGGCTTGGAGCTGAGTCCTTGCGAGCTCACTACATGCCAGACATTGTGGCCTTCAGTTCCCCCAAAAGCACAGTTTGGGAGAATTATTTGCCCCATTTTACAGATAGGTTACCTGATTTTCAGAAAGATGATGTTACTTGCCCAGTAGATTGCGTGCTGTCCAATCTGTCAGCTAAAGTGCGCCAGGTCATACTGCTCCTATGTACATGCGCATGACATTACCGTGGTTACAGTCTTCAGAGTTTCCTGTGTTAACTACCAGTGTCGTGACTAATGGGTCAGTTACTTGCTGGAGGGTGGTGATGGGTGAACTCTTCCTGTGCATGGACACTTGATAAAAATTACAGGTTCAAATGGTTTTAGTGAGGAAGTGACAAGACGCCGTGCTTCTAGGTTCGAGTACCAAGAGAAGGTAAAGTCCAGAGAATTTCTGTTCCTAGAAGCACAGAGTCAACAATCTTTTATGGTCTTGGAGATCATCCCGATTTTCTACTATGGGTGAAGAGAATTTAAGTTTGTTTCTTAGCGTAATACATCTAACTAATAGTAGAGGTGGGACAAGAAATCAGAATACCCGATTTTTAGTTCAGTTCACATGTTACTATAGAACGAATACAATAGCAGTGGCTGTGCTGTTATTCCAATGCCGCAGATGAGAAGAGGAAACGGACACTTGGAGACCAGAAACTCGGTCAGAATTTGAACGTGGGCAGACCAACTCCCGCTCTCATGATTTCAACCACTGCACAATAATACCTTAATACTGCTCCTTTAATATCAAAATAATGGAGACTGTGCTTTTCAAGACACTTGGTCTGAAAAATAGCACCGTAATTCTTAAGGAAAAAATAGGGACAAATCTTGTTTATCTGTACAATCATTGTGATTGTCCATTGCTCCCTTTTCCGGTGCGTAAAAAAGTTGTGCTATTATTTTGAGGGAAAATAATATAAACTATATGTATTCTTTTTTTATCAAGAAATAGTACATTAATCTTTGAACTTATACTATCAATCCGATGAGTTTTTACTACCACAATTTGCAGAGATATTTACCATTTTACATTTTAAAGCTAAATAAAGACAGTTGTGATTTCAGTCTATAAACAGGAAGAATAACATCTAATGCTTTAATCTGCGTGATTGTGCAATAAATTGAGAAGAAGAAAGCTAAAAACAAAAGCTCTGGAAGCAGTGATGTGCAAAGAATTGTGGGGTTCAGATTTGGAGCTATGATTCATGTTGTATTGTGATTATTTTTCTGACACCATATACATTGCCTTTATTTTAATTCTTTTAAAGATTCATTTATTTATTTGAAGGACAGAGAGAGTGCAGGGAGGGGCAGAGGGAGAGGAAGAGAGAATCTCAAGTGGATTCTCACTGAGCTTGGAGCCCCACTCAAGGCTCAATCCCATGACCCTGAGCTGAGATCATGACCTGAGCCAATGCTCAGCTGAATGCTCCACTCAGGGGCCCATACATTACCTTTAAATAAAACACTTTTAATCACGGAAAGTTATATTACAATTAAGTATATTCAGATGCTTTTGCAACACTTTTGCAATTTAGCTAAAAGAACCATAAATAAAAGCTAAACTAAACTAAACTAAACTAATTTCCCTGTCTCTTCTTTCTGGATCAGCGTGGATGATTCGTTGCTGTAAGGTGTTGAGAGACAACTGAGTGTGGTGGTAAGGGAGCTAGAAATTTCACCCCTTACCTCCCAGCTGGGAATCCGTGCAAACGCTTGACATTCCTCTCATGAATTTTGCTATATCCGTCTTCTCAGTTTGGTATGGATATTAAGTGTAAGAGCTATTAAGGTGTTCTAGGATTTGGGATCTCAGAATTTCATTTGCCTCCTGCCTTCTCCTGCCTTTCTGAGCTATCTCAGAGCCAGGCACCCACGGGGCAGGCAACCCCTGTCAACAGCACTCCTGCTTCCACTTGGCTGCTTTTCCAACTTTTATTTCTCTGGGCAGTCCTGTTGGTCCTCAGTTTACCCTTTCTGGGTCTCTTTCTCTTAGGACCTAGTTAAATGCTGGCTTAACATTTGAGCTGATCATTTGACATTATGGTTCTTAACATTGAAGACTGAAATGTTTTGAACAATGCTGTGTGTTGCATGCTGTTATATATGCATTATAACAGAACTTCTGTGGCCCACTCCCTCACCAACCTCATGGCTGTTCTCAAGGTCCTTGGTGAGCATGTGCCTGACCACCTCTTGCATCTCTCTACCCCGGGTATTCCCTGCCTCTTTACCTCCTGTTTCTCTTTATAGCTCTAACACCTCCTGATGCAGTGCACAGTGTTCCTAGCTATTTATTTCCTGTCTGCTCCCTACTGGATCCAAAGTTCCTTGAGTCCATGTTTTTTGTTTGTTTCTTTTTGTTTCTCATCCACTGCTAGGAGCTCCAGAGCCTGGAATAGGGACTGATACCTAGTGGCTGTTTGATATATTTTGTTGAAGTATGAATTATGGGGCACATGACTTTCATTGAAAGAATTTTGTTCAGTCAAGTGGTAGAAGTAATTCTGACTTGGTCTGAGATTTATTCTGTGTGTCTCAGATCAAAGTGCTCGGATCCCAAGTGATTTTGAATAACTCTACTCCTTCTTCTTACTTCTTGTTTTGCCAGGGCCAGTAAGTAATTTGCAAATGACCTATCCAGCTGCAAACTGGGATGTCAAAGTCATCAGGATCTATAGTGTGTATGTATGTGTATGTATTTATATATATTTATACATACATATATATTTATATATATGTATGTATTTATATATATTTTTATATATGTATGTGTTTATATATGTTTATATTGTATATGTATATATGTACATATATATGTATTATATATAATACATATTTTTGTATTTATATATATATATATATAAATATATGCCAAAAGCAGAGATAGAAAGGAAAAACAAAAGTCATGTCTTAAACAAAAATTGTCTTAAACAAAAATTTATACACACATAAATATACATACAACATATCACATCATGTATATATCACAAGAGTTGATTCTATGTATTACACACTAAAAATAAAATAGCTTTCAGAGAAGATATTTCCTAGTACTATTTTGATGACAGATTAAACTATAAGAGAAAAGGTCTTTGATACTATCCATGATACAGATAAAATAATATGAGGGAAAAGCAGTCATCTAGATTGAACTAATTTGGAGCTAAAAAGACTGAACTCTGTATCCACTTATTAACAAAAGTTATGAAACAGCCCTCTTCAGAATCTACCAGAGACCAATGAAGATGTTTTCAAGTGTTTCTCTAATCAGATGAATAGGGGTAGCCATTCATCAGTAGATCGCCATTATGTCATCATAATTATCTTAAGGCACAGAAGGAAAATGCATAAGTGTTTCTTTAGGCTGAAGGTTAATTTTAATTAAGCATTGGGGCATAAGTCAGACTTTCTGACTACAGAGTAATTTTTGTACTGCTCTGAGAATTTGCGAGTATTCAAGAAAGTTCATAACAGCATTAGTGTTATATGAATAGTCTGTTTAACTTGGATATAATAGGTCAAAAAAAAAAAAAAAAAAAGAACCCAAACCAAAAATGTGACTCTAGTCTTGGATTTTGAAAGGCTCTTTGCCAGAAAAAGAGAATGTGCAGTGGGTTAGAGTGTTAATTGGGGGGAAAATCCCAGGAGAATTTTATCATCTTCCTAAATAAAAAAGCTACTTTTGTTCAGGATGTACATTCAAGGGGCTATGACGCTCTGATTTTTTATGAATCAGACAACTGTAATTTCATTGACAAGTATAAGCATGAGTTTTCTTAAAGAGAAAAGAAAGTTGGTTGAGCTTCTTTTGAATACCTTCAGGAAACTGATGTCCCTTAACACTTCATTGAATTATGTCTATGAAAGCCAATGTATCAAATGAAATGAGGTGATTTTTCTTGATATCTTTGTGTTTACATGTAAAGCAAATGAATTATTTCTATGGAGATAATTTCACAGAGTTTAAAAATTTGACAAAAGGAGCACTATGTTGGAGTATCAGCCGGATGGGGCCTAATACTCCAAACCTTAAAGAATTCTGAACAATTCAGCATGACATTCTTCTCTTTTCCAGTAATATAAATGTTTCCCCTGATTTAGAAGTAAACCTGTTTCTTCAGCCAAATCCCACATCATGTAGTGCTTTCTGATTCCCGCACACGAGCTCCTCTAATGTTTACCCTGATAAACTGAGACAGGTAATGTGCGTTTTTGTGCCCATTCAGTTCAGTGCAGTGGGAACCTGAAGATATCACTATAGCAGACACCCAGACGTTTGTTCAAGGTAAGAATGAAAAGCTCACGGTCACGAATGAAATACGGACTGCCAAATAGGATTCTTCAAAAGTTACATAACCACAAATGTCAGATTCAAGATCAGGACCAGAATTCCTGGTGTTCTCTTATGTCTGTTATATCTGCTTTCTTATTTCAGAGCAGATATTCTTTTCAAGTAAGTGTGAGGAGCCGGTTATAAGTATACACTACGTTGAAATTGCCAGAACAAGGCTGCACTTAGACTGTGACCTTTTCCGTGTCTTATTCCCTATCTGCTGTCTCAAAGTGCAGGAATGGAGGCAGTTCTGGTATCCACTTTCATCTAGGGTCGCATTATGCTCTAAGAGAACCCATGTCCACTAGCCCCATTGTCTTGGATTTTCATTTGTAACCCTCTTGTGCAGGGCTTCACAAGCCTTGGGAACTCTCAGAGCTTCAGACCTGACAGACTTCCCGTTTTACTAACAACTTCCTCAGTGTCCTAGGTGAGGCTAGTGATATTCTGTGCATTTCTCACTAGGAGGCTAGCCTCTTTTTTTCAGGCTGGAAGCTCAGGCATGATCCAACTTTACATTTTTTAAAGGCATAATAATTTTGTTTATGCATAAAATTGGAGCACTTCATGGTTCTAAGCAAGTTTCCACAAGTGGTTTTTGGCAGAAATGGTTTGTGACCTGGCTTTTATTGCTCTGTCAGCAATAAAATTACTACAGTTTCTACAGCTCAACAGTAATTGATTTTCAAAATCATCCCTGTATCTCGTCAAGGCCAGAAATCACAAACCCGATCATATATTTGAACAGAGTAGACATTGCTGCTGGGGAGAGCACGGTGTCAGCCCAGCTCAAAATGAGAAGCGCTATGCTTTAGGTTGACCAGTAAAGTACACCTGCTCTTCCAGACCTGGCTGGTGGATATAGCACATCCCACGTGCAGGTAGGGAGCTTCATGCTGCCCTGCATCAGAGGATACATATATCTATGATTTTATCAACTACAAACTTTTTATCCCTGCCTGTCATTGGATTGTGCCCAGGCAATAGAGCTGTAATGAATATTACCTTGAAGAACACATAGTAGAAAAGTACATCTTCCCTATAAAATCTAAAATTAAAATCATCCAGTGTATTCCCAGGGGTTATTTGTGATGTCTAGGTTATTGCTTTCCTGGATTATTTTTACTTCTGTTTTCCTCCATTGGCATATCGCTAAAAAAATTTATCATTGCTGATAAGTTATAAATGCAGGCGGGTTTTTAAAAATAAGGATGGCTCGTTATTATAATAGAATGGAACAAACAATGTCCTATTCTGCCATCCTTGAAAATGGTAGATTCAAGTAAAGTGTATTTCATCTGTATCAGTGGACTAAAACTCTTTATCTTTTCCAAAGTTGTTTGTATTTAAATTGATCTTATTTTACACATTTTCAGAAAAGTAGATTTTTGTCTTTCATTTCCAACTTTTGTACCTGGTTTTATTCATTATAGTCAGATATGGTAGTTCTGTTATTTTAACACATAGCTAATCTTTTATCCAGGAGACAGGAAAATTTGTATTTCAGCCACATTAAAGAATAGCAATATACCCTTTGTTTTGTCTTTGAGCTAATTCCTCCAGTGTAAGATTAATTTAAAGTAATTCCTGTCACCTCCCTTGCGGTTTAATGGAGTGTGTAGGTGCTTATGGATCGTATGTATGTGTTTTTAAGAAGAAATACTGAGGAGACATAGAACAGAAATCCATTCATGAGCTCACATTGCTTCCATTAGTTGCACATTCATCTTAAATGAAAAACACTGATTAGGGCTGAGCAGATACAGAGAGTTAGGAGCTGATTTGGACTTGATAAGCCCTTGAGAAACCAGTCTGCTCTATTATCATTAATGGGTTTTGTAAATTTCTCAATTGCTTTTTTCAGGGTTTTTATTAGGGAAAAATATATGGATGTTGAAATTGCCTCTGTGTTGTCAGCTTTAAAAACTCATTTGTTGGCATTTACATTGCCTAATTTCCCGGTGACACCATTTGTTGCAGGAAGGATTGGACTTGCTCTGTTCTGACCTAAATGTAACAGAAAAAAAAGCCAAACAAACAACTGCATAATAAGATCGCTAACTTGCTGGTCTATTTAATTTGATTCCCCTGATGTCAGAGTGATGGTAGCATGCAAATAGGTATAATTATTCCAGAGTGATGGTTTTTCCTGACCGCATACTGTAAGGTATGGTATCGTTTTTTTAGATTGGATGAGAATTTACTCAGTCACTTCGGCTGTTCAAAAATTGTACTAATTTAGGGTTTTTGGTTTGTTTACTTCTTTTTTTTTTTTTTCCTGAATAATATATGACAGAAAAACCTTAAGCTATGATTGCATGGACCCCAACCCTAGTTTGCTATATGACAGTGATCAAGTCTCATACTTTCGGAGCTGTGATTTCCTTGTTTGTCAGTTGTAGTTGCTAGACTAGATCTTGAATTATGGGCAGTTCTAGTACCAGAAATTTATGATTCCATGGAAAGCAAACTGAAAACTCTTAGCATTGACGTTATGTGGAGAAGGGCAGAATAAAGAAACGTTTCCAAAATATTGCTTATAATGAAGTTAAAGATGTTTATTAAATTTAAAAATCAAAGAATTATAATTGTTTTAGCAAGGGAATATATTTATATTATTTCTTTGTTTCTTAACACAGACATAAACATTCTATTTCTAAAAGGCCGTTTTTAGAAAAATACACAGGTGTGTTACAGAATGCCACCTGTAGCAGCAAACCTGCTACAGATTACAGATCAATCAGGGAATGGCATGTTTTGTTTTGTTTTGTTTTTAAAGATTTTTATTTATTTGAGAGAGAGAGAGCGAGAAAGCAGAGTTAGCGAGAGAGAACACAAATGGGGGGAAGGGCAGAAGAAGAGGGAGAAGCAGACTCCCCGCTGAGCAGGGAGCCTGATGCAGGTGAGGGGGGGTTTCTATCTCAGGACCCCAAGATCATGACCTGAGCCGCAGGCAGATGCTTAACCAACTGAGCCACCCAGGTGCCCAGGGAACTGCATGTTAAGCAGCATGTGTTCAAATTACATTCCTAAGTTTAATAAAGTGCTATCTTCGTATACTATTGCTGAATACTTACTTTCATAATAAAGCACATATAAATTGATGCCCAGGTTGTCTTACCTGTCCCTTTGCTTAGGATGATAAAGAGGGGGAGTGCATACTATATACTCCTTGAATCACTTTGCCCTGAATGTAAAGTGTGGAAAAGACCCCTTTGTTATTCTCCCATATGCCATTTTTGAATATGTAAGGGGATGTTCATTAACTGTATTATCAAGTCCTAGAATTTAACAAGTCCCTGCACAGTGTTTTAGCTTCTACATGAAGGTACTCCTATTCCTACATGTTTGGCACGTGGGGGAGATGCATAGCAAAGAAGTGTATGTTAAGATCTAACAAAGAACCTTTCTCTGGACTCCATTATTGAGAAATGTTGTTCCTTGATTAATAGAATCCTCAAGAAGCCAAACATTGAGCACCCTAGGAAAGCATTTGCTTGATAATGTATCTTGACATTTTCCTTTTGAAACTCCAGTTATAGGACTGTCTATAATTTCATAATAAAACAAATATTTTGAAGTATTTAAAACATTTGTGTAATTATATTAACATGTAATAGGTTATATTATATTGATGTAATAATTATATAATTAGGGTGGCTAATACTGTCACCTTACTTTACCAAATTATTTTGGCAAGTATTGAGACCTGTAATATTTACTTTCAAAAGATATAGATCTTTTATAGAGTAACTTCTCTGAATGTATACAGTTGATATTCTCTAAATTATGAATATGAGAAGCCAGGATTAAGACACAATTCAAAATCTTTGGTCAGAAAAACCATCTTAGGAAAGTAAGTATTCTTCAGGATGGGGAATTCCAGGTCCTAGGCATAGGGTATGGATGGGTACCATTTATGAAGAAGGACCTTAGTAAACACAATGTGGAAGAACTCTTGTGGAAGTTGTTAAATTTCCTTTCTATTTGAAAAATGTAGGCATCTTACTAGAAAGAGTTTACTGGTGGTTTGTGGATTTCTGGGATGAGGAATACATAGGAAGCCTTCAAGGTTCAACTGTATGTGTTTTCATGTCTTGTAGGAGATGGAATGATCACAGCCACAGATATCCTAATGGACAATGTTTTCTTTTGGGTTGTTCTTTAGTTGTTATATAAATGTGCCCTTTAAAGGTTGATTGGATCAGAGCTGTATTTTCTAGCTCATTGAATCTCCTGAAATTGGAGATGGTTATTTAACCCCATGACAGATGGAGACAGCCTGTCTCAGCCTTCAAAGATGAAATGTGAATGAGCACAAGTGAGTAAATATGAGACTAATTGAAGTGAACCGACAGAGAGACTGAGGAAGGACGCATTCCTGGCACTCCTCAGACCCCAGCTTTGAAGCCAGCCACCAGTCTGTGTAAGTGACCCCACTAACCTACACCAGAAGGGGTTGGAAGGTTACCTAAACACACAGTCCTTTATAAGTCTATTAGAAACACATTTAGGCATTAATATCCCTAGATATGTCTGGTCTGTCTTGTCAGTGATAAAGCAGGAATTTGGGAATACTGCTTTTTAAGATGATCATGATGACTTTATATTGTTCAGATATGAGCTTTTAGTGTAGTACAACCAAATATTGACACTTTGGCTTGACAGCAATGGTGATATTTCAAGCCCTACCACCTTCTCACCTGAAGCATTAGTATGCCATTTTGTTCCTTTTGCAGCCAAATTAACCTCCTGGGTAAATAAGTAAAGGCCAAATAATGAAATGAGATTGAAAACAATCTGGATTCAAAGTCCAGCTTTATAAATTGTAGCATTTCATAAAAATATTAAATCAACAAAGAAGAGAAACAATTGTGTTAACCAGAGCCACAAATTCAAATTGCTTAGAAGGGCCAGAAAGATTGCACACCAAGAGTAAATTCATTGGCACACTCTGCTTATGAATGATGAGTATTATGGGAGACACACATGTTACTTTTGTTAAAAATAAAACTCAGTTATTTGACCAGCAAAAATGGGTTTATTTGGAAATAGCCCAATTGTAATTCAGGACATGCAAGCTACAGAAAAGGCATAGGCAAGTCCCACAAACAAAGGAGAGGAACACTATTTTATGGAGAAGGAGGAGGAGGTTGGGAGGGGTTGTTCTGAATGAAAGTCCAATGGAGAAAAAGCAGGAGTTCCGGGTGATGATGGTTTCTCATTGGCTGAGTTGCAGTGGTAGTCATTTTTTTGTAAGACGTGCAGCACATCTTTTCCCTGTTGCCTGTAATTGACCATTCTTTCCTGTTGGTGAGTCTTCTGTTGGGGTCTGTAATTGACGGTTCTTTCTGTAATTATTGTTGAGTGGTATGATCCCCCATATAACCCCCTGATTCCACTTTAATGAGGTTTCTCTTTTTTAATTTCCACATTTTGAAAATATGTGGGCCCAGAAAAGCTAGAGTTTTGTTTTTTTCAAAAAACAGAGAAATCTAAATTTGTATGTAAAACATATCAATTTTTAAGTGTTGGTTCAGAATTTTAAAAAACCCTCTATGGGCCAAACCATATTTATACATGGTTTCAAGGGATATTTGAGCCTCAGGACACCAGTTTGCAACTTCTGATCAAATGTGTAAATACGCACGAACTGAAAGCTTTGTGTATAGTAGGCGCTCCAAAAAATGTTTGTTTGACAAAGCTGAATATAACCAGGCATCAGAGTTTCAGGATCTCACTGTCAGATGCAGAACACTCATTTTTTTCATTATTGAACTTCTAAAAGTCCAAGTAAACTACATTGGGTATATTCAGCTATGTAATTTACTAACTTAGCCAAATTTCAGGGACCAACATTCATCTTAATGAAAATAAACTAAATTAATTTGAAATATTTTTTCACAATCCGATTCACCCACATTTATTGTCTCCAGATTAAAAGACGCTGAAGAGGTGATTAAAACACAGTTCCAAACCAAAGTAGTTTGCAATCCAGTCGATGAGAAAGACTAGCTTTAATATAAGGCAGATAAAAGCAAATGTACAAATGTCATGAGAGAGAAAAAAATGATTTCCTTTGTGCCTTCGCAGTACAAAGGAAGGGAAGATGGATTCTTTGCAGAGATCAAAGATTGAGGCATCCTAAGGAAGTGGTATTTCAGATGTATCTGAGAGAGTGAGACATCGCAGAATTGGGGAGGTGGGAGATGGTATCCAAATCCTCAGCTGAGCAATGGTAGATGGTCTGGCATGGCGGGAGCACAGAGGGACCAGTGTGAAGGTGAGGTGGCAGGCTAAGCTGGGACAGGATTACAGAGAGCCTTGGGCATCATAATGGCATGTGTGAGGATTTTATTATGTAGAGAGAAAAGATCTATGTAAGGATTTTTAATAGCTGCAGTCTGTTTTACAAGTGAGTGCTGAGGCATAGTAAAACATGGATTAGGGATGAGGGAAAAGTGACCAGAAGCAAAGAGATCAGTTAGGAGGTGATTTCAATAGTGTGGACAACAGAAAATGAACCTAGAGCTGTGGGGGCAGCGGGGCTTGAGAGACGATGGACTGGGGTTCACACTAGATGACAGCCCAGGGAATGTTTTTTCTTTCTTGCCAACACTGTGAGTGAAATAATTGACTTAGATCTTGGTTTTTGGATTCTCCATCAGTGCGTCATTCTCTCTGAATTTCAGCATAATCAACATAATAAAGGAGAAATGAGAAGACAGTGGGTATTTAGATTTTCCTACATAGTCAAAAACAATTTCCACTTTCAGTTTCTGGGTTTATTTTCTTTTATAAATGGAATTGATTGAGGAAGGGGGACAGAAAAGATAATGTTTGTTCTGTTTCTATTATATGCTCTAAAGGTAGAGGACTGATACGATCTCAGATGCATATACAGGTAAAAGTTACAATAAATGAGAACACAGATTACAAAAGCAGAGATGAGGAGGATTAGAACTTCCAAACAACTTGCATTGTTGGAAAAATGAAAACACAGTTAGGCAACATCATCTTTTAATTATCATACCTTCTTGGTGACAATGTCCCCTTGTAGGCACTTAGGAAAATGGAAATCTAGACCTTTCAAATGAGCAGAGTGTACAGTCCGGAAACAGCTGATGAAAGAATTATTCATAATACCTTCAAAAAATCTATTTCCTGTTTTTTCCTTATGAAGTGGAAATATAAAACATCTGGTAAAATTAAGATCACTGAAGATAGACATCATATTCAGAGCACATATCTTTATGGATCATAGTCTCATTTGGCCATGCTAATTGCTATAGATGTTCAAATGTCCCAACTAAAATGTTTCATAATTTTATTACTATTACTAGTCTGTGTTGCTTTCTAACGTGTGCTAAGATAATTTAATTTAATGCTTCAGGACACAAAATTGTCACGTCTTCTCTTTCTCAGTTTTGAAATAGTGTAATAGACAAATTAGATGCTTTCTTTATCTACTGTATTCAATGCATGCCCCCAAAATTAATTGAACACCTCCCTAGGTAAAAAGTGTCACATGCTATCGGGGTCAGAAAAATGACAAGAGAAATACTAAATACGCCATTTTCAAGAATTTTTATTCATTTTTTATTTTTTATTTTTTTGGAACTTTGGAAAGCCAGGTTAGCTTCTCTTATAGCGTTATATTTTCTGCTGAGTCACTGGGCAGCAGGTGTTCTGAAGGAGCTAGAGGAGTGAAAAGAAAGGTTATGTAATTAGGATTTTGAAGACTATGAAGACATTGTTTAAAAGACAGCCTTAACAAAAACCATAAAGAAGGTTGAGGTTAAGAGTTTCCTGAGGAAAAGATATCCAACAGTGTTTTAAACCCCAATACATCCATTATGGGCATCGTTTTTTCCTTTTAAGGAGCTCTAATGTGGGGGCACCTGGGTGGCTCAGTCGTTAAGCATCTGTCTTCAGCTCAGGGAATGATCCCAGCGTTCTGGGATCAAGCCCCACATCAGGCTCCTCCGCTGGGAGCCTGCTTCTTCCTCTTCCACTCCCCCTGCTTGTGTTCCCTCTCCTGCTGGCTGTCTCTCTCTCTGTCAAATAAATAAATAAAATCTTATAAAAAAAAAAAAGGAGCTCTAATGCATACATTTGGGAAAAGGCACATACTGCACACTTGGGCAAGATGGACTGTATCACAGCTGGGAGGCCACAGCATTTTATATTGCTGGAAATGTGGCAAATTGTATTAGTCATTTCACATTATGTCTTTGCTTTGAAAACTTGACTTTTTAAATATTGCTATTATAGTTGTATTCAAATTAATTGTAAGCATCTGACAGATTTCTAGCTGATGGTTGTCAGAAGTATTTTTGTGGGTGATTGTTCCTAAATATTTGTTTCCTATTTTCCCCCATCAACAACATAATCGAGATGCAATTCTCAAGTGTACATGCAAGGTCCACACAGGTCCTGTCTCAGAACGTAAGGGATATAATAACTGTAGATGGTCAGTATCATACCAAAAAGTAAAAGGCTAAAATCTAAATTTTGAAATGCATTGACTGGAAGTAGCTGCAGAGCCAAGTAATTCGCATTGTTTATTATATTTGCTTTAGGCTGCCAGGTGGATGTAGTTATAATAGTGAAAATACCAACAAAATGACTCAAACTGGCTGCCAAGTCAACAAACTGTTTGCTGATCTACCATCTCTGTATAGATTATGCTATCATATGGTTTCACTCATTTATGGAACATAAGAAATAGGAAGATCGGTAGGAGAAGGAAGGGAAGAATGAAGGAGGGGTAAACAGAAGGGGGAATGAACCATGAGAGACTGTGGACTCTGGGAAAGAAACTGAGGGCTTCAGAGGGGAGGGGGGTGGGGGACTGGGATAGGCCGGTGATGGGTATTAAGGAGGGCACGTATTGCATGGTGCACTGGGCATTATACACAAGTAATGAATCATGGAACATTACATCAAAATCTAAGGATATACTGTATGGTGACTAACATAATAAAAAATTATTATTAAAAAAAAAAGATTATGCAGTCGTAAACTGGATGAAATTCAGCGTCTATACCATACTCTTTCTCCCCAGCGCTTCTCACGTTCTTTGTTGTTACAGAGATGACATCAAGGATAGAGATTTGGAGCCATCATATACTCTGCTTGGTCGTTATGATCTGTCTTTACTCACAGCACGTCTGACACCAAATGTGTGGGTTTTTTTCTCACACCAACCAATTCTCCAACTCTCTGGACACCACCTGGGTGTCCTACAATTCGAAACCGTTCTGACACTAACTGCCTGGAGTTAGCCTGGACCTCACAGGTTAGAGGCTCATCCTACCACACTGCCTCCGTTTCAGATGCCGGGCACAAGGCCAGGCTTCTGATGAACTGTAAAGTCTTGGGGGATTCCCACAATCCCCTCCCCAGATTCAGTAGTTTACTAGAATGGCTCCCAGAACTCAGGAAATTGCTTTATTTATCATTACTGGTTTATTATCGGAGATACAACTCAGGACCAGCCAAATAGGAGAGATGTATTTGGCAAGGTGTGGTGTTGGGGAGCAGGAGCAGAGTTCCCATGCCTCTTCCGGGACGAGGCTGGAACTGTGTCTCTCAGAACTCTTTACCTTTATAGTTCTGGGCTAAAATGAGCAACAAGGGAAAGTTCTATAAAGCTCGGAAGGCAGAAGTGAGGCAGCAGCCTTATTTTGCTCATGGAATCTCAGGGTGTGGTCCGTTGTTGTCGCAGCTCACGCACACGTTCACAGATTGGCTGGCACGCGGTGGTGGGAGGCAGCAGCTGGGCCCAGGGTTCCTGCAGCTCCTGGGAGAACTTCCTGGGCCAGCAGCTCGCCACAGCTTCTCTGGCTCCCGCCAGATCTTGCAGCTTCTCCAACTTTGGGGTCAGGAGTGTGTTTAGCTCTGTGATGAAGGTGCCAGCTTCTCCCACACATTACCTGCCGCATCAAAGTTGGAAGCTTGGAGGAATGAGAAAACGAGGCAGGTTTTAGTTCATCCTTGTGTGTCGCACCTCATCTCGGCAGGTTCTTGCCTTCCCTTCCTCCTTTCAGGTCCATGTTGCCCTCCCTGCTGTTCGTCCTGTTGATGTTAGGTCCAGAATCAGACACAAGGACTATACGTACATTGTTTATCCAGTGCCCACAATTGCCTAAGGCCTCATCTCTATAACACACTCCAAATGCTTTATTATTCCCATTGTTTATGCTTTTTGCCTAAACCCTGATGGACATACCTATCAAATATGAAATCTCCATTTTTCAATGTAAATACACGTATCTGTATCTTATAAAAAGTAGCATGTGCGTGTGCACACATACACATACACACACACACACACTGTACATTCACTAGAAAGTAACAGATCATTATTCCTCGGAACCTTCCAGACCTGGCCTCAAGCATAACATTTGGAGACTTGTCCAGTAAACTCTATGGTTTTCTGATATCTCAAACTAACATAAAAGAAAACCTCAGCCCTCTTTTAGTAAGGGCTGGGGACTCTTGTTTTTATCCTTTCAATTCATTCATTCAGTATTATTTGTGGCTGGAACTGACTTCACTCAATAAGTTTGAATTTTGCCCTTGACATGTGGTTGCCACTTTGTTTATTGGCGGTGCCCATCCTATTGAACAGATCAGGCTGACTGGGACTACAGAGACTGCTATTGGTATCACTGTCTGTCCTGGCACCCAGCATAATCTCACACTTACTCATTTAGCAAGTATTCATTAAGGGCCAGTTGAGTTAGAGGGTAAGATTTGGTCACTGCCATCTTAGAATTAGAAATCTCTAAGAAGCATCCTCAATATATCTATTCCCACAACGAACTGAGAAACACCACAGATAGAAAAAAAAAAAGCCACAGATTTAGCAATGAAGGGTAATACATTTTAATAAAGTACATTTTAATAAAGATCTCAAGAGTAAAACTTAAATATAGGATCAAAATCATGTGCATTCCCTCACTCTGACTTTTTTGTGATAGTACAAAAATTATACATAGTTTTATAAAGATAAAAAAATAAAACCATGCACATGCTTTGTCCAAATGTAAATGATCACCTCCTAAATATAATAAGACCATATAAAATTATATATACCTACACACATATACTTTTTCATGTATGTAATGATTAAATAGATAGTTGTATCTTTTTAGCCCACAACAACATGATACAAAGGAAAAAATAACTAAATCCACACAACACACACACACACACACACACACAGTGCGTGAATGTAGTTTTCCCCTCCAAAAGCAATATTCAGGAAGATCGATTATGCCTGATGGCATCTTAGAGTCAGGTAAATATTTATGAGAGTACATTGCTCTTTTGCGGGTAAGTCAGAACAGCTATCTGAAGCTCTTGGGCTTGGGGAAACTGAGCTTCTGGGCAACTGGAATGTTCTCCAAGGTGCAGGGATGAAAAACAATTTGTTTTGACAGCTCTAATTATAGAAAGAAGTGAAGTTAACTCATATTTTAAATTACTACTTTGATAGAGTGCTTGACAATCTTGTAATTTAAAGGAATTAGCCAGTTTCCCAAAGTCAGATTTTGCTAGTGTAGGTTGTGAGATGGAAATGTTGGTGTCAGCAGGTCAGTTTATGAGTTCTGTTCAGTTTTGTAATGGAATTGAAAAGGATGGATTTACCAGTTTACGTAAAATCTGTCTTAATTGAAATCCAAATCAGTTGTGTACGTGGGTATGTGCATGTCCATAAGAACAAGAATAAAAGGGTCCCTGATCTTAAGAGTTCTTAATCATTTTGCACTACGATTTGGAGCCAAGAGTGCTTCATGTTGGTCCTGAATAGCTTCAGAGTTGGTCTGCCAAATACTTGCATCAGGGATCATATAGATTATGTGGACAGTTGTGCAATTAATGAATTCTTCTTAGCAGCAAATCCCATATTTAACCTTGAAAGATGTATGTTAACCTAAGTTATTGAAATTCGTTTTGTAGATGTTCAATCATGAGATGATTAACTGCATTACCCTCTCTGTTTTAGCTATCACAGTTAGATATCACAAATTCCTTTCGCCTCCCTGAGAAATTTCTTTAGTTTTAGCATAGCAGTCAACTGTTTGGAAATGGAACTAAAAACTAGGAATCATGTGACATTTTAGTTTCAGTTGGGTCCAGGGAATCCTTAAGATCGTTATTATTTTTAAAGTTTCATTTTATATGACATCTCACTTTCAGTGGGGTTCCAAGAATCCTTAACGTTGTTATTTTAAAAAATTTCTTTGCTGAATCCTTAATATTTTTGGTGCTTCTTTCATCTAGAAAATTTGATAAATAAAACCTCTGCTGGAAAACATGAATTTTCACAAAATGTCCTTGAGCACAGAGAGCAGCTGTCACCTGGTCTCAGCTTCTACTGATGTAGAGCGAATGCACTTGGCAAAGCAGTGCCATGCCTTGCTGCTTTGCACTCTGGGTAGCCCTGTCTGCGGGTAAATAGGATTGGCAGAGCATCATCTTCTTAATAGATTCCTGGCTCCTCATGATCACCTAATTACAGTGCTTGTTCTAAATGTGCATTTGTCATATCTGACTCTAGATAAGATTCTTTCCAGTATTTTCCTTTGTGTCTGTTCCTCCTGTTACTTGATGTCTGCCTCATATATTTTTGAGTCAAAAACTTCTTTAGGGTGGAAGGAAGAAGAATTTTCCCCTATATCCTTTCCTACCTTTACCCTGCCTACAGAATGTTCTCGCTACCTCCAGTAGATTCTACATGAAGTAAAAACTATAGTGAGATGTAGAGACCTAGTTGAAGTCATATTTTTTAAGTAAAAATTTTAATTAAAAAAGTAATTCTAACTTTAACCATTTGAACAGATACTACTTAGATTTGTTTTAATCTAGGTCAGCTTGGTTTATTGTTATGTTACTATACTGAATAATTACAATTTTAAAAATTAGTATAGTTTTGGTAAAACTAGGAGAAATACAGGTCTTAAAATATTTTAAGTTGATGACCATGTCTCATGAGTTGTGACAAAATAGTGACAAAGCAACTAGTTGAAAAATAAAAAAAAAATGTATTATTCAAGTAAATTATCTTGACAACAGATGAGCTAATTAAAATGTTTTGACTTAGTTCAAATTTAAAGCTGAATAGATTTATTGAAGCCACTTTGTATTTACAACTGCAATCAAAGTAAAACTGTCTCACAGATTTTAATTCGTGGGTATGATTTTTCTTACTATGTGTTGTGAATGTAGTACTTTCAAAAAAATATTTTATTTATTGAAGAAAGACAGAGAGAGAGAGAGAGTGAGTGTGCACAGGTCGGGTTAGGGGAAGAGGGAGAGGGACAAGCAGACGCCCTCCTGAGTGTGGAGCCTGATGCCGGACTCTATCCCAGACCCTGAGCTCATGACCTGCTAAAGTCAGACGCTCAACTGACTGAGCCCCCCCAGGCACCCCATGAAAGTAGTAATTTTAATTTTCTGTACGGGATAACATTGCATCATTTGGTTCAAAACAATAAAATATGTTTCTATTTATAATACATTAAATATAATATAGGATTTCACATGTAGGGAACATAGCCCTATAACTAACAAAAAAGAAAGTATCTAAAGTTCCTATTTTTTAACCTTACCAAAAACATTCCTTCAAACAGCACCCATTCCCTTCTCATATTCCCAGTCTGTAAATGCACCTCAAGGCTCAGTAATCTGACCTTTCATATTTACTATCCGGTCTTACATCATCTCAGCTAGACCCAAGGCTGGAAAAATCCTTAAGGGCTCCTAACATTTTATATGTAGTTCTGACCTCTAACCTGAACTCCATCTGCTTTCCCAGCTTTTCCAGTTGGACATCTCATAGGCAAATTTTCCATGTCTCAAAACAAAATTTGGTTTCCAACTCCTGGCCCCCAATCCATTTCAATAAATGGCAATGCTGTTCTTCCGCTTGCTGTGGTTGAACCCTTGGAGTCACCCTTGTCTCCTTCTTCCACACTTTACCTGAAAGTCTGTCTCGCCCTCTGCACTAAGCTGCTGTATCTCTCTACTAGAGCATTGCAGTAGCCTTCTCACTGGCCTCTCCCCCTCCTCTTCTGCCCCACTGCAGTGTGCTCTCTGCATGTCAGAGGGTCATAGTACTCTTCTCAAAGCTCTTCAACAATTTCGTCTCACTCAGTAAATTTCATCTACCCTTCTCCCCTCTGCTTACTCTGCCCTTACCAAACCAGCACCCTTCCTGTTCTTTTGTTTTTTTTAAAAAAGATTTTATTTATTCATTTGACAGAGAGACAGCCAGAGAGAGAGGGAACACAAGCAGGGGGAGTGGGAGAGGAAGAAGCAGGCTCCTAGCAGAGGAGCCTGATGTGGGGCTCGATCCCAGAACTCTGGGATCATGTCCTGGGCCGAAGGCAGACGCTTAACGACTGTGCCACCCAGGCACCCCATCAGCACCCTTCCTGTTCTTTCAGCAGGTCAAACCAACTCCTATCTCAGAGTTATGCTGTTCCCTCCCCTGCAAGGCCTTTCCCCCAGGTGTACCATTGACTGTGACCTTCATTTCATACTGGTCCTTGGTCTAAAGTTCCTTTAACAGAGAAGTCTTCCTGGATCATCCTATATAAAATAGCATCCCTAGTTTCCACTTCATGGCTAGAGAGTGCGTTATTGCATTTCATAACATCTCTAACACCTTACATGTTCTGTATTTATCAGTTTATTGCACCTGCCCACATTAGAGGAGGAGATTTCTGCGCTCAGGAATTTTGCCTGTTTGTTCACTACTTTCGCCAGAACCCAGAACAGTGCTGCCCCCTTAGGCATTTAATAAAAATTGTTGAGTGAATGAATGAACAGATTGCATTATTTTGTCAACTAACACATACTGACTACTTGCCTAGCACTATTTCAATTATTGGGGACTCAAATGTGAATAAACATGGGCTCAGCCTTCAAGTGGGAGCCGTGGACATACAAAAAATCACTTAGAATATGATATGATGAGCATATTGCATAGTGAAAAACAAGTTGCATAAGGTTACATTTTACATGATGTGTAAATATACATACATATGTATTATTTAAGAATTTTACATATTAGTAATCTAAATAAGACATGTATGTTAGTGATAAATACCAAATTCACAATAGTGGTCAGCACTGGGAAGGTGGAAGGGTGAAAGAGTATAATTTGAAGAACGTTCAGGGGACTTGAATTTGTAATGCTTTATTTTTTATTTTTATTTATTTTGAACAAATAAAAATTGCATATTTTTTAAAAAATATATTATGAATGTTATGGTGAATGCTGAAATATTTATGGATAACATGATAGGATATCTAAGACTAGCTTCAAAATAGTATGAGGGAAGGGTATGATTTATATGTGGAACAATATGTTAATAATTGATAAAGCCAGGTAATGAATACATAAGGATTCATTACACTATCCTCCCTACTTTTAACAATATTTGACATTTTGCATAACAAAATATGCTTTAAAAATCCTATAATAATATAGTGGATGAAACAATAACTTTTCCTACAGGCACAGGGTATCTTTCTAGAGAAAATGGGATTTACACTGGTTCCTAAAGGAGCTGAGGCAACAGTGGTGAGCGATCTGGGAGCCATACCTCTGTCACTATCTGCCCTGCAGAAGGAAAGAATGCAAGGACTTGACATTTCTAGGTGTGGCTCAAATCAAACAAAATGATAAAGTGAATAAGGAAAATAGTCTTGGAGGAAAATAGTCAGTGTCCTGGAAGGAAGATAGTTAACGACCTTGTTTGCAACATGAAAGGATATGAAATTACTTTATAAGGAGTCAAAAGTCAGCTGAAATTTTAAAACTTCACAATTTAGGTTGGTAACGCTAATAGCATATACACTGTGCAGCGACTGGTAGCCAGGAGACACTTTACCAACTGCAGAGAGATTTCTCTAACTAATAGAATGTCTTCTTGATAATTTGCTTTGAGTGTTATTTGTCTGTTTCATTGCAATACTTGATACGAGCTCTGTCTACAGAAGACTTTTTAAAAAATAATAAATGTTTTGTCATCCTGTCCATGTCAAAGCTTTAAAAGAATTGTATAATTGATAGTGTATTTAAAAATTCACCCTAGATTGAAAAGCTGTGATTACATGATAAATATTTGCAAAGAGGTTACATTGTGTGGGTAGATATAGACAGATGTTGATCTAAATCTGAGGCTCTTGAGAAAATTGTTTATATTCTTTGTACTGTTGAGTTCTTTCGTTTTTAAAGGAAGCTTTCATCCAGGTGTCTGGGGCATGTTACCTTGCTATATTTTATGATGTCATCACTCTATCTAAGCTTTCCAGTCTGCATATGTGTGGTTGGTTGCAGGGGCAGATCACCTAACAAGATTAAGAGGCGTTTGATGAGCTCAGCTTCCAGGTTTAGAGTCACAACCAATTTTCACTGTAACACTTCTTTCTATCCTCATGTTCTTTATCCTCTAAACCTTCTCATTCAGTGGGAGCTGTAAAGCAGCAAGTTTGACTCCAACTCTCTTATTCTTAATGCTTTGGGACCTTGGCATAATCGGTCCTACTATGCCATTGAATGTGAAATACAGTGAAGATAGTGACCTCTAAATTGGTTAAGAACCAAAAGCTTTGTTCTGTATAGAGATCCCATACATTTGTTTTTTACTTTCACTCTGAAACATAAGTAGTTCTATATTGAGTCTTCAGCTAGGATATTTTGCCTCACTTTGTTTTTAATCCTTCAGGATTTAATAATTCCTTCATCTGTTGCTTCCAAATTGTTTTTTTAATTCAACCAACATATTGTGATCCAAAATATCTACTGTTCTGTGCAAAGTGCTATGAGGAATATAATGTTGGTGAAACCTTAGCTTCAGAGAACTTAAAATTTAATGAAGGGGTTAACATGTACCCAAATAATTATGGTCCAAGGTCAAATATGATAAGTAACAATGTTTTGGGGTTACAGAGAAATGATGTATCGTGTCTGGTTGAGAGCTGTGGAAAGAAGATGCTAATCATACTGCCTAGTGTCTCATCATCCAAATGCAATAGGTGGGCTGGCAGAATCAGCATTCTGTGAGAACTTGCTAGATGTGCGAATTCTCAGGCCCCAACCAGATACACTGAATCAATCACAGTTTTTAGAGATGTACCCTCTCAATCTGTTTTAACAAGCTGATTTTTACCCATGCTAGTATCTTGCAATTACTCAATATAAGTAGATTGATTGTTGATTTTTGAGGGGAAGGGGGTTGTGAATTCCTTTCAGATATTTTGTGTGATGAGCAAATGGTTTTCCTGCACGGTAGAATTCACTGAGCACTGCCTTGAGCTTGGCTTTGATTATGGCTACCTTTGAAAATATGATAAATCTCTAATGTATCGATTATTACATGTTTCTTGGCATTGTAAATTGATGTAATATAATTTTTTAAAAAAGTTTTCACTCACTTATCCTTTTAAAAATATTCTATATAAAAATAAAATATATATAAAGTATTTTAGAGTTTTAAAATAACCTTTGTGCTCAAGGTAGCCAATTTAGAATATTGGTATTTGGAGATCGTTTTTAAAAGATCTAGCCTCAAACTAAGATTTTAGAAGATTCAGGTTTATATTAAAATGATGAGGACATTTGCACAGTCATCAGGCATTTCAGCTACAGAAAACACTGGCATTAGGCCATGTGCTGGGAGAGTGTATAGATGTGAAATTTACTGGGCTGTTGTTTCAGGCAGTCAGCGTGAAACAGGAAATGGCCTGTGCACAGCAGGCTGCAATGAATTGAAGTGATGCTAGTTCTTGTAGGTTTACTTCACCAACTTGTTATACTTTTAAAGTGATACTGCCCAGAGGGTTAGCAATGGTATTGGTTTTTGTTCGTGTTTTGCTTCAACAATTAATAGTTTGTGAAAATTATGTATATGGTTCGGGAGGCATTTTGCTGGGTACTTTTAGTCAGCTGAGAAAATCCAAAGTTCTAGATAAAATCTACAAGTCTAAATTATGCATTATCAAGGCTTTCTATAAGGGAATCAGAAATTTTTGGCTTAGATTTTGTTGTCATGCAGATGCATCCCAGGTTTTAAGAATTGCATGTGATATGCTGAAAATAGAGACAATGCAAATGACAAGAAAAGTAACATTTTAATTGCTTAGAAAGAAAATAGTTTACTTAACATTCAGTAGCTAAATCCAGTAAGTTAGTGTATAATAGACAGTAATAGCTGAGATTTTATGCTCCTGCTCAGAAATCCAGTGTGAAATTGTGAGTTTAGAATAGCAGTGATTAATCATTATGGTGAACTGTCAAAAAAGAGTTAAGGTCATTTATGTTAATGATTGCAGTATGCAGTTTTTGACATTTACTGTGAGCCCTAACATATTTCATATATAACAATTAACCAAAAATGCAAACATCTGGAAAGTAGCCTGACTGAAATCTTGGAAGAAGTGATATAAATTTAAACACACACACACACACACACACACCCCACACACACACCCACACACACCATTGGAAGATACCTTGGAATAAATAGTTGCATTATAAAATAGCATTTTATAAATAAACTGAAACATAAATAATTTACCCAGTATAAGATAATTTCCCCCAAAGCAATGTATATAATGTCAACAGTAACCACAACCCAGAATCCACAGCAATATTTGTTTGGTAATATTCAGAAAACATTTAGGTGCCATGGTTAGGATATGAATCATGTATGGATTGCACTTAGGCAAATTTGTGGGCATTACCAATTCCCCAATATTTGTTTTAAATTGCTTTCAAGTAAAAACATCTTAGTTATTATGCAATAAAAAGGACAATGTAATCTAGGTTATACATGCACGTACACAAAGACACACAGAATTAAAACCAAAAAAGGGTAAATATTTTATAAGATTCAGTTCCTGGACATGCAGATAGGTATGAAAAGATGTGCTGTGGAACATGTTATATCACAAAAAGTATAATTATGTTGTTAGTTTGGTGGATACTAGACAGGCTTCATGAGGAATACTTTGTTACCCAGTAAGGAAACATTTCTGTGTCGAGGGCAGCTTGTGAAGATTGTATATAACATGTCAAAATAAGTCATTTGCGGGAAGCTAATTTGTACATGGGAACTTTCAGACCCATTGAATGCCCCTGGCAGTATGGCGGTATTATTGCTGAATTGTGGGGATTTGGGTTAAGAAGGGAGCTGAGTGAAGAGCTTTGAGGCTGGAGAGAAGTCAGTAGTAGGGTGACAGGAAAATAATTATGATCCTCTGAACACATCCTTGCCCATTCAGGTTGCTTTCAGCCTTAATTATTTAGGAAGCATAGCTTCACCACCATCCAAGAGTGCTTTGCACTTAACTTGCCTAAAGTACTATGCAGTCTTCCTTGGCTTTTAAGATTTCTCGCTTTTTGACATGGTCTGTTGACTTTGCACAAAGCTAGAAATAGCACAAGATGGTAGGGAGGTAAAGACGAAGAAGAGATCACTCATAGGTAAAGTGCTTGGATTTGGTAACTGAAGCCTTTTTTTTCTCATAAAGAATTTGTATGTGTGTACATGTGTGTGCATGTGTGGTTTAAATTTTCTTACCAAGTTTTATGAGTCATCAATCAAATTTCTCCACAGTTTTCCACAGCAAGCAGAGTTATAAGACATGAATTTCACTTAAGGAGAATTTTATTTCAACTGATTTCTTATAAAATTCATCTGGATGATATAGATGACGATGGAGAAAATGGGTAGGGTAACTTGTGTACTTTATTTATTTGATTTTGATTTAGGTGTTCAGACAGATTATTAGAGATGCATTACAAAACACCCTCTAGCCACTCCAGACCCTCAAAGAATTGTTTTTTTGGTAACTAGACTCTACCTCTGGCTCATTCAGCAAAGATGAACAACTGGTTTTTAGTGAAACAATTGTAGGGGGTAGGAAAGACCATTGTGACTTGTCTAGCCTTGGTCATTCTCTCGCCTCCAGAAAACTTTTTCAGGAAAACCAGAAGTCTCTATTTGAAATATGTGCTTAGAATGTATAAGAAGTCTTGAGTAATCTATTATCTATTTCTTGATTATTCTACTCTCTCATTTTCTTTTTATATAAATGCTTTCTGGTAAACCATTTGGTGCCCCATCTCCCCCTTCTCTGAGCTATTCATACCTAACCTTGTGTGGTCAAATTACAATACAGATCAACAAATCCTAAACCAAAACTATAAAGTTTAGGAAACGAAGAAATCATAAATATGTTATATTTAAAATAAGCATTGCAGTTCAACCACTTTGGAGTCCTTGGCAATGTCTTAAAAAGTTATACATTCTTTACTATATGACCAGTAATTCCACCCCTAGGTATTTACTAGAAAGAAATGAAAACACAAATATAGGAGTTCTTTTCATAATAGCAAAAATCTTGAAATAACCCAAATTGCCCACCAGTAAGTGAATGGATAAATAGATTTCGGTATGTCCAACCAACGAAATACTACTCAAGAATAAAAGAGAATCATTGAAACAGGCAGGAATGAAAGAAGACAGACACACAAGTTTTGTTTATATGAAACACTTCCAACAAGCAAAACAAATTCACAATAACAGTAAGCAGATCAGTGATTGCCTGGGGCTGGGAGAGGGCTAGGAAGGATTTCCTGCGAAGGAGTATAAGAGGACTTTTTGGGGTGCTGGAAATGTTTTAGATCTTGATTATAGGGGTGGGTACAGGAGGGTATACACTTGACAGACTTGTCAAACTATATACTTAGAATAGGTGTGTTGTAAATCTTGTTTCAATAAAGTTGATTTTGAAAGACTAGAATATTGAGTGTGTAGGGACAAAGCAATGTGTGGTAGACATCATGCCACAGTATTCAGTGGTAGGAAGTAATACCCCCAGAAGAGCAAGACTTGAAATCGTTTTGAATCAAAATAGTAATGAACTGAGATAAAAATTGTAGCAGTCAGTATTTTCTTCTATACTGCCAGAAAGGTCAGAAATAGCAAAACTTTATTATTTAGCACAGTATAGACATTATACTAAGCACTTTATAAGCCTAATATTGTTTTCTCCTCTCTAAACCTCCATGAGAGAAGTTGTGGGGGGAAAAAAGCCTAGGGAGACTAAGTACAGTACTGAAAGTCACATGGCCAATGAGTTGCAGTGCTAGGGTTTAAATCAGACTGACTGAAAAATATCAGTGCTTACCAGTTATACTCGACTAAGTCTTCCTGAACCACAATTTCTTACATGATTATGGAAATACTATTATTTAGGATTGTTCAAATAAGACATATAAAGACTGTTGCAACCTAGAGAATAAACCATTGTACCCATGCATATTAGTGAATAAATATTTGACTATCTACTCTGTGCCAGAAATTGTACTACATACGGGGAATATGACAGATCACCCACCCTTGTGAGTTTATTGATGTAGGTAGTAAAACAAAGAAGTTGAAATACAGTGCAGGAAGGGAATCACATGCTCAAAAAAACCACATTGCATAGGCAGCCACCCTGTTGGAAGTGATGATTTCTGAGTGAGAGCTGATGGATTCGTGAGTTTGCTCTCTGGGTGTAGGAAGAGGGGTAGAGTAATGCCCTAGAAGAGATTTATGGGAAAGGCTGGAGGAGAGAAAAGTTCAGTAAGATTTAGTGGGACTGGAGTGCAGAGGGAGGAAATGGTGAGAGAGAAGGTTGAAGGAATCGGCAGGGGCCAGATCCCATAGAACCAGTAGAGCGTGCGTAATTTGTCATCCAAACCAGAATACATGAGAGAGGAGCACCATTAATAATTATGCCTGCACAACAGATCTAAATTGGGGCTGGCCATGACCAGCTGGTTATTCCATAAGCCTTGAAAGGAAATTTGGGGTTTTTAGGGATAGTAGGCATAACCGGAGGGTTTTACGTAGAGAAGTAAAATGACCAAATTCGACCTTGCATCATGTCTATCAGTATGCTTTCAGGAGGGGCTTGGAGGGACATTTAGTACATTTTAACTTTCTCAAGTATGTGCTTGATGCCTTTCAAATCTTTGCGTTCTCAATGGAAATTATAGTCCCTCGAGAAATAGTTAAGAAAAGAGAACACTGAATATTTTTAATACATTAACAGCCAAAAGTATAAAGAGAATTTGAAAAACAAAATTATTTATGAATTTCTTTTCTCTCCCAATCATGTAAAAGTGATATTTAGCAAATATTCTAAATAAAAGTGCCTGAAAAATAAAAGAGAAAATAGTTCCTCCAAAACATTTTAAAATGGGTAAAGATTTATTTCTTAAGCAATTTCCAAGGCCCTGCTATCCCAGAGTCAAATTTTGATAATGTTATATAATATAAGTAAAAATATTTAAGATTGTTTCTTGATTTAAAAGATTTGTAAGAGAAGTGGTAAAATACTTTAATACTCTATACTTTGTCTTCATTCATTTGAATATTCAACAAATAGATACGCAATGCCTAAAATGTGCTATGAGAACTATAGTAACGTACTGATCTCCGCACACACAAGGCGAATAAGAGCTGAATCTCACGGAGCTTTGTTGGCAATGCTGTTGTTATGCTTTTATCCCAGCAGCAAAGAGAAGTGACTTTGGGGTTTTTAGGAGTGTATATATATCTACCTTTGAAAAATGTCACTTTGGCTGCAATTTGGAGAATACATTGGTTGGGATGGGGGAAAGAAGTGAATATAAGTAGACCATTTAAGAGGCACAAGCCCCTAGGCTGGGATGAAGGTTATGAAGAGAAGTGAGTGGATTCCAGAAATATTTAGGAGACAAAAGCAATGAAATATAGTGGTAGATAGAATAGGAGAGTGGAGGGAGAGACTTGGTCACAGATGATTGTATGGTTTACTTGGCCGAATGGTCATGCCATTATCTGACTTAGGCAGATGACAGAATTGGTAGAAAGCTTCAGAAGATTGTTATGAACTGTTAGAAAGCCTTGAGACATACAAGGGAGTAGTCAAATAGATAGTTGATATGAAAATCTGGAGACAGTGATGGTCTAGCAATATAAATGTGTAAGTCAGATGCATAAAGGAGATAACTAAAGCTTTGGGTGTGAATGACCTTGAGATGATAGAGCTAAGAATTCCTTGGAATATACTTTAGAGGAAGAAGAAGAGCATCCTCAGGAAATTCAATATTTAATGACCAGGTAAAGGAGAAAGAGCCTTCGGAGACAAAGAAGAAATGGCCAGAGAAGAAGGAAAAAAAAAACACAGAAGTATGGTAATACATAGTTTAGCAAGTGCTATGCCAAGAGATTGAGTTTTTCAGTTGTATTATATTTATGTTTATTTTGAACTGATTTCACTATAACTGCAGTTGGAGACAGTATTCTCAAAAGGAAAGCAATTGTGATTCATTTGCCCATTTCTATTTACTCATTTCATTTTTCTGTGAGTGGGACTCAGCCAGTAGAAAAACTGTAAATAGCTTAGAAACTGCCTAGGTTTATAAATTTAACAGTTATTTTAGAAGCTAACATTTATTTAAGTGCTTATTATGTGCCGATGCTAAGTGCTTGAGTTGCATTGTTATTTTTAAAATTTTTTAAATTTACATTCAATTTAATTAACATACATTGTATTATCAGTTTCAGAGGTAGAATTTAGTGATGAAATGCAATTATTTAATCCTTTCAACAAACTATGGGATAGATGGTATTATTACCCTTTTTATAAATGAATAGAGTAACAGAGAACTTGAATAACTTGGGCCTGACTTTATAGCAAGTGACAGAGCCTGGATTCAGGCACAATTAGCTACTTCGTGTATCATAATTGCTGACTGAGGGTTACTCCATCATCATGTGTCCTAATGTGAAGCTGGCAGAGATTATGCCGGACAGCTGGTATTTTCTAAAACCCAGGTTGTTTGTATTGTGTTGTAAATTATACCCACTGTCTTGCTATTGCTTCTCTAGTATCCAATGGGAAACATCTATATCCTGTTTAATTTGGACCTGTTGGGTTAATAATATCTATAGTCTCAGTGTTTTACTCTGGTAAATAGATTGAGGGAAGGAGAGAAAAAAAAAAGGTGGGGTAGGGGAAGTAGGGAAACCATATACTAGAAATGAAATGCCTTATTTTACACATAATTCAGAGTAGGGGTCCTGGTAATAGAAGTCCTCTTTGTATAGATAAGAAAGAGAAAAGATTCCTTCTCCACAATCAGAAGATCATTATACAAGGTGGAGAAAAGCAGAAATTCTGTAATAAATATAATTTTTAAAACAGAAAATATTTGATAAAAATATAAGTACTATTAAAATTAAGTAATGAAATATGAAACTACTCAATTTATTCATTCCACAAACATTTATTGAGTGCATAGTATTTGCTTGGTCACTTTTCTAGTACTAGGGATGTAGCAAATTTCCTGCTCTTGTGGATCTTATATTCTATTGGGAAAAATGGGCAATAAATAAGCAAACAGGTGTGTAGTAGGTCAGGTGGTGATATATGCCATAATAAGAAAGTAAGATAAGGAGAAAAGGAAACAATGCGGATGCTGTCCAGTTACTATTATCAGATGAAGGCCGTGGCAATGGTGTAAGAATACAGACTTTGGTTTACTTTTTGGCTCTCATGTTGGTAAAGACATTAAGAAGTGATATATGGAGGGAGTACTACAGTGAGTTCTCTCATTTACTGCAGGTTGAAGCATCAACTTTTAAAATAATTGTATACATTTAGAAATTAACCGACAGTTAAATACATACACACAAGATACTGGAAGCAAACGCCCAAATGGTAACAGTGGCCATCACTGGTTGGGTTTTATTTTCATCTTTCTATTTTAAGCATTTAAAAATAGTTCTACAGTGTATAATTCTATAATAAGAAAATTAACATTTAAACATTGCTATAGTATGACTATTGAGAGAAAAGACAGAGTAGAAAGAGGAAGAAAGAAGAAAACAAAGGGGGAGAAGAGACAAAGAGACAATAGTTAAAAACAGACGTAAAGCTTAAATACACAGAAATAATCTTCGTATTAAGAAAAAGAGTTGCAGAGAGGGGGAGAGATATGTCTGTGAATCTGCTCACACAAGTCTCCATGTTATAACCTTTAACATACAGCCACTGAAGATTATAATTCTGCACTCTAACAGGACAAGCATAGAAATATTGATACTAGAAAATTATTTGTGTTGGATGAAATTACTCTGAGGGTTGGCTCTGATAATAGACTTAAAACAGGAAGTTAAACCTGGGCCAGACTCCTGCTTTGGTTCTCTGTCTTTTTTGCAGATGCTAGTTATATACATAGACAAAAACTTCAAGACATCAGAGAGACAACTCTTAAAAGTACGTTAAGAATTAAAAATTAAAATAAAACCTTAAAAAACTGATTCTTTTATACTGTTTACATTATTTCACGAATGAACTTAGTCTAGAGGTACTGTTTTGAACTAGTCATCTTACTCTTAGCTCTCTCTTTTGATAGCTTTATCAGTAACTATTTCACTTACTAGGATTATAAATCCTATTTATTTTGCAAGTAAATCTACAGAAATCGAAGTGTCAGTTATATATGTCTTTTTCATCTATATTTCTGATAAGATTCAGAGAAAACTGACCTTGAAGGAACAGCTTAGACTTGTATTAGGTCACTTTCTACTTTATTTCAAAATACTGCCAGTGAACTGGTTTGTTCAGCATATCTGAAGAGAATCTTTGAAATTTTTCTGTATTTGATTAATGAAAAGGAATCAGATGCATTTTCTATCAAAAATACTGGAGCAATTAAATTTGCATTTTAAAGATGAGATCTTTCAGACAGCCTTTTTCTTTCTTCTTTTTAAAAATTTTCTTCTTTTTTTCTTTTTGGCCAATTCTTTGGATAATGTTTTTAAAAAGATTTGCTTATGATGTTTTGTTTTGACTTCTATTTTAGAGGAAGAACAATAGTATTAAATATACCATATTTTCTAGTAGAACTTTGGTGTAATTTCCAGCATGACAGCAGAGACAAGGAGTGTGTGTTCATTTTGGTACAATTTATATGAAAACTTTAGTCTTGATTCCCTTTAAACAAAGGCTATAAGAAGTTCCATATTCTGGGTGGCCTCTGATTAAACAAGCTAGTGCTATTGAGTTCAAGTGTCATAGTTCATTTTGTTTTGAAAAGAAGATAAACTCAAGCCTTAAGGAAATTCAGAATGTAACAGATCCAAGTTATGACTTCAGTTATACACAAGTTCATGTAAGATTGTGTTTCTTTTATTATATAACAGTGTTATCTTATGTAGCCAGTGTTATGTTATGTAATTACTAGTAATAAATACATTCCTTGACAATAAAAATTACCATCCCACTGGGGCGCCTGGGTGGCACAGCGGTTAAGAGTCTGCCTTCAGCTCAGGGCGTGATCCCGGCGTTCCGGGATCGAGCCCCACATCAGGCTCTTCCGCTATGAGCCTGCTTCTTCCTCTCCCACTCCCCCTGCTTGTGTTCCCTCTCTCGTTGGCTGTCTCTCTCTCTGTCAAATAAATAAATAAAATCTTTAAAAAAAAAAAATTACCATCCCACTATGTTATCAACAAATAGGAAGGAATAGTCAGTTTATTAGTTCCATCAAAATTTAATTGAGAGCCTATTATATCCACTGTGAAGCTAGGCAAGGTGATACCATTTTATTTTTAAAAAGTAAGCACAAACAGTCTTACATGAACTTCTGTGCAGTTGTCATACCTTGGTCTTCTGTAGTCTGCATTTTCTTCATTTTACCCACAGTGAAACATTAGTATTTCTCACACATTTTACCCACAGTGAAACATTAGTATTTCTCACACTTTTCCACTGGAAATATTTCAAAAGACAAAAAATAATGAGCTTCTAACCCCAGGGTTATGCCAATTTACTACAAAGTAACCCCTGCAATCAGGGGTATTTTTTTTTAAATCTTGTGGTTTTGGTTTTTTTTTTTTTTTTTTTTTTTATTAAACTCTGTGATGTATCTTTCCTTTTTAATTACAAAAGCAACATGTTTTTATTAAGTAAAACTGATCATCTAGAAAGATACGTTATTTATTTTGTTGCTTCATGAATTCCATGGCATATCCCAGTTTGAAAAGATAGAGAATTCTCTATCCCTAGACTCATTAGAGATGTACCAAATGTATAGGGGTTCAGGAATTCCTTAGAATTCCTCATATGAATTTATGTAGATTTTTATCATTAACTTTTGTTAGATTTTTGAAAAAATGCATGTGGTGTATTTGTGAGGATGTAAAAACACAGGACTTAGTGAGGAAGTTACAGCTTTCTTTAGAAAACACCTAAGGGCAAATAGGCAAATCTCATTCCAGATGGTTTGTTGGAAATCTAATAACTTGTGATAAAGGAATTATGCCACATCAGAAGTTACAGGCTTAATCAAGATTTAGGAATTAAAGGAATCAGATCCTATTCTTCTACAAAAGCAGTCAAAGTAGTTATTTTTCCTTTTTTTATTGTTTTGGAATCTTCTCAATTTGACCAAACTCAGCGATTTACAGTGAACTATAACACGAGAAAGAGAAACACACTCTTGTATTAGCAGATCCACAGCAGAGAATGTGAGAATGGAAAGAGAATCCTTATGGTGGCCAGCAACGGAAATAGGGCAGAATGGTAAGGAAGAGGCAGACTTCAGTACTGAAGATGGCCCTAAGGGCTCCTCATTGAAGCCTGGATATGAATCCTGTGGTTGCAGTTTCTTCTTCCACCTTCATCCTCCCGTTGTCTCATCCCTTGATTCCATTTGCACTCCTTCAAGCCTCCTGGAGGTTTTGTGCGGTTCCCTAAATTACTGTCTTCTCTGACATCAGAACTTCTGTAACTTTTTCTACTTATGTCACTGAATACATGAAGATGTAACAATTACTACAGCTCTGCCTGCTGAAGGACTGTTGCCCCACTCCATCCTGTGGCAGAACCTGGAGATAAGCAGTCACCTATATGTACAAAAGCCAACTTGCATGTCGCTTTCCCCAGCATATACCAGATTATTTTAGTAATCAAAACTCATTTTAGATTGATCCGAAGTGACACTGGTAGAAAGTAAATACAGATCACTCAAGTAAGGTAAGCTAAGCTGTCTGGGTTTTTAGAATTAAATAAGACAAATCTTAAAAATTAATAAATGAAATCAGTTGAATTGCTATTTTTAGCCTGATTTTTGAAGCAGGGATAAAAAGCACAATGCATATATTAAAATTCTTAGCCACACAGTGTATACTATTCAGGTGAAATATACACAGTATTAGAAGATTAACTCATGCTGCAATGATAAATTACAAGCGACCGTGGTTCTTTGTGTATATTGGGTAAAGAAAATCACGGAAGGGGATAATTCATTCACTTTAATTACTCCTCAAAATTATTACTGATTCCTACAGTGACTCCCAAAAGCAAAAGGAGTATGTGCATGTCTGTGTATATGTGTGTGTTTACACACTATGTATATCAGTGAGACATATAAAGTGAGTTACACAGTCATGCTACTAGTTTTTCAGTTTTTCAGAGTGTACTGATATAGTCATCTTTATTGAATTATATCTTGTATTCATTTAAAGAAATGAAAATGGAGTGCATTAACTAGGCTAAAGCAAAACACTGATGGGGAAGACTTAACAATCATAAATTTTTGTGCTTATATTAAATTTTAAAACTTCAAATTATGCAACAAAATATTTACTGTATATAAATCCAAATTTGTATACCCCTGTATTGGTAATAGGTTGAATCAATCCAGAAGCATGCCGTCACATGTGTGATCAAGGACTACCCCTAATGATAAATTAAGATGTGGTCAAAGAAACTAACAGCCCCTATACATCCCACACCTTTGACCTAGTATCCTAATCCTTTGAATTCTCAGAACTATTTAAAAACAGAGAATTATAGTTAAGAATATGTGCATACTCATGAATATCCCCCATTTAGAGGAAGGGAAAAAAGTCTTATTTAAATTCTATCATTTTTCTGCTATATAACTACTCAAGACTGCAGGTACAATGAACAGTGTCTTTTATATAATAAAATAATGAAAGGATTTTATTGGCAAGACTAATAGTAATACCTAATGGCAAGGAAGATCCAGTGTATGTGGCCTTTACAAAAGTAAACCTCAAATTGAGTGTATACAGTATACAAGATGATTACATTAATTGGCTTTATAAGCATCATGAGTAAAGTATGATTCCAACAGGAATTAAGACCAATCTTGTATTAGTCATAGGTCTTGAAAATTTATGTATTGCCACTGAAATATATCCTTTTTGCCATTTTCTTATTATGCATGTAGTGGTTTGTAGTGGTTCAGAAGATCCATTAGAGGGCAATATAATATTGCTCTGTAGCTGAGAAAATGTACTACTGAGAGGATGTACAGACCATCCTGCCTCTCTGTGTGTGCGCTTTGAAAATGGGCTTCTAAATAACAAATGATTTTAGTTTTAGTCTTCCTTTGTCAGTGTTTGATTTTTCTGAAACACAAATCTTAGCTGAGTTTTAAGCTTTTTGAAAAGAATTGAGTTAGAAAGAAATATTCTAAATTTGGCTTTCTACACGTGTATTTTTGATTTGATAGATACAAATAGGTAGTACAATAAATGTCCTCAAGTTTTTTTTTTCTTTTTTTTAAGAATTTATTTATTTAGTTGACAGAGACAGCCAGCGAGAGAGGGAACACAAGCAGGGGGAGTGGGAGAGGAAGAAGCAGGCTCATAGCAGAGGAGCCTGATGTGGGGCTCGATCCCATAACCCCGGGATCACGCCCTGAGCCGAAGGCAGACACTTAACGACTGCGCCACCCAGGCGCCCCTGTTTTAAAAGGTCTTCTTACAATATAATAGAAGAAGAAGTTCCTTAAAAATGAGTAGAAAACTTGTTTGGAGTTTATAAATTCAGTGAATATATATCTCTGTATAGCTCTCTCTAGAACTATGAAATTCTGTGCTTCTTTTTAAAGAACCTTGATTGTTTATGTTAAAGGACATATATTTTACATGTATGGCTTATAAAGAAAGTTAAGACTTGTATTCAGTCACCAACCCAAGTACATTTGTAAGTTTGAGATACAGTCTTCACTTATGTAACATGCTAGTTTCCGTAATTTAATATATCTTTTAGTTTTACTTAATTGAAAAATATTAAGAATGAATATATCGTGAATATGGATTTACTTTAAAATACTGTTATGTATGATACCAGGGCCCTGGAACTCAAATCCTATTTTAAATCCCATGGATTTAAGTATGTTACAACAACAACAACAACAATATATAAAGAAAACACTGGACATTAAAGAACTGTATTAGGACTTCTGTTTTCTTCTAAAATGATAATGAGTCAGTTCTGGATTGTTTCTGAGCGCAGGGGTAGCTGCTGCCAGGATCAGGGATGAGCTTCTGAATGACACAGGGACACCTGTCACGAAAAGACTGCTGAGGGCCTGAAGTTGGGTGAAGGGGATGGGAATTCACTAATCAATTAGACGGACTCTTTTTGGAATATGGATTAAACCCATGCCCCTCAAACTTTTAGCCATATCCATATACTGCTTGTACTGTTATTTACTTCATTGGGTCACTTTTTTTTTTTTTAAGATTTTATTTATTTATTTGACAGAGATAGAGATAGCCAGCGAGAGAGGGAACACAAGCAGGGGGAGTGGGAGAGGAAGAAGCAGGCTCATAGCAGAGGAGCCTGATGTGGGGCTCGATCCCACAACACCGGGATCACGCCCTGAGCCGAAGGCAGATGCTTAACCGCTGTGCCACCCAGGCACCCCCATTGGGTCACTTTTTAAACTTAAATCAGTGTACTGTAAATTACCATCAATTGAAATGATAAGCCATAAATATCAGGGAACAATAAAAATAAAGACAAGGAAAATGCATTAAATTTAAAAAATGAAATCAATAGAAATAAATCACAAGGGATCCAATATCTATACAGAAATGCATAGCTGAAAATAAATTATTCAATGCATAGATTTTTCATTATCAGCCCATTATAAAGGGATTTGCTTGGGCCTCGTGCTACTAAGTTTGTGATGTAAGATGAGATTTTTAAATCAATAAGATAATTCCATTTTGTGTGTATGTGTTGATATTTACTGGAAGCAAGAATCCCATTTCACATATGCACCTAGTTAGATATTGTGAACCAGTTTGCAGTTTACACTTTTAATTATGGACACTGAGAGGTTCTTTGAGTAGGAGGAAACAGATAGGAAGCAGGAAGCTAGATCTCAGGCTACTATTTGATCTGGGCGAGGTGCCCACCTCAGGAAAAGGTATTTTGAGAAGCCTCTGAAATTATACAGCTTCCCTTTCATTCTCCCTATTGCCAATACTCATTCTGTGCCCAAAGTGGAAAAGCCCCCGAATAGGGAAGTGCCTGGGGCTAACCTAGAACTCCTTTTTTCTCTGCATGGTCCAATACATAGCACATCCTAAAAATCTGCATGCTCCCATCACCTTCCTATGTGTGAATCGACCCCAACTAAGACTGCTAGCCTAAGATCCAAGGAGAGAAATGTCCCCTCCAGCCTGCTTAGCAATCTCAGCAGGACAGATACTCATCCGTGTGTCATCTTGAGTTATCTTACTGGCATGCATGTTCATATTTGGCACACACAGAACCAGAGACCATGGGGAGCGTTGTAAAGTTGTGAGTCAGAGGGAAAGGGTGCAAAGATCGATGCTGGCGAGAAGAGCAGTCTAGGTGCTATGTGGTCCCTGTGACATCTCCGCTTTCTACATCCGGTCCACTCACAACTTTAGATCCCACAGGTCTTTTTATTAGTGTCACTTGGGTAAATATCCAGACATCTTTTGTTTGTTTATTTGCTGGAAAAGAGAAGCATCTTGTTCAAAAATAGTAAAATGCTTTTTGGGAATGTATCCAAATCTTGTATCATTAATAAGTGGTGCTATCTTTTAATAATAATAACGTCGGTTAGTAGTTTAAGACTTTTTAATGTAATACCACAAAGCCAAGTTTTCTTTCCAATTTATTCACAAGTTTTGTGTTACCTTTTTCCAGAATTCTATTAGTCTGTCCATCCGTATAGTTAGACAACCAGCCTGTCATTTCTGTGCATCAAAGCATTGTGTGCTCATGGAACTCTTCGGCTTAGGTGCGGGACAAGCTGTTAATTAAAAATAATTCGGTGCTCATCTATGAACTCTCTGAAACATACCTATCCAGCCTTTGACTGTCACCTTATGTAGGTAATGTAAAAACTGCTTATAATGAAGCAGAAAGATAGCTGTAGTGGGATTTGGATATGGATGGCAAATACTTGGCACACATAATTTATTTGCCCCCGCCTGTGACTATAGCAGACATTGCTAATTGATATTTCTGCTGAACCTGATCAGAATCCATCGCTAGATAGCCATTTCCAACCAGTTAGAGCAGGTGTGTTGCTTGAGACCTCAATGCTGTTCCTGTAGTTGGAGAGGGGGAAAAAAAAAGGGCAAAAGCCAGGATATGGAACAGAAGAAACAGAAGGGAGAATCAGAGTTTCCCAGTGAATCGGAAGTTAGAAACATTCTTTCTATGTGCTGGTGATAAAAATTGCAGTTGAAACAAAGGGAAGGAAAAGGAATGACTGAGAAAGTTAATTCTGATAATCCCTTTCACCATAGAAAAAGAATCCTACACAGAGTAGCCAGTTTCCACAGCTGCCCTTGCTACCCTGGTGACCCGGGGGAAGCTGAAAACTCTGCTCTTGCTCGGCTTTATTATGTTAATTTCAACAGGTATTTGTTAAGTGATAATTAGGCATACTACACATAGGTTCCTACTATTCCAGGTTCTATGGTAGATCCAAAAGAGAAGTTTTTAAAAATTTAGTTCCTATTGATGGGCAAGGCACCATGCCAAGTCATCAACATCTGTTATTTTATTTAAGTCCCTAACACCCCTGGGTCAGAGCAATGCCATGTCAACTTTACAGATAGAGACTTGAAAGACATAAAGCCAGCTGCCACAAGTCAAATGGTTACCAAGTGAGGCCAGATCTTGCCCAAAAATTCTTTTCACATTGTATGGCCTCACATGACCAATGAGATAACTGTACTTGTGGGTTTTTTTTTTTCTTTAAGATTTTATGTATTTTTGCACGCACGAGAGAGAGAGAGAGAGAGAGAGAGAGAGAGAGAGAATGAATGGGGAAGAGGGAGAAGCAGACTCCCTGCTGAGCAGGGAGCCCAAAGCAGGACTCGATCCCAGCACCCTGGGATCATGACCTGAGCCGAAGGCAGATGCTTAACCAACTGAGCCACCCAGGCACCACTGTACTTTTGTTTTTACATATCTCTGGATTCACTGAAACAGTGAAGGAGCAGAGATGGCATGGTCTTGCCTCCTGTTCGTACACATAATTTCCTTGCCAAACCATACACATTTCCAAAGGCTAAAAGTAAAGGGAAAAAAAATCAATTACCTATGCTTGACTATATATTCTGGTCTCATTACTTACAGTCTTTAATTATTTCTGGGTTTGAAACTTTTAACAGTGTTAAAATGTTAACAATAGTTGTGGAAATACAATGTTAAAGTGTTAATATTAAAATATTTTAACACTTTAATAATGTTAATATTTTAAGGGAGCCACCCTTCCTTTGAAGAGGTTGTGAGATTTTTAAAAATTCAAATTGAATTGAAGGAATGAACATAAGAACATTATAAATGAATCAATGAAGGATAAAAACACAGAAAACTGCTTGATTCAAACCTAGACATTCCACTTTGCACTCTGCCTTATAAATTATCAACTGGATAATACGATTCTGTATAGTCACCCTCAATCATTAATTTTTCACTTAGAATGTATTGTCTGCTTCACCTAGCTGCTTGCCTTGAGCTTGGGGAGCGCAAACAAGGATATTTGGATTTAGCCTAGAGCAACGTAAAAAGAAATGGAATAAAACCTTCTCCAGATCTCTGTGTAGTTAGTGGCTTTCAGCAGAGTTGGGTTATAATGGTTCTTAAGCTCAGAACAGTATTGCTGGTGTCCATGAAAATGGAAAGCAACTATAAAAATGATTGACACGTTCTATAAAGTAGACTTTCATTGTCAATCATCTAAATATGATTCATTAATCATACTATAAGCATTTGACAGCTGACTGACAGTAACAAATTCTCCCTAGAGAAAGCTATATAGAAACTTAAGAGCAGCTTATTAATGTTGATACTACTTAAGCTGGACGTTATGCATCCTACAGGAAACAGATAGCTTCTTGCAGCCCAACATAATTGATTCCAGCAGAACTTTTATTACCAGAGTGTGCATTGCACGGCTTCTGATGCATTTCCAATCACAGAGGACTGATTGGTTTTATGAGAATCTTTTTTACAAGAGAAGAAAACAAAAAAGTTAGAAGATATCTCTGATCTAAATTAGTCAAAATAGGCTTTTTCTAAAAAATGTGTTTTCTATTGATTTCAACAATTCAAGAGCCTTAATATTACAAAACAAATAATGTCAAGCTAGCGTCGGTCCCTCTGTGTGGCATCACATGTGCCAGAGTTCGGGGCCTCATTTGCTCCCCAACCAGTGGTCCTCTGCATTAGACTATTGTTTCCAGAGAATTCCAAAGAAAGGTGCAAAGTCAAACCTTATTTAAGGCACAAAGTAGAAAGATTAAGGGCATAATAGTAAAGATTTTTTATGCATAGACCCACAGGTTGTCCTTAAGGAAGACATCAGTCAACATTAGGTTTCGAACTACAGTAAGCGTTCTGATAAACACACACACACACACACACACACACACACACACACACACACACACAACTACATTGCTATAAAATTTCTAGAACGTTAATGAAATGCCTCAAAGAGGCATTTTCTTCCTCCTCCCTCTCCTGCCACCCCAATTCTCTTTCTGGTGTTTTGAGTAACTTCTGATGGGGCACTATTGTAGAACGGAAACAAGTATCACACGGACCTGGATTTGAACTCAGGTTTCAAGTTTTGCCCATTTAGTAGCTATGTGTGAGTCAGTCATTCATCTCTAAAGTAGTGATTATTTATTTGCTCAGCCCCAAAATTGTTATAAATTAAATGAGCTCATAGATATAACAGTGCTTAGTGCTTAACTTTCTATTATCTAGGTTAATATTTAGACTGTAACTATTGTTTGTGCCAGCGTGTATATGTTTAGGTTTTCAATGCATATAACCTGGCCATAATTCAAGAAATTTATAAAACTTAGACTCAGTAAATTTTGTAGCTAGAAAGAGTTGTTAGAGATAATTTAATTCTCTAATTGTAAGGAGAAATAAATCACAAAAGCAGATAAATGGATGCCTAACTAAAGTTTGTTTCTTTAATTTTTTTAAAGGAATTTTTTACTTTCTCTAAATTGCTGTGTGTTTTTAATGAAGACACAAGATTAGAATCTTTTCATTTGCTCTCATTTTATTATCATTGCAGTTTAAGAATTCATCATTCCAAACTAACTGATCAACCTCATAATGAATTTATTCACTCTTGTTGTAACTATTTCTTGGTATTTTATACCCTAATAGGATAGAACAGTGATACATCCAATTGGAAGAAGCGATACATTCCACGCAAAACTCATTAACTCTTTCATTCATTTGTTCAGTGAGTCAGAAATCTGAAAATATCTTTATGAGAGTATAAAAACTCAATATATGCAGTGGGGAAGTAAGATTTTGAATGAGAAAGACTCTTTCCTAAAGTGTGTCTCATATCTGCTGTTAGATTTAGTGACAAACTTTGTATTTAAAAATAAGACAGTGTAGTAAAATCGGTCATTAAGAGGTCAAAGCCTTGTCCATTATAGGTTAAAATTATTTTTTTAGAAATCTGAAATATAAAGTTTTATAGCATCGCATGTTTTTCAGGATTACAGTAATTCTCATTGACTTACAGAATTTGTTTTTATACTATTTTTCATCTTATGTATAACTGATTTAATAAATTCACCTCCCCCCACGCCCCACAACAAGCAGAAGGTAGAGAGAGGATACATCAAATATCTTCCAGTTTATTGTTTTATGAATAGCTGATTCTCATTATACTTAGCTTCTCTCCCTTAGGTACAATAAATATGGGTCAAGTCCTATTTTCATGGCCTTATTAAATCACGACTACAGGTAGCATCTTTAAGTATCCATGGCATTGGTTTAAAGATATCTTTCATATAAATGTGGGTTTTTTTTTTTTTAGAAAAACACTCTTCCTTGTATTTTTCATAACTATTTTCTTCCAAAATTCAGATTTTTTTAGCCTATTCTGTTTTAAACATTTTGCCTCTTGCCAATTAAAATGCTAGCCTCTTGGCCCTAACTTCCTTTCCCTTGTTCCCAGCAAGCATCTGTTTTTCCACATTCTTGTATAGTTTAACCCAAAATGCCAATCAGTGATGATTGATCACATTTTCAGACAACAGCGTGGACCCTGATTCTGCACTCCACATGCATTTGCCATTTTGATTAATGAATGCAAATCAGGGGTGACAATTCACATTTGCAAATGGATGGAAAGAATTATTAGAAATGCAGTATGTTAGTAAGCTAAAGCTTCCCTTCATTCTATTACAATTGCATTGAAAACAAATGCATGCCCCAGAGAACCTTGTGGTTATCATCAGGGAATATCTGAAATATAGAAATAAAATACATGCTGCCCAGGCCTGTTTTCATTATTTTGATCTCATGAAAGATCTTTATATTTCAATACAGTGTAAGCACCAAATGATCTTGAAACATCATTTCAATGTCTACATAAACCTCTATTATACAGGAAGTCTCAAAAAGCCAGATTCTTTCTCTACCAAATAATGAGTATGTAATTATTTTGCTGTGAAAGNAGAGTGTCAAGGAGACATTTAAACTTGTTTTCTTAATTCACATGAACAATAAAAATCAAGGATTTTTCAATATTCATTCAATGAATTATTTGCTTCTTTTTTTCCTCTGCTAAGATAAACTTTAAGAACACAAAATTCAAAATAAATAACATTTTTTAAAGCCAAAGTGTCAGTGACACGTGATGAATAAACTTGAAATTATCGGGTGAAAGTAGTTTGTTTTCTTTGGCTATGAAAATTTTGGCCTAATAGGAATTTGCATATCTGGATCCTCACATAAAATATTCCTAAGTGGCTTACATATAAAGTATAATTCACAGACCGTATGTATTGATTTCAAGAGTGATCTCTTGACACATTAATTTTAAAGCATCATAATTATAATGGTCCATTCATTGTATTAAATGAGTATTAAATCTTTATAACTACTTAAAACTGTTTCTAAAGGGTCATAGATCTAATCACCTCACAAAATATATACCTATACCAATAGTTACCCCCATCTCCACAAAAGGCAGAAGTTCTACAATATTCAGTAAGTATAACCTACACTTCTGGTAAAAAATGGATCTGTTTACAGCACATGTACCCGTACTACCAGAGACATTTTTACAAAATTCATCACCATTTGGAAAGTTATAAAAGTATTTACCATACTTGGATTAGATTTCTATCTTAACATATTTACTTAGGAAATACTTTGTTTTCATTCCTCTTTGTGGCAGCCAAATTGTCCCTTGAAGGCATCTGGAGTGGACATGGGAAGACTTGGTTAAATTGTTATACATGTGAGAGAACAGCAAAATAAGGTACTGTTGAGTGTTAATCTAAATTTCCAGAAGTTTCATTAAAGTTAAAGTCCTTCTATTCAAAACATGTAGGAGGAAATTAACTTCTGCAACCAATGAGAATTATTGTCTTGGGAGTTCCTGAGAGCCTCCCTCTCTTGGCATCTTGCTTAGACTTGTCTGGGCCCCCGTTAGTAGTCTTTTCGCGTTAAAATTATAATGGCATGGAAAATTAACAGTGCTGAGTGTTCACTGGATTAATTTTATTCATGCAAAAATAAGTATTTTATGAGGCAATGTGTTAGGTACTACAAATAGAAATATCAAAGAGCCTGAGTTTCTGCTTTCCAAGTATTCTTAATGTAGAGGGGAAATATTCACATCAGGAAAATGAGTTATAATCCGGTTGGTAAGTGTAACAATGGAAATATGCAGAAGAGAGGGTGCCAAAAAGAGAACGAAGGATCAAACCTGGTGGGAAGGTGTCACGAAAGACATAACTAAACCCTAAAAATGTAGTTCCCCTGACATATAGAGAAGGAAAGGGTCTTGGGAGAAGAAGAAATATTGAATTCAGAATGAAGAAAGAATGAAACATTGTGGCATGATAGAGAATGGCAGGTAGTCATAAGCACATGTGAAACCTAAGACATAAAGCAGAGATGGAGGAAATGACAAGGCGTGAAGTTAGTTAGGAGCTCGAGGGTTCAGATATTATTCTGAAAGTGATGCAGAAGCAGATAAATGAGGTATTTCCCCGAAGCAAAAGTATATTTAATGAGAAGTAGTAATTTTAGGAATTTTTGGGATATCGACAAAAAGGCAATATAAAACGTACTTTTGATAAAATATTTTGTCAGTTCCATCAGCGAAAATGATGGTTGATTTTAAGACATCTCTTGTTGTAGGAGAAAACCACCAAATGAATGCAATTTATCATGAAATTTACCTTCACTGCAGCAGATGCCAAAGAACTAGTTCAGCAATTATGCCTTAATGTCATCCCATTATCATTTATCATTTTTTGTAATTCATCAAGACCTAAAGTATAAGTCCATGAAGGCAAGCTTGGTCAGCAACCATAGAAATATGGGGTTCATTTTGCTTTCCTTCCTTTTGTTATAAAAGGGGTCTTGCCTTCTTATACATGGGATGTGACATTTAAGTTAAGTTCCTATAACCTTTTAAGTGAGTACATTATTTTTTTTTTCATTTTGAAGTAGGATAACTACATCACCAGTAAGTGGTAGAATAAATTGTAACCACATGTCAAAAAGTAGGTCATCCTAATGAGTGTGGGTAAAGCTGGTATTTTCCTTCAGGAAATACCAGTTTTATTTTTTCACAGAACAGTAATATATTTTATTAATAACTGCTCTGTGTATTGTGTAGTTAAAATTATCGACTTTATAACTTCTTCAATGCCAAACGTTATTTAAATAATCAATCCTTTAAAAATTAACTTGACATCACGGTACAATTTAAATTGAAATATGTAGATTTCATATCTATGAATGGAAAACATTTTAGGTGCTGAGCTTTTAACCTTGTTTCTCTGGTAGTGAATACTTTCTATTTGGAAATAGAAAGAAAGAAATAGTATCCTGAGTTAATAAAAGGTCTAGATTAGGAGAAAACATCAGTCTGCCCTTATCCAAGGGGATACACTCCAAAACGACCCGTGGATGCCTGAAACTGAGGGTAGTACCGCATCCTATATAATTTGCTGTTTTTTTCCTATACATACATGTCTCTGCTAAAATTTAATTTATAAGTTAGGCACAGTAAGAGATTAACAATAATACTGCTAATAAAATAGAACAATTATGACAATATACTATAATAAAAGTCATGTGAGTGTGGTTTCTCTCTCAAGATATCTTACTGTACTGCACTCCTTTTGTGATAACATGAAATGATAAAATGCCCATAGGATGAGATGAAGTGAGATGAAATGGCATAGGAACTTTGACATAGCGTCAGGCCACTGTTGACCTTCTGATATTATATCAGGAGGAGGATCGTCTTCTAGACCATGGTTGACAGCAGATAACTGAACCCGTGGAAAGCGAAACCATGGATAAGTGGGGACAACTGTACTTTGGAAACAAATATAATACCATAGACTCTCAGGGATATTAGAGGTCATCCTCTAAACACCACTGCAAGTCTATATGACATCTGTGTCATCTCTGCCTATTGGGTCCCTAGACCTCACTGAAGCACCTAGGTCAGTGGTGGAGGGCAGCCCTCTGAAGGCAGACTGCGTCATCTTCAGATGGCTTCTTCAGATTAGAAAATTCTTCCTTATATTATTCTAGATCTGTCTGCCTGTAACCGGGATTCTCTGCCAGAGTTCTGCCTGCGGGGGCCATTCAGTATTGAGCCCTGTACATATCTGCAGACAGCTAAAGATGAGTTTCTTTCCCTTTTTACTAGATCACTAGACTGGCAACCGGGGAAATGTGGTAGACAAAAAAAAAAACTCTGAATTCAGACAAATATGAGCAAAGTCTCTCACTGAATCATAGTAGACAGAAAAGTGTTGGCTGATAGCTCAGTAAATTCATAACTAGAGACTAATTAATGGGAGGGCAGTGTCAGCCTGGAGAGTTGAAGTATCCACGTAGCTTGCATGCTGTATCGATCTGTCTTTAGACTGAGATGCTCAACATTTGAATCCATGGCTGAGCTGAGGACCTTGGTTGACATAGGGTTAAATAGACTTCAGAGACAGCTCTGAGAGGGAGAGTGGATATGCTTAATGACACTTATACCAGAGAACTGCGTGGTTCGTGTTCTCATTTTATTTAAGTCTGATAAAAAGTCCATATTTCAGATAAGCTCTTTCTAATTACTTTACACAAATTAGCATTCTCCCCCATCATAAGTGTCCTCCTCCTTTATTTTCTCCGTAATACTTACCATCGTGTGGTATGTTATATATTTATGTTTACTGGAAAGATCTCTCCACTAGAATGTAAGTCCCAATCTTTTTTGTTTAAAGTTTAAATTGCCAAAAATGTAAACAATCAGCTCTTTCCCATTAAGTGGTTGAGTGACCAAGTCATTGACATGAGCTTTGCAGTAGATTGAACAATAAACTTCAAAAAAGCAAACTTATGGAGTGACTTGGTGGGGAGGCAGGAGATAGATTCCCTCTGATACCCGTCCTTACCTATTGCATGCTAGGGTCTATGCTAGGTGGTTAGTGTTATTTTATTTATCTCCTCTAAAATTTTATGAGAGTGTGCTGTAGACATTTAAAAAAACCCATAATCTGAGGGATTCTTGTATTATGTATAAAACAACAGATACGTAGCAGTGAAGGAGATCAGACTCAAACTCAGATATGGCTGGCCGCAGGACTGGAGGAGAGCTGTTTCAAATATCTGACCGTAAGGGTCCCAGTGAATGTGTACAGGGGGTTTGTTGAAAGAAAGAAAAAATGGAGAACAGTTGAGCCTAAGAAAATCATTCAGGGAAAAGATAAGTCTTGCTATGAAGAATGAAGGTGATTCAGAGGGGTGGGAGAATAGTGAAGATGTGAGAATACTTGTAAGCTTCGGAGCTGGGTAAAGGTCGCAGGCACTGAGGCGGCTCCAGATTGATATGTTTCTATCTTAGTAGATGTGGTTAACTAGAAGCCATTTCATGTTATTAAGAGGAAGGGTGAATGGATTGATAAATCTAGAGTATTCTCAATGGGGATAATGATCCTAGAGTATTCTGCATGGGGATGGTGATCAGCCCCAAAGGGGCAAAATTGGTTCTTTGAAGGCAATCCCCCTCCCCCCAGATATTACAATGGTTCATGGCCCTCCAAAGGACCATGGTATATAAACAGACATGCAGTGTGTCTGTGGTGCTAATATTTCATGGGGCAGTGCAAAGAGGGGATTTTAATGAAAGAAAAAAAAAAAAGAAACACAGGCAATTCAAGTGAGTAAGAGAGTAAAAACCATAAGGGAAAATAATTTAAACAAAGGAAAAGCCAACTGGCTGTTCTACAGTGTTTTAAGAACTCCCCTGAGTATATTATAGTGGCTTAAGGAGTAGACTCTGTCCTTAGATAGATCTGGAGATTATTTTATGCTTACCATGTGCCATAGATACTTCTAAATGCTTCCTGTGTATTCATCGATTAAAGCCTTGCAATAAATTTATGAGAGGCTCTTTGAATAAAATTTGCCCAAGGTCAAATGTTACAGTGTTAAGGCCAGCATCACTATGAGCTCTGTTTTCCTAATTGGGAGAATGGGAATAACAAGATAGTAATACTTATTTAGTAGGCTGATGTGAGAATTACATGGGATCATGTATGTAAAGCAGTGAGCACAGTGCCAGGCAGGAATGTCAGCTCTTCCAGATGACTCACTTGCGGTTCGTACCCTACTTTTGTTTGGCTAACCAGAGACAGCCGAATTCGTCGTTTTCAAGGACCCATTTCTACTTCAGTTAATAACAATGCCTCAATATTGTTAGTGTGACAGCTGTACCCCACTAATGTAAGATGTGAACAATGGGGAAAACCGGATGTGGGTCTATGGGAACTTTGTACTATGTTCACAATCTGTTTCTAAATCTATTCTAAAACAAAACATATTTTTGAAAACAGATTCACTTCTAGCAATGAATTGAATATGTTCTTTTAACTTACAATTAAAAAAATCAACTTCATAAATCCTGCTGAACAATGAAAATGTAAACCCCCCCCCCCCCGAAACCCAATAACAAGAGTGCACAGGAGTTTTAAACATTCCATACATAAGCCAGCAGATGGCAGAGTACCCAAGCATCTGAATTTGGGCCTAAAACTCTGCTTCCCATCAAACGAAGAGCTTTTTCATTTTTCATGGAGTTTGAGCTAATTTAGAAGGCTAAAAATGTAAAATCCTGTGGCCTCTAAATACAGGGCTAGTGCTGAAAACAGAATGGGCGTGAGTGTGGGCCGGGTGCCTTAGCTTGCAGACACTGCAGTGGTGAACCCCTATGGAGGGAAGAGGAGCTTTGATTCTGAGTCTGTGAACCCAGGTGCTTATTCACAGCCCAGGTACGGTGTCCACGAGCAGATGGCGAGCCTTCTTGTCCCAGTCTCTTCCTCGCCTTACGCTCACCTGGGCGATTTCTCACCTGGTGCAGGTGGGTGGGTGACCGACTCCCCAGACGAGGATGGCGGGACTCATCAGTGATCTCCAGCTGCACCGAGGCTCATCTAGAGTGAGTGCTGGCACGAAGGTGTAACCTCCAACTGGAGTGAGCTTGGGGAATGGCTCTGGCTGCAACGACTGAAGAGACTGCTCTTTGGTGGGGAGGAGGAGCAGTGTTTGTTCGAGGAAATCAGTTTCTCCTTGGTAGATTAGCAGCCATGGATAGAATTCACACAGAGGTTCCATATGCAGAAAGGTGATATTTTTTTCCTTATGTCTGGGGGAAAGGAAGGTAATGTATGTGAGCAAACGAAAGGTAATGCAGAATAAAAGGGATAGTTAGACATTTTAGTCTTCAGCAAAGAATTTAAGGCTAATGGCCTCCATCTGATCCAAAAGCCAATTATGCTAATGGCTCTCTTAGATGTAAAAGCTGTGGTCATAAGTCAGCACAGACCTTTGGCACTCAATATGTTTGCACGGACACTTGGGTGATTCTTTTCCTCTCATTCCCTGGCTGTACTCAAAGCTAAAATCATTTTTACCGTTTGATATATGCATGATCCGGAGGGTAACAGGACTGAATGCAGTAGAGACTTCATATAAGGCTGTGATTGGATACGTTCTCCAAGCTGAGTCTTACGGTTCATTCATAAGCCATAGAAGGAGAAAACAGATGCAAGCTGCAGTGAGAAGAAAAGTTGTTGTCCAGGATGATGTTTTTCACCAAATGCAAGAGGACTTTTTAATTTCTTTTGTGCAGAAGGTTAATTGTTGAGATGGGTTAATGTACAGACATTAGTTAATCTTAGCAGTCTGTTAAATGAGCAGGTTTATTGACTTTACAAAAGGTTACTTTGTGTAACGATTACATTGAAAGAGCAGAACTCAATAGAGTGCGGAAGAAAGCAGTATTTTTCCTTCTGCTGCCCCTAAAACCCTGTGGTGGGCCGCTTACATCCATGCCTCTGACGAAATGTCAAAGCAGTCCCGTAGCTTCAGTCACTTCTAATTACAAAACAGCACTTAATAGTCAGAATTCCCCCTTCACTCAGAGTTAACCCTTATCCAGTAGTTCCAGGAGCATGCAACAGCTCACACCAAAGAGATTCCCTGTCTCATTCCCTGCCTCCTCTGATTTCTGAAAATCTTCACAGTACAGATTGAATTTAGGGTCTCAGTATTTGGGACGCCCGGGTGGCTCAGTCGGTTAAGCGTCTGCCTTCGGCTCAGTTCATGATCCTGGGGTCCTCAATCGAGTCCCGCATCCCGCATCGGGCTCCTTGCTCCACGAGGAGCCTGCTTCTCCCTCTGCCTGCGGCTCCCCCTGCTTGTGCGCTTTCTCTCTCTTTCTGACGGATAAATAAAATCTAAAAAAAAAAAAGAGGGGTGCTTAGTATTTGTTTCTGGACGTTATCTTTGCAAGTCCTGCCTGGTGATGGAGCGATCACTCAGGTTGTGAGGGTAATGACTGTTATCTCAGCCTTTGGGCCTTCAGCCGAAAGTAACTCTGGAGGATTTCTAAGACATTAAAAATAAGGCCGCGTAATGTGAAAATAGCAACATTCTAAGCTTCTAGTTTAGTGAATCTCCAAGGCCAGTGGGAAGTCAAAGTCATAGGTGGGGCTTGGGTATTCGCTGTTTCTCAAGTGTTTGGGCTGATTAAGTTTGAGAACCACTTCTCTTGTCACTCTTTAAGCAAGTCAAATATTTTGACATATGTCATCTTATTTATGAAACAAGGATGAGCTAGGGGGGACTCTTAGGGTTCCCTGCAGCTCCAAATTACTTAAGAATGACAAATCAAAAAATAAAATAAAATAAAATTGGTGAAATATTATGTCTAGTTATCTTAGCTTTGATTGTATTCATATGAAGTGGGCAGTTATTAAAACCTAAAAAGCTAAAACACCTTTGCACAATTTATGAACCTAAATGAGAAGCAGCTAATCTTCATTGTATAAAAAATGACGGCTGTGGTGTTTAAAGATAAGAGCTAATTCCCAGTAATAGGTAGGAGCAACTATTCTTGAGTTCATTAATTTCTATTTGGGTGTCTCTAGAGAAAGCTGATATTTTTTTACTTAAGTCTCCATGTCCTCAGGTGAGAAAATTAACTGAACCTGGGTCCAGTCTGTGCAAAGTATGAATTTTTAAAACTGAAAATGTGGAAATCAAACATATTACCATTTACATATGAACACTAATGCTTTTAATGGAGGAAAATGAGGTTTGTTGAGACAAAGAAATAGAGTTGAAGATAATTATAATAGTGTTCAGGATAGAATATAAAGAGACTATAGTGATTAATACTATAATAGTTAATAAAAAGGCACCTGCAAGGCACATACAAAGTTTTTTGTTTCTTTCTCTTCAATTTAAAGACTTCCTTCATCACTCTGCAGAGTTATCCTATTTGGTAGAAAACAGCAGCATAAAATCTGATTTGGGTTCTGAGGCAGAAACTAAATGAGGATGTTGAGAGCTCAGAAGGTTCCCTTTCTCCTTTATAGGTACTTTTTTCTTTGGTGGGGGCTCACTGCAAACTTCAGCAGCCATGAGAGACTTGCTCCACCCCACCCCCACCCCTTCAGAGATGCTCTCTTTCTCTCTACCCCACGCCCCGCCCCCCCAAACTTCCCCAGCTTTTCCCTGCCCAGGTCTGCATGATAAATGGGTCACAAATCAAAGGTCTACAAAGTAGTGAATTCACAATGGCTGTTGGAGAATCCCATTTCATTAAATGAAAGCGGGTTCTGTTTAAACAAAGTTTCTGGTTCTCTCACTGCCCTGGGTGGCTGGATGTGTACATGGATGTGTCAACATCAGGAAGAGTAAATACTTGGGTGCTCACTGGAACTCTTTGTTTCGGGCATCACTGTTGGCAGAAGACCCACAGGGCCATGAGGGAGCACTGTGGGGAGCAGAGATCACTGTGGTGGATGAGCCGGAGGACATGTGAGGAGACACCCCATATATACAAAATGATGGCCTTTTATGTTTTTAAACATACGGCATATTGTTCCATATTAATCATTTGATATTTATTCTTTATGTTATTTTTGTAGTCTTTATGTTATTTAGGTTTGGATTTTTTTTTTCTGATGAGTAAATTTTCCTTACTTAGATGTAAAAACACATCCTAGGTAGATATTGTAGCCCTCCCATGCTAGCTAGCCTCTGCAGCATCTTTCAAGGCTGTGATAGGCAGAAGAAGATCATTCTACTTAAACATTATTTAAATCATTTTATATGTATAAAATAGTGTTTTAAACTCAAGAAAGGCCACTTGGAATAACAGACTAAATTAGACAAACCTGCATTCCAACCATGGCTCTGCTCGAGGCATGACCTAGAGCAGTCGCTTGACTTACATGCTTAGATTTCTGATTCGTAAAAAGAAGTAGTTAAACTGATGAGCTCTAAGATCATTTTCAGCTCACAATCGTATCAGTTGAATTCTTGATGTCTAAAAGAAACTTACCCTTATTAAAAGTATCAATTATTCCAAATTAGCTTTTATTTATGACATTTGAACTATTCCTTCATACTTGGAATAAAAAAAGGAAATTACTAAATTTACTTTTTAAAGATCCAAACACCAGTTGGCTGTTATGCAGCCTGACTAATGTGAAACTCACTTGAAAAATTGAAAACTGCCTAGGAAGTCTGAGTTAATGGAAAATCTCTAGTCCTCTTCAAGGACCTTCTTCTCAGAATGTTTTAGAATTAAGCACCTCACCATCTAAGGCAAGAGAAGAAAGAGAAAGAAACCAAATAAAATAATAGCAAACTCTAACAGGAACTCTCCTTCATAAACTAGACTTCCTGTTCTTTACTTGAGGACCTACATTTCCACCAGAAGCCTTACTATTTAGCATAGAAAGCACCCTCTGTCCTCCCCCTCCTGTGAAGCTGAGCAGAAAATTACAAATATCACTTGAGGTTTTCCCCAAAGTTTCTCCCTTATGTGGCACTGACATTTCTGCAAATCCCTTCTAAATATTATGAGAGAAAGAAGTGGCTTTTTATTTGGAATGCTGGTTGTGACTTAGGATTATTGGTGAAGCCCCTTTGTTTGGGTTTTATTGAAGCGTGTCAACAGCTGTCAGCAATAAGACTTGCTCTGCCTGCTGCAATGTGATATATTGATATGTATACAACAATATGTTATAAATTGAAATAAAATATGCATTTTTTCATAATTTATCAGCATTATGATGGCACAAAAAGGCAGTCTTATGAATAATACAGAGCTCTTCAGCGGGCATTATGTACTGTAGGTAATAAACGAAGCCTCTCCCCTGGACTGCCAGGAGAGTTGTAGAGCAGAATGCATTAGCTCAGCCCTGTGATAATAAATCATTTTAGTATGTCAGTAGGCTCTGGCTAACTTTTACTCCTGAGGTCTGAAAGAATAGTGTGCCATACGGCTCTGGATGGTTTCTGAAGTGTTTAGACTGGCTCTGATTCTCCTGGGTCATGTTTTGAGTGAGCGATATGGGTAGATAACAAGTGGCAGTATTTCTCAGGTATCGATATTGTGATGCCTCCTGTTGTTTTATTGCCTGGAGTGGCTGATTTCGTCCTAATTGGAACTGTAGTTCTTCTTTGTGTCTCTATTTGCAATATGGTGCTGCGTTTCTTTAAAAAAATATATACAAGTTGTTCTGTAATACTATGCAACTGCTCTAAGTGATACACCCTGTCTCTCCGTTATCTTTTCATGGGTAAGAAATCAATAAGTTCTTTCTGTTCTTATTTATCCTCTTAGGACGTATAGCCACCCTTATAGGAACTTTTCTTAGAGCTAAGATAGCCATTAGTTCATCATTACTTCGTGTGTTTTGAAAGATAACAACACAACCTAGTTGGTAGCAAACCTCACTTGATTGTATATGATTGAAAGAATCATCTTTATGTAAACTTTCTTAGCATCTCAAGCTCTCTGTGGTACTAATTTTTCCTAGAGTAGCAATTGGGGTAATGGTTGTTGTATATGTAGAAAAGGTATAATTTAAAATCACTCTTTTGGCTTAGAATATGTGCCTTTTTTTTTAAAGCATGTCATAGTTTCCTCATATGGTAACAGAGATCTGAAAACACAAGAAACACTGGATGGAAATCAACAGCTCTTCTGAAGGAGGTGAAACATACATAGCATTTTGTCATTGTTTTCTGGTGTTCTAACTGTGTAAACTAATTCTGAAAAATACATTAGCTCTTTTTGATGTGTAAAATTGCTGACCAAGCCTCTGCTGTATTGATATAAGTATCCATACTTTAAGTTCATGCTGATCCGTGAGCAGTTAGGAAAACAGTGATCTGAAACATCCACATAGTACTTATCATTCACTGCAGGGTAATATGGTTAATAACTTAAGCCCATTTTGAACATTCAAACTAATTAGGGTCATGAAACTATAATACTAGAGTGTTTTAATCCACTGGTATATTACCTATTTGGGGGGGGGGCATACTTTTCCTACAAAAGATCCTGAACAAGTCCTGAAGAATATTTGGATTGAAACAGGTGGGAAATAAAAGTTCGGGCCCACTGCTCCTTCAGGTGCCTAGAATGTAAATGCAGAGACTTTTAGCAGCAGCACACCAGCCAAGCTGCATAAAGATGGCCAATTTCTAAGAAAACCAGAATTTATGTAATACAGGGCCTTTTAGAACACATCAACTCAACTTCATTTGGAAGCAAATATGTAACTGGTACAGCTCGCAAAGCACGGCATGGCTCTTGCGCATTTCAAATGGCCTGTGTCCTCTGTTCTGCATCAGCGGGTCCCCAAAGCTGGCTCCCACGGAAGATTGCTGCAGTCCAATATAGGGATTAGGAAAGCATGGAACACTGTGGTGACAGCAATTTTGAAGACAGATGTCTTCTATCTGGAGATAGGGAAGAAAATAGCTGTGCAAGTTGTTTCCATCAACTTACCCCTTCCCTTTGCTTTGTGAGTGTACCCTAGAGAAGAGGAATTCTGACTGCATTATGGAAGCTGGGCTTCCAGTGATTGTTATAAAATAGTTGGAAATTTTAACACCAAAGAAGGCATGCCTTCAAATAGTAAAGCCTAAGAGTTTCTACTTAGTTGTGAAAAGCCGCTGCGATGCATTGTAAATGCTGATGATGGGCCTTTCCTTTGGATTCATATGTAGCAGGAGATTTATTTGATGTTTGAGATCCATTGTGCTTTGGAATAGAATCCTCTTAGCATCCCTACCTTAAGCTCAGGTGAAAGATGATTTAAGTGCTGTGGTTGACTAGCATGCATTGCTTCTACTTATGAGAGACTTTTTTTTTTTAATTTATTTTTATTTTTTTTATTTATTTATTTTTAAGGATTTTATTTATTTATTTGACAGAGATAGAGACAGCCAGCGAGAGAGGGAACACAAGCAGGGGGAGTGGGAGAGGAAGAAGCAGGCTCATAGCAGAGGAGCCTGATGTGGGGCTCGATCCCATAACGCCGGGATCACGCCCTGAGCCGAAGGCAGATGCTTAACCGCTGTGCCACCCAGGCACCCCGAGACTTTTTTTTTTTAAGTAAAAAAATATTTTAAAGAAAAATATCAAATATGCTTTAATAGGGAATATGATACATCATTGGATGGAGGCTTTTCTTAAAATGCTTTAATTCAAAGACATCTTTTGTTTGGAAAATAGAAATTCTGAAGCTGGTTGCTCTATTTCATGACACTTTAAAAGTAAAAAGATCACTGATTTATCACATTTTTCTATCAAATTCCTTTTTTGTCATTTTATTTAGGAAAATGTAAAAGAAACAGAAAATTACTTCACATATACATGAAAAAATCACCCCCAGGAAAAAAGCATGTCTTTCATACACATGTGTTCTAGAGTGTACATACGTTTTTTGGCTTATATATGCAAGCACATTAACTTGGGGAAAGATCTAGAAAAATACAAAATCCAGTACCTGGTATTACCTAGTGAGCTTTAATGGAATAATAATTATGAAATAGATCATGACTAAGTGTATGAGGGATAATTTAATATATTTACCCTAATCCCAGGAAAATAGGCATTCAGAATCTTTCAAATATAGAAAATAACCTGTCATTTCTCACAGTCTTACCAGGAATTACTTTTTCTGGGTCTATCTAGCAAGCATATTTCTGCTTATGCTTTCAAACTTTCCTCCTTCATTTCTAAAAATTTATTATTTTCTAATTCTAAATAATTTGATTCACTAAAGTGTTTTTCAAATTCTGTATTTCTCTCTAAATTGGATAAAGCATAACTTTAAATGACAGAATTAAATACTTTTTTAAAGAAATGGGGTATATTATGCTTGTTTCCAAAGGTGCTTTTATTCCCTTAACTTTGAGTAATGTAAATTCTGAGATAGAATTTACAAAGTATTTCTAAGATATCCAAGGAGAGTTAAGATGGTGGAGTAGGAGGAGGGTCCTAGGCTTGCCTCATCCGTCGAACATGGCTAGGTAAATATCAAATCATTCTGAACACTCAAGAAATTGATCTGAGGATGGAGAGAACAAACTGCACAACTAGAGGGAGAGAAGAGGCCACATCATAGAAGGTAGGAAGTATGGAGACGTGATTTAGGGGGAAAAGAATCTCAGGTGCAGCGAGGGAAGGAAGCCCCGATCACAGAGGAGAAAGGAGAGAGAGACAGAGATAGAGAGGGAGGGCAAAAGGGAGGGAAAGAGAGAGAACAGTGCAGAGGAGATCACACAAGGAAAATACTTCCCCAAAACCATTGACCGGGAATATGAGAGGGGCTGATTATCATGAGTTTTTATAACCAACAGAGCTCAAAGACTGAAGTTTTAGATATGTGCCATGGCTGGTGTTGAGCCCAGTAAAGGCAGCAGTATTGCTGTGGATAAGAAAGGCAGAGGCCCAGGAATGGACAGTGTAATCTGAGGATCCCCTGGGATGCACTGGAGAGACGTTTCCCCCTTCTTGGAGTGCATTCAAGAGAGGGAGCATTGCCTTATAGGGACAAAAGAGCCAGCAGGCACCATTGCTCTGCTCCATTCCCTAGCATAGGGGCAGAGACACCTGATGAGGGTGGCTAACCTGGATACCAGCGTTTTGCTGTGCTGTACTCTAAACTCCAAGCTCCTGTGCACTGGTGTGACTACCCTCCTAGGCCAAACGGGCAACAGCCCCAATGTGGTGAAACCCTCCCCCAGAGGACCATTAGGGGTCCGTGCAGTGCCAGGTCCCTAAAGTTTGGAGTTTTGAAACTCAGTGTACTGAAATAAAACACAGGTGCACTGTGCTGCCAGGCAGACAGATGGCCCAGACACAGTGTGAAGTCAGGGATCTGAGGTACACTGGGGACACATGAGGGGAGATTGTTTGTTCCTCTGTGAGGGCTTCTCAGACAATGATTCGCACAAACTCCCCTCTCCAGGGATGAGGGAGAGGGCAGACAGCATTTTTCTGCCCCATGCATCAGTGCAGACAGACTTCAGTGAACAGCACAGCACCCACAGTGGAGGCCTGAGCCACTTATACCAAGCCCTACCCTCCTGTGCTCTAGGTGCTGCTTCTTCTTTTTTTTTTTTTAAAGATTTTATTTATTTATTTATTTGACAGAGATAGAGACAGCCAGTGAGGAGGGAACACAAGCAGAGGGAGTGGGAGAGGAAGAAGCAGGCTCATAGCAGAGGAGCCTGATGTGGGGCTCGATCCCACAATGCCGGGATCACGCCCTGAGCCGAAGGCAGACGCTTAACTGCTGTGCCACCCAGGTGCCCCCTAGGTGCTTCTTTACTAGGGCAAATGTGCCTGAGAGTCAGAGCAGCAGTGGGCCCCTCCCCTGGAAGACCAGTACAAACTCCCCACACACACCAAGTGTGCTGACCATAGAGTGCTGCAAAACTTCAGCTCTAGTGGAGATAGCATCCGGTCTCTTTTAACAAGCAGACCAGAGCACACCTAGTTAAAATGCCACACTTTGGACAAGGTTCAAATATTCCCCACTACAGGCAAGGAGAAACTCTGCAGAGGACTGACCTGAGAAAAAGAGCAGCCAAAACACAACAGCAGAGTGCACACAATGTACACCAGAATATACACTTCCTGCCAGACACTGGACAGTATAAGACCTCTTTTTAATAAAGCCATTACTCTCAGGAGCAGGAAACATAATGGGCTTTCCTAGTACACAGAAGACAGAGACCTAGACAAAATGCCAAGACAGGGACACCTGGGTGGCTCAGTTGGTCAAGCATCTGCCTTCCGCTCAGGTCATGATCCCAGGGCCATGGGATCAAGTCCAGCGTTGGGCTCCTTGCTCAGTGGGGAGCCTGTTTCTCCGTCTGCCTGCCACTCCCCCTGCTTGTTCACTCTCTTTCTCTGACAATAAATAAAATCTTTTAAATAAAATAAAATAAAAATGCCAAGACAGAGGAGGTCATCCTAAAAGAAAGAAAAAGGAAGGTCATGGCAAGGGATCTAATTAAAACAGGTATAAGTAATATGCCTAACCCAGAATTTAAAACAACAATCTTAAGGATACTAGCTGGATACTTTGAGAAAAGCATAGAAGACACCAGGTAGTCTCTTACCACAGAGATAAGAGACCTAAAAACTTGTCAGGCCGAATTAAAAAATGCTAGAACTGAGATGCAAAACCAACTGGATGTAATGACTATAACAATGGAAGAAGCATAGGAAGAAATAAGTGATACAGAAGATAAAATTATGGAAAATCATGAAGCTGAAAATCAGCAGGAAAGAAAAGTACTGGATCACAAAGGTAGACTCAGGGAATCCAGCTACTCCATAAAGCATAATAACATTCATATCATAGGAGTTCCAGAAGAAGAAGAAAGAGAAAAAGGAAGAGAAGTTTTATTTGAACAAATTACAGCTGAAAACTTTCCTAATCAGGGAAAGGAAACAGACATCTAAATCCAAGAGGCACAGAGAACTCCCATGAAAATCAACAAAAGCAGGCCAACACCAAGGCATATCATAGTAAAATTTGCAGAATACAGAGAGAAGGAAAAAATCCTTCAACAGAAAAGAAATCCCTAACTTACAAGGGAAGACAAACAAGGTTAGCAGCAGATCTACCCACAGAAACTTGATGGGCCAGAAGAAAGTGGCATGATATATTCAACTTACTGAATGGGAAAAATATGCAGCCAAGAATACTTTATCCAGCAAGGCTGTCATACAAAATAGAAGGAGAGATAAAGAGTTTCCAAGACAAACAAAAACTAAAGGAGTTCATGACCACTAAACCAGCCCTGCAAGAAATATTAAAGAGGTCTCTGAGTGGGAAAGAAAGACCAAAAGTGATGAAGACTAGAAAGGAACAGAGGAAATCTCCAGAAACTATGACTTTACAGGTAATACAATGGCACCAAACTCGTATCTATCAATAGTCACTCTGAATAATGTAAATGGACTATATGCTCCAATCAAAAGGCATAGGGTATCAGAGTAGATAAAAAAACAAGACCTATCCATATGCTACCTACAAGAGATTGTTTTAGACCTGAAGACACCAGCATATTCAAACTGAGGGGATTTATCATGATAATGGAGAGCAAAAGAAAGCTGGAATAGCCATACTTAAATCAGACAAACTAGATTTTAAAACCAAAGACTGTAACAAAAGATGAAGAGGGGCATTATATCATAATAAAGGGGTCTATCCAACAAGAAGATCTAACAGTTGTAAATATTTATGCCACCAACTTGGGAGCACCCAAATATATAAAACAATTAATAACAAACATAAACTCATTGATAACAATACAATAATAGTAGGCCACTTTAACCCTCCACTCACAGCAATGGACAGATCATCTAAGCAGAAAATCAACAAGGAAAGAATGGCTTTGAATGACACACTGGACCAGATGTACTTCACAGATATACTCAGTACATTTCATGTTAAACAGCAGAATACACATTCTTTTCAAGTGCACATGGGACATTTTTTGGAATAGATCCCATACTGGGTCACCAATCAGGCCTCAACAAATACAAAAAGATTGAGATCGTACCATACGTATTTTCTGACCACAATGCTATGAAACTTGAAGTCAGCCACAAGAAAAAATTTGAGAAGACCACAAATACATGGAGGTTAAAGAACATCCTACTAAAGAATGAATGGGTTAGCCAAGAAATTGAAGAAGAAATAAAAAAAAAATGCATGGAAACAAATGAAACTGAAAACACGACAGTCCAAAACCTTTGGGATGCAACAAAAGCAGTACTAAGAGGGAAATATATAGCAAAATAGGCCTACCTCAAGAAGTAAGAAAAATCTCAACCTAACCTTACACCTAAAGGAGCTAGAAAAAGAACAACAAATGAGGCCTACAGCCAGCAGAAGAAGGGAAATAATAAAGACTAGAGAAGAAATAAATGATATAGAAACAAACAAACAAAACCCAGTAGACCAGATCAATGAAACTAGGAGCTGGTTCTTTGAAAGAATTAACAAAATTGATAAACCCCTAACCAGACTTATCAAAAAGAAAAGAGTAAGGACCCAAATAAGTAAAATCACAAATGAGAGTGGAGAGATCACAACCAACACCACAGAAATACAATTAGAATATTGTGAAACATTAGATGCCAACAAATTGGGCAATCTGGAAGAAATGGATAAGTTCCTAGAAACATATAAGCCACCAAAACTGAAACAGGAAGAAATAGAAAATTTGAACAGACCTATAACCAGCAAAGAAATCAAATCAGTAATCAAAAATCTCCAACAAACAAAAGTCCAGGGCCAGATGGCTTCCCAGGAGATTTCTACCAAACATTTAAAGAAGACTTAATACCTATTATTCTCAAACTGTTCCAAAAAATATAAGTGGAAGGAAAACTTCTAATACTATTCTATGAAGTTAGCATTACCTTGATTCCAAAACCAAAGACCCCACTAAAAAGGAGAATTGTAGCCCAATATCCCTGATTAACATGGATGCAAAAAATCTCAATAAAATACTAGCAAACTGAATCCAATAGTACATTAAAAGAATAACTCACCATGATCAATGGGATTTATTCCTGGACTTCAAGGGTGGTTCAGTACTTGCAAATCAATCAACATGATACACCACATTAGTGAAAGGAAGGATAAGAACCATATGATCCTCTTAATAGATGGAGAAAAGGCATTTGACAAAGTACAACATCTATTCTTGAAAAAACCCTCAACAAAGTAGAGATAGAACATACCTCAACATCATAAGGCCATACATAAAAGACCCACAACTAATATCATCCTCAATGGAGTAAAACTGGGAGCTTTTCCTCTAGTCAGGAACAAGACAGGGATGTCCTCTCTCACCATTGTTATTTAACATAGTATTGGAAGTTCTAGCCTCAGCAGTCAGACAACACAAAGAAATAAAAGGCATCCAAATGGCAAGAAAGAAGTCAAACTTTCACTATTTGCAGACTACATGATACTCTATGTAGAAAACCCAAAAGACTCCACCAAAAAATTGCTAAAAGTAGGGGCGCCTGGGTGGCACAGCAGTTAAGCCTCTGCCTTCGGCTCAGGGCGTGATCCTGGCGTTATGGGATCGAGCCCCACATCAGGCTCCTCCGCTATGAGCCTGCTTCTTCCTCTCCCACTGCCCCTGCTTGTGTTCCCTCTCTCGCTGGCTGTCTCTCTCTCTCTGTCAAATAAATAAATAAAATCTTAAAAAAATAAAAAAAAATTAAAAAAACAAAATTAAAAAAAATTGCTAAAAGTGATACATAAATTCAGTAAAGTTGCGAGATACAAAATCAACGTACAGAAATCTGTTGCGTAATGAAGCAGCAGAAAAAGAAATCAAGGAATCAATCTCATTTACAATTGCACCAAAACCCAAAGATACCTAGGAATAAACTTAATCAAAGAGGCAAAAGATCTGTACTCTGAAAACTATAAAACACTGATAAAAGTAATTGAAGAGGACACACACACAAAAAAATGGAAAAACATTCCATGCTCATGGATTGGAAGAACAATATTGTTATAATGTCTATACTACCCAAAGTCATCTACACATTCAATGCAATCCCTTCCATCAGTGTTTTTTCACAAAGCTAGAGCAAACAATCCTAAAATTCATGGAACCACAAAAGACCCCAAATAGCCAAAGCAATCTGGAAAAAGAAAAGCAAAGCTGGAGGCATCACAATTCTGGACTTCAAGCTATATTACAAAGCTGTAATCATCAAGACAGTATGGTAAAGGCACAAAAACAGACATATAGATCAATGGAACAGAATAGAGAACCCAGAAATGGACCCACAACTATATGGTTAACCAATCTTTCACAAAGCAGGATACAATATCCAATGGAAAAAAGACAATCTCTTCAACAAAAGGTGTAGGGAAAATTGGACAGCCCCATGCAGAAGAATAAAACTGGGCAACTTCACACGATATACAAAAATAAATTCAACATGGATGAAAGACCTAAATGTGAGACAGGAATCCATCAAAATCCTAGAGGAGAACACAAGCAGCAACCTCTTTGACAGTGGCTGTAGCAACTTCTTGCTAGACATGTCTCCTGAGGCAAGGGAAAGGACTTTGGAGAAGAGTGTGGCACATTAAGTGTGCATTTTAATAGGGTTCAGCAGTCATGGAAAATACATCCCAGAGAGTTGTACATTAGGTCAATGTGAGAAATGTTTTAGGCTCTGTATTTGACAAGATCACCTGAGGGTTGAAATAAACAACCTCCATTTCCCCAATAAATGTATATTTCTTGTTCACGAAAAGTCCTATGGGAATGGTCCTGGTCTGGCGGCTCTCCTGCTTGGCTCTTTTCTGAGATATGGATCAGAACTCTGAGGTTCTTGCATTTTGTGGTTCCACTGCCATCTTGGAGTCCCTTATTTCCACCTGCTCAGTCGGAGTGGGGTGAAGGGGGGTGGGATGTAGGAGAGGCAGCAAAGAATAGACGTTCTCTCCATTTTATGGCCAGGACTGAAGAAAGCATTCATGACCTTCATCCACTTCTATCAGCCAGAAGTTAGTTTTGAGGTCCCACCTGGATGCAAACTATTTTGAGAAATATATTCTTCTCGGCGCTGTCAAAGAAAGCAGTTTGGTTGGGGCACACGTGTTGCTGTATCTGCCACAGTCTCTCTAAAGTTTAACCACCTTCACCCAAGTGACTGGGCTCTTGCTTCTTTCCCCATTCCCATCTACAACTCCTCCCCTTCCATCTGTGCTTCTGCTTTAAGGAAGTCAGGAGCTGTCACCCTAGATGTCATTAAAGCTGGGGGCTGTTACCCTCTCTCTTAGCTATTTAGAATAAACGTTGTGGCAAGGTGCCATCATTTTGGGGGATTTCCTTAGAATCTTAACTGTTCCCCTCCTGTTTGAAAAAGTAAACTTACCATTAATGCATATCCCTTGTATGCTGTACTCCAAGTTGTGGCAGAAATAACTCATTCTGGCAAAAGGAAATCACCCTGGAAATTACCAGAGGATGTGACATGGATTATTTAGTGTAATGGCTGAAGGTGTTTTCAGTAAAATGCAGTGTATGCTGTGTTCCCTGATCCCATTTGTCCTCTTAAAATTAATTTCTGTAGTGTTTCACAGTTACCTGTTTAATTATTCATTCTGGATGTCACGGAGAATGATACAGTACTGCAAAATAAAGCCAATAAAACAAGTTTCTAATGCTAAATATTGAAGCCGGAAAATATGACCATTACAAATAAGCAAGGATCTGTCTTCCCTTTTCATAAGTATTCTACAAAGACGTGCCATGCAATAAACAATGGTGTTGCTTGGATTAATTTGAAGATGTTTGCATAAATATGCTGAGTTTTATAGTGCTCTTTCCCACTACAGTTTGTTTGTATTACAAGAATATGTGTTTCCCAGGCAAAATCGTCACCTTAATCTTTCATGCCACTGAAACTTCTAACTCCTCTTTGCAGTGTAGTGCTATGGGAGAAGCATGAGCTTCTGGGATCAGACATGCCTGAGTGCAAGTCCTGGCTTTATCACATTGGATGTGCAGACTGCTTGCTCAGACTGCTTCTCATTTGTAAAATAAATCTCACAAAGTCATTGTGTACATTAAACTGAAAGATATCACACAAAACCTTAATTTAGCATGCTGACTTGCCTCTCTCTTAAAAAAATGATTAATTTCTATGAATAATTTTACTTGAATTATAAATAACAAGATTGATTTCTGGGATGCCTGGGTGGCTCAGTTGGTTAAGCTTCTGCCTTCGGCTCAGGTCATGATCTCAGGGTCCTGGGATCGAGTCCTACATAAGGTTCCTTGCTCAGCAGGGAGCCTGCTTCACCTTCTACCTGCCGCACCCCCTGCTTGTATGCGTGCTCTCTCTCCCTCTGCGTCTCTCTCTGATAAATAAATAAAATCTTTAAAAAAAATGATTGATTTCAAAAAATAAAACTATAAATAAGAACAGTGTGAGAATTATTACTTTATGACGATTACTAAATAAAATGAAAGGATTAATTCACGGTAAATATTTAATATTTTAAAATTATTTTATCTAGGGGTGCCTAGATGGCTCAATTTGTTAAGTATCCGATTTGATTTCAGCTCCTGTCATGATCTCAGGGTTGTGAATCGTGCCCCACGTCAGGCTCTGCACTCATCTCGGAGTCTGCTTGTCCTCCTCTCTCTGCTCTTTCTCCCACTTGCTCTCTCTCTATATATAAAATAAATAAATAAAATATTTTAAAAAGTATTTTATGTAAAATATTATATTAAATAGGGTGATTTTGCACTAAATATCTTTATTAAAATAGAGATACTCCAAACTCGATAAACTGGAATATTACCTCCTTTTAAAGCTAAACGCAAGGAATCACACTTCTAGAGGAGGAAAAGTCAGAAGTTGAGACAGAACTCTTGTATGTTAGAAACAGGACAACAAAAATAATTTTTAAGTCTCCTGTATGATCTATCATATTTTTTTTCAAATCTGTTACCAAATTATCAAAGAAGTGATGGAAGAAAATTTCCTCCTTCAGTATAGAGACATGACTCTTCTTCAGATTCATAGTTTTTCAGAAAGGAAGAGGTGGCCATCAAGGTTTAAGAATCACAGTAGCGTCTGACTTCTCAGTAGTAGCATTGCAAAGACAGTGGAGCCAGCCTTTGTACTTTGAAAGGTAATGACTTTCAAAGTAGAATTCCACGCCCAAACTTTCAGTAAACTGTGAGGTAATTGCAGAAATACAAGAACTTGAAAAGCTTATCTTCTACTCATCCTTCCTGAGGAAGTTATTTCCAGGTGTACTCCAGCCAAGCAGTCATGAAAACCAAGAAGAGTGAAATTTGAAATACAAGAAACATTGGAACCAGTCTGTTGAGTTCAATTACAAAAATTCCCATACTGTCATCCATAAGTCAAAAATAGCCCTCAAGCCAAACAGCATAGAACAGAGGAGGACAGAGTAGAAATTGATTCAATTCAAAGGTAAAATGACTAATAAGCCAGAAGCTGTTAACCGTGAAGACATAATTTTTTTTTCTCAACACAACAAAAGAGAGTCACTTAGGAAAGCCAGAAAAAGCAGAATACATGAACAGAAATGTGCGACCCCTCCACCACTCAAAAACAAAACTGTATATGTATATGTAAACATGCTTTTGAACAGTTGATAGAATATAACAGAAACAAATTTTATAATGTTAGAATATTTAAATTTTAAATAGCACAGAGGTAATAACCTTGAACGATAAGAAAAAAAAAATCAGAATGGAAAAGTCAAACCCTTAACCTAGGAGACAACGTATCCCAGTGACCCTGTTCTAGCTGTGCTTTGCCCTTCACTCCAGCTTCACAGTTGTGAGGTCCATAATGATGCTTTGATTGTTGTGATGTTTTCCCAGGTAATGTACATATTAAACCCTGTTCTTTGAAGCTTATTTTCAGCTAGTTCTCACACCATTAAAATTTGGGGTAGACAGTAAACTAGTGCTGGCCGGCCTAAAAGGTGGTTTGTTACATGGTTTGTTAAAATGTGTTTTCCTAGCGCCATTGGTGGGACACACAAAATATTCCTCGTCAGTGGGGAGGAGAGAATTCTTCCTTCCCCCTCTTTCTCAAGCCTACCTCAGCTGAAAATTGTGTCCCTATACCTTGGGCCCTACGCCATGTTCATATGGTACCCAAACAATCAGTCCCTTTTGTGGGATTAAAATAGCATAAAAGTTGGGACTAAATTGACAGGTTAAAAAGGAAAATGTGATATTTAATTATAGTCAACCTTTAAGAGACAGGAATCCAGATGGGAAGGAGAATCCACAAAGCAGCTTCTAAGTAGCCTGGAGAATCACCCACTTTAGATTTAGTGCCATAATGAGAGAGTGACGTCTTTGCAATCCACTAAAGTAGATTTGTTACTATTTTTCAGTGTCCCTTTCAGACCCATTCCTAGTCTGCCCTACAGATTAGAGAAATCAATACCTAGTTTCTGGTTCAAGTATATATTTTAAACTTTAATGATAATTTTTATATTATAGAAATAATAGAGGAAATAAAAATTCCCAATAATCCCACCCTAGAGAAAAACATTATCAACAGATGTGAGTGTTTAAATATAATTTTAAAAATTGAATTTCAGGATTGCTCCCAGTGCGGATTTAGAGCTTGAAGACTTTTTGTGTGTGTGTTCACAAACTTTACTATTTGCATGTTATACATTCTTTTCTTGTTTTCAAAGAATGTGCTATTCTGTTGAATAATCCCGAGTTAATAATTTGGAGATTTAACAATGTCACGGCTGCATTGCCACTCAAGTTTACTTTGTATTTTAATTTGGCATTTGCATGGGCTTCATATCCTATGATACTGTTGTATACATTTTAAGCTAAATTTTTTGTTGCCTTATGCATTTTTTTAATGATGATACGCTTTTTGTCATACATTTCTTTACAAATTACCTGGTAAGAATTGAATGAGAAACAGTTATCTAATGGCACTAGAATATAAATTAGAATGAGGTTTAAAAGCATTAAAATGAGCCAAATGGGTGAACTAGACTAGCACAGTGTCTTTCAGAAGGGGCATAAATATGTCAGATTATAATTCATTAGAATTTCTTTTATCTATCAATTAAAAAGATAAGATTTGGAGGAAAATATTTCTTTTTCTTTGAGAAGGCAATCAATACTCCTCTGTCCTTTGAACTGGTTTAGTGAAACTCAGTCCTCTCAAGACTCATTCTTCATTCCTCTTCAAGCCTTCCCAGTCCGTCCTATGATCATGCAGCAGCCCCTCTCCGCCCTGCTTTCTAATTCTTCATGTTGTGCGGTGGTTTTTTTGTTTTTGTTTTTTTCTGACAACATTCAAGTAGACTCTCTCAGAGGCTAGTGCACGATGCTCCGAGCATCCTTCAGTAGGAGCAGTAAGCATGGGTTCTTGGAGGAGTTATCATTTTATGTAACATTCTAGGGTAAATGACTATTAAAAATAGATTAACAGAACCAGCCCCCTTCTCAACTACTTTAACTTCTGAACACAACTAATCAAAAACTTTTTCTGAAATGTTCTTAAACTTGGTTTCACGATGGAAAGTTTAAAGAAAAAAAGGAACATCAAAATTTTCTGCAGTTACAAAGCTTTTTATCTGGAATCCTATTTCTCAAATTTTTGCTTGGGAGTAGGACTTTTCTCCTCTTTTGTAATCTGTGAAATCGTTAAGATTTGTTGAATCTCGGATGCTCCAGTCCGATACATATTTAATTTGTGAAGGTATTTTAATGATTAGTTCTGACTTCAGATCCAAATTGATTTTAGATATTTTCTTTCCCAGAATTAATTTATTTTATAATCCTCAGGTTTCTGAGGCTTAGATGGTATCCTTATCTTTCCTAATAGTGAATTATGCTTCATTATTCAGTAACAGAGTGGCTATACTCTTTTACATGTTCTTAAAGAGTAGAACTTTCAGAATATACTTTCAGGTAATAAAATTGTTTAATCTTATGGGAAACAACTATAAATAATCCTACTGTCCTTTTGCATTTTCAAATTGAGTTTGTTTTCAAAGCATATTTCACTGTATATTTGGGTTTCATGATAACAGACTCAGCAAATTTAGCTGCCAAAAGCCATTTAAGTATATTTATATGTTGAGATCTTGCATAATTTATATTTTTCATGTCTATAAAGCAAGAATTATATTTGATAATGCTATTTTATGATGCTTTCATGAACAAAAGCATCTTTCAAAAATAGGTGCATGTCACCATACCCTATTAAAAATGGACCTACATATATGTTGTTATTTAATTGTTTTATCTATTTTGACCTCTGAGTAACCTCTGCCGGTATTATTAACAAGAGAAAGCATATATTATTTACTAATTTATTTGTTCGTTTACTTGTATCATGTTTTATGTATTACATATTATTATATCTTTATGTATACATTACTAACATATTTTTTAAAAGGCAAATACTATGTGACAAAAGTAATGCTACATTGCTTTTGCATGGCTCTTTTAACTACTGTTTTGATATATATTTTCTTTTACCTTCTTAAGACCTTTTGAAATAAAATTTATAATCATGCACATTTGTTTAAAAAAAAAAAAACCTGAGATACGGTAGCCATAAATGATATGCCAAAATCACAAAGCCGAATAAATTTAGTGCTAGAATTAACATACAGTTTTCCTGAATCACAGTTTGATAATGTTTCAAGTGCAGGTAGTCAAAAGTAAGGATTAAAAAAGCTTTAACAATTCCATTCAAAGATATGTGTATGTGTGTGCGCCTGTGTGTGTGTGTGTGTGTGTGTGTGTGTGTGTGTGTGTGTCTCTATATTTTTATGTGAAATGGTTCAGTAAGCTGCCTGGCACACCCAGAAATGCCCCCAATTAAAACAAACATATATTAGAAATATTTCATAATATGTAGGTTTTATTTTTTCCCTTGTGATCATTATCTCTTCTTTGAGAAATGGCCTCTAATAAAGATATTCATTTGGCCCCAGGATATGTGTACATTAAGGAAATAAAAACCTCAAGAGTTCTCCCTTCCCTATTATATCCATAAGATATTTGTCAAACATCCCGAGGGCTTTCCCCATACTGGTCAGCTGAGCACAGAGATCATTATGAAAACTTCACGTAGTTTTGCAGTGTAACTTTGTGCTGCTTCAGAGCTATTATATCTTCTAAGACCTCTCGTGTTTTATTGGAAGCTTCAGGGAAAATAAATATGTCTTTCTAGACCCAGAACTTGAAATGACAGTGGACTCAAGAGATCAAGGTTATCAAAACACGAGTTCTGTGTTATGGCTTCTGTTTATCTGCAGGAAAGCTGCCAAGGTGAAAGGGGTTGTTGTTATTTTTAAAGTATTGAATTATCTGTAAGAGGAATTTCTTATCAGTATAGATTATTTTTGTTTCCAATTCTAAATGTTGACCTTATTTTTGATATCATCTCTGTCCTTTGACAGTTATTAGCTTATAGATGATGCTGGGAAAATAACTCCCAAACTTGTACACCCAGGAGGGTATTGGGGATGTTTGGCTATGTGTTTGATTTCAAAGAGGGGAAAAAAGAGAGGCAGAAATGATAAGAAAGATACTGTTAAAATAAGACCTTCACACTCACCACATTTTAAAGTAAAATGTTTACTCCAAAAGATACTCAATATTTATTTTGTGGTTTCTTGTGCCTTTTGTTCACCAATGTACACCCAAGGGACAGGGTACATACCCCGGTTTTCGAAGTCTGACACTAATGATATTTTGAGGGTGATTTGTATGTAGTTTTTTTTTTTTTTTTAAAAAGAGATGTAAGAATTAAAGGTGTGAGGATGCTATTAAGAACTACGTCATCTCTACACACCTCTTACAGTTAAATTATCCTGTACCTAATGAGTTTTTATAGGATCAGATTTATAATCCCAAAAGGAAGTTACTATTTCACTCCTGCCAACTTTTGCACAATGGGTTTTGGGAAAAGTTCCTTTATGAAGTTAAAAGTTGTTTATTCAGTGAGATAATGCAGCCTTGCAGAAATATTTTCAGTCTCTAATTTTTTATAACTCTTAGTTTATCAGTTGTTCATTTTACCCCCCACCTCTATCCATAATGGATGAGATTGGGTGCAGCTGATCCAAGTGAACCTTCGTGTGTAACCTAAAGGATAAATCACATATTTAGAATATCTTATAAATTTTACTCTCAAGAGGATGCCATTTTAGGTCTGAGCTGATTTAATTATAGGCCTTTGCTTATTTATGTGGATCAGTACAGTATGTAGATAATTTTGTTTATTGAAAATATGAAAGCTACAAGCCTTTAGTCCCTGACATTGGCCTTAGTACAGAGAGTCAGTGAGCCATGATACTTATGATCGAGGAATTATCCACTGGAATCACATGAACTCATGGCAGGATAAAGATGGTCTTCAGGGAGACCTCCATGGCAGGTACAATTATTGCTCCAAGACTTCTATTTTCATAATGTTGTCAGTGTTGGCCAGTAAATCAGTAAAACCACCAGTCAGACCATGCCCTTGGCAAAATATGAGACGGCATAATTACAAAGGAGTGTTTTAGAGAACACTCCCCAGAGTCCTCTGTGCTACGTGCCGAAGGGGGTTTTTCTGCTGGCCTATGATTTGATCATGGCCATACGTGCGTCTCCTGCCTCTAGGCTTCCTGTATTTCAAAATTTTTACGGCTTTACAGAAGGCAATGGGTACATACATCCAGTTATAAAAACGCTGCTTATAAATAAAAATAGTGAAGAACCCACCTGTTTCCTCTGGAAGTCTCACATTCAATTAGGTTTCAGTAAGATGTGATTGGCTAATCACTCAATATATTATTATTTATTTAAATGTTAGAGGAACCATGTCAAATTTGTTATCATCCTGCTTACTTGATGATCTAATCCTGACAACATTTAAACATTTGATTTAAAAGATGATTTTGGAGCTGGGACATGCATCTAGGGTCCTGCACATACATCAAAAGCAGGCTTTGTTGGAGGGTGTGCTTTTGCTTTTCCAGATTAGCTCATAGGAAACTCAGAGTTCTGGGTAAGTTAGGTGGCAGATCTTTATTGTCATTCTCTGTGGAAGTGACAGAAGACTTGGGAGGCTCTATTACCACAGATGTGCAAGTGCCCACATTCACATTCTCTCTTTTTGGCACCTGATGATGGATGGGACCCAAACTCAGTACTCAAAATTCTTATGCTCTGGGTAAGGACCACAGACATATAAAGACGTGAGAGTAGAGAGATTTACAAAAGAGCAAATTTCCCTTAAAAGATCAGAACATACTTCAGCAAAAGGGATAAGTTCCATCTTAGGGACTTGGTGAGTCAAGAAGATGGGGAAAGAAATTCTGATGGCATAGTCCTGAAGCAAGGGAGAGTATGCTATGTACCTTATTTTTGAGTTTACAAAATGTTTTCCAATACATGAAATGTTTAATACCTCACCAGCCTTGCATGACAGGTATTACATCAAGAGAAGTTAAATGACTTATTCAGAGTTGCCTAGATAATAAGTGTCAAAACTAGAATTTGAATTAATTCATTCCTTCTTTTGCTCAAACTATTTATTAGATATTAAAAAAAACAAACATTAGATGCTTACTTTGAAGCAATGTTTCTAAACTTTTTAAATGATCATTCCACCTAAGGATCCTTTTTGGGCTTTTTCTTTTCACTAATTGCCCTCTGCCTAGGAAATTCTGATACCTCAGATATTCTGTATTTCTGTTTTGTACTGTAGCTCTTTGGAGGGACACAAACCATTGCAATTGCTAAGATTTTTTTTCATCCCTTTCCAGGAACCAAGTTTTGCCACCTTGAAGGTGCTATTTACCCCACTGGGAATGCATGCTTTAGAGATAGTGTGCTAAATGCTCAAGATAGAAAAATGAATAGGACATGGTCCCTTCTCTGAGTCACGTCAATGACTAATAGGTAAGAGTAAGAGGTACAAGTGAACAGATAATCTCAGCAGAGGGTAGTGAGCACAACAACAGAATGTCCAACACCCAGTGACGGCACAAAAGAGGCTGTCTTCAGCTTTGGCTGGGAGCAGGTAGAAGAAGCTTCAGGAACTCCCCTCACAGTTAAACCTGGCAGTATGAGAATGTGACCACAGGTGGAAAAATGGAGAAGCAAAAACCAGATACTGAAAGACAAATGGGCAGTGAAACTACATGGCCAGTTTTAGGGTCTGCAGAAAACTTAGGAGGGGAGGGCTTGAGATGTGTTGGGACCATATTATAAACTGGGAGCCTAAACTTTTTTGTGGAATCAGTAGAGGTTTGCCATGATGAGTTTTGCATCTTAAAAAGATCACTTGGGGGGCACCTGGGTGGCTCAGTCATTAAGCATCTGCCTTCGCCTCAGGGCGTGATCCCAGCGTTCTGGGATCGAGCCCCACATCAGGCTCCTCCCCTGGGAACCTGCTTCTTCCTCTCCCACTCTCCCTGTCTGTGTTCCCTCTCTCGCTGGCTGTCTCTCTCTCTCTGTCAAATAAATAAATAAAATCTTTAAAAAATAAGTAAATAAAATAAAAAGATCACTTGGGTGTTTCACATCCTGTTCACGTGGCTGAGAAAAGCCAGCAAGTTTCTCTCTTCTCCTTCCTACGAAAATCCTATTGAAATTACAGGCACACACAAAAACTCACTGCATCATTGGAAATCTGGAAAGATGCCATTAATAAACCAGAAACAGTAAGAAAGTTTTGGAGCATTTGGGAACATAAGTAAGTTAAAGCACTAGAACAGTTCTTGACATACAGGAGGCACTGTTGTTAGCTGTTATGTAATGGGAACAGCTAACAAGCCATAGTTAAAGCAAAACATGATGAGATTCTTACCCAAGGCAGGGACTTGGATGGGGTGGGGGACATATTAAAAAGCAACTATATTGTGGGCGCTTGAGTGGCTCAGTCATTTAAGCATCCAACTCTTGATTTCAACTCAGGTAATGATCTCAGGGTTGTGAGATTGAGACCTGCGTCATGCTCTGTGCTTGGCACTTGGCTGGGAGTCCACTTGAGAGCTCTCTCTTCCTCTTCCTCTGCCCCCCCAATGCTCTCTATCTCAAATAAATAAATAAAATCTTAAAAAATAATCCAAACAACTGTATTGTACCATAGCTACCTCACACAGTCTGGGAACACACACATATTGTCCTTTATGTCACATTTCTTCCGCAACAGCCTTTCCATAAGATCTTACAGATTCTCTCCTGGTTACATATGACAATATCATTGGTCAATTTGTAGTTACACTAATAAAATTAAAATAAAATAATAATCATGACCGAATTGCCTCCAAAATGCCTCACTTGTAGTCACGTTGGGAGTTAGGATTTTAGCTTTTGAATATGGAGGGCACAAAAACATTGAGACTGTAGCAATTCTTAAGGACATTTCTTAAAAGGAATTGTCTACTTAAAAATTGGCCATATTCCCAAATTCTTTTTAATGCTAAAATCATGATTTTGTTTACCTTTCTTTAAGCTAGAATTTAAAAATATTCCTGATCTGTGTATAATGTATGTGCTTTCAGAGATGGAAATAGTAAGACATTAATATTTATTGTCTGACTGCTATGAGCCAAACCCTATGTTGGGCCCTTTCCCGTGAACTTTCATTCTCAGCATTAGGATATCAAGTGTCAGATGAGGAACCTGAGATTTGAAGATTTGTAATTCTCATTTTTGTGTATCATAGTATTTATATGTGCAAGGGAAAATGCTTACCTTTAGCACTAACAGTTCAAAACAATCAATCATTTGTGAATTAGATTATAATGTCAGAAACAAGAAATCTCAGGACGCAATATCAAAGATGAAATCCTGAGGCAATCTTAAATTCCAACTCAAGAACAAGAAATGAATCCCATATTGTCAATTTGTCTTTATAAATGGGGGAAAGCGGAGGCTTAGACAACATCAAATCACAAATAATGCAATAATAGATCAGATTCATATGTGATTTTAAAAGCTTTAGGGTGGTTGGTGGTGTTCTGAGAAGAGCATGTGCTTATATTTGAATATTTAAGTGACAAATATTCTAGAAACTATTTTCAAAGAGAGTTTACCTAGTGAAATTAGATTCATATTCTCTCCCTTTTTATAGTTCACCCAATATCCTGGGAATAAAGAACACTATTCATTATTTTCTTCCTAAAAATGCTGTTATACAGAGTGTGACTTATCACACCCATGGGTAGGGTTCTCATGAAGTATTTCAAGGTATTTTATGTTCATATTTCAATTTGGGAAAAAAAGATTTTTTGTTTAAAATTGTACATAAAAATAAATTCCAGACAGATTAAACATCTAAATTTAAATGTGACACTTTTCTTAATAACAATACTATCCAAGTACTAGAAGAAAATATAGGATAGGATGTTTTATGTCTTTGAGTAGAGAAGTCCTCCTTAAGCACCACAAGAAACTCAACTTAAAACTTGAAAATGAAAAAAAAGTAACTGTAAGCAAAATTAAAGTTAAAAATATAATTGAAAGGAAATATATATATATTATAATTGAAAATAAATATTTGCATTATGAGTAAAATATAAGGTTAATATCCCTAATATGGAAAAAGTTGATACAAAGAAAGAATGAAAAGTTAAACAATCCCATTGAAAAATGAGCCAAGGCTAGATCAGGTATTGGTGAATAATGGTAAACATATTTTTAAAAAATATCTCATACTAATGATCAAGTAAATGCAAATTATTAGTTATCAAGCCAACAAAAATGGAAAAGAATGACAATATTCAACATTGTTGAAGATGGAGTAGATGAAGAAATTAGGTGAAGAAAAAGTAAGCTCTTTCCACCATTCAAGAGACTCTAAAGAATTTTCATATAAATGTGTATGTGTGTGTATTGGATGTATTATTAAAACTTGAATATCATAAATGTCTACCTATGGATTAAAAATAATAAAGTGATGGGCTTTCCATGTTAACAGTATCTAGAATTTTTTAAAGATCATGTCATGCTCTTAACCTCAGCCTCCTTTTCCTCACTTTGTGACTTGCCGTATTAAAGAGCTCTATTTAGTTGCTCTTGACCCTTCCAGACTCGCAAAGAGGATTTAGCTTGGATCATAGTTACATTCGCAACCACCGTCCTCAGGACCTAAGTACATTATAACTGCATTGATGGTCCCATTATCACAGCTTGACCATGCCAGGCTTTATACGGTTGCTAAGTAATCAGTGTCAATTGTTGCTCTTGAGGATGAAGGACAAAATATTTCTTAAGATAAAAGGAAAGCTTTATGAAAAAGCAGAGGCTACCGTTTTTTGCACTGTATCCTATTTCTAAAACACTACCACGTTTTAATATTTTATTCATGAGACAAAGTCTTACAAGTATTCTGTCACTTTCTTTAGTAACTTTACCTTGGAAACCATTTTCATTTAGGGCAAAGGATTCTAACAAACATAAAAGGGTTTTTTGCATGTTAGTAAAGTTCGTACAGGATTAGGGGAAATATACAGATCTAATGTTGAATCTCATGAGCATATGACTGTTCTGTTACCAACTTCCTCTGATCTGGAGTGTAAATGAGGCATCCCACTAATAATATATTTACTTCAGCACACATAACAACTATAAAAAATCTTTCTCATAAATCTGCACAATTTCTTATTGCACTGAATCATCAAAAATAGATGAAAGCATTGAACAGTTTGAATATCCTTGTCAACAATTTAGGATGCTCTATGATTTTACTCAAAATCTAACACTCGAGCACCCCATCGTTGTATAGCTTAATTTGGTTTCAGTGAATCTGTGGAAAATCACACCAGTCGACATATATGTATACTAAGTCTGATGTACTATGCTACAGGCAAGGAGGGATTTAAAAAACAACAAAAAAAGGCAAGACCCTTGTTATGTGGGGGAAATTATATTCTTACCTACGAAAGGTAATTAGCAACACACAGGACATTATGCTTGTTCAGCATAGATGGCAGGGCAGTATCGTGTGCTGGAATTTTCAGGTTATAAGAAACTCTGTCTGGCTTCAGTAAGGTCAGGTGGGCCTGTAATTTTAAAGGCCCACGTGATGATTCTGATGTGTACCTTGGGTTGAGAACTACTTCTTCAAGCATATGAAGACTGAAATATTAGGTATCACTATATTAGAATGATACGTTAAGCCTTTAGTACTTTAAGGATTGACTTTCCAGTTTACTGCTTCATCTTCTAGAAAACAAGGTGTCCTCATAAAATGTCAGAATTCAGTGTTCCCCTGGAATTGTGTACAACCAACATTCAGATATAAGATTATGGTTGAATCATTCCCTAATTTGTTTTACTTGTTATATGGGATATTAATGTCTATGGAAACAAATCTGTACTAAGCATACAAGTCTGCTCACTTGGCAAAGATTCAGAAGGAAAAGGAGTGGAATTTAAAAGAAAATCTCTTAGAAAATGATTATGTTCATTACAAAGGAATATTTAGCTTTATAAAAAGTTATTGCAAGTTCTTTTAAACATAGTTTTGAAATACTTTATTTGAGAAAAAGGGCAGTTTTTATTTTAAAGAAAACATTCACTGCCACTGATTTGGCATCACGCTTTTTGTGGCCACGAGTCAGCTAAGTGAGAAGAAAAGCATGGGTTGCTCTTGATGCTGAAATCAGATTTCCCTGGATCAGTGTTAGGGTTCTTTTTCTGCCACGTCCAGATACTAAAAATGTAAATAGGATTACTTTAAATACATTTGTACAGTGCATTTCATTTGTTCAAAGTGTCTTCATGAATATGATCATTAATTTGCTTTTTAAAACTCTTTCTGAGTAGTTTCATATCTATAGGCAGTGTTCCCCTTATGCCAAATGCTTTTATGGAAAAGAACATGCACATTTTACATTTCTCGGTAGCAAAAAAAGAACTTCCAAAATCATTCCACTGAACTTGGCGAAGGTTGGGTTTATTCTTTTAACATATCCAGCTCTTGTAGCATATTCATCTGGCTGCCTCTAAATATGTTGCCTGCCTGCGCGTACTCTATGCCTTCAGGACAAGCATGTGGCCTTCTTTTCTTCCTCTCTATATTCTCCTCTTGGACAATGTTAGTCCCACAGCCTCTACAGACTGGTGACTCCTATGTCCATTATTGCCAAGCCATACTGCTTTCCTTCGTGGTAGACCCAGAAATCCTGGCTGCCCATTCGCCGTCTCCAAGTGGATGTTCCATAGGCAAAATAAATTCAGGGTATTGAAGATGAAACTTACATTTCAGACTTTTCCTTCCTCCTGTGTTATTCATTTAGGTGGACCAGACCATTCACCCTCCCCTCCAGATCAGAAATACAAAAATCATCCTATTGGTTAAAGATCCCAATCCTTAAATGCCTGTTATCTCCCATCTCCTATTCAATGCTGACTTCTGAACCTTTAAGTCTGTCCTTTCTTCATCATTCCCACCGTGCTCCTGTTTTAATTCACCCCATCAGCAGCCTTCATCTGTTACAAAAGTTTCAAAATTCTACTTCCCAACTCCAGTGTCCATCTCTATGACCCCCCAGAACGATCATTATAAAATGCAAATGTGCTTTGGTGTTTGCCTTGCTCAAATTAAAGAGTCCTTGCTACCTGAGACAACATTCCAACTCCTGAGTCAGTCTTGCTCATAAGTCCTTCTTATCTCCAGGGATGTTTTACTATTGGCAAGACCTGAGTGGGTTTTTGACTCTGCCTGGACCTTTGCTCATTCTGTTCTTTATGCTGAAAAGGCTCCTTCTGTTTTACTCTCTGTTTGTCCCTATTTATTAGAAAAAATACTCTGAGGCCACTTGTTGCTTCTTGTCCCAGAAATCAGCATCTGTTTCCCACACTTTAGAGGCCTTGGAATCAGGAAAATCATGATACAAATTACCAGACAGCATAAATAGTACAATTTAAGGATGCAGAAAATGGTGTGGTAACATAGTCAAGGAAGTGATTATTCTTGAATAGTGAAGGGCTTTCTTTCACCCGAGAAGCAACATTTTAACTAAGTCTTGAATGTTGAATGGGAATATTCCAAGTAGAAAGAAGGAAGAGGACATTCCATACATGAAAAAAGATTTCAACTTCCGAAAGAATGTGGGACATTTGGGGGAAGACTAGAAAGTTTGTGTGGCTGTGAAGCTATGTTTCGTAAAGGTCTTGTTAGTTTATCCTTACGTTAGTTGATTTTCTTTTTCTTGAGTAAGATTATTTTTGTTTATATTTTCTCCATTCAGATTCTTCTGATATTGAGACATCCAGACTCCTCATTGCATGTGTGTGTGTGTGTGTATGTGTGTATGTGTGTGTGTTTGTGTTTTCTTTCACATTTTATCTAAGTTTCCTGCAGTAGTGGTCCAGCTTAAGTCTTCTGGAAAAGAATAAAATACTTCTTGGGAGATTTTAGGGTTTAGATATTACATGAAAAAAAATTAAAACTAACTTTAAGTCATTAAGAATGGTGGCTCATGCAGGCAAAGGTCACGTGGGAGAAATCGTGACTCTCCGTGCTCTCATGGGTTTGGTGTTCAGTGGTGTATGCCAAACCAAGGCTGGACTCCTGAGCGTTCAGGAGAATTCGTCTGCATGCAGTTTTGCCCTCCTTTCTGAGCTCCACTCTGTTACATTATCTATATTTTCACTCTGAAAGCATATGAAGCCAAACCTACAGGAAAAGAGTGAGCATATATTTCATTGTCAAGTGACATTTTACGAACTTCACGTGTCCTTGTTTGCGTGCATGCCTACTTCATAATAATGAAAACCTCTTCTGCCGACCAGTATATAAAATTCAGCTTAGCTTCTTCTTTCTACTGTCACTATCATGATAGTGAAAAAGCCAAATGACATTTGATTTTTTTTCTACTCTTGTTTATTATATTTGATCCACACCACTGGCATCCGACCTTTGAATTAAATGAAGATGTATATGAAAGGTATGAGAGCAAATGAATATTATAACCCCTTTGTTTGAAGTAAAATATAAACAATGACCTAAACATAAAGATTTCAATATTATTTATCATTATCATTTGATATTTAATTTTAATTAATAAAGAACTCTGATTCTTGTGCTATTCTTCACTTAATAAATTATAAATGAAATTTTGATGTGAATAAGTTTGTAGCACTGGGAAAATCAGGGCTCATCTGGTGATAGGATTTACTACTGTACTACATAAGAGTTGTAAAAACACAGTGATTATTCTGGAACCATATAAAGTACTATTTAGGTAGCCCGCCCTCATGCTAAGTTATTGTACTCATTTATATTGCATTGAAAGTTGTTTTTCTTTTGTTGTCATTCTTGCTTTTTGGATTGGAAAGGTAGAAAAGTCCTGGTCAGAACTTAAATTTGCAACCCAACATAAATCAAAGCTCCATTCTCCAGTCTGAAAGCTCCTACCCCCACCTTCACTCCCAGTGACCCTGTGAATGTAATCTTTTCACAGTGAACCTTGAATCTGGTCTAGACAGCATGTGACTTATGAAGTGAGGTAGGGTGAGGTGTCCAGGGAGAGAGGCAAATCCTTCAGAAATGAGTTTCAAAATAATGTATTTTCTTTCTTGGAGCTCTAAAATAGGTAGAGCTGTAACCCATTTCCTTTTTCATAAGCTGTTTACTCAGGTTTGGATGCTTTCTCTTTCTTCCAGTATTCATGCCTAGTGTTTGTAATCCATTATTACATTGTTTCTATTTTTCATTTATTGACCCCTCTGGTTTAGAAGACCATTAAATATAAATAAGTAATATGAGGTAAGACTGAAATGTGCATTAAAATTAAAAGAAGGTAGCAATAAGTAAGAGAGTCTGCTTCTTCCTTCTTAATAGTTTGAATGGTGCTTTTATTGTATACATAGTAGTCACCACGCAGAAATAATCTAGGAAACATTTCTAATGAGAACTTCTGGAGGCTGGTGTGATTACTGGAGAGAAAAGGTAGAAAATAGAAACTGTAGTCCAAGACAGTAAATTCCCTAGAGAGAGAGACTATGTGTAATTAATATTCATTTTAACTTATGAAAGTAATTCAAATATCAATTTCAAGAGTATTCCACCTATGGGACATCAATGAAAGTGATTCAGTCACAAGAGTACCTATATTTGTTTGGCTCATAAGATCTCTAATACTCTACCTTTATTTAAGTTGTTAGTACTTTTAAACAATTTAATCTGGTTGGTTCCTATAAAAGAGATCGAAATCTTATTCCTCATGGCACTCAGGGATTCGAGTTTGGTAGTGTCATTTTAAATTCTTGTACCTTCAGTCATTCATGAAGTTTCATTCATTTGCCAGAAGCACTGGGTTCCATCTCACTAACTCTCCTCAGTCTTTCTTAACTGGGTGCCCTCCTTCTCCAACATACAAGAGCCAAAGCAGAAGCAGTGACCATCTTAATATGGTGGAAAATTTTAATTATCTAATACCCAATATCGTTTCTTCATTTTTTTAGGGTGGGAGTAGGGGGAGAGGAGATTTTCCTTTGAGAAGCAAAAGCAAAGCAGAGCAGAACAAACAAAAAACCTGTGAGATTTATACTGTTGTCCCTAGTTGGCCAATAAATGTTTCTCTAGTGTTTTCAGTGTGACCCTTTTAAACAGTTATCTATAGGGTCTGGGCTAATGCCTCTCTGCTCTTTGATTGCACACACTAAGAGAATCAAACACGTTAACACTAGGAACAATGGCTCACTATCAGATTTTCAACCATGTTCACCATTTTCAACCACTCATTTATCTAAATCTGGAAAAAGAGAGTAGCAGTTGGGTGTAAGATGTTCCTGTAGGTTTATGGGCTGAAAAACTCTCCAGGTAATGTTGATGTTCCCCGAGGAACCAAGTATAACCCTTTGCCCTTCTCTTTGCCCTGTCCCTTAAAATAATAAGTGGCATATTCACATAAGCATTTTTCATGAAATTGCTCACCAAATAAATATTTGTTGGATAAAACATTAAACAATCAAAAAAGTTAATATAACTATAGGAAAACTGTTGCTTGGATGGCTTATTATTACCTAGATTTGGGTATGGGGATAGTTTTCAAAGGACAATCAAAATAAGCTGGAGTTTCATGTATTTTTCTTTATTGTCTTTCCTTCTTTTAAAAAAAAAAATTTTATTTGAGAGAGAGAGTGCGCACAGAGCGTAGGGGCAGAGAGAGACAGAGAAAGAATCTCAAGCAGATTCCCCACTGAACTCAGAGCCTGACACAGGGCTCTATCCCAACCAGGAGGTCATGACATGAGCAGGAATCAAGAGTCGAATATTTGACTGAGCCAGCCAGGTGCCCCTTCATTGTTTTTCCTATAGACTGGTTTGTGTGATAACCCATATATACTTCTATTTAGTATGCTTTCACCATGATTACTCAATCAAAAATCCTTTTCAAGTTATAATAAACATTACATTTAAAAATCAAAACATTTAACAATTATTTTCGTGATTAGGAAGGACACAAGCTTATTATGAAAAAATGGGAGGGGCACCTGGCTGGCTCAGTCAATTAAGCCACTGACTCTTGGTTTCAGCTCAGGTCATGATCTCAGGATATTGAGACCAAGCCCCACATGGGGCTCCACTCTGGGCATGAAGCCTACTTAAAAAAAATAATAATAAAGGAAAATGACAGAAAAAAAAATTCACCCATGCTCCCAACACCCAAAGAGAAAATCACCCATGATCCCAACATGTCCCCCTCCATGAATAACCAGCCCATCAGTTCCACAGTTAGCTAGAGTTTACATTTCTGTTCTTTTTTCTCAGGACACATTTGTTCATTCAGAGACAGAAACTGAGGCTGACTTTCATTATTAAATATGCATAAAGGTAGAAACAACTCATTCAGCTCACCTGCAACCCTGCAGTGCATTTGCAGAAATAGATTAGTCTGTGCCCTGCTTTTTAATCTTATGGTTGCCGTGCTCTTTTTTGCAAAAAGGAGCCTCTCCATGTCGAAATGCTTGTCTTGGGTTGGCCCCTCCTGTTGGCTGTGCAACATGGCTTTAGACCGTGCTCCTGCTCTTCCTTAGGCATTTCGTCTGCCTCCTGGGCTCGCAGCCGCCGCTCTCGCTTGTTGTGCAGCTGCTGTCCTGGGGCCTGCTGTTAGCCATCTTCGGCACCGTCCCGCTTGGGGGCTGAGGTAGACAGAACATCCTTTCAGCACCAGGGCCTTGGCTGAGTGCCAGGTGCTCGCGGGTGGTCTTGCTGTACCCCCTCACGCTGTCTGCGGCTCAAAGGAAATTCAGAAGCCGCGGGACCCCCAGACCTGGGGCCTGCTACCAGTTTCCTTAGCTGTGTCAATGGAGCAAAATCAGATACAGTGCTGCCACTACGCTGTCATTTCATCTCGCACGATGTGTGCTGACTCACTAGAGTCCGTTTTCTCGGTCCATCTGTCTATAAATGTTGGATTTCTTGTTGCTGAGAACTCAGGTGTGGTATCAGTTTTTTTAGCTTCAATATTAAGAAAAGCTCTGTTCTCCAGGATGTTGTGGGAATGGAGGATATCAGTTAGGCCAAAACACCCTTTGCGTCACCTTGAGTGTCTCCTGATCACACGTTGATTTCCTTATAGCAACTAATAATTGGGAACATGGTCAGAAGGGAGCAACGCGTATTTCTAGCGGACCTCAGGCTGGCCTGCAATCAGAGACAGAGACAAGCAGATGTCAACAATGAGATAGTTGACTTGGCATAGTTTTTAGAGATTGAACATGTGAAAATTTCATTAAGTAGGAAGTGAAAACACAAAGGAGGAATCTCATCTCTCCCTTTGAATGAATCTGTGAATACAAATTCATTAGGTTATGTGAGTTTAGTTCATTAGAATAAATAATCATATAACTACAGAAGTGTCAAGATCTCATAAAAAATTAACAGTGGTTATCTGTGATATGTATATATGTAATTTTTAATTTTCTTGTTTGCATTTTCTAACACTTCTATAATAAACATATATCACTTCTATAATAAAAAATTAATACATAGTAGAACTTCTGCAAGTTTCAATAATCATACCCCCAAATCACCTAAGTATAAAAAAATTTTCTTCACTTTTCAGTGTGTGTTTCTTAAATTTTTCTTACATACTGGAAAATCCAATATGAGCTAAACACAACAGATGAAAACCCTCATTTGCACTTTTATAAAAATAAAGTGTTTGCTGTTTATGTCACAAGTGCTGGACTATGCAGATAAACAATAAATTGCCCTCCAGTGTTTGAATTTTCCATCTGCTCTCTTACTAAATTAGGTCAATCATCAGAAAGCCATGTGCCTGGGCCACCTCACCTCAGGAGCACTGAAACGCCTTCCCTGAGTTATGATTTAATGGTGTATTTTCTGCTTCTAACCATAGAATCATTATAACAATATCTCTGGGTCTAGTGTTAATACTGTAATTTAAAATATTGTCCAGACTTATTGTTCTTTACACACAGACTTACATAAAAAATCTCTTTTGTGACATTATTTCCAGGAAACAGTTTGTTTCTGTAGACAGATTTTATATGCTTTCTTATGGCAAAATGAAAGCTACCTAATCCAGATCTCCTATGCTTTAATTCCTAGAAATTCAAGTCAGATTCACTACTTAGTAATCTGTATATTCACCTAACTGATAGCACCTACTCCTTTGCTTTCTTTGCCCATTTGCTGGTTTTAGTTTTGGTTCTTCGAATGGAAGCTAATCTGTTTTCATCACTGTAATATACATAAATAGACTCATATTTTCTTAGAAGATAATTATAGAACAAGACAGTGATCACATGTATAAAGGAGACATTAATCTTCAATTTAACAGAGATCTTATCACCGAGAATATTTTAGCATTATTATAATTTCCTAATTTGAGTAAATATAATGGGATTGCTGGTTGGAAAACTTAGAATTTTACCTTCTTACGTGTGGATTTGGCTGAAATGCCTCTTCATCCTGCAAGAGTGTCTGAATTTATATATTTAAAACTAGTTCTTCATAGCACACCTCAGGGGCTAGTCCACCAGTGCTGTCATTTACCAAAACTTTTTGTGCCTAGACATTGAAGATTGCCTCTTGGGCACTTTTAGACTCATACTAGCAATAAACTCCAAAATGTATAGCTGAAGCCCATCCTATACAATGAATGCAGTTATGAAATGTTGCATAAAAATTAATTTTGAAAAGTTTGACTATTAAAATCATTAGAAACATCTTTATTTGAAGGAATCCCAAGTCTTATCATTTTCTTTTTATATTTTTATGAATCTTGAAAACAGTTCTCTATTGCTTTGCTAGCATACTGAAAAACATCGCAGAGGGCAAATAAGGCCAATCTGGTAAAGAAATGTGTTTCCCCATTCCACTCTGTCTGACTGGTGATGAAGGTGGCTAGATTAGTGGTTGCATTACTTTTATTTCGGACTTTCTGGATCTTATCAAAATATTGCATTTCTTTTAAGCCCGGAAGGATAAAGCACTCTACCCCCAAGATTTGTATTGCAGTTGCAGCTTTAAATTGATGGGAGGACTGTGTTGGAACAATCTTCTATGGATAGAGTATGACTTAAAGGAAATATCTAAATAAAATAATTCCTCATTGTTATTGGAATGAAAGATCAAAGTCAATTTTTAAAATAAAAATATTTTAGCTTCTTAGTATTATATGAAAATATTGAGCCCATTCTTGAAATTTACATAAGACCTTTAGTTGAGTTTGATAGGCATTTTAAAATGCATGTGATAAAGGAACAATAAAATAGAATAAAGTCTAAAAGTAATGAAGCTATTGAAATTGAATGCTCCTAAGGTAAACAGAAGATGAAAAAGTAATATTTTTTGCCAGATGAAGAGATAGGTTTCCTTATTGTATTGTTCAGGCAAATAAAAGCAAGAAATAATCAGAGCCATGCTGTAGAATAAGAAAAATATGATAAATTTTCATACAAGTTGAAATGATAATATATTTTTAAATCAGTCATAAAATTATTTATTATCCAAAAAGTATGTCATTAATACAGTAACAAATGCTATAGTTTAAACATTCAAATTTCTCTTTTCTAGTAATAAGTCATAAAATATGTAAACACTATCTTCACATTTTTATAGTGATATAAATTAGTTTCATTTTGGTAATAATTCTGGCTACAAAAATATCTCATAGAGATGTGATTTATCTTAATTTTTTTTAATTTTAAAGATAACACACGAAGTGACAAGTTAACCTGGGTTAGTATAACACTAATCTCAGACAGAATGTATGTTATAAAGACATTGTCCAAAAATTTAGTTATGTAACTCTTTGCAAAAAAAACAACTAAGGTTTATTTCTTTTGAATTCTGTGTATTTAGCTATTTTGGACATTCATATCCTTGTAATTGAACTTTCTTGAAGCATTTAGTTATAAGACTACACCTTCAGTAATATTTGAGAAAAGGACTTTTTTATTACAGCTAATGTTTTTAGTGTGATGTCACAATATACTATAACCTAGTAAGATTGTTTGAGTAAAAGTTGTGCCTAAATAAAAATTATCTAATTTTTCCTTCTTTCATTCCTCTGCATGGTAGTTTGCTAGTATCAGTAAGTTCTTAAATGTTTCTTTAATTATTATACTATTTATATCTCACTTCATAGATATATTTTATTTAAAAATCTATGCAAATTTATATGCAAAACAAGTTTCTGAAAATTAGGCCATATTTTAAATTCAGGAAAGAGGTTACTATTTTAATCAGTAGTTGTTCATCTTATTGAGCTATTGGAATAGCTGGATATTCCAATGTTTTTTGTGAAGCATTATGAAAGAGTAGAAATTTTACAAATATATGAAGAACACATTTTAATCAGAAAACATGTCATCCATCCATTAACTGCACTTTTTGTCTTGTGACCCTAGAAGGATGCTATGATTTTCCCATTGTAAACACAGATTACTATAACACATTTACCAGCTTACATAGATGCATCTCCCAACCAGCTTAAAGGAACTTTATGGTAAATTTTCCTATAAATCCAAATAGTTACCTTCCTGATCTGTGCTTTCCAATAGTAGCCACTAGCTACATACATATGATGATACGACTAATTAAAATAGTACAGATTTGAATTGAGATTTGCTCGATCTCAAAGACTTAGTATAAAAATACCTTATTAATTTTTATATTCATTTCATGTTGATATGAGAATATTTGGAGTTAAATATTTCTTAGAATTAATTCCACTTGTTCCTCTTTACTTTGTTTAATGTGGAAACTCAAGTATTTAACATTTGAGATGATATATGTGGCTCTCAACTGGGCTCATATTTTTGTGGAACAGCACTGGTCTAGAAACTCACCTTTAGTGTATCTATTTTATAAGTTAACGTAGTAGAGCAGATCTGTCTTTAAAGTGATGACCAGCTATGGAGATATTTATAAATGTACTTTGTCAATATTTGCAAAATAATATTTCAAATATTTTAGCATGATTATTACTTTTGTTTCTCTATAGTAATCTTAAAAATAAATATTCCAATGCTTGGGGCCTTATCTGTATGCCATATCATTATATGATAATTCAGTGGCATTTGAATCTTTACTTTAAAAAAATTAGAAAACCTTGTTAGAAATAAACATTTCTGTATGAGTTGTTTGTACCAATGTGTTTAGCTTGATGTAGTTTGAAGATTTTTCTGAAAATAGAATAAACCAAAATTAGTTTGTATGCATCAATGATTACAATTACAATATCTCCATGCATATTATTTTCTTTAACTGAATTCTTAGAAACACTATAAGAACTGATTTTAAAAACATTGTAACAATGAGTTTCTGAAGCAATTAGATGAGATGGATTGTAAGGAGGAGAGGACCAGGATTTGGTAACTCGGCTTGACAAACTCCTGTCAGCAGGGAAGAGGTTGACTGCCAGGCCAAGCCAGAGGAGATAGAGGCCTCTTGGAGAGAATCAGCTAAACTTAGTTGTTGAGCAGTATTCAAGACCCACAAGTTATAGTTTCTGCCAAAGACCATTTGCAAGAGAGTTTAATCATTGAGCCGTCTCAGTTCGTGTTATTTTTATTTAGATATTGTGAATAAAAAAAGTCAAAGTGATCCAAAAAAAGACATTCTAGCCAATGTTATTCCTCATATGGGACAGAGACTATGATAAGAAATGAGCAGGCTTAAGGTGTATGTGCCTTAAATAAATTGAGTATAGTAATTATTTTATCAAATAAATTTAAAAAGCTTTCTAGGATAATTCCATTTTGTATGTTTTGACTTTTTAGTTTCATGGATAAGTGTTCAATGAGTAGTGATTTTCAAAGATTTTTGACCAAGACCAGCAGTAATACATTTGGACAACACATACACACACAGTTTACCTAACTGTATTTTCCATTACCATAGCTGATGGACTTTGATATTTTCTATCTAGTCTACTCAATCTCATGTACTGGTGATGATCCACTGAATTTCCCTTATAACTACAACTCACAGCCATTAATTTGAAACATCCTTCAACCTGAAAAAAAAAATACTGTTCTATGTAGATTATGACCCTCATTTTATGGGCAACACCAGACGGAGGGACCCCTGCCCCACAACTCCCTAGTTTGTGTATCAGTCAGTCACACATGGCTTGTTCCCCCAGTGATTTCATAAACACTGATGAGTTTGAGTAATGTTAAGAAAAATGACCAGTGAGTAAAGAAGTCAAATTTTAGCAGATTTATCAGCATGTGTTATTCTAATATATGTGCACACAGAGCACATGCTCGTGCCTGCCTCAGAATTCCCAGGTCTTGGTTGGTGAGCTGACTCAGGGTCACATTCAGGGAAAAACATGGACCGCCTTGGCTGCACTTGTGAAATGGCATTCCTTGTGTAATTCTGGAGAGCTGTTCTAGGTCTCCTTCACCTGGATGTGGGCTGCGCTGCATGGCAGTCTTTTAGTTTACCGTTTGAATGCCTGTGTCTACATAGAAATTTTTTCATTTTGGTCCGTTGAATCTTGATTTAAATTCCTATCATAGGAATACAATGCAAGTGTCCGAGAAGAATGATTTTGCATGGTGATGGTGATGAAATCTCTCTTCAACCAGCCTTTTTTAAAACAAAACAAAATAAAACAAAAAAATCTCTCAACTTGGAAAAAAAAAAAAAAGACTGTTCTGTGTAGATGCCAGGCAATAGGCATCACCAAGTCAAGCTTGAAGATTTGAGCAACAAAGGATCAAAAGCAAGTAAAAGGTTTGGGATCAACACATCCTATGGACAGCAAGGGCCAGGGGACCAGAAAGCTCCCTGAGAACCAAGTACCTGTGATTAGGGCCAAGTGTAATGGTGATGTAATTATCTTTTACTCAGTGCATTTGCCTCCATGAAACCAAAACACCCCTAACCAGTTGCACCAGATACAGCAATATACCTCCTTGTTTAGAGTTGTAAAATGACAATGCAAAGAATTCCTCCTCGCAAAACCAGACTCTACTTGAAATTTTTAAAGGAAGATAGTAAAATAATCATTTGCTAAAAGGAATGGCTTTATATACTATACAACTTAGGATATTCAGATACTGGTAAAGTACATGAACAAAAAGCTTTAATTAAGTTCTGAATATAATCAGAAAAATGAAAAGAGTCAAGACTGAATGATGTATTATTTGGTCCTGAGTTCTGAATTGAGTTATTTCTATCCCTACCTTTTCAGTCAGTTCCTCTCCAAGGAAATATGGTCATTTGCAATTTCTGTTTCTCTTGAAGGTACAGCCCCACTATACTCTTATTTCCCCTGCTTTTCTCCCATTAAAGAAAAGGCTTTTTATTTCTTTCCAATTTTAGTACATATCCTAGTTAGTTTTTCTTTCCAATTTTAGTACATATTCCACTTTCCTAAATTGGGATGGTAGGTACAGCATTGCTCTTGCATCGTGCAGGCCATTTTCAGATTTCTATTCCTAGCGTCCCTTTCTTTTCTTCAGCTAGTAGTGATTGGCAGAAAACTTGCATATAACCTCCTGCAGGCTTGTTCCTTAAGGGACATTCCTTGTGCAATGAATCCGTGATGCTAAAGCCTAGGCCCCTCTCTGCACTTTTGATGTTTCGTCTTTGCTAAATCTTTTCCCTTTGTACCTGAGACACCTGAACTGTAGCACATCTGTTGAAATTTAAAGGGCAACTCTTATCACTGTTACCGTGTGCTAGTTCATTTCTTCGGCTTTAATTTTGGGAAAATGGTCGTGGCTGTGAACATCAATCAAACTGAGAGGCCTCTTCAATTTGAATAAAACCTTTGTGCAGTTTGTGAAGGAGAAGGCTAAACAGTGAAAAGCCTGTGAGTTCTCAGCACATCCTGAACCAGTGGATAAGGCTAGGGGCTTAAAGTTGAAATGGCTACTATTTCTTTTAGCTCCTTGTGGGTACAGAGCTCAGAATCACTTCAGCAATGACTACCTCTCAGTGATATCATCTTTGAAAATGAAAAGCATATGGTATGTAGCTAGGGTATAAAAAATGTTACACTGTTCTATGTTGGGTGTGTGTGTGTGTGTGAGAGAGAGTATACAGCCTGAATATACATATATGGGATACCTCACATATCCACTTCATACATAGTTTTGTATTCAGATGTCTTTGTTTAAGTTTACTGAAATCATATGTGTGTTATTTTTGGTCTAATCTAGGGCATGGTTGATATTAACAAAACTGTACTAAATGAGTCAAATATGAAAAGAATCTGGCAAATATGATTATGAATTCAAACAGCATTTAATATGATTCAGAGGACAGGAAGAAGGTTTATCCAACTGTATTAGCTATGCATTTAAAAAGAGCAGTGGAAAATAAATCTAAAAGCAAAATCTAATTCCAGTGATAAATATGATTGTTTCAAGTATTTTATCAGAACCATTAATGTTATACAAAATGCACAGTAAGATTGTTTTCTGTTCCTTGATATTTGATGTCTGTGTACTAGCTGAAATGTGTGCAGAAAAAAACTTCATATGTATGTGTATATATATATATACACACACATATATATATAATTATACCTCTTATACCTGATATTAAGTACATATGTATACCTAAAAATATATACACACCTAAAAATACAGAACCACCGTTTGGTGGGTTTGTTATAAAAAAGTTCAACTTTGTTTAAAACGTGAGTTGTCAAAGTTCTGCTTATACCTGCCTTGATGTTCTCTAAAAAGGTGTGCCCCAGTTGTTCCTGAGAGTTTACCAGCATAGAGAATGGTGCTGCTTTCGTTGATAGACTTAACTATTTCCATGTAAGAGTATTCTTTTTAGGGTAGAGTAAAAGGTATCTGAGGACTCCAAGAAGACAAATCTGATTAGTCTTATGAGACCAAGAAAGACAGGAAACCATCATGGAGAGCATTTAGGCAAAGCCAAGTGGATTTTATTTTGTGACCAGAAGTGAGGCTTTTCTGATTTGTTACCTTATTTTGCCAGAAGGTGAAGACTTACAGTGTTATCAACAGTTCTCTAAGGAGCCACTTTTACGGAGTCTGCAAACGGGTTTTATACTTTGAGCAAATATGGACTGAGTGAAACAGAACGGAACCTACTTGATGAAGTTGAGATTATTATTTTTTCCTTTTTGATATCAGACTTGCTCCTTACCTCCGTTTCAGCTTCAAAGTTCTTCTCTAAGTAAATTTATGTTACTTGTGTATTCATATTCTTGACGGCGTCATCTGCCAGCTATTTGGTCGTTTGGATTGATGTTCATTCATTAGGGAGGCATCGGAGATGGGAACCTCCCTTAGAGCAATCCTAGTTTTCCTGCAGTTTGCCTACATACTCATTCTCTCAAAGTAATTGGGACTGTATTTAATAGAGGAATGGGTTTTCAATGTGTTCTTCCATGGCTAAAGCCAACTTTAATAACTATACATTCTGTGCTCATACTTTATGTATGCTAATACACTAAGAAGTTTCTCCACATCATGCTTTTAAAAAAGGAAAGTTCATCAAAGAGCATATATTTGTAAGAGCATGTGTTTACAAATCCCATGGGAGCTAGTGAATTTTTTTTCTTCCGCTTAGTTAATTCAGCCATCTCAGTCACTTTTAATCAATCCCCTAATCGTGTTTTTAAAAGTCAGTTCAGCATACTGTTCACAACAATGAATATATCTATTGTCATTTTTGGTGTGTGTATAGTCATGTAGTGTTAAAGTGCACTTTTTTTCTTTAAGATAATCATAGAATAATGCTAAAATAATGACTATTAAGAACAGGCAAAATGAGATTCTTAATTGCTGATTAAATTCCTTTTTGTTTCTTTAAGTACTTAAATGCTGTTTCATCTGGCACTGCTTATACAAATCCAACCCCATTAAACTTATGAGAAAATAAAACATATAAAACCATTGTGCAAAGAAAATACTTTAGTGGATTAAACCATCACTCAAGTCAAACAGTGTTTTTGCTCGAGTTGCTTAGACCTGACTCCTGAAAATGAACCCCAAATCCTCCTCTGTACTCCCTTATGCCTGATTTTCCCCTGATAGCAATGCGCCAGTCTTTGCCTGGGAGCCAGAACTTGGATTATGGTATACAGACATATAATGTGATTTTTCAGGTTTTCTCAGGAGATAAGCTAGACCATTTAAAAATCCTTTGTTATGTGATTTTCAGCAACAATGAATAATTTAGAATTATTATCTGTTGTTTAAAGAACCATTTTCCCCTCCATGCTTCTAAGTTAGCATAATGAGTGTTACTCAGGATGACAGAGTACAAAGAATTATCTGATAAAATCTGAATGAATTGAACCATTGATAACCCAATGTTGCAGAACTCAAGAGTTATCATTGATCAAACTTCCTCATTATAAGAAAGAAAGTTATCTTGACGTTTCAAGTGTTACTGAGATACTAATCTGCATTTTAAATTTTTCTGTTCTTGAACCATACAGAACTGGGTATGACCTTGTGTAATCAACTTTACCTTTCTGTGCCTTAGAATCCTTATCTGTAAAATGGGGATATTAAAATTAGGTTAAATCATATAAAATTGCATGTCTATAGGTCAAATACAGCTTTTTTTAAAGCAGACAATTTCCTGTTGTTTGCCCTAGTACCTATTTTATAAGTTTGATGAGAGAATTAAAAGAGTTTAAATGCATGTAAACTCTTAGCACATTGCTAAATATGCTGGAGTGAGCTTTTGTAAATTTTAGTTAGTATTCTTATTATTAGGATAATAAAAGCCAAGAACTATTCTGGTCATTGTGGGTATGAAAGAAATACATGCAAAGTAGCACCATGCAGCAGCCCAAAATAATTTATAATAAATTCTTTTCTTACATTTCTCAAAGTCAGAATAAGTCTCTTTTGTATTTCTGAAAAGGAAGTGTTTTGTTCTGCATCCACATGACTTGGTATATATTTATTGCAAGAATCTTTCAAGAAATCAGCCCCCCAAATATTTTTGTTACTGCATTTTGCTTATATCATCAAAAAGTTTTCAGTATCCAGCTTTAAATCATAATACATTGTGAAGTTTTAATGTAGCTATTTGCTTCCATCCCAACTGAGACAAAACAAAAACAAAAACACCATTGCTAAAGTGAATTTAAGCTCAACATCTCTGAAAAACAGGGTTTGGGAAAGACCAGTTAACATCATAAAGTGCAAATTATCCCAACTGCTTTGAGAAGTATAATCAGGGCAGAGAACCAATCACAGTGAGATATAGGAGATATTTAAACTTTGAGAACTTGAACTGAGATGTTGTGAAAAGCAGAGAAGCAGCAGGTATGTTTGGACTCTATTTCATTTATTTTGTTTTAGGGAGTCTTCAGTGTTCTCAATCATTTCCTCTACTTCAGTAGCACAATCAGGCCATTTACAAATGAACATGCTTATATACAAATATGTCAGTGACCACACAAACCCAGAAACAATCAAACCCCCTCCCCCAAATGTTTGTGGACTTGAAGGGCCGAAACTGTTGGATCTAAATTAGAAATGGGAGTAAAGAGCTTGAAAGAAGTTGAAATGGAATCTAAGCACTTGTGAAGTTATGATATTTACATTTCTTAAATACAAAAGGAGGGAAAAAGAGAAGATCTGTGGTTACATAAGTTAAGTTTGTAGATCAGGCCGTAAGGAACTCGACATCTGGTGATGTCCGTTTTCACGGTAAAATATGAGGTGGGACAATTAGCAGTGAGTCAAAGAGTTCAGGTAGGACAGGAGAGGATAATATATGAAACAGTCATCTCAGATGTTGGGAACTGAGCTTAATGGAGAAACATGGAAAAATTGCCAAGTTGTGTTAAGAGCCCATTTGAGACATAAGGTGATTAAGTTGAAGTAAAAACAGTATGCCTGGTTGTATAATTTTCTCCAGCTACATTCAACTGCTCAGGAATGCACAGTAAGAAACCGGATGGTTGTGCTCATCTGGAATTTGAGTTTTGCAAGAAGAGTACAATGGAGGAAGAGAGAAAGAATGTAGTTGATTGAAGCTGTGATTACAATAACGGACTTTTGCTTGTAAGTTGTGGAAGAAGTGAAGACAGGAGGAAGGTGAGGGAAGATGAAAACTCAGCGGGTCCAATGCCCTAAGGATCTAATGTTCTGAGAAGAATACTGTTTGAATAAGTAAGAAGAGGAAAGGAAACCGAGAACCCAGGGTGGAATGTTTGCATTTCAGATTTGGAGAGGGTGCAGATTCTCATGATGATGAAGTCATGTCTGTGACCAGGAGAAAGGGTGCTTGACGTGTTGGACAGGATTGTCTGAGATAAGGAGTTCAAAAATCAGAGGATTGGTTTTGGAAGGATTGGAAGGATTATCCCAATTGACGATGAAGTTGTCAAGACTGGCTATACTTTGTACAATGAGGAAGACAGAGTCTAGAGCTAAAATCATTTGTGAATCAAGGGAAATGACCAGGAAATGAGGAACAATAACTCCGAAGAGGTAGTGAGGGCAGAACAGCAAGCTTTGCAAGAGGCAGATAAAGAAGTGGTCTGGAAGTGGAAATTGGGGTAGGGGAGAACCAGGAAGGAAAGTTTGTCTAACTCCTTGATCTGAAGCACATGAAATAATACTAATAATAACAACAATAACCATCACTACCACAATAGTGAAATAGCTATTGAGAACTTACTGTGAGCCGTTACTGTCTCAAATGCTTTACATTGATTCACCCATTTAATCATTACAGTAACCCTTTGAGAAGTAAGTGCTATTAACAATATCCCCATTTTAGGGGTGCCTGGGTAGCACAGTGGTTAAGCGTCTGCCTTCGGCTCAGGGCGTGATCCCGGCGTTCCTGGATCGAGTCCCACATCGGGCTCCTCCGCTGGGAGCCTGCTTCTTCCTCTCCCTCTCCCCTGCTGTGTTCCCTCTCTCGCTGGCTGTCTCTCTGTCACATAGATAAATGAAGTCTTTGAAAAAAAAAAACCCAGTATCCCCATTTTATTAAACTGGGGCAACAATAAAGTAACGTTACTCAAATTTGCCAAAGACACATAGCTAGAAAGTGGTGTTGCTGGAGCTCAGATCCTGACAAACGGACTTCAAAGCCTGTGCCTCTAAACCACCACATGGCTCCTTTGTCCTTAACCCGAAATTGAGAGAATCCACACTTCTGGAGGAGGATGTGTTCACTGGATTTCAGATTGCTCTGGAACCGTTTAGTATCAGTGGGCTAAGCTCTGCAACAGGAACGCATGGGTCTCAGGGATTCATGCTGCAGGTGTGGAGAGGCAGTGCAGGTCTTCCTGTAAACCGTCTTTCTTGACAGCCACGTGTGCCGGCATAGCAGCTTCTTGCTGCCCCTCGCTAATGCTCCCCACCTAGAACCTGGGGAAGACCCCATCTGGACCTCTGCTTTGCCAGGTGATGGAGCACACTGCTGTTTTGTGACCGGGGAGAGCTCTGCTCTCTGTAGTTCTCATTAACAACTGAGCATTCACTGTTTAAATTCAAGAGTCCATATTTATGAAGAGATATGAGAAGGAAAGCATATCGCAATCTGTTTGGTTTATCATATTTTGCTCTGCTTTGATCTAAGTATCAAGGTTCCCAAAGAATCTCGGTTGGCTCTACCAGGATGCACTTTTCATACCTAGTTATCTTGGGTCAGACACAAACAGACTCAGAATTTGGACAACTAACATTCCACAACCCTTGTTCAAAGTGAAATTTCCCTCTCTCTCTAATTCCATTGGGCTTTCAGGTTGCTGACAGGGACCCATAATGCCAGCTGTGTATTCAGCACTCTATTGGTAGTTTTTTTGTTACTGTTTTCACTTATGCACACCTCCTGGGCAAAGGCCATCCTTTTCTCTGGAAGACTCCATCAGACCTTTGCCTCCTAATTCGCATTTGAATCTCTGTGAGCCTACAACAGGGCCTTTACCAGCATCTCACCAATTGGAATCAGTCAGAATAGAATTTTTCACAGGCTCCCTTGCTGCGCTTTTTCATTATTCTCAGATTTTTTTGGTTTTTTTTGTCTGTGGTTTTGTTTGCTCTTGAATACCTAGAGTCTGTCTTTGGTAGCACACTAAACGTAATGAAGCTTGGGAAGCATTCGGTGAAAAGTTTTTTAAAAAGAAAGAGCGAGAGGAAGAAAGAAAAGCCAAATTAATGACTGTTGTTCTAAATGCAGATGGCACTGATTAGTTTGCCGAGATCCTTCTGTGAAATAAGCTCAGTACCATCACCTTCTTATCTCAGAATCAGCCTTGCTGCCAGAGTGATGGCTGGGACAATGCCGATGGCTCTCAAGTAGGAGCTTCTCTCAGAACCCAGTCCTTATCACGGCTTTGACTGGCAAAGGCTGTCATTCATGCTGTCACTCACAGTGGGTACACAATGGATCATGTCTGCCTTGCACATCATAGATAACTCGACTAACTGGGGCTGGATTTAAGTCTTTGGTTAAAGAAGAGGAGAAAAGATAAATCATTGATTATAGAATATCTGATTTTCCTTTAATTCACCTGTCACTGAAACTGTAACCTTGTGTTCTAGATCAGTTAAATTTGTCAGCATCCTGAAAAGAAACTACCATTTTAATAAGATTTTTTTTTCAGACTACATATATTTGTAAGTCTATATACGTGACTCTTTCAATCCTGTGTGTGACAGTCTTTTCTTTGAAAAACAGCAGCAACATGGTTTTGATGTGCTTCGGAATTTTTATCCTAACATTTTAAAATAAAAATGAGCATTAATGATCTTGACAGAGCGTTCTTGGAAAAAAACACTAATTAGGTAAAAATGAAAATATGAAGGTATTAAATATAAAGGTATTTTGTGTGCAAGTCTACTGTTTATACAGTACTCTGGTGACAGCGGAGGATTCATTTACACATCTAAAGCAGCTTTGTATATTGACAAAGGAGGCGTTAGAGACAGAACCGTCATGATAATAACTGTGCCTGTTCGCCGCCACTTTATGTTATTGTATGTCACAAATATTGTACTCCATATAATATATTAAAATAATCTGATAAAAGGAGCAATAATTCTTAGCTAGGTTAATTATTGAGTTTTTGAAAAGCTAATTAACGATGTCTGACCTGATTTGTTTTGCTGCTGAAAGAAGGTATTGAAGATTTTAAGATATGCAAACACTCCTTAGTATACAATAAAACATATTTATAATGTTTGCCGAGGATATTAGTTTTTTCACTGGGTTACAACACTGAGAATAAAGAGGCTAATATTACTTTATGCACCTCTCTTCGCTCAATGGTGGGAAAGGCACAATAGTCAGCAAAACACGGAGCTAATATGTCCAGTGTGTTTGCTTATTAATTTTTCCTGGAGAAGTAAACTATGAACATGACTCTGATGTCCTAACCGAACCAATGTGGTAGCCTTACCTAGGTATCGAATTTCTGGTCATATTTTTATATTTTTACTCTTGTATTCACTTATGCAGAGAATTTTAGTTAAAATAAGATAGTGATTGTCTATTAAAATGTTAATTGAAATAAAAGAGTTCCAGAGTGCCTGGGTGGCACGGTCGGTTAAGCATCCAACTCTTGGTTTCAGCTCAGGTTGTGATCTCAGGGTTGTGAGACCGAGCCCGTGCCAGGCTCTGCACTTAGCACAGAGTCTCCTTGGAACTTCCTCTCCCCCTGCCCCTCCCTCCACTACTGCCCCCCCCCCAATAAATAAATAAACCTTTAAAAAAGAATTAAAAGAGTTCCTTTCAGAGATAGCATTTGGTCTATATAACAACTACTTTTAGGATAAGGCATAGAGAATATATTCTTTTAAAAAGAATGATAGTTATTTCTAAGGATTAAATATCATATGCAAATTAAGGAGTAAGGAAGTATTGCTTCTAATTCAATAATTCTCATTTAGCAGTATTTATAGCATGCCTATGCAAAGATACAATCCATTGCCCTTAAATTCAACAAATACGGCCAATAATATGCCAAATTCTACAGAGTATCCCCTTGAATAATGTGTGTGTCAACTAAGGGTTGGTTCATCTTGACATGTGAGATACAGAAAGGAGGAAGAAAGAAGAGTTGATAAATTGAAGCTTTGGGAAAGAAAAATAATGCACCGCTCTTGTAGTGACCATTATAGGTCATCAGCCAGCTCAGGGATTGGTTACTCTTGAATCAGATACTGTCTCCCACACCCCAGTCCAGTCCAATCCGTGGCTAACTTGGTGCAAAGACCAGTCTGGGATTCTTTCCCAGAAAATAAGACAATATACAGGGAACTGTTGGAAAGGACAATTGAACATGATAGTCCTGTGACTGATCTGGCCAGAACATTATCTTTTCTTATATATGCAAATCTGACCCTAGAAGTAGTTAAGAATTTGTAAGTTTATGCTCGTTCTTTGCAGTTTCTTAAACAGTACCCAAAAAAGAGGCTGTCCAGGTCAGATCTGTGTTCCTCAAAGAAGAAAGGCAATATAACCAAAAAAAGTTGTATGGTTACTGGACTACCTAATGCCAAACAGTATGGGTCCTCCAACTTTGCCTTGTCTCAGCTCTCAACAGGGACTTGTGGATTTAGGGATGGCATATAGCATTCAGAACACCAAAAATGAACAAGCTGGAGGAACAATGGAGCCTTGCCTCTGGGTTTTGATAAGTATGTGGGTTCTTCGGAGGAACCTCGGAGCAGTTTCGTAGCCTGTCATGTTGTTATACAATAATTATCATCTCATCTCAGTTTTTACAGTCTCTGTTCTTTGTCTGAGCCATGCCTTTGTTCTCATAAACACTTACCAGATGACTGTGATCCCAGAATTCAGTTTCCTTAGTTAACTTCCAGGATGAGAATGAAGTCATTCCTTGGGATCCAATAGAGTTAAACCCATCTTTGACCCAGTCCTCTCCTGGAGTATACCATACCAAGACCATGAAGGATGCTGAGCTACCACCATAGATGACTTCATCGAGGCCTCAAGATTCATTCTCTTTCTATGCTCAGTCTTTATAGTTTCTTGCTAATGTGACATAGATGAGTGTGTATAATTAGAAAATAAATGGAGAGGAGATTTTCTATAACCTTATTCTCTCGGAAAATATATCACATCTAGATATGTGGCTATAGTGTGTGTGTGTGTGTGTGTGTGTGTGTGTGTGTGTGTGTAATTTGGTTATTTAGAAAGGACTGAATGATATTTGTTCTGATCTTTTGTTTAAACATCTCACTTCAATAGTAAAATATAACCTGGTAGTTCAGTGAATTCCTTAATTTGTTCATTTACCTAGTGTTTATCCAGTGCCAACTATTCCGATTCTCGAGAATCTCAAAATTAGTGAGGTCTCCAAGCAATGTCTGAAGATAAGCATTACAAACTTAAACAGAATGTAAAGGTTAAGGTAAAATTCTTATGGTCTTGATTTTCCATTTTGCATAGCAGTCAAATGATTCTTTATAAAGTGGATGCAATAAAAATGCATGGGTCACAGTCGATCAGTCATTTTTATTTGGTTTGGTTTTGATTATACAGCCTGTGTAGGCATAGCCCTGCATTGAGAAAGGTAAAAAAAATCATCCATACTCATTATTAGATAATGGCTATATTAACGAAATTGGACCGTTTCCAGTCCCCTAGACAAATAACATGTCTATTGGCAATGGAAATGTGGCACTCTCTTTAGCACTATACTAAGTCTTCTTGGTTACAGGATGCTAGCAAGAACTGTGTTAGTGACCCATCACTGCATATCTTAGCAAATTAAAATATCAAACACATTATCTCACCCAGTTTCCTCTGGTGAAGAATCTGGGGGCAGCTTAGCTGGGTAATTCATGTCCAGTGTCTTTATGAGGTTGTAGGCAAGACGTAGTATAAGGTTGCAGTCATCAGAAAGCTTGACTGGGGCTAGAGAATCTACTTTCTACCTCATTCACATGGCTCTTGGCAGAAGGATTTAGTTTCTCGCTGACTGTTGGTTGGAGACTTCAGTTTCCTGCCGTATGGGCCTCTCTGTAAAGCTGCTCTCACCACATGGAAGCTGACTTCTCCTAGAGTAAATGGCCTAGGAGAGAAAGCAGGTGAACTAAGACAAAGCTACAATGTCTTTATAAAGTCATCTCAGAAATAATATACCATCACTTCTGCCGTATTCTGTTATTAACACAGACAACCCTGGTCCAGTGTGGGAAGGGATTACACAGGGGCACAAACACCAAGAGGCAGGGATCCTTGGGGGCCATATTGCAGGCTGGGATCAAAAGCTTCTGATTCAATTCCCAGCTGTTTTTTTGGAGAAGTCTGACCAAGTATCTCTCTTTAAAGCAGTATTTTCAAAAGAGATTGAAGAGGTATAGAGTTAGAGGAGCACGTTCAATATTATAGTGAATTTTATATTTTGGTGTAAGAAAACACACTGTTTTTTGAACATGGACTGCAGAAAACTAAATTTAACCATTACTTCTTTGCTTGTGGGATACAAGTGCATGCATATTAGTGATTCTTTAAGGGAAAAGTAGACTCACAATTTTAGTGTGTGTGTTGGGGGGGTATTTTGTTGTAAGGAGAATGATATTTTTATTACTGAAACTACTTTAAAACAAAATTAGAAACCTGCCATGAAAATATAGACCAATTATTAGAACCATTAGCAATTACTCCAGTTAACCGCAATGAAATCAGCCCATGTGTTTCATGGTTCTTTGATTAACTGAGATTTGTTTCGGGTTTAAGACAAAAAAATTAGCCAAAATATCTGTATCAATTCATGTAAAGATATTAAGGATTTCTGGCAGCCTTATGGTATATAGATCTAAAAATGAATAATATATTATTATAGAAATTATTTCAGTTCTAAAACAGTAAAGCAAATATTATAAAATACTGTAGTTCTACTTGTTATTAACACAGGCATTTTGTATTTAATTTCTTCATGCAAAGCAGCTTCCTCGAGTTGGAATCTGTACCAGATATCAAGGAAGCTGATCATATCATTCTGTTGTCGTAGAACAGCAGGCAGAGTTCAATGAGGCTTTTTATCTTAAATTATATTTTCAACTTGACCTCATTAAATTCTTTTCCTTCTGTTTGTCATTGTTAGGCTCACTATATTTCATATTTCCTCTCGGCCTCGTTACCATTTTAAAATTGTTCTTTAGAAATAGCTCTGGCATGGGGAGTTCATTATTTCTGGTAGTGACAACACAGTGAATGCCCTAATACACTGATTTCATTGTGTCTCATGACCTACATTTAGAAGAATTCAGGTAGATTTCCTAGTTGCTGATTATTTTTTAGAAAATCATTAAATGTCAAAAGCTATTTTCCTGTTTATTTTCAAATTTGTTTTTAAGCTGTCTTTAGGAGAGGAGTTGCTATAGTCTAACAAGTCTAGATTTTGTTTTTCAGAGTGAAGAAAATAAATAGTAAAGAGGGAAATTTTTTTCGCTAACACATGACCTAAATTTCTGTTGCAATGAAGCTGATCTGCTTTTAAATATAACACCTGCTTCTGTGAATTTTTGTAGTCATTTATTTTTCAATGATTGTGTATGCAATGTGGCTGTAAATATATATGTTAAATATTTCACGTAAGTATCAATGTGGGTATAATTTTGATTTGAAAATAAGTTATTCTGAACAAAGTAAAGCTTTCCAAGCATCCTTTAAAAAAGAGAGAGAAATTAAAAAGGGTGGGAAAAAAAAAACCTGACTGAAATATAATCAGATGAGCCAACGTTATTAGACACAACCACTGGAAAGACTAAAGCAACTCATAATGAATTAAAAGAAAAGGGCCATTAAACTGGAGAATCCCAACAATCAAGTGGAGATGTTTCAGGCTCTTTAGGCATGGAATAAATACGCTATCACACTAAGCTTTTATGAAAGGCTGTTACATTTTTACCAACTTTAATCTGTTTCATTTTTGTGTTTAAAGGATGGGAGTTGCATTAAAATAAAAATTCCATTTGGGTTATTATCTCCCCAGCTGTCTGTACAGACCATGGAGCTGGCCAGAGAATATTCTCATTATGTGTGTCGAGCAGTTACTCAGTGATTGATGCTGCATTAATGCACGACACAGACGCGCTCCTTTTGTTACCGAATATTAGACAAATTAGTTCTTACAAATTCATGACCCACTCTCCCCCTCCTAGTCTGGGTGTCTTTCTCCTCCCTCTCGCAGCTCCCTACCTGCTCCTGTGCCTTCTGCTGGGCACCTGACTGGACTACCATGGAAAGTTAATATTGCTAATAACCCTCAGTGAAAATGAACCAAAGCATTGGGAGGAGGGGTTTGACAAAGGAAGGGGCAGAAAACAGACAGTGGTCCTTCTAGGCAGACTGTAGAATGAGGTTCTGGTCATTTTCCAGGATACCGCAATGTAGTAATGACAAACAAATGTTTTGTTGCCCCAGGTTAGTTTTCCCTCCCCTACTTTATGTGAGGGACCATTTATCTTCTCAATTCCTTTAAACTTTAGTTTCGTCAGGGTGGGGAGAGATGAGTCATAAATTTGTATTTAGACAGTTTCCTTACCATGAAGCTAGGAAGTATGGGAGAGGATATACGTCTCTTCCTCTTGCCCAAAATGTTTGTATTAGAATTCTTCCTAGAATTTAAGAAAAGGCAGTGCAGATATTAAAATGCAGAACTGGGAGCATTTAGGCCATTTACATTGAGACTGATTATCGAGAGATATGATTTTAATGATGCCATGTTGCCAGTAAAGTCTTTGTTTCTATAGATTGTGACTTTCTGTTCTGTATCACTCTTGGGGCCTTTTTAATTTTATAGAACCCCCCTTAATATCTCCTGTAGGGCTGGTTTCATGGTTACGAAATTGGTCAGTGACTGGCGATTCTGGAAGGTCTTTATTTCTCCATCAATTCTGAAAGAAAGGGGGGGTAATCAGAAGGGGGAATGAAGCATGAGACACTATGGACTCTGAGAAACAAACTGAGGGCCTCAGAGGGGAGGGGGGTGGGGGAATGGGATAGACTGGTGATGGGTAGTAAGGAGGGCACGTATTGCATGGTGCACTGGGTGTTACACGCAACTAATGAATCATCGAACTTTACATCAAAAACCAGGGATGTACTGTATGGTGACTAACATAATATAATAAAAAAACGTTAAAATAAATAAAATAAAATGCAGAACTGGGTTTTGAGCATCATCAGTGGTTTCCAGTTGGATGATGTGTCATATATTTTTGTTTGGTTGTGAAAGATATGCCTGTGATCACCAAATGTTTAGAGCTGTCAAAATGTATCATTACATGTATATTTCTGGAAGAAAATATTCTGGGCTAAACCTTACTGTTTTCACATTGAATCTAAATGACAAACTTCCAGTTGTACAGATAAGGACACTGAAGCACAGGAAAGTTAAGTAACTTGCCCAGTGTTACATAGTCAAAGTAGGTCTTGAACCTGCCTCTTGAAACTATATATATTTGGTTTATAAATGAAAATGAATGAAATTTTACTTCCTTTTTAGTTTTACAATATTAGTTATTCCTGAAGATTCTTCTATGTATTTTTTGATGTTCTACATTTTAGTTTCTAATATAGTAAATACTGATAGATATAAATACTGTTATATTTGTTTGATAATTATTGATATAGTCCATCTAACAAAAAGCTTGATGAGTACTGAATAATATTTTTAAGTATAGAATCCAATGGGTGTTTTTTGGGGTTTTTTTGGTATTTTTATAGAATTGTGCAATAAACACTGCAATTAATTATAGGACTTTTTTTTCTTATAAAATCAGCCCCACACCATTTGAATCACTCCCCATTTCCCTCCAATGTCCTCCTACTAACCTATTTTCTATCTCCACATGTTGGCTTATTCTGGGCATTTCATATAAATGGAATCATAAAACTCGTACAATATATGAATGATTGCATGTGGTTTCCTTCACTTAGCATAATGCTTTCAAGGCTCATTCATTTTCTTGAACATCTTAGTACTTCATTTTTTTTAATTGTTAAGTAATATTCCCTTGTATGGTTATATCACATGTTGTTTAACCATTTATCAGTTGATAAATATTGGATTGTTTCTACTTTCGGCTATTATGAATTGTGCTACAGTGAATATCTGTGCACAAGTTTTTGTGTGGACATTTCATTTCCTTTCTCTTGAGTATATACCTAGGAATAGAATTTCTGGGCCGTATGTACACGCTATATTTAACCTTTTGAGCAATCACTAACCCGTTTTCCACAGCAACTGCACCATTTTACATTCAGGCTAACAGTATGAGGTTCCAATTTCTCCACATCTTTAGCAACACTTGTTATTGTCTGTGCATCCTACTGGGTGTGAAGTGGTATCTCATTGTAGGCTTGATTTTCATTTTCCTAATGACATTGAACATTTTTTTTCATGTGTTTCTTTACCATTTGTGTATCTTCTTTGGACAAATGTCTATTCAGATCCTTAGCATATTTTTAAATTAGGTTGTCTTTTTCTTGTTGAGATATAAGGGTTCTCTACATATTTTAGACATGTAAGTATCTTATCAGATACATGCTTCACAAATATTTCTCTCATTCTATGGATTCATTTTCTTGATGGTATGGTTTTTCTGCACAAAAGAGTCTGAATTTGGAGGTAGCCCATTTTATTATCTTTTGCTGCTTGTGCTTTTAATTTTATCTAGGAAATGATTACCTAACTCAGGGTCACAAAGACAGATTCCTATGTTTTCTTCCAAGTAGTTTTAGTTTTAATGTACATTGTTAAATTGTATTTGAAACACCCTATAAAGGACTAAGTGGGGTATAGACCTAATTCTTTTTCGTTTTGCCAATTATACAAGTCAATTCAAAAACATTCACAGAAGTTAGTTGTGATTGTGACTGTTCAAGATACGTAGTGAAGATGCTATCCTAGAACTTGGTAAGCATGCACTGAAGGAACTTCACCTAATAAGTAACAGACATAGTTGACAGTAACTAACATGTAAGGGAAAGTGTGGCAAGGGTGACATGAAAGGAATGGGATACGTATCTTGGGAATTCAGGAAGAAAGAGTATCTATAGTTGTGGGAAGTGATCTTATTCATGCTTGATTTGAAATGCTATATAAAAATCATGGTAAAGTGTTGGCAAACTCTCCGTGCTTTGCTGAAGTTCGTGGCCATCACTGATTAGCTGCACTTGCATTGTGGTTTCTGGAGTGGTCGGTATGGCTGGCTTTCAGGGTTTTGTGCCAGAGAGCAGCCGTTCTACAGCCGTTCTGCTGTTGGCAGAGCACTGAAGGTCCCTGAGAGGGTTACAGGTGGTCTGCTAGGTCAAGACAATTTTCCTAATAATATTCAGACATGATTTGCCTTTTTCATTGTATTGACATTGTGTTGGTTATGCAGAAACAGTTGTGGGTAAAACATGAGCACAAATCAAGACAGCACCACCGAACTGTGCGAGTAGTCATTGTGTCAATGAACCTCTAACTGCCCAGATTCAGGTGCCTAGACAAGACAACACAGGACATAAGAATTGCTCGTAATTAATTCTGATGAATGTTTATAGGCAAGCTAGATAAAAAGTCCTTAAAGTGCTCAAATAGATTGTTTTATTTTTTAAAAAGATTTTATTTATTTGCCAGAGGGAGAATGAGAGGGCATGAGAGTACAAGCAGGGAGAGCAGCAGGCAGAATGAGAAGCAGACTCCCTCTCTGAATGGGGAGCCCGACATGGGACTCGATCCCAGAACCCCAGGATCATGACCTGAGCTGAAGGCAGATGCTTAACTGACTGAGCCATGCAGGCATCCCAAAATAGATTTAAAAAGGTTAAACTCTCAAGGGTTTAAAATAACCTTATTACTTATAACATCTTACAAACTTGATAAATGTAATTAGAAAAAAATGCTACACAGGGCACCTGGGTGGCTCAGTCGGTTAGTGTCTGATTCGTGATTTCAGCTCATGTCATGATCTCAGGGCCCTGGGGTCCAGCCCCCTGTCTGGCTCTGCACTCTGCACTACTTGGGATTCTCTCCCTCCCTCTCTCCTTCTGCCCCTCCCCTTTGCTTGAGCTCTCTCTCTTTCTCTAAAATAAATAAAATCTTTAAAAAAAGAAAAAATGCTACCCCATGACAAAAATAACAGGACTCTGGAACAAATATAAATGCATTTTAGTTTAAATTGAGTGGAAGTGCCCGGTTTCTGCCTTAATAGCTATCCTCCAAAAGGCGATTCAGATAAAACATAATTTCCTGCAAAACATGAAGGAAAGAGTAGTAACTTTTCAAAATACAGCGTAGCTTGGAAATTTATATGCCATTTTGGGTTATACCCCCAAGTCGTCTTAGATATGTTGTTATTATATCTCCTTAGGAATGGTATTATAGCCACTTTATTTATGAAAGTAGGAACTGAAGAATTGAAACCAACTCAAAACTAGGTCTGAATTTGTCGGACCCAGCAGCAGGCTCCCTGTCACAGTAGAAACAGCATTGCCACTTGCTGCTGTCATCTGCAGCACACCTGGGAGGGGCCCGTGCAGCAAAACCGATTTGATTGTGGAGCATCGGAGCTTTTTTCTGCTTTCTAGGCAGGATTCAGTATTTGACAAAAGTCTGATCTGAAGGCAGTACAAGAGGTGTATTTATTCTGGAGTTGCAGGTCATGGGCAAGATTGTGGTTGTCAGAAGCATATTACATTTTTAACAACAACAACAAAAATCAGTTGAATATATGACTTGGGCTTTAGAGAGAAATCTGGGATGGAAATCTAGATTTGAGTCATTACCTTATAGGTGATAGTCACTGTAAGACATGACTTTATATCAGAAATCGTGGAGGAAGATTATTATCAGTTTCATTATAACAAAACAGGACAAGCAGGGAGTATTCTGTGTTGGGTAGCAGTGGCTCTCCTAGGTAAAGCAGCTTCTCCTATAAAGAAGCTAAAAGTGAGGGGGGATTCAGATATATAAATAAGAGGAGAATAAGGCACAAGTCAATCATTTGGAGAACATCCAATTATTTTATTTTATTTTTTTCAGCATTGAAATATAATTGACAGTAACATTGTGTAAATTTAAGGTGTACAATGTATTGATTTGATACATGTATAAGATTATCAATTTCTAATGTACAGTATGGAGAATATCCAATATTAAACAGAGGGATTAAAATAGAGGAAGACTTTTAAATTTTTTTCAAAGAATAGAGACGAAGACAGAGAGCTGGGAAAGAAGTGATATGAAAGCTAAGGAGGAGACTTGTATTTAAGAAGTAGGTGTGGCCGGACGCCTGGATGGTGCAGTGGGTTAAGCACTAGATTCTTGGTTTCCACTCAGATCATGATCTCAGAGTGGTGAGATGGAGCCAAGCTTCGGGCCCTGCGCTCAGTACGGAGTCTCCTTAAGATTCTCTCTCCCTCTCCCTCTGCCCCTCCCCCACCCCCTCTAAATGAAATATATAAATCTTGAAAAAAATGTCAGTGTGGTCATTTTATCTGATTATACCTAGTGGTTCTATTTAGGTAAGTTCTGAAAAGGTGCACTGGATTTAGCAAATGAAAGCTACCTGGTGAACTCCATATTGGCAGGCTAAATGGAATAGTGGGGCTAGCTTGTATATAGGTTTGAGGATACAAAGACAGTGAGAATGAGCTCCACTTTTAAAGATCATTGCTGTGAAAGGAAGGAGAGTGAGGGACAGTGTCATCCTGCAAAAGGACAGAACTGTCAAGAAAGTGCTTTTGTTGATTTAGATGGGACAGACTTAAGCATGTCAGAAGCTAACAGTAAGAGCCAGTGGCAAGGGAGTGGTGGGTGATTTATTTGGGTGACTGGCAGCTCCTATTCTACTCAGGATAAGAGGCCTTGAGTTCTTTTTATTTATCATGGCATTTCTGGCCCTGATAAACTTATTGTTGTCAATTCTTTCACTTTATGTCTTATAGCACTTCTGTTACATGGTTTAAACTAAAACAAAAAAAAGTTATTTGAGAACAAAATTATTCTAGAAGCTTATTATGATAATGCCTCAATTAACAGGAAATCAGCTAACTTAAAACCCCAATATTTTCTACACTTTTCCTCTTATATGAATGAAGAAGTATGTGGACATGAGTGATTAAGAATTTAATTTAAAACCTACTTCAGGGGCAGAACAGACAATCAGTAACCATTTATTATGTGCTTACCCTCCCAAAGATAGGATGATATGTGCTGGAGTTGATACAAAGAATTATAGCACATGGTCTTTATTGTCATGAAGGTTGCTATCTGAGGATATAAAACGACATGAAATGATAGCTAATGGTGTGACAATATAAATGATAAACAGCAAAAGGAATGATATAGATTAAAAGCAAAGGAATTTGGAAAAGATGGCTAACACTGAGTTGGAGTGTTCAGAGATATAACTCCTTGGGCAAAGTAGGATTCAACAAATCCTTAGGTTGGATGTGGAGATAGAGAGATAAGGATATGGAGCCTTAGATTTAGAGATAGAAAAGCATTTTAACTGGAATGGAAGTAGTACTTATTTATGAATTAGAGACTACTGTTTGTTGGTGATAGACTAGGTATTTTAATATGCATAATCATAATTAATTTAATGATTTGTGAAGGTAAAGAGGAATAGGATTTACTTCAGATGATTGAATGCACCATAGATTAATGGGCTAATGGTTTGGTTAGGTCATTAGTTAGCCAAGATGCTCTCTTGTGCATGCCTGGGGGCGTGTGTGTGTGTGTGTGTGTGTGTGTGTGTATTTTCTGTTCTCCCTGGCATCTGAATCCCCTTCCCATGTTTGGAGAATCCCCAAATATGAATATTGGCGGGGGGGGGCAGACCTTACTTCTCTATAAAAGTTGGAAAGTCTAGATACTTACTTCTCAGCCCCTGGCAACAAAAGATAGGGCATACACGTTTGACCAGGCAGAGGACTTATCTGAGACTTGGAATCAGGAGCTAACTGCCTCTGTAATGAGACTTCCATTCTGGCAGTGGAGACAGCCACACCCATTCACTGTGGTGACAATGGCAGCGCAGTCAATGTTGACACCTAGCAATGTTGGAGGCCGGAGGTAGCAGGCTGTGGCATGCAGTGGTCAGTAGTGGAGGCACCGGTGTGCCCCTCGGCTAGTTCAGCTGCATGATTTGGATATGGTTTGGCCTTCCTGGGTTCTCTTCTTTCATGCCTATGTTCTGAGCCAGGTTCTCTTGCCTCCACAAGGATTCTGTGGGCAACCCAATGATTTCTTTCAACAAACGCCCTTTCTGCTTTAACTGGTTAGAATTGTCTTCTGCTGCTTGAATCTTAGAATTGTGACAGGTGAACAAATGTAGGGTGAGATAAGAGCTTTTAATGTCAGCGTGAGGAGTTTCAACTTTAATCTACCGGAAGTTCTCAGTATCAAAGGGTTTAGAACAGTAGGATAACATTACCTAAGTGATGCTTTATGAAAATCAATGCCAGTGTTATGTGGAATGAATAATTTGAGGAGTATAGCTGGAAAGATAATAGTGGAGAGATGGGTCATATTAACAAGGGAGGTTATTTGCAGAAGATGTTAGACTGGTTGAGTTTGAGTAGATGCAACCAATATATAATTAGGTAATATATAATTAGGCAATTAGGGACTAGGCGTAGATTGAAGAAGAGAAGATCAAAACTTTAATAATAAGGTGTGTATGTTGTAGGAGGTATACTGTTCTAGGCAAAGGGATTATTGTTCTGTAATTCCTCATAGAGCATTGGCCTTCTGTGTAATCTGCCCTTCTGTTCCTAAGTGCTAACACATAGACCACACACAGGCCCAGTGGTTCATTGTGATGGTGATTCTCCATTTTCAGCCTTGCTTCACTTACACCATCTATTTGCACCTGGGGGAAGGAAGCAAATGTCTACGGAGAAGGATCCAGAGATTACTAAATAAGCTCCCCCCTCTCCAGTGCCCTACCTCACTCCAAATGCATTTACCCAGGAGTCTCTTGTTTAGAAAGCAAAAAAGCATTGTCCACAATAGCTAAATCGTGGAAGGAACCGAGATGCCCTTCAACAGATGACTGGATTAAGAAGTTGTGGTCCATATATACAATGGAATATTACTCAGCTATCAAAAAAGAACGACTTCTCAACATTTGCTGCAACATGGACGGCACTGGAGGAGATAATGCTAAGTGAAATAAGTCAAGCAGAGAAAGACAACTATCATATGATTTCTCTCATCTATGGAACATAAGAACTAGGAAGATCGGTAGGGGAAGAAAGGGATAAAGAAAGGGGGGGTAATCAGAAGGGGGAATGAAGCATGAGACACTATGGACTCTGAGAAACAAACTGAGGGCTTCAGAGGGGAGGGGGTGGGGGAATGGGATAGGCTGGTGATGGGTAGTAAGGAGGGCACATATTGCATGGTGCACTGGGTGTTATACGCAACTAATGAATCATGGAACTTTACATCAGAAACCAGGGATGTACTGTATGGTGACTAACATAATATTAAAAAAAAATTAAAATTAAAATTAAAAAAAATAAAAGAAAGCAAAAAACAAAACAAAAAACAAAGAGGACAGAAACAAATACTGCCTACACTTATATTAGGAGCTAGAGAGAGAAAATGAATTCATAAAAGATGAACAAGACTCCTACAAGTTGTGTCAGGATGGCCAGAACTTGTGGCAGCTGGATTCTACCTTTCTATTTTAATACCTAAAGGTCTACCCAGAAAGTGAGGCAGGGTATCGTAAATAACATGAGCTACCAGGTTTAGATAAAGTGATTCCTGTATTTTATATCTAAAATCATTGCATTACCAAATAAGAGCTTTATCTGCATTCAGTTAGGATCTGAAAGGATGACATTGCTCGTACAGGAAACTTTTCCATAACGGTCTTATAAAAAAGTTTAAAAATGCAACTTTCTGGATCGTTTCGAGCAAAGGGCAAGTCATACCATATTGTTAAAAAGATTCCGAGATCTATTCTCCCGTTATGGTAACGCAGTCAACTGAAAACATAGTAAATTTCATGTTCGCAGATGCAAAGCACAGCCTTGTGGGGGAGAGCACCATATCGTTTAGTCCAGAGGCTTGTCTCACCACTAATTGTTTGCCTTGAAGATTTTCTTGCCCTGTCTCTGCCTCAGTTTCCTTATAAGTGAAGAGATCACTGAGAGCCCTTAGGGAAAGGATTGAGAAATTGAAGCTATGGTTTGGGAAAATAAAATTGGCTGTGGGCGGGAATGAACAGATGATGCTGCAAGATGAAATTGCAGCCTTCACGGCAGAAGTTGAGAACAGTTGCTACTTTCCTTAAAGGTCATTGCTCATATTCCAATAGGAGTGGGGTGATGGTGGCACATTGAGAACCTGTTGTCTTTGTCTAGGATGGGCCCTACCCTTTTCTAGCAGTTATCTGTTTACCTTTTAATATAATTAGGCAGACCAGATTGGTATTTAGTCTTGTTCTGACAACAGCAAATTAGGCTTAACTCTTTAATTACAATGAGAAGGAAATCACCTTTCTGATATCCTTCAATTAGCTCAAGCAGCTGTTAAGTTATAATTAAAATTTCACATGGATCATTTGAGTTCCTGGAATGTTTCCATTTAATAACAAAACATTTGCATATATGCATTCAGTTTTCAGCCACCTTTTCAAATCTGTCAATGGTAAACCAAGAACATTGATACTGTATTAAACAAAATCTTTGTGGTCTTGGAAGCAGACAGCTGGGTCTCACAAAATGAAAAATGGAAATGGAAGACAGTGATCAAAAAGTATTAGTTCCTCCAAGTTTTCTGGAGCTTGTTCAGAGAATTAAACTTTCGCTGCATTCATACTTATCCAAGAGGGAAGAAAAAACTAACCAGGACAGAGTGGTTACTTGGTGCTTGACAAATGAATGCCTGCATTACACGCATCCCATTATTCAATACAGCAACGATCACCCTGCTGTGTCTTTATAAATGGATTCTTGACTCCATAGACTTTCAAAAATATAAATGTGAGAAGAAAAATTACGTGTGAAAATTCGAATATTCCCTTTTGCTTTGTTTTTATTTGATTCTGAGAATTGAACTTACTAAAAAAAAAATACTGTCTCTGCAGTTGCTCTGGCCAGTATCTGTCTGATACATCTGTGGATTCAGCAATGCATGTAAGACCAACGGGGATTATCAACGTATATGAAGCACACTTACAATTTAGATATTAAAGATCTTTGAAATACAAAATGCTGGCTAAATTAAGCTGACTCCAATTGAAAAGTTATAGGAATATGTTTTAGATTATGTTTAGAAATTTGAATTTATGGAAGTTGAACAGCAAAAAAAACTGACTAAAACAGGAAGACTTAAAACTATTTTTCTCCCTTTTAAAAATATAATTTGTGTTTTCTGTTCTTTAACATTGGTAGGAGGAAGTGAAGATTCTGTAGGTTAATAACAATGTTGGGAGGTGATAGGCTTTAGAATCTATACCCAAGGCCCTAAGCTATTTTTAACAAGCTGGGATTCTATTCATGCTTACTCATTGATAGCCTATATTGACAAGTAGAATTCTGTATTGGCTAAGAACCTAATGTCCTCCCAACCGTCAATCTGTAATGTATATTATTGAATTTCAACCACCAAGATAATTGTATCCCTGGAAATTAAAGAATGCATGCAGAGAAAGAAGAGAGATGAAAGTGTGATGTCTGATATCATAATTGTACCAATGTGCACACTTTTGGGGGCTACCAGCTGTTATCAGCACATTTTCCATCTGCCTTTACTAATTTTATTATGACCTTTTGGAGCCGATTTCATCTAGTGGAGAGTTGGCTCTGACACCTTCACTGACTCAGTTTTATCTTTGAACAACTAAAGGGAACAATGAGTAACAAGTGTCATTCTATCCAGAAAAAAATACTTCTGTTGGGAAACCTCATTGTTGAGTAATCTTGAGATTCATTTCAAGTACTTAGGTTTACCAATCTGCAAAGCCACAGGACACCTTAGGGAATCAGAGTCAGATATAAACTCTCAAGCAGTTTTCAATTCAGAATTCTTTATTCTGATTCCCAGATCTAGAAAGGTATACATTCGTTTTATTTCTCCCCACCTGCATTCTCTTTCTCTCCCTCTCTCCCTCCTTCCCCCTCCCTGACCCACACACAGCATGCAGACCGTGCTCTAAAATAACATCAAGATGTTTAGACCACTTACTATGTGCTGTAGTTCACTTACTGTCAATAACAATTTATTCATCCCCAAACCCAACAACCCCATTGATATTCCTATATATATCATACATAAGAGAAAACTGAAGCCAGAAAAGATTGAATAAATAGTTCTTATAGGTAGCAGGACCAGAAGTTAAATCTATGTGTGTCTTATTCTAAGGCCCATTCTCTTAACCAACATGATGTTATATTCATTCATTCATTCATTCATTCATTCAACAACATGGTGTCTACTAGGTCTCAGACTTTCCCAAGAGCTAGGAATACAAATGTGAGCAAAATGGACAGGGTACCTCTTCTCATGGAGTTGACAATATGTGGATAGTTTTCTCCTTTTAAATTGATCGTATGTCAATAAGCAATGTAGGCACATTCATAGACTTTTGCCCTAAGCGTCTGCTGTATGTGGTTTTCAGGGCTGCTGCTGAGGCCTGCAAAATGCTGGGAACTTTTTGACTTTTGTAAGGAGACAGCATGTCAAGTCATTTCTGGTAGCCATGGAAGTCGTGGCTGGCTATTTGGGAAGTAGCAACAGCTGTACAGCCATGGAATGTTTCAGGACCCAGTCATAAGACACAGGATCAGCTTCTGAGGTGTTCTTGGGATTTCCCTGTTTTCTAACAATCTGCTTCCCACCTACCCACCCACAAAGGGAGGGATACCCACTCCAGTTCCTCCTGTTAAGTAAAAGAGCAGGCTACATGAAACCTAAGAGGAAAGTTTTGATGTCTTTCACTCCCCCAAGAAAAAGGGGGTACTCTGCTCTGACTTGTGTCTTGGGGGAAAATCAGGAGTGAGCCAGGGAAGATGTGAAACATGGGGACAACTAGCAGATCTGAAAATGTTCCATTGTGAACAATGTGAACTTGCCAATTTGTCATAATGCCTAAAGGGAGCTTGTTCCCTTAATAGGATTTGATATTGGAAATATGAATGTGGGAAATAGCACAAAATAGGCGAAAAGCACAGCTTCAAGATCATAGCCATTTGTATACCAGGAACTTGTATACCAGCAGCACTCCCATCTAGTCATATATGCTGAATAGAAGGATTATATTCAGGATTGGTGGAATTTATATATAATTCCTTGGCATAGAAAGAGAATATTCTGATTAAACTTTATATTCCAGTGTTTAACAAAAAATTTTCTCAATTCTTCCTCTTTTTAATATCACCATTATTTTTTTGTCTTTTCTTAAAGATTTTATTTATTTGAGAGAGAAAACATGAGCGGGATGGGAGGGGCAGGGGCAGAGGCAGAGGGAGAAGCAGACTCCCCGCTGAGCAGGGAGCCAGATGCAGGAAGGGAGTCAATCCCAGGACCCTGGGATCATGACCTGAGCCAAAGGCAGATGCTCAACTGACTGAGCCACCCAGGTGCCCCTATTATTTTGTTTCTTATTGAGATATTGCAATGTGCCAGATAATGTCCTGTGCAATTCCCTTATACTTAATCCTCACACACACTTTTCTTCATTGTACAGATGAGGAAACTGCAGTTTAAAGAAGTTGGTTAACTTGTCGGTGTTCCCCAGTGGTAACGGGTTGCGACCAGCAGATTTTAGGTCCCTCTGACTTTAAAGCTGCTTACCTTGACCTAATCTGAGCCACGTGAAGGCTATCCTGCTCCAGCTGCTGTAGGTCAACCATACGTGGACCTTGTATGGACTTCAGGACTCTCAGTGTGTCTTATGTTGTTTTTTAATTCTAAACTACAGATGCACAGACTAGCCTATGTTTTGTAAACACCTTCATCTAACAGTTGTTTGAGGGTTTCACATACTAATTTACAGATTTTGAGCCCATGCCAAAGCTAGGCTGTACTTTTGTCTTTTAGTGAGAGTTACTCAGTAGAGAATGTTTCATTACTTATTTCTGAAATAACAAAGCCTTTAATTATTTAATTTATCTAGATTATTTAATTTAATAATTGAGGCTCTGTGACTGATCAGTCTAAAAAAGGTTAGATTAATGAACTACACGGTGGTGACCTAATGTACTATTTAAGACCTCTTCTAACTCTATAATTCTTATATATATTTATTGCTAACCGGGCAACTTATCACAAGTTCTTGATTTCTCTGAGCTTTACATTTTTTCACACAGAATAGTGTTCCTGTTACTTTCTTCAAAAGCATTTTCAATCATCAAATCTCTAAAATATTTTTAAAAATTCTTTGAAGGAAGAGCCTCGTTCATTGCATAATGGTTGAGTTTGTAAATGAAGTTGAAAGACTAGAAATCTAGTAAATAGCTACTTTAGATTAGAAATAGGACCCTTCATATAGTCAGATTTCTACATTAATATATTTACCGACTTGCTCGCCTAATAACTTTTTTAGTTCTCTCTCACAAAGACTGTCTGAAATAGGCAATTCTCATTTGGGGTTAATAAACTAAACCCTTGTCAGGTTAAGACCCACTGTAAATTAAGATGAACAGTTAAAGTATGATGGATAAGGTACCTTGCTTTGTGTGGTAGGTTTCTTCTAGAAGTTTTGGATGACAGTTATTTTTCTTTTTTTAATTATTTCTAAGAAGCAGCAGTGGGTTCTGCTAGTCAAAGGAGTACTTGATGAAGGGTTCCATAGGGGATAATATACATACGCTTGCGTGCTGATACTTTATAATTCTGCTACCTTTTGGCATTTATTGTAAGCATCATTCAATATGGCAGTTCTAATAATAATATTCGGTAAATACTTATTGTTGTGTGTGTCTTTTTCCTCCTGTAGTGATTAACTCCACGAACTTAGAAGCTATGCCTTGTATTCCTATTTCCCCACAATACCTAGCACGGAGCTAAACATTTGTAACATTATAATAAATATTTACAGGATTGCATAAACGTATGTCAGAAACGTTGATTTATTTTACTTAAAGGAAGAAATATCTGTAAATAATACAATCATTATAATGGCTGTATATTTCATATAAGTGCTAAGTCATACATTTAAAATACTTTTCAGGCAACGCGTAGATACAGGCCTTTGTCCTTCATAATGCATTGACTATCACCTGGGGAACCTTATACACAACATTGTATGGAAGTCTGGGCCTCACCCTCAGAAATTCAGTTCCAGCATATTGGGGGAGGGGGTAAGTTGCAGGCATCTTTACTTTTAAAAATACCACAAGTGAGGGCACCTGGGTGGCTCAGTGAGTTATGCTTCCAACTCTTTTTTTTTAAATAAACATGTTCACTATTTCATTTTATTTTTTAAAATATTAGATAGCATCTGACTCTTGATTTTGTCCCAGATCATGATCGCAGTGTTGTGGGATCAAGCCCTGTGTTGGGCTCCACACTCAGCTGGGGAGATTGGGGTGGGGGAGGGGAGTATCTGCTTGAGATTCTCTTCCTCTCCCTCCCCCTCTGCACTCTCACTCTCTCAAATAAATAAATAAATCTTTAAAAACACCACAAGTGATACTATGGTACAAAGTTGAAAACCATTAGTTTAGGATGACCACAACTAGTTCTCTAGAAATTGTCACAGTAGAGTACTGTGGTCTGTTTGGTTAAAAAAAAAAAAAGTAATGGACTCTGGGAAACAAACTGAGGGCTTCAGAGGGGAGGGGGGTGGGGGATTGGGATAGGCTGGTGATAGGTATTAAGGAGGGCACGTATTGCATGGTGCACTGGGTGTTATACGCAAGTAATGAATCATGGAACACTACATCAAAAACTAAGGATGTACTGTATGGTGACTAACATAATAAAAAATTATTATAAAAAAAGTAATGAATAACACTTGTTTTTTATACATTTCTCATAAACTAAAAAGACTAAAGGCATAATTGTCACATTAGTACACTACTTGAAAAATGCTTGATTAAAATTACCCTCGTGCTGGTGCCTGGGTAGCTTAGTCGGTTAAGTGTCTGCCTCTTGATTTTAGCCCAGGTCGTGATCTCGGTGTCCTAAGATTGAGCCCTGCATGGGACTCCATGCTGGGCATGCTCTCGCTCTCTCAAATAAATAAATCCTTAAAAAAATTACCCTTGTGCATATAATAGACCGTGAGACAGGGAGAGCATGCAAAAGTTGGCATCTGAAATATCTAATGTCCACTGACAATTATCTCCCTTCTGTTGCACAAGGTTTTCTATGTAACTGCAGGATTGAGAAATTAAAGCAACAAAACAGAAAAACAAAAAAAAAAACCCCTGTTGTTCCAGAGTTATTTGTATGTGTGTGAAATATGTATGGATATCTATAATTTATATCTACACATACAGATGTAATATATACAGATATACACAGTGGATATATTAAGGACTTTATCTGATACAGGCTTTTCTTTGACTCAAAAACATAAGGTATTTTACTTGGTGTGGATACTTTCTTCTAGTTGCATGAGAAATTTGCATGCGAGTTTACAGATTTACCTGCCAGTGTACAGTTTATAGTCGTTTAAGAATAATAACTTGATAGGGGGAGAGGTATATAACAGAAGTATATAAATTATGAACTTAATACAAAATTAACTTTCAGTAACCTCCTTTTGAAATTGAGATGCTATTCCATTTGATTGTAATGGAAAGTCACTGGACATGCTAATGAAATATATTCACAAGGTTTCCTTCAAATATCACATGTCAAAAGAGCAAAATCCCTGCACAAGCTCCACTTTTGATTTTTACTCAAAACATGCAGAAGAGGAGGCTTGTCTGAGAATTGGTATTGAGCTTGCTTGTTATGAGTTATGGATGTTTTAGCAATAAAATTTGGCTTTCTGGAACAAATGGATGTTCAAACCTGATTTTATTAGTGTGGTTGAACATTGTGGAACTAAAACAAGGAAATTTCTGCATATTGCCACAATTTGAGGCCATACGGATCATAAACTCTTCTATTTATATTTCACTGATGGACACAAATGGCATTATCTCATCAGGAAAAAAAAGGGGGGAATCAAGGAATACACAACTTAAGTTTAGAAACTGTACGTCTTGTTACTGAATGTCAGATAGAGGTGATGCTTTTAAATCGGAGCCTTTTGATTTAGTGCCTTTAATGCGCAGAGGAAGGGATAGGCAGGGTGCATCATTAGTGTAACAGGGTGAAAGGGGCAACACGTTTCTTCTGTTAGCCTGGGAAGAGGATGAATCTGGTACAGCTCTGATGTCAGAACCTCCATCACCTTTCTCACAGATGATGTAGATTTTAATTGTACTCGGGGCTGACTCGCGTCTCCCTAGCTCCTACGTGACATTGAGATAGATGAAGCCATTTGTTGGCATTATCAGAGCCAGCTGTGTGCTTGGCTGCAGCTACAGTAGGCATTCTAGCTCATGCATAATCCTCTCATTGAGAGGAGATCACAAGCATCTGAACCATATGGCAAATAATTTTATTATGATCAAAAAAGGACTCTTGAAGCTAGTTAAACAGAAGAGTCCTTGAAATTCAATCAAAAGAAGTTTTATTTTCATGTGCACCATCATCCTAAATTAATTGTTAGTACTGCCACAATCAAAGAGAACCCAGACTCCCCCACCCCCTCAGAGGAGGAATAAACTTAAAATTATTTTGTCTGTACCTTCCTTTAGGCCTCTCTATTTTTGTGAATTTATTTGGATCCATATTAGAGAAGAGAATCTGGATTCCTAAGACCGAAACCAGCTTCTGATTTTAATAATAATAATAATAATAATAATACTGTCAACAACAATCCCTCTCCAAATGCAAGAGCCCCATACCAACTGAGCAAGCTTGAATTTATGTCCTCAGTGCTCTTCTCCTAAAAGCCACGTAGATGGAGGCTACGTTTTTTTCTCAAGGGGAAGTAAAGTCTTAAAAGGAAGAAAGAAAATCTATTCTTTCACAGGGTAGCCTAATGATCCTGTAAGTTTAGCATACATCTTCAAAGGGAAGAAGCAAACTTGTCTTTTCCACATGGTGGAATTTCCCGCACATTGTCATAGAGACGCATGGGTCTCCATAGCAAAGGCGTGTAATCCACTGCCCTTCTGTCCAGGGAAGTGATGAAAAGCAGCTGTTCGAGGACACGCTGGGCTCTGGTTAGGAGGAATTGTGGGAAGCTATGGCAAGAGGTTTAGTTGCTGCCTCTAACCAGAATTGCTTCTAGCTCTCATCTTCTTCCTAACGTTAATTGTGACTTTTATTAATCACAAAGGATGTTTCAAAGCTCCAGTTCAACTGTTCCAGGGTCATAAAAGAGCAACTTGCCTAATCTTACCTTGTGTATGATGTGTATGTTCTGTTCCTTTATTATGATTTTTCTTTCCAGAGGAAAGTGTATAGATTTGGGCCTTAGGGCACCTGTTCGCGATGTAAAGGCATTATCAGCAACTTCCACACCATAGTTTGAGAACGTAAAGTATCACAGGGTCCAAATGGCAACAGCTGCCTTATCTAGAGACTAGTCTTTTATTTGGTATTTTATTGACAAATAATAAAGCTAGTAATTGGACTGGGAGAGGAATATAGCCACCTAATTTACAGGAACCTTAATTTTCTGCTACTAAATGCCTGAAGCAGCTTTTTGTTCTTATCACCCCCTCATGACTAAGTCAGAGTATCTGGCTGAACTGTTAAAATGGTTTCAAATGTGTATTTTTCTCTTCATTATTTAAGACATGTTTGAAAAAAAATGCTTACAATGAAATATGATACTGATTCCTTAAAAAAACAAAACCCGCACAAAGCACCATGTGATCCTGATTGTAAAACCAGGATGCATTTGTTCAGGAAGTCTTCCTCAGTCCCTGTCCCCAGTGAAGGGAGGTGGAAAAGACCTCCATAGACAGGTGGGCAAAAAAGCCAGCCCACCTTCCGGGAACTGCCAGGGGCAGGCTTTCCACATCCACCAAGTAGTAAACATGTACATCTCCTCATCCTTCCAAGTTTTTCATCACCTTCGCCATTTAAAAAAGTAGAGGGGCACCTGGGTGGCTCAGTAGGTTAAGCGACTGCCTTTGGCTCAGGTCATGATCCTGGAATGCTGGGATTGAGTCCAGCATGGAGCTCCCTGCATAGCAGGGAGCCTGCTTCTCTCTCTGACCCTCCCCTGCCTCTTGTGCTCTCTCTCTCTCTCTCTCTCTCTCTCTCATTCTCTCTCTCTCAAATAAATAAAATCTTTTTAAAAGAGAAAGAAAAGAGGAGAGAAGAAAAAAGAAAATGACTCTATCAGGCTGTCCACTTGTTTGCCAATTATTGAAGTAGATGTTGTTCTGTGTTCAGATTGTATTTCTGTGTGATCTTCCCTGTCCCTAACGTGATACAAGGAAGACCATGGAGAGCTGATTGTTTTCTGACAAAGAAAGGCATTTCAGGCCTTAGCATTTCATGCAAGGGAGCCTTGTTAGTGTGGAACCTTCAGTATATTGCCCAGCTGAATGAAATACATGATTTTTGTTTGGGATCATCCTGGTGCTTTTTAAATGTTTTGGGTTTTTGTCCCCAGAAAGAATTTAGACAGTGCTGAATGATTTTTATCCACGACATGCTTTCTGAAAGTTTTTGCTAAGTGGCAGAACCACAGCCTTTGATGTCATACTACATACTTCATAGGGCTTTTGCTGGCAATGAAGGTTGTACATAAATAATGGATGAAGAGGGGTGACAGGGCCTGAGCACTTGGGGCCTGACAGATTATCTTGTGATGTATTACAATTAGATATGCGTGAGTGTCACTTCATTTATTCAACTAGTCCGAGTGCATAACTCTTTGAAGGTAGATTTATTAAGAGCTTTACTCATGTCTTTTCAAAATTTAGAATTGATTTTTGAGAATCTCTAACAGCTTTCTAAATCACCTACCTTTATGTGTTTTTTTTTTAAGTTGAAATTTTTGGGAAATCTTTACAAAGCAGGTTAAATATTTGGTTGTATATTTTATTTGTGCTCAAGGCAGTTGCTGGATGACAGATCACCTTGTCACCAGCTGGTCACCAGACCGAATGGGCCTTTGGGAAGAGAGAGCATAGGACCGTAGTACAGGAATCACAGACCCTGGTCGATGACATAATAGACGTTGTAATAAAGAAGAGTTGTTTCCATTAGAAATCTTGTGTGTGTGCATTGCAAGTAGGCTTTGGCATATCCGTTTTGCAAAAGAGATGCCAATGGGAAGAAAAATATAAATCCTGATGTTAGGAGGTATTTTAAAATAGGACCCCGTTTCTAAATTATACAAGTAAAGTTTTTCTAGATTTCTCAGATATAGTACATGAATTAGCAGTGACCCAGGTACCTAGGCCCTAAAATTGTGAAGGCGGTTAAATTTGATTAAGATTTTACAATGTTGCTGTGTCACCTATTTTTTACTTGAAAACTTAGATTTGTGTCAGAGGTTTCTGTTCTCTTTAGAGGTCCGTGACAGGAGAAATAATAGAAGATATTGGTGAACGGCTAACAAGAGAAAAACTGTTATCTGTAAATATGAGTGAAGCCCATGCTGATTTACTGTTATGGACCCAAAGTTTCTAGCAAACTGGTTTTCCAGCTGATAGATCATGTTAAATCAAGTCATTGAGAGCTTATTGTTCACATAAGCACATATATTGTTTCTGGTATTACAGTGTCTTCTTTTAATTGCATGTTTACTTAAATAGCTATTTCTACAGTAATCTACTGTGATTGCAAAAGACTCCACACCTCTCTAGCCAGAGTGAACCTCACCTTGTAGAATCCATTCTTCATTTGGTGAGATGAAATAAATTCTTTCGATGCCCTCGGAAGGTGTATTTTTTGACAAAGGGAAGTGTGTTGTGGGATGGACAGCAAACACAGAAGGAACACAGGCAGAATTCTCGAGATTAAAGTTTGCCCTTCCCCCTTTTGAGCCCAAAGCCATCTCTCTGGGGGTCTGAATAAACAAACATGCTTGTCACCGTAGGACAACTTTTACATTCTTCAGATAAGGACTCAGCTCAGTTTGGGGTCGAATTATACTAGCAGCAAAGCTGATCAGAGCAAACAAGGTTTCGAGGATTCACTCACTCTTGTAAAAGCTGATTATAATTGATGAACGACCAGCTTGCTAGACCCTGACAGGCTGGTTGCCTGGCCTTTGCTCTCTGCCAGTTCAAGCCTTACAAGTGTGAAATAGCCAATTACTGGAATACCTATTGAAAGTAATAGGCCCATGAGCAAATTGCTACTGTGGGACAGCGTGGCAGTGTAGATGGAAGGAGGCCAAGATAAAGTTCTGCTTTGAGCAGCTGCTCCCACCACAGATTGCTAATACTATTGGATGACCAAGAGATGAGAGCAAGGTATTTTCCCATTCAAACTGCAAGTGTCCTGCCTTGTATTGACTTAAAGTTTATGATGCATGATACCATCTTGTTACCCAGGTCCTAATTTGCAGAAATAAATCCTCCTTTTAAAAGGTAGTTAAATAGGTAATAAGGAGAGTCACGGCCATAGATTTTGTGTGAAAGCATTAAATACAATTTTTGCAGGGAATGAAAAGTCATATAGTGTGCAGAGTGTTAATACTTGCCAGCCATTTGCTATTGACAGAACAATTTATCTTGATAAAGGACAGTGAAAAATTCCAATCTATTCACTGACATCACATTATCAGCAGTAATATATGACTGCATCTAAATATAAGGTTGAGATCTGATACAGCTGAGAAGTTCCTGGTAATTTTCCTGTAAATATATTGTGTACTGGACAATGAACAAATGACACATTTACCATGTAATTGGATAACCTATTTTTATGTGAAATTTTAAGTTTTGCTGTGTTTAATGGAATATACCATAATGTTTCCTTTTGGAGGTAACCTGTTTCCTTAGTAAGACTTTTAGCGATAAAATGGGTGTTACTGGCTTTGACAGAGAAGAAACGATAGACAAAGAAAGGTAAATTCTAAAAAGACAATAAGTCCGCACTTACTACCATAAGAAAATTGCCTTCATATTTACTATAAAATTTTAATTATATTGCAATTATTACAATAACATATATCTTTTTGTGATATTGGAAAATGGTGACTTGCTTTTGAAATGGATGTGTTTTGCAAATTGCTCTAGCACAAGTCTGAGTTATCTGAAATATGCCTGAGTGGGTCAGAATGCAGTAAGATCAAGGTGGGGTGATGTGGAGTTTGAATGGTGCTAGAAAAGGTGATTTAGACCTGTGGGGAACTGTTTGAGCTCCATCTCTCCTCAGGTTAGAGGGCATGCAAGCTCAGCTCAGTGAGGTTAGGGGAGGCAGAGTGTAGGTACACACAAATCACCTCTGTGTTTCTGTGTACACTTTTGCCCTCTATCCCTGAGTACAGGCACTTATATGAGTCTCAAATAAGGACGAATTAGGTCCATCATTGCTTAAGATCTGAATCTTGAATTTGTTGGTAAATTTTTAAAAAATGTGTTTACTTTTCCTTCTTCCTATTTGTCTTCCATGAACAATTTCACAAAAGAAATGAGAACTTGCTGTTATTAGCATAAAATAGCTTGGCAGTAATATACATGTTCCGTTTTGAATTATAGCTATGGAAAAAATAACAATAGTTTACTATTTCCAGTATATACCCTGCCTATATTCAAGAGGATTTGAGGAACCTACAACTTAAATTAAAATCATAATATGAAATCTCTTTATTTAATTATTAAAAACAAATGAAAGCAAAAAAGAATATCCCAGAACCACATTCAGGAGGCAGAAAGAGTGATTACTACCAGGCTCTTGAGAGAAATGTTTTACCATAATTGGTACTGAGTGTGACAATCTGGTTTTGTGCTTGCTAAGACAACAGAAGAAACTTGTATGCACCATAGAGTAGGGGAAAAGTAGGGTGTCCTCTATATCTAACATAATATTCTAATGTTCACTGGAAGTACCTAAGTTACCTCCAGACTTAATAAGCAAAATTCGCTATTCCCCTCTGTTTCTCACTCCTCTTGGGGAAAAAAGAAGTAAAAAAACCCAATCCTGTTTTCAAAAATCAAGGTGAAAAATCAGATCCGTCCTCACCATTTGACTGCTTTACTTCCATTGGCCACAAGGTGTCGCTGTTGAAAACTCGACCTGCGCAGTTTGTTGCCCCCGAGTCTGCAAATGGGATTAAGTTCTTCCTGGTCCAAATCCCTGTGCAGGACACAATGATTTTTTTGGAGAAAACAGTACCACTCTATTCAGCTTTTCCAGCATTTTCCAGTAGGGTTTGTGCTTCTGTTTCAACCATTCCCCCCTGAAAGGACACCAACAGTACTGGGAGACTAAGACGGGACTTCAGACTCTTGTTATATGAAAGAGCTAGATTATTAGATTATTAATAGTAATAATAATAATTATTATTGTTATTATTAGATTTTTGGACCTTATCGTTGACTTTTGTGAAGATGAGTATAAATAATATAATATATAATAATATAATGAGGTTTAATAAATTATATACACACACACTTTGAACAGAGGCAGTTAGCTGTTGTTATTATTATTACTATTCAAATAACTTCATGTAAAACCACCTTGATCCTGAGCACAGGGCACAGTCCTGCCTTCTCTCTTTCCTTACCTGCAAGGTTTCCTTCAGAGGCCTGTGGCATCTGGTCAGCAGATTTCAGTATGTATTCTCTCAATCCATTCGAAAGATTCTCATACTGTTAGTACTTACAAGGGAGGTTGAGTTCACGATCTTTTCCATCCAGGTGCTCCTGTATGTTCTCATCTTCCCCATAGTGACTAGCAGTACAGGTGAAAGTAAGGGGCTACTCTTGTCAAGAATGTATAGCCCCAACTGCATTTTTCTCTGGGCATCTTACTAGGACATGAACACCTACTGGTTTTATATCTATATAATTGAGATAGATTACTCAGGATTCAATTGCAGAACCAATCTTTAAGGTAACTTTACATTTTCACTTTAAAGAAAACCAGCCAAGCACTTTTAAGTGTCACTTCTCTTTTTTGTTTACTTATTTTTTTATTTATCTCAAGTTTTTGTTTAAATTACAGTTATTTAACATACAGAGTGACATTAGTTTCAGGTGTATAACGTAGTGATTCAGCACTTCATACAACACACCATGCTCATCACGACAATTGCCCTCCTTAATCTCCACCCCTTGTTTCATCTGTTTCCCACCCGCCTCCCCTCTGGTAACCAGCACTGTGTTCTCTCTAGTTAAGGGTCTGTTTCTTGGTTTGCCTCTCTTTAAGTGTCAGCTTCTCTTGCTAAAAAGCATTGTCTGCTTGTATTCACTTCCTGTTATGAGAAGATTTTCTGGAAAGATAATTTTCTTTTCTTATAGTTAAACTTCATAACTAATTTGTCATGTAAAAAGAGTATTTAGTAATCTAATGATTCTTTTGTGACCATGAAATGAACTTTGTAGGGAAGGAAAATACTGTTTCTAGATACTATAAACAGTGCCTCATTTTATCTGTACAACCCTCAAGGGAAGTGGTATTATCCTGGTGTTTCAGCTTAGGAATCCCATGTTCAAAGAGCTTGTGTTACATGCCCAGAAGTCATGTGGCTTGCACATATGGAAACTAGAGCTCAAACACAGGTCAAGGAAGAATTTTAAGAGTTGGATTTCCTATGCAATGAATTTGCTGAAATCTTTTAATAATCTATAAAGTTGTAGATTCTCCTAGATTTTTCACTTATACAATTATACTGTCTGCAAATAAGATTTTCGTTTCTCCCTTTCCACTTCTTTTAGCTCTTATTTTATATGTTTTATTATATATGTACAAAATATATGGCATTATATAATTTTATATATTATATATAAAATTATAAATTAATGAATATATAATATATTATTAATTAATATATAATTAACATAACATATACTATATAATATTTGCAATATAATATATATTGTATATAAATAATATATATAGTATATATATTATTGATATATTACTATATATTGTATAAAATATACAATATTTTATTTTATATTTTATATTTATAATATATAAATAGCTTATATTTATAATGTATAGTTTATATTTATAAAATATATAAATAGTTTATATTTATAATATATATTATTATGTGTATTATATATAATATATCTAAATACATGATATTTTATATGTGTGTGTGTGTGTGTGTGTGTGTCGCTTACTAGGGCGTCTAGTGCAGTGTTAAATACATTGAAATTACAAAAAGTAATGACAAAATTTCCTGTCTTATCCTTGATTTCATTTTTATTTTTATTGTTTTAAAGATTTATGTATTTATTTTAGAGAGGGAGAGTGTGTTGAAAGCAGAGGGGAAGAGGGAGAGAGAGAGAATCTCCAAGCAAACTGCCCACTGAGCACAGAACCTGACACAGGGCTCAGTCCTAGAACCCTGAGATCATGACCCGAGCTGAAATCAAGAGCCGGACGCTTAACCAACTGAGCCACCTAAGCACCCCTTATTCTTGATTTTAAAAAGCTTTCAGCCAGTGGAGGATATAGGTGGGGGGGGGTGGGGTAACAGGGTTATGGGAATTAAGGAGGGCATGTGATGTAATGAGCAGTGCATGTTATATGCAGGTGATGAATCACTGGACTCTACCTCTGAAACTAATAATACACTGTAGGTTAATTAATTGGATTTAAATAAAATTAAAAAAATAATGAGCATCATAAGGGACAATGGGTACCTTACAGAACATCTTAAAGGGTCTAATTGATTATGACTAAGTTCCACTGGCACTCCAAATTGTAAAGATAGTGCCATGTTCTAAAGAGAATTTTCTGAAAGACTATCTGTGCATCTCAGGAGACTAAAAATTCAGATTTCTGCCACAGTCGATGTAAGGGATTGATGCAAAGTTGATAGAACATGAAACCCTTGTGTTCTAAGAGACAGCTTGTGGTAGGAAGAATTTGCTGGGCTTCTTTACAGTGTGGCCAAACACCCTGTCCATGTTTTATGGGCAGAATCTCTATCATTTGTTTCCAGGAAAAGAAATTGTGTGCATGTACGTGTGTACAGAGGAATGTGTTAAACAATAAATCTCTTATTCTTGCATTAAAAAAAAAAGCTTTCACCTTTCAGCATTGAATTCTAAGAATGGTAGGTGCTGTGTATTTTCACAGATGAGGAATTAAATTTTCTTCATCTTTTTAAAAGATTTTTAATATAAATAAATGTTGATTTTAAGGAATTTTTAATATTCATTGAAGTCAGCATATAGTTATACAATACTAATCTGCTAATAAGGTATATTATTAAAAGATTATTCTAATGCTAAAACAATTTTGCATTTCTATGATAAACACTACTTGTTCATAATCTATAATTTTTTATACATTTCCAGGCTTGCTTTTGGCATCGGATTATACTATTTTTTTTCTATTTTCTGCACTAATTTGCTAAAGATAGAAATTAACAAGTTTGGTTAAAAACTCCTGTAGGGGCGCCTGGGTGGCGCAGTCATTAAGCATCTGCCTTCGGCTCAGGGCGTGATCCCAGCGTTCTGGGATCGAGCCCCACATCAGGCTCTTCCGCTGGGAGCCTGCTTCTTCCTCTCCCCCTCCCCCTGCTTGTGTTCCCTCTCTCGCTGGCTGTCTCTCTCTCTGTCAAATAAGTTAATAAAACCTTTAAAAGAAATGCTCCTGTAAAAGGGTGGCTACTGATTTTTGAGTGGGTTTTTGATTTTCCCTAGTGATTCAATTTCATTCATGTTTATAGTCTTAAGATTTCTATTTACTGTTAAGCCAATCTACATGATTAATATATTCATTTCATCAAGAATATTGCTAGTATTTACAATGTCTATGCTGATCTGATATTTATAAAATACTTTATCAATTGCATAGAGAAATGTACCCATCTTCCTTTCTACCCTTCTTTATTTTTTCCTTATCTAGTCCAATATTGTCAACAATTTGTCTACTTTGCTAGTTTTTTCATGTTGTTTTTACTGAATACTTCTTTGTTTTCTATTTCAATAATTTCTATTCTTACCTTTATTTTTCCCTAATTCTTCTTCCTTTCAGTTTACTATGTTGGTGTTTTCCTTAATTCATAAGTTAAACACTTTACCTATTAATCTTTCTTTGTTTTTTTCCCCAGTCTCCATATATGCCTTTAAGACTATACACTTCCTTTCATATACTGCGTTAGCCTCATCCCATGAGTTTTAATATGGAGATTTGTCATTACTATGACACATAAATATTTATGCTTTTTAATACTCATTCCTTCATCATAAATTTTTTAGAAGTTTGTTTTTTCTGTCTCAGATTGTGCCCTCATCCTTTCAAATGTATCGTATTTTTGTCAAAAAAGCATGGTGTGTGTTGATTGTTTCTTCTATATTTATCAATAGTCTCTTAGTCACATAATACACCTATAATCATTTGTGGATTTTTTAGTGTGTTTTAAAAAAATGCTTCTATAATTTGGGGTATAAAATTCTTTCTTTTTCTGTCTCACTTGTGTACATGTGAGCATAAATGTGTGTATGTATATGTACACCATACATGTATCCATAATATACATTTAATACATATATACACTCACATACACACACGTATGGTAGACCAGTCTTGTTAGTTATGTAATTCTACTTTGTAACACCCACAGTATGTTTTGTCTGTTATCATTTTCTTAGAATGGTATCATAAAAATTTACAGTATGATTACAGACTTATGAGTTCCTTTTAATTGTCTTAAATTTTTCCTGTATGCCTTGTGAGATGTGGTGAAATGCATATGTACTCAATATGGTTGGTTACCTTTTCCTCTTGCACTCTTCCTTTCGTTTGTAAGTAAAATTGCTATTTTTTGTTTATAACATTTTACTTTAAAGTCTATTTTGTTTGCTATCAATATTATTAGATCAGCTCTTTCAGTTTTCATTAAACTGAGATTTCCTTTATTTCCTTTTCAGTCAACCTTTTTATGTCATTATGTTTTTAAGTGTGTATCTTTTAAACAAGATATGACTGTATTCTTATTTATTTATTTTAAACCTAATGTCAGAATCTCTCTTTATTTATACCATTTTAAACAAAAATATAAACATAAACCAAATGTCCAAAGCACTATACTCAATGCCTTACATGTACTAACTTATTAAATAATAAATCTTATGAGCTGGCTAGTATTATCCATCTTTTATAAATGAGGTGTTAAGACCCAGTGAAGTTAAGCAACTTGATCATGATCACACAGCTAGTTAGTGGTGGAGGCTCCCAAGCCCACAGTCTTATCAACTGTGCATTGACCTAAGAATGGCTCAAGCGAAGGGGCAGCCAGGGTAAGGAATTGCAAATTCAGGGAATAGAACCTCATTGAGTTTTGCTGGAATACTAGGTTCTTTCATTCATGCCTTTATTCATTCATTTGTCAAATATTTATTATAGGCTAGCCCAGAGTCTCACCGCAATCTTGATTCTTCTTAGAGGCCGACCTTGCAAAGTAGGCTTAGCATTTATGCAGAAGAGGATAGAAGGTCTCTAAATTACTTGGCAAAGTTCACAAAGTTCACAGTTGTAGTGATCGGCAGTCTCTCTGTTTCTCAAAGGTGTACTTTTTCCATTATACTCTTTGGTATCTTTGTTTAAACCCAAGTCAAAAGATGGGGGAGCTTAGTGTAAATATACTGTTCTTTTCTATACAGGTCATGTTTTTCTATAACCATTTATATCTCTGTTTGTAACTTTATAAGCAAAAGCATGTTAAGAAAAGGGAACAATAAATATAAGAAAGTACTCCATTCGTTGGCTACCAAACGCATTTATACTGACATAATGAAGCTCATCTTCTTTTGTCAGTTGTCATTTTGTAAGCAAACAAAATGAGTGATTCATACCCTTTTCCTTATATTCCTCCCCATTAGGGTTTCCTCCCAGAAAGAAAGTAAATGAGCACAACATATTCATTTAAGGGCAACCTAAGTGAATTCCATTTTAATGTTGTAATTTTGTGATGCATTGAGCGTAATACATTGAGCCTCAAATATGACTACTCAAGCATCTGATTATGCCTTTGGGTCATCAATGTGTGCGGCCAATGAAAGAGGACCTTCTGTGCCTTTCTACTTTTTCAAGCACCAAATGAGGACTTTGGCACCTAATTTGAAAATTCATAGCACACTATTTCTTCAGTTTTTGCCATGTAGATGCTCCAGAAATCTGCCTCTTTTCTGCCAAGGAAATGACTCCAGCAAAGCTGTTCTACGGAAGAGCTCTGAAGGAAAAAGACAAAAAAGAAAAAAAAGATTCTGAAAAGCATTACAACATACTGAGCATTTTAAATTAGTTAGTTGGTAGAAATAAACACTTTTATATATTTAGGGTTAAAGCACCAAATTAAATAAAATATTTATGGCTGTTCAGATGGCATTCATAAGCACCAAGTTATCAGCAAAGGTCCATATTCCAGAGAACTTTAGAGCCCAACAGGATCTGGATAAACTCCTTTTCCTCCTTCAAGATAAGCTCAAATAACCCCTGCTTTGTAAAGCTTTCTCTCTTCACATGGATTAATCACTCTTTTATCAGTGTCATTGCTTTGTACATAATACATGTTTGTATAACAATATTTCTTGCATTGTATTATAGATAAATATCTCTTTGTAGATGTTAATTCTGCTTAGAATGTATTGAGACCCTTTGAGATGATTTATGCTAACACAACTGAGAAGATTGATACATACACCAAGATGTTACTTTATTTTCTGAAGAGTACTGAAGATGTGTAGAAAAGCTTTTTTGTGGAATGGAATACTCAATTTCTAGTCATCAGAGTAGCTCCTGGAAGAGCGCCTAGTGAACAGAGTGTTTCATGGTGATGAAGGAACCAGAATTTTAGTGTCTAATATTGGTTTCAAAGTGGGGACTGTTTTAAGGGATATTTCTTCCAGGTTATAAAAAGATATGGTGAGCATTTCTTATGCCATTCATACCAAAATAAGCAACACTATTAACCTCCTCCTGACACTGTTTTTCTCCCACTGACAAGAGTAGATTTAACAGTGCCAAAAAACTTTCTTTTGGAGACTTCCTGTTTTTTTGACTCAATATAGGTGGAATTAATACTGTCTTCAGAGAAAATACAATAGTGCTGAATAATTTTAAGTTGTTTAAATCAGTTACTTTTCTAACTGTATGAAATTGGTTATGGAGGGGTCCATATGTCCTCTGCTCTTGGAGTGAACATCCTACCTACAATGGCTTTATTGTAACTGTTGTCTCTTATGTCTTGGCTTGATGGGCTTTTGCTTTGTGCTTAAAAGATTGTACAATCTAAGGCAAAGAGGGCAGGGACTGCTAAAGTTGTCAAATATGGATTAGAATCATGCATCTCCTGTTTAATCATCTGTGTGCTGTGAGTGAAACTCTAATTTCCTCATCTGGAAAAGCAAAACAGTAATACTAGAAGAAATAGCAATACTCAACTGCAGTGGGGTTTAAGAAGAATATAGGTGATATATGATAAGCATCTAAACTGCTACAGGGTACCTAGCAGAAGGTCAGTAAATAGAGGCTTTCCTGTTATGCAACAGATACCTGATTGCATTAGAGAACATCCTTATGCTAACTTCCTTCCTTCCCCTTCCTTCCTTCCTTCCTTCCTTCCTTCCTTCCTTCCTTCCTTCCTTCCTTCCTTCCTTCCTTCAATAAACTGCCTGTGTGATGCCAGACAAAATTTATAACACTGATCCTACAGCATTTAAAAAATGAAAAGTACATTCTACCAGGGGGAGACAGACCATGAACAAAATAATATTCTATAGTAAAAAACCAGAAATGCTGTGAAGAAAAACAAAACAAGCATTAAAAGATAGGGAGTTTTGGAGAGGGTTATACATTTAAAAAGGGAGCTCAGGTAAACAAGCGATGACATTTAAGTGAGGGAATGAAGGAGGCAAGAGACCCAGCCATGCAGATGGCTAGGGGAAGGGCAGTCCATGTAGAGGGAACAGTCAATGCAAAATGAAGTGGGCATAGACTTGTTGTATCTGGAGGCTAATGTTTTAGAACAGAGTGAACAGAGAAAAATGCAATAGAAAATGAGGTCAGAGAAGTCACAGGGACCAAACTGTGAGGAGCTTTGTAGGCCATTGTCAAGACTTTGGCTTTTACTTTAATTCAGATAAAAGCTATTGGAGGTTTGCACAATTCTGCTGTGTATCTGCTCTACCTTTTATCTCTCTGATTGCTCTTTTGAGAAATGGATTCTAGGGAAACAAAGGTGGAAGCGGGAGAACATGTAGGAAACTATTGCAATAACCTAGGTGAGAAATTACCAAGTGGCAGTGAATGGTGGTGGTGGGAAACGTCCAGATGCTGGATGTATTTGTGAGAGCCAACAGGACTCAGATGGATTAGATGTTGTGTGTGAGATAGGAAAGGTCAAGGATAGCTACAAAGGTTTTGACACGAGCAGCCGAATAGATGATTTTCCATGTAAAGACCAGGGGTAGTGTAGTACTTCTTCTTTGTGTGCACTAATGATACTTTTCTCTCCATATGGTAATCAACTATTGATGACTGATTGATTTCGTATGGCCTGTCAGTAACACTGATTAGTAAGTCATAAGTTGGGTGTGATGTTGAGATAATGCCACATGTTGTAGCTATAGGTGGTTATGGTTGGATTGTTAAATATCTCTGCAGATACTTAAAATTGTATGAAAAAATAGAGAAATTTTAGATGTTTGTTCATACTAAGAATTTTGACTCTCTTTAAAATTTTCAGGTCTAAAATGTATACTTGAAGGGATCTGTAATTTTATATAAATAGTACTATAAATGAGAAAGTTAATACCCTCTTAAGTGAAGCAACATCCAGTTACAACCAGTGAATCAAAATGAACGTTTAAAAGATGAAAACTACATCTTGTTGTATTACAGAAATCTTTTAAAGAATTTCTCTAAGCTTTTAAATGAAACCAAGTGAAGCACTAATTTAGAGCAAAATATAGTGTTTAAATGTAAACAAGTATACCTATACCTCTCCGACAATCCAGAATTTATAAATGAAAGACATTTAGAAAGTATCTAGTTTCACCTCTTAATTTTTCCATCTGAGATACTAAGATAAAGAATCAAACTGAATTGGCCAAGCTCCCATGACTAATGAATGGCTAAGCATTTACTTGTTCCTGGCCAAGTGGTCTACTGTACCTTGTGTTTGTTTTGATTTTAATTAGTCCTTCTTAATTTTCAGGGAAATTAGAGATTATCAAACACAGTTCTCTCAATCTCCCAACCATGTAGACATAATTTTAGAGATAAAGTGATTTGATTGCCGAGTGAGATACTTCACTATCTCCGTTACGCTACATGGACACACACTTCCAGATACCGTTCTCTAGTGACGGACTGGGACCTGTACATTCTCAACCATCCCACCCTCCTTTGACATTGCCTTTTGTGTCAACCACCAGAGGTCAAAGGGAAGCTGACATCACACCTGGAGGTGTGATCATACATTTGCATTTCCGGGTTCTTCTGGGTTTTGTCACTTTTTACGAAAGATTGAATGTAATCATCACATTTGCCATTACACTCAGAGTACAAATAATCCAGTCTTGAGCATGTGGGGATTTCAGTAGCATCCAATGTTAGGTAATGTTGAAAATGATAGATTATTCAAAAAAGATAAATAAATGGCTAGAAACCAATAATTCAACACTTGCATGCCAGCTGTAAAAAAAGGGCAGTAAATCTTGGTTAGATGTCTGAGATTAGAACCCTTTTTATAGTTGAGGACAGTGATATTTTTAATGACATTAATTTACAGTGGACAAACTGTGGATTTTTAACCCTGATAATCTCACCATTTATTAGACTTGAAGAGCAGGGATAATTAAGTATTACTGCCCAGAAGAGTTGCTGGAGTGTTATTTATAGCCACGATGAGTATAAAAAACTTAACTTTTATGTTCAAATGAATATTAATTCTTGCTTCATTAAACGCAGACTAGAAGATTTGCATTGATGCTTTCCCTATGCCATTTCATTTTCCAAGTTGTTTGGCTGCTCATTTGTCTTCATTGTTTTATTTTGCTTTGCTCCCAACCCCCCCCAAACAACCCACATAAACCTCCCAAGTGGTGAGAAAGAGCCAGAGGGTATTTTCTGAAAGAATTGTGCCCTACGCTGTCTAAGCAAAATAGAATTTTTGCTTGGTAGCCTGGTGATTGGGAAGAACTTCTGCGCAAGAAAAGGAAAAGCTTTTTTGATATTTCCCAACTGATGATGCATGGGGCTCATCATACATATCCTTCTAATCAGGCTAAGTAACACGTCATTATCACGTCGATATTTGACATACTCATATTGCAGTAAGTTCTTTGATAAGAATAATATAACAGTGGTCTGCAGGGGGTTAAATTTTACAAGCCCTTGTGGTGCCAGCAATTTCAGAAGTGAGTAAAACCGAATACCAATGGAAACAGCTTAGCGATAGTATTTATTGTCATTTATTTTAAAAGAAAAAAGAAGGTACCACGAACAGTCTTATTTCTTCTAATTCTAAGCATAAGTTGCAGATGCACTGAGGAAATATGATTCCATCATGAACAATAAAGCAAATGATGCAAATTCTACACTGTAGCTACAGTTATGATCTCCCTCCACTATTAGCCCATAAGTGGATGTGCAATTTCAAATGTCTTGGGACTATTGCAACTTCCATCCTTTCAAAAAGGCCAAAGACTCAGTTTCTTATTAAAATTCCATGCCTTTATGCTTCATATTTCTTATGCCTCCATCTGTTATGTCACCCTCACTCTTGATAGAAACTTATTTGGATAATGTCTGGAAGCAAAGCGTCTCCCCCCTCCAAAAAGGTTAGGGATGGAGGCACTCTGTCAATACCTGACAGGTGTAAATTTTTTAATGTATGAGCAGTATATGAAAATACAAATCACCTCGGAGAGCCAGCCTAAAGCAGACTGAAAAGCTGTCATAAGCAATTTTCAAAAGGCATGAGTTATTTGGTTCCCTTCCAAGGGGAACAACTCTACAGGCATAAATTTGTGAATGGTACTTGACAATCTTAACAAGTCCTGCTCTCCCCAAGCTTCCTGCATGGCCAACATTTGATGTGGGCTTTCTGTTCACCTGTACTCTGAGACCGACAGAATATCAACGTGAGAACTGGGGAGAACTTGAGCCACCCTCCTTACTGAGGCACCCACATGTCAAGAAACAGATTAAAGAGCCTTGCATTCTGGGGCATTTAGAAGCAGTTTGCCAACAGATTATGTACAGACTCTCCTAAGCCACACCAATTCAGTGAGTGTCATAATATTGGGGAAAATGATAAAGTCTTTTCAGTGGACCCTCCCCCAATCACTGGTTTATGTGCTGTAACATTGTGAGGTTTTTCTTTTTTTCTTTTTGGCCCTGGGTTCATTGAAAAATCTTTACTAACTGAATCTCCTTCCCTCTGGTGTGAGAAGGCTGACTTTAGCAAAGGAGTGCATGATTGGCAAGTCGGTTCTAATTGAATAAGTGTCAAGGTCAAAAACCAACAAGTGATGAAGATGAAGAAGCCCTGGAGTGATGTTTGTTTCAAATTATATTATATATTTTTTAGTAGCACAGGGCTTTAGGGAGAATATGTAAAATTGAAAAAGCAAGAAAGTTACAGTGTAGCTTTATGTTCTCTCCTCTGAAAGAAAGAAACCTGTATTTTGTAGTTCTTAATAAAATCAGGCCACATTAAATGTACTGATATTAGAATTCTTGACAATTCAGCATTTGGGGATGAATTAAATCATGAATGTCTCCCAAAGGATTTGCTTGATGGAAGAATAAAATAAGGGCTTTGGTTCCTGTAATTCAGATCCCCCAATGGCTTCTGCTGATGTTCCCCTAGGACAGTGGTTCTCAAACTACTTTGATCATGACCCAGAGAAAGAAAAAACATTTACTGGGACTCAGTATACACAAGATACACACAACCACAACTTAAATATGATTCAAAGGAGACCTACTCTTATTTCCTGTGATGTACTTTGATACTCCCATTCTATCTCAAGATTTCATTTAACAGCTGATTGCACCACACTAGTTTGATGACACAGCTTACCAGTGTTTCACAAAAAGCTGTTTGAAATACATTGCACTGAAAACCTTCTTATTCCCAGAATATGGTGTGTGTTACTCCCATTGGACCTATATTTATGCCAGTATTCCTTCCAGAATGTCCTCCCTTTACCTAAATTCTAATCATCCTACAAGTGTGCAAGAAGAACTATCACCTGTAGAATCCTGGAAACATCCTTCACCAGCTGTTTCTTTCCGCAGGGTTCCTAATAGAGCTACATGACCAATAGAGCCGCAAAAGAACATTTTATTATTAGCTGTGGCTTTCCCACCAAGCCACAAGGCAAGTAGCCCAGGTTGTGGAGAAAAAATGCTTTATCCAAGTTTAGAGTTAGCCTAGAAACAAAAATGAAAGCAATGCTTTTAGTCACTATATTCTACTACCATATGCTATACGCATTCATTGAACATTCATTCATTCATTCAGAAAGATTTATTGTGTGCTTGCAATGTCCCAGGCATTATGTATTTACTGTGATAACACTCTGATGGTGGTCTATCACCAGTATCTGTGCAGTGAAAAAATTCTGTTCCACTAAATCCTCAGCTCCTCTCTTTGGTTCCTTAATTGATTACTCACCCCAATTGATAGTATTTATCGTGTAGTGAGTATTTAGAGGTAGTAGTTTCCCTTCTTTAATTTGTTTTTGTTTTTGTTTTAGAGAAAGAGTGGGTGAGTGAGGTGAGGGGGACAGAGGGAGATGGAGAGAATCTAAAGCAGGCTCCATGCTGGGCCCAATGCAGGGCTCGATCACAGGACCCTGAGATCATGACTTGAGCCAAAATCAGAGTCAGATGCTTAACCAACTGAGCCACTCAGGTGCCCCTCCCCTCTCTTAAAATCATGTTAGACTATTATATACAGCACCTACCTCAAAAATTTATTATGTAACAATGACTTGTTTTCTCAACACTGTATAGTTGGCCTGAGACTAGTAATTAGTTGTCGGGTCAATGCATGAACCTATTGGATTTATTTAAAAGGATTGCTTTGTAATCCTTTTAACAGTGTAACAAGCACAAGTGTGTAGCAAGTACATATTTGAGAACTGAGTGGTAGGATGCCTACTCCTAATGAAAAAAAAGGTGGGTTTCTGTGGGTCTTTTGAACTCAGGGAAGAGTCTGTAACTCTTCAATACCTATGGATATGGTAGCTTTTCTGGTTACCTATTGTTGTAACGGAATGTTTATCCTAGAATACAAATGGTAATTATTCTGATCACCTATCACTGCATAGCAAGTTCTCTAAATTTAGTGACTTGACACACTAACCATTTTATCTTATCTCATGATTTTTGTGGGGCAATTATTCCGGCACTGCCTGAAGAGTAAATATTCTTTCTATATTTGGCTGGAAGATGAGCTGATCTGAAGGACCCAAGACCAAGGACCAAGACCTCACTCCCATGCCTGGTGCCGCTGCCTGGACAGGGGTGGCTGGGCTCCTCTCAGGCTGATCACCAGCCACTTACCTGGGGCCTCTTCGTAATGGCAGTTTTAGGGTAGTCAGATTTCCTATATAGCTTATCACGACATTCCCAAGGCCAGTGTTCCACGAGTGAGTCTCAGATGGATAAACGGGAGCTGTGAGACTTTGATCTTGACTCAGAAGACACTATTTCCACCTTCTAAGAACAGTGTATGAGCTTTCCATTATTGCATAATAAACTGCTCCAAAAGGTAGCAGCTTAAAACTGCGAACATTATTATCCCACTGCTTCTGTAAGTCAGGAATCTGGCAGCATTTTAGCTGGCTGATGTTGGTGGTGAGTTTCTCCGGAGATTATAGTCAAGCTATTGGCCAAAGCTGTATTTTCCACTTCAGGACTCAGGGAGGCAGATTTTGCTTCCAATGTCACTGACATGGTTGTTAGCAGGCCTTAGTTCCTCACTGACTGACGACCAAGGATTTCGGTTCCTCACCAAATGGACTTCATCATAGGTCCGCTGGGTAACTTCATGACATGGCAGCTGGCTTCTCCCAGAGCAAATGACTGGGGGGGGGGGGGGAAAAAGGGGGGGGGGGGGGGGGAGAGAAAGAGGGAGGGAGGGAGGGAGAGAGGGAGAGAGAGGCACCCAAACCAGAGCTGTGGTTTCTTATAACCTAATTTAGGAGTCGCAGAGTGTAGTTTATGTTATATTTTATTCATTAGAAACAAATCATAAGTCCAGCCCACAGCCAAGGGGAGGTGAACTATGTTCCACCTCTTGAAGGGAAGAATATTGAAGAAATTTTGTAACCAGCACAGTCCACTTTCTACCCATAAACGTGTTCACATTACTCTCCTAAGCAAAATACACTCACCTCTTCCAAGACCTCCAAAAATCTCATCCATTATAGCATCAGGTCTAAATCCAAAATCTCATTATCTAAATGAGATCTAGGTGTGGATTAGTCTCTGCTATAGGTCCTTGAATAAAGCTTCTCGAGTACAGTTCCTCCCAACACGTGGAGTGGGGTGGGCCATAGTCTCATCAGAAAGCTATCCTGGGGAAAATCCACTTAAATTTGTAAGGGAACTACATAGCTCTTTACGTCCATGGAATTTTCCACTGTCTATGTAGATGCTGTCTTTTAGCTAGAAGATCTAGAACATATTTTAAGAATGAGTGCACAGTGAGAAAAGTATTTGAAAGCAAATTTTAGGGCCAATCTTACTAGCTGTTATTTTATGGTGAAACATGCTAATTAGAAATCATTACAGTGTAATATAAATAAAAATTTTCCAAATATAGTTTTTTATAATAATTACTTTTTATTCTTTTGCTCATGGGTTGCAGTTTTAAAGTGGCATGTGTGATTTGGTGGGTATATACATTCTACTAAGCATTAAATGCTTGTTTAAAATATCCCTTTTTGCACCTTCTACTTTTAAATCACTCTTATACTTGATTTTGTTAATTGAAAGACTTTGTATTAAATTAAACACTAATGAAATATTGGAATTACTTTGTTAACTTCCTTCTTCCTTCACTTTAGATAGAGTTGTGATTTCTAAGGGCATGTTTAGTTCTGTGCTCTACTATACCTCCATTCTATTTTTCAGTCCAAAAATAGGCTCAACAAAGGATTCTTTCTTTGTCCCATGCTTGTAAATGACTGGCAAAGTGAGTATATCTTTTGAAAGCAATTTCTACTGTTATAACAAGCTGGAATCAAAATGGCCAATCTGTAATAAGCCAACCCTTATTAACTTGCACTAAATTATTTTCATTTGGCAGATAAAATAACCACTTTTCCACTCTTAATTAGAGTTTGGTCTAATAGGATTGACAAGTTGAATTGGAGAAAAAAATGCTGTATTTAATTGCCTGGAGAATTCAGTATTTTTTAAAATAGACTCTGTTTTGAGAAGGTTGCAGAGAAACTTGGAGAATCCACATTTTGTTTTTCTCTAGTCTCTTAAAAATCAAAACAACTCTAGCCAAAGGATACTCCTAAATTGTGCTCTTATATATTAATGTCTATGCCCTTATAGAACTTAGACTGTAATTAGAAAGTGGTAGTGTATTTTATAAGTCAGTTATGTTCTCTTTTTACTCTTCTATTTCATGAAAGTAAGTTATTTTGCCCATTGGGACTATATCTTTTGGTAGAATGTACACAGATTACCACTTATAGAAAAGAGACGTAATGTGGTTTAAAAAAAAAAAACACAACTACAGTCTATAGAGCCATAAGTACTCAAGTTCAAATCCTGACTCAGTTGCCTACTAGCTGGGTAACCTTGGGCATGTTATTAACCTTGTCTGTGTCTCTGAGCTGATGTGAAGAGTGGAGGTATAAATAAGTAATGCTTCTAGTAAAGTACCCCATACATAAGATGTGCTCTGTAAATCTTGGTTGTGATTACTGTTGCTACTCTGTTCTCAATATCACACTACATTTTAAAATACAGCCATGCTGACAGACCCCCATCTCCTCTGAGTCCAGGTCCCCAGGTCACAAATGCAGCTGGCACTGAGAGTGAATAGGTTAAGCAGTTATGAAACCGGAGTTTTAAATTAGCCTAAATAGAAATTTTTAAGATGTATTTATTTATTGTAGAGAGATTGAGAGAAAGCATGAGCAGGAGGGACAGAGGGAGAAAGAATCTGAAAGAGACTCCGAGCTGAGTGCAGAGTCCAAAGTGGAGCTCGGTCTCACAACCCTGAGATCATGACCTGAGCCAAAACCAAGAGTCGGACAGTTAACTGACTGAGTCACCCAGGCACCCTTAGAACTTTTAGTAACAGAGCTGACTGGAAACTATGGGGCTTGCAGAAGGTGTCATTGAAGGATGGGACCCTGGGACAAAAGTTGTATGAAGTCAGTGATTAGGGAAAAATAACTAGTTCAAACTTGGGAAGGAAGTGAAGGGAGAGAAATAGGAAGGGAAGAACCTTGATGTGTTGTCCCTTTACTTAGAAAATCATAGGCCATCCCTTGAAATGAATAGATCAAGTCATAACCAAAAGATACATGATAATGTCTTTAGCTGTTCTGATTTGAATCAAGGATTCTAATGACTTAAAAATGCCCAATGTTATAACTACTGTGTAACTTCCACTTTTGTAAAATTTGGGGCTTTTGTCAAATACTGAATATTATACAATTTTAATTCATATTGAAATTGAAGTTTAGTCAATTTCCCAGGGGTAGAAACTCAAAGATCTAGATTATCCTCCCCATTTCTTCTATACGTAGTATAAATTAATTGTATTATGAAGGTATTTATTCAAGAAATTTATTCAAGAAATTACAATGGTGACTAACATAGTAGGTGCTCAGTACTTTTTTTTTCATTGCATGAATTGACATCATTAATTTGAGCATCTTCCTTGAGTGTACTAATTCTAAGGTAACTTTATTATATTAAATTCAGAGGAACTATTTTCATCTCATCTGCACAAATTTATCCATAAAATATTCTCAGCTATAAAACAAGCACTTACAAAGACAACACCTTCAGTACTTTTGCTTATTTGCATTATTATTAAGGATTTGAGTCATTGGGTCTTAGGAAAAATTAGAAAACTAGCAAGGCCTAAAAATAAAGTGTTTACTTTATGTACTAGCATATGCAATTCAGGAATACTGATATTTTATTTGATCCACTAAAATTCAGTAATTTTTTTATTACACAAATAAGACACGTTGTCAAAAATACAAATGACCGGGGCACCTGGGTGGCTCAGTCGTTAAGCGTCTGCCTTCGGCTCAGGGCGTGATCCCAGAGTCCTGGGATCGAGCCCCACATCAGGCTCCTCTGCTGGGAGCCTGCTTCTTCCTTTCCCACTCCCCCTGCCTGTGTTCCCTCTCTCGCTGGTTGTGTCTCTGTCAAATAAATAAATAAAATCTTTAAAAAAAAAAAAATACAAATGACCAAAGTATATAGAAAGAGGTGAGAAAAAGATTATAGTTATTCAAAAAAATCACCATCAACCGATATTACACACATAAATAACCATGTAGGCTCACGTAAAAAAGATAACAGAATATTAAAATTCATATGGCAAATTGGGTCCCTTTATCCTGTTTCTTATTTCTTTTACCTATTTTACCAGCTTGTGACAGTTGTCTTCCTGGGTTTGTTGTTGTTGTTGTTGTTGTTTTCTATCAAACACACTTAAATTTTTAGAGAACTACAGGTTTTTAAAGATTTTATTTATTTATTTGAGAGAGAGCACAAGCACAAGCATGGGGGAGGGGCAGAGAGCGAAGCGGGCTCCCAGCTCAGCACCCATTCCGATGTGGGGCTCCATCCCAGGACCCAGGGATCATGACCTGAGCTGAAGACAGACACTTAACTGAGTTACCAGGTACCCCCAGAATTATGGTTTTTTTTAATTATTTCAACCCATAGTGACATATGACATTGATGTCAATGGAAGAAAAAGAAAAGGCAATCATTTCCTCTTGTATTTTTTTCTTAATTGTTTCATGGACTTTTCATTTTGGGGTAAAATCCTATTACTCCTGATTGAGTAGATGCTTCTACTCCCCCTGCCTAATAATGAAGACTTCCTACATCCTGCAAAGGGCACTGCAAAAGGGAGAAGGCTGGCAGAGGAAGAGAATGTCCTGGCCCTCTGTGGCTGCTTCATATGTGAAATGGTGTTCTCTTTGAAACTCAGACTATTGTGCAACTTTCCTAAAGGGATATTGGAGCAGCTTTCAGTTATGAAGCAGTTATCAGATAACTCAGGTTCTGGTCGCAAGACTATGAGAGCCATACACAAATACATTCTCTTTGTTTCTGTATCTACTGAATCTGCAGTTTCCGAGCAGTGTTTTTCTCCCTGCTGTGCATTTAACTTAAATCTGACATAAACTATGGATGAATTTTGTACTACTGGTGCTAAAGTCCCAGAAAGGCATTTTGGATAGGCTAATATCAGCAAAATTTTAGTGGGTACTCAGGGAATGATACAGAAAACATGTAATTGGCCTCCATGTGAAATAGTCGACTAATACTCTTCTGATGGGGCTTCGGATTCATCTGAATTTGAATAATATGTGTTAAGTGATTTGCAACACATTTGAGGCACCATTGAGGGTGCATTTTGGGCAGAAGGCATAATTTAGAAATTAGGACCTCATGTGTTATTTTTTTTTTCTTTCTGTTGGAAAATATACGACATATGTTCCGTTTTGTTCTGGGATTGTCAGCCCTAAAATGTTTACAGCTTTCAGCCAGGAGGAGAAAGAAGAGGTGAGTGAGGGGGTGCAGCCAGGGGAAGACAACTCCATAAAACTGACCCTGTGCATCATTCTACCTTTTCTTACAGTGGGATCTAACCTAAGTCTCACTGAAAAATAATTTCATTAAGACCTATCCTATAAAAGTGTCTTTGCAAGTTGTATAAAACCATCTTTCTATACACATGTCCAAGAAACTAAAATAGTTCCAGAGAACTGTAGCCTCATTGGGTAATTAGACCTCCCTTTACCAGCACCTGTTCCCTTTGTATTTTGAGGTAGATCTGAACCTAACTGTTGTTAGACTTTTTTATTATATTCTTGTGATTCTGGATTGTATAATAGAGCTGTCTTTTGCATGTATTTAGGATTTTAGTATTTTAAAAATTCTGCCTAATGACTAAAATGTATACGTTATAAATAGGTGGCTAACCATAATGTGCTTCATATATAGCAAAAAAACAAACAAAAAGCAAGCAAACAAATAAAAAAAAAACCCTCACTTGCAATTCAAATGTTCTGTGTAAATGGTAAAAATTTTTCCTTCTGATTCCTTTGATCTGCTTGCTAGATAAGTTTTTTTAATTATAATAATATTTTATATTATATTAGTCACCATACAGTACATCCCTGGTTTTTTATGTAAAGTTCCATGATTCATTAGTTGTGTATAACACCCAGTGCACCATGCAATACGTGCCCTCCTTACTACCCATCACCAGCCTATCCCATTCCCCCACCCCCGTCCCCTCTGAAGCCCTCAGTTTCTCAGAGTCCATAGTCTCTCATGCTTCATTCCCCCTTCTGATTACCCCCCCTTTCTTTATCCATTTCTTCTCCTACCGATCTTCCTAGTTCCTATGTTCCATAGATGAGAGAAACCATATGATAATTGTCTTTCTCTGCTTGACTTATTTCACTTAGCATTATCTCCTCCAGTGCCGTCCATGTTGCAGCAAATGTTGAGAAATTGTTCTTTTTGATAGCTGAGTAATATTCCATTGTATATATGGACCACATCTTCTTAATCCAGTCATCTGTTGAAGGGCATCTCGGCTCCTTCCACGATTTAACTATTGTGGACAATGCTGCTATAAACATTGGGGTGCATATGGCCCTTCTCTTCCCTACTTCTGTATCTTTGGGGTAAATACCCAGTAGTGCAATGGCTGGATCATAGGGTAGCTCAATTTTTAACT